>NC_080083.1:5690169-6290169 GCF_949987535.1 Balaenoptera acutorostrata | reverse complement strand
ATTATTCTTTGGAATGCCTAGAAAGTACCCTATAGTGGCGTGCAAAAGACCAGGGAACGAGGACTCTTTGGGGAAAGCCCCAGTAGTCAAACTGCCTGCCAAGAATTGGCAGCAATAACTAAAAGACCAAAGTCATTAGTCTCTTTCTCTTTGTTTCCAGATCATTTGCCAGTTTTCCCAACACCATTTGTTGAATAATCTACCCCTTATTTACTGATCTGAAATGCCAGCTTCATCATGAAACACATTCTCATGTGGTCTTGGATCCATCACTGAGGTTTGTATTTTGTTTCTTGTTATTCTCTATGAAGTACAGAGTTTGAAACATATCTTTTATTTATTTATTTACTGTATAGCACAGGGAACTATATTCAATATCTTGCATTAACCTATAATGGAAAAGAATCTGAAAAATTATAGATATATATGTATATGTATAACTGAATCACCCTGCCGTACACCAGAAACTAACACAACATTGCAAATCAACCACACCTCAACAAAAAATAAATCATCACGCTTAAGATTTTAAAATTGCACTGTGTGTAATTTATACCCCAATTTTTTAAAACACAGACTAATATATCTATACATACCATATGTACATTATATATACACACATATATAATATATATGTATGCATTTTATATATATAATATATATGCCTGTAGGTAGATATTTTATAAATATATGCATTATATATTACATACATGTTACCATTTCCAAATCTAATCAAGAAATTATTCTTTTTTTTTTTAATTTTATTTATTTATTCATTTATTTTTGGCTGCATTGGGTCTTCGTTGCTGTGCATGGGCTTTCTCTAGTTGTGGAGAGAGGGGGCTACTCTTCGTTGCCGTGCGTGGGCTTCTCATTGCAGTGGCTTCTCTTGTTGCTCTAGAGCACAGGCTCAGTAGTTGTGGCTCACGGGCTTAGTTGCTCTGCGGCATGTGGGATCTTCCCGGACCAGGGCTCGAACCCGTGTCCCCTGCATTGGCAGGCGGACTCCCAACCACTGCACCACCGGGGAAGTCCCAAGAAATTATTCTTTTGGCTACTTTTTTTTTTAAGATTTTTTTGATGTGGACCATTTTTAAAGTCTTTATTGAATTTGTTACAATATTGCTTCTATTTTTTGTTTTGGTTTTTTTTTTTTTTTTGGCTGTGAGGCATGTGGGATCCTAGTTCCCCAACCAGGGATCAAACCCACACCCCCTGCATTGTAAGGCAAAGTCTTAAACACTGGACCACCAGGGAAGTCCCTTGGCTACTTTTCTTTTACTCCTGGCAGTTTTGATTTTTTTTTTTTATCATCTTTATTGGAGTATAGTTGCTTCACAATGGTGTGTTAGCCTCTGCCCTACAACAAAGTGAATCAGCTATACACATATATACATCCCCATATCTCTTCCCTCTTGCATCTCCCTCCTGCCCTCCCTATCCCACCCCTCTAGGTGGTCACAAAGCACCGAGCTGATCTCCCTGTGCTATGTGGCTGCTTCCCACTAGCTATCTATTTTACATTTGGTAGTGTATATATGTCCATGCCACTCTCTCACTTCGTCCCAGCTTACCCTTCCCCCTCCCTGTGTCCTCAAGTCCATTCCCTACCTCTGCGTCTTTATTCCTCTCCTGCCTCTAGGTTCTTCAGACCTTTTTTTTTTTTTTTTAGATTCTATATATATATGTTAGCATACGGTATTTGTTTTTCTCTTTCTGACTTACTTCACTCTGTATGACAGACTCTAGGTCCATCCACCTCACTACAAATAACTCAATTTCATTTCTCTTTATGGCTGAGTAATATTCCATTGTGTATATGTACCACATCTTCTTTATCCATTCATCTGTCGATGGACACTTAGGTTGCTTCCATGTCCTGGCTATTGTAAATAGTGTTGCAATGAACATTGTGGTACATGTCTCTTTTTGAATTATGGTTCTCTCCGGGTATACGCCCAGTAGTGGGATTTCTGGGTCGTATGGTAGTTCTATTTTTAGTTTTTTAAGGAAGCTCCATACTGTTCTCCATAGTGGCTGTATCAATTTACATTCCCACCAACAGTGTAAGAGGGTTCCCTTTTCGCCACACCCTCTCCAGCATTTATTGTTTGTAGATTTTTTGATGATGGCCATTCTGACTGGTGTGAGGTGATAGCTCATTGTAGTTTTGATTTGCATTTCTCTAATTATTAGTGATGTTGAGCATTCTTTCATGTGTTTGTTGGCGATCTGTATATCTTCTTTGGAGAAATGTCTATTTAGGTCTTCTGCCCATTTTTGGTTTGGGTTGTTTGTTTTTTTTGATATTGAGTTGCATGAGCTGCTTGTAGATTTTGGAGGTTAATCCTTTGTCAGTTGCTTCAATTGCAAATATTTTCTCCCATTCTGAGGGTTGTCTTTTTGTCTTTGTTTATGGTTTCCTTTGCTATGCAGAATCTTTTAAGTTTCGTTAGGTGCCATTTGTTTATTTTTGTTTTTATTTCCATTTGTCTAGGAGGTGGGTCAAATAAGACTTGCTGTGATTTATGTCATAGAGTGTTCTGCCTATGTTTTCCTCTAAGAGTGTTATAGTGTCTAGCCTTACATTTAGGTCTTTCAACCATTTTGAGTTTATTTTTGTGTATGGTGTTAGGGAGTGTTCTAATATCATTCTTTTACATGTAGCTGTCCAGTTTTCCCAGCACCACTTACTGAAGAGGCTGTCTTTTCTCCATTGTATATTCTTGCCTCCTTTATCAAAAATAAGGTGACCATATGTGCGTGGGTTTATCTCTGGGCTTTCTACCCTGTTCCATTGATCTATATTTCTGTTTTTGTGCCAGTACCATACTGTCTTGATTACTGTAGCTTTGTAGTATAGTCTGAAGTGCAGGAACCTGATTCCTCCAGCTCCGTTTTTCTTTCTCAAGATTGCTTTGGCTATTCGGGGTCTTTTGTGAAACATATCTTTTAAATCAAATGAATTAATTATATTATTCAGATCTTCAACCTCCCTATTTTTGCCTATTGATCTGTCAAAGATTTAAAGAAGTATAATAACTTCCTCACCACCATTCTAATTCTGTCAATTTCTCCATGAATAGCAAATATTTTGTTTTTATGTATTTTGATGCAGCATTATTACCCAGATAAAAGTTTGTTATCAGCGACACATTCTCTGTGAGTTGTAACTTTTGTCAAAACAAAATAAGGCTTCCAGTTTTAAAATCATAGAGAAAAGGTGGCTTGGTTTTCATTTCTTTTCAAAATCATTCCAAACAAGGAGAAACTGAAAGCCAAATTCCATCTTTGATGAAAGCAGAAGACTTGTACAACCCCAAACAATATTGTTACATGAAAAGGGAGCATGAATGGATGACTTTTAAATGGCTTAGCAATGAGAGAAAGGTTTATCCCACTTATGGCAGAGGGGAAACTGGTGAGAAGCAGGAAATATTGCCTGGCTGAGAGCTGGAAAACCTTTGGAATTAGAGAAAGCAAATACCAAAGAAACCAGGGGTGAGGTAGTGTTGACAACCAGAGGGTTATTTGAAAGTCTTTACAAGAAGCAATTAGATCCAATGTCCCCTACCCTGCCTACCACTATCCTATATAGTCAGCAATTATCCCCAATATAAAGCAAGAGAAAAATACTTTTTCAAAAATTGCACCTGAGAGCCTTTAAACTCAGATACACTGACCATAGAGTAGGGCCAGGTGAGGTGGAGGTCTGAACATAGGGGAATAAGGTTTCAAAGTCTGTTCATAGAATGGTGAGAACATTTCCTATCAGCCACAGAATTCTGGGAGGGAGGCTGGAGAAACCAAATCCTTCTACACACAGCCAAAGAAAAGACCTACCCACATTGACATTCCATTCCCAAAGGAAAAGCTAGGTGGCCACTTGTTTACCATACAGTGAAGTCAATAACTTCCATGGATGTAGTTTTCAATTAGTTATTCAGTGCTTCACTCTTAAATGTGAAGAGCAGAGAATCACGAGACCTCCGAAGAAGGCTTCTGATACAAAAGAGAGGAATCAAAACAAAATCAGCAGAAGTGAAAATAATGCAGAGAGTTTTAAAGTTTCATTTCTTTAAACTTTAAAGAAACTGTAATTAGTATGCTCAGAAATAGTAAAATATTGTGCATCTATGAAACAAACCTGTTTATAATGGGGACAGGGAGCAGTGATCAGTGAAGCAGAAGCAGTCTTTGGAAATTAAAAATGTGAAAACCATGATGAAAAGTTCAGTAGAGTTTGGAAAACAAAGTAGAAAATTCTTCAAGAAATTAGATTAAAATTATAAAGAAATAGACAAAAGGAAAGAATCCAATTCCTAATTTTGTCACAGTTTCTGAAAACAAATATCAAGACAGTGTAGGGGAAGATATTATTAAAGGAACAATAAAACCTACCGTCCCAGAACTGAAGGATAAACGGTTCCAGATTACTTCCTACCAGATGCTCAGCACAGTGGGTGATAAAATACATCAATACACACAATAGTGAAATTTTAGAATACTGAGATAAAGGGAAGAACCTAAAAACATGAAAGGTGGGGTGGGAAACAGGGCACAAGCAAAAATCAGTAACCAGAATGGCACTGGACTTCAAAAAAGCAATGCGGCAAAGACTTTAAAAATTGGAGAGAAACGAATTCCAACCTAGAATTCTAGACTGGCAAGATTTGCAATTAAGTGTTAGGGTAGGAATGCAAAAGTCTAAAAAATATATATATAAACTAGCATATGTCTTTTTCTCTTTTTTTCCTTCCAGAAAGCAACTAAAGGATATACTCCAACAAAATTAGATCGTAATTCAAGAAAATGAAAGACCGAAGACTCAGAAAAGTGGGGAAAGGGGATGGAGGGATGTCCCAGCTGACAGTGTGGCTTCAAACCTAGAGATGGAGCAGAAGGATGGAGGGCTCAAGTAGTGATGTCTCCTGAAAAAGGTTCGAAATGATAGATCATCTGACGGATTTAAGCACATGAAGATAATGTTGAGAGATATCTCACAGAGCTTTTGGTATTTATGGGAAAAGTTAGCCACAAGTTCAAGGGGAAAAAAAACCTTAAGCAAATGAAAAATAATGAGGCAAGCTCTGACTCCAGGCAAAACAAAAAGATGTACAAGAAAGAAAACACTTACGACAATTATTGGTTAAGCAGTTAGCACTATTTACATAGAGATAATAATAAAAACACCTGTGACACACACTGTTGGTTACCTTGCCAGTGTCTACACTCCTTTCTTCCTTGATTCCAAACCTCAATTTTGTTCAGGCAGCGATGTGCCTATCTAAAAATTCTTGCGATGTTAGATTACCTTGCAGTTGGAGGTGTGTGACCCAGAGCCTGCTAATGAGACATGGGCTAAGTGTTCCTCGGAAACTTTTTCTTTCTCTTTCTCCTCTGGCTTCCCTTCTTCCTTCCTTTTTTTTTCCTTCCCTGAAACATAGGTGCAACATTGGAGGTGTAGCAGCTGTCCTGTGACCATGAGGGCAAAAACTACGAGCCTAAAATGGGAGAACAGAAAAATTTTAAAAGCCTGGGTCCCTAAGGACATCTTAAAACCACCACATCAGCTTTTGACTGCCTGAAAGCCATTGCTAGATGTGTTTTCTGTTACTTGCAGCCAAGCACATTCCTAACTGATACAATAGTGGATATGGACAAACCTCCAAACTGTGATATAACTACAACAGAAGAATGAGAGGAGGGTAAAATGGGTATACAAAAAATCTTTTGTTGGCAATATAAGAAGCTAATATCATTGATCAACTGAGGTCTGTTTATGTCCATTAATCTTAACATGTTTCTTACATATAAGAAACAGCCAAAAGAACTGAAAAATGTTGCCTTTAGAATGTTGGATGGGGATGAGGGATAAGGACCTGACATATTTGTTATATCCTTTTAGAAGTAAAAAAAATTTAGACTGTGCCCATGTTTAACTTTTTTTGATTAAAACATTAAATTAATTAAAAAGTAAAACAAAAAACTTTGTCTCATATAATGTCTTTTACCTTAGATTTTTTTACTTTGTCTTCTATTAATATGGTAACTTCCATTTTCCATATTTTTCCTTTTGAATATTTCAGCCATGTCTTTTCCCATGCTTTTATCTTAGTCTGTTTGGATCATTTTATTTTAGGTGTGTAAATTGTAGACAGTACATACCCAGGTTTGGGGTTTTGACCCCATTGGTTTTGTCTTTTAATAGAAAAGCTTGATCCATTTGCTTTTATTGATACAACTCCTATGTTTGATCTTTGTTCTGTCATCTTTTTCTATGCTTTCCACCTTTTTATGTTTTCTTTGCTTTCTGGCTTGACAAGTGGATTTAGCATTTTGAAAGACGTATTTCGTTTTAAGCTCTACTGATTCTTATCTTTAAGGTTTTTCAAAAATGCATTTCAAAAGGCATTTCTTAAACTGTATTTCCTTAACAGTCTGAACCAGGACTGAAATGTTAATTCCTCCAATTATTATGTTTAAAACAGTACATAGAACTTTCCTGCCTACTTTCTTTTCTGCTTTGCTTTTCTTCTTTTTCTTTTCTTCTCCCTCATGTTCCACATTCACCTTCTTTTCACAGCATATTTTTGAGATTTTTACAGTCTGTCAACGATTTCATACTTTTATTCATGTAACAAACCATGTTCCATATATTGTACTGGATAATAAGCTTAGAGAAAGGGACACAATTCTTGCCCTCCAGGCACTTGAAGGTGACTAGGGAAGCGATGGTAGTCCAGGGAAGTGGCATAGCACAGGTCTGCCTGTGTTATGGGGGAGAAACTAGGAGAGGCATGAAACCTGGACTGGCTTCTCAGGGAAGACTTCCTGGTGGAGGGGGCACTTGAGCTGAATCTTAGAGCAAGATGTTGATAACCTAGTCCAAGAGTGGGGAGAAATCTTTCCAGCAGAGGGAGCAGCATACGTAAGGACAAGGAAGTAAGATGCCTTGGGTTGTGATAACGACAAACAGCTCAGTGTTGCACGAACATGGTGGCTGGTGAGAAAGGAAAGGGTCAGGGGGGTGCAGCGAGAGATCCACTCACTAGGTCATAGATGGCTTTGAATGTCCCTCTCAAGAAGGATGCTACTGAAGAATCCTAAGCAGGATGCAGATGGGACTGGGGTTGGGTAGCAACGAGGATGGAAGGTGGCAGGCCTTTTATGAGGACATTTATAATGAAGGTGATTAAAATAAAGAGAAAGTGATGGAACAGGAGAAATAAGTATAGTCAGCAGACCTCAAGCCTGTGACCTTGGAGAGACAGCAAGGAAGTTACCTCTCCACATGCTACTCCAAACTCTCTGGTCCAATTTTTCTCCAGCTCCAGGCAAAGCTCCATTGGAAACGGGATATGACTTTCCAGTTGATACCATGAAGAAATATCAGTTCACTGGTCACAATCCAGTGGTTTGAGCGAGCTGTCTTTTGAGGAGTAGGAGATTCGGGCAGAAGATGGGAGAAGATGGAAGTCACTTCAAGCCCAGTTTAATGTGTCCAAAGAGGTTACAGACAAACCAGGTAAGCCCCTTTCCCCTGCCTCAAATTCTCACCCATCACTCGGGAAGTCTTTCATTGTTTAAACAGAGATAATTTAATAAGGTGTGGCAATGTTAGGAGTTACAAGCAAAACCATGGTTTCTTAGTTCAGCTCTGGGTTTTGCAGGGTAGAGTGATGTAGCTATGTAAGTGATGTGGTTATGAATAGATGAGAGAGGAAGTCTTTAATTTGGTAATCCTAATACATGTACATTACCCCTTTTGTTATTGTCCTGCGGCCCTTCGGTATTTTGTTCTATCTTTTTCATTCTTTTTCCTCTTTGAACTTCAGTTTTTGAAGTTTCTATTGATGTCTTCAAGCTCATTGATTCTTTCCTCGGCTGAGTCCAGTTTATTGATGAGTCCATCAAAGGCGTTCTTCATTCCTGTCATGGTGTTTTGATCTCTAGCCTTTCCTTTTGATTCTTTCTTGGAGTTTCCATCTCACGGCTTCCATTACCAATCTGCCAATCTGTTCTTGCATGTTGTCTACTTTTTCCATTAGAGCCCTTGGAATACTAATCATAGTCATTTTAAATTCCCAGTCTGCTAATTCTGACATCTCTGCCACACTTGAGTTTGGTTCTGATGTTTGCCCTGTCTCTTCAACCTGTGTCGTTTTTTGTTTTGTTCTGTTTTTTGTCTTTTAGTATGCTTTGTCATTTTTTGTTGCAAGTTTGATGTGATAAACTAGATAAAAGGAACCCAGTACTGGTTCCTGCAGAGTTTTCTTCTTCTGGTCTTCAGCTCCAGTAAGGTGTGATTCTTTGTCTACCTGTCTGTCTCTTCCATTTGGTGGGGGGGGGGGCGGGGGGGCGGGTAGCAGTTTGCCCTATGATGTCAGTTTTCTGATTGATCTAAGAAGAGTTGTTGATTTTCAGTTTGTTCATATTTTCTCCTGTTGTGTGGATGGGAGAGTAGAAGTCCAAGTTCCTTATATGTTGGCCTGGAAACCCAAAGAAGTCCTTAATTTGAAATTTTATTCATCAGGAGTTGATAAAGAATACTAAAGAAGCAGGTTTTAGAATTTTAGAAGGAGGGGTTTTCGGCATGACAGGAAAGAACGAGGCTTTTGCCTTCAAAGGAGGATGCTTAACTATATCCGGTCTTTTTCTCAGAAACACAAAGAACTTTAGAGGACTCTACCTCCCATTTTGCAGATAAGCACACAGAGGTTCAGAGAGGTAAAGTGATTTTCTCAAGATCACACAGCCAATGACAGATCCGGGGCTTGAGTCCAGGTATCCTGATAATAATTTCAGTGTTCTTTCCGGGAGCCGTAGGTCTCCCTGGTCTATGCTCCTGGGGGTCCTTTAACCTTCATCCACAGAGATGATGGTCATGACAACAAGGAATCTGGAGGAGGGGGCTGTGTAGCCTCATAGGAGGGTAGGCAAGGAGGAAATACTAGGATGATTCAGATCCAGAAAGAAACATCCTGAGTGTAGGAAGAGGTGTTTTGAAAAGGAAAAGGGACTCGGTGGCTATGGGAATGTGAGAGTCACCTTCCCTCTTGCTCCGTGGAGCTCAGCACCCCTCCCAAACCTGACAATTGTCTGCACACTGGTGCCCTCTAGTGGCCTGAAGGAAGAGATCATTTCCCCCAAATTTGACTACAGTGGAAACTTGAAGCTTGAACTTTGACTAAACTGGAAACTTTCCCTGGGAGGGAAAGAAAAATGTCCCTCCTCCATCCCTCACTTTGGTTCAGAGATTTGTCTAAGCAGGTTTTTTCCTCTTTTACCCTTTAACTTCTTTTTGCTAAACAATCCAAAGACATTTAAAAACATGTGTGAAGGAGAGCATTACCCCATCTGGAGAACCATATGCACCCAAGTGTGAGGATGGGGGAAAGGAAGCCATAGGAATACACACAAACACAGCCAGGATGTGCAGACACAAATACACATTCCTGGGGTGGATGAAGGCTTTGTGGATCCTAAAAGTTATAAAATTTGGGAATCTCCCTCTGAAAATAAAAAGAATATAAAAGTACAAATATTAATATTAATATTAATAAAAAGTACAAATATTAATATTAATAAAAAGTACAAATATTAACAAAAATACAAAATTAAGCACAGAGCTTTGGAAGAGTCCATTCATCAGCTTTATGGTGAATAATTTCCACACATACCCATCTGTCCGTGCACACACAGAGAAGAAATGAAGGTATAAAGCAGAGCTATTTTTAATTTTCA
The DNA here is from genome assembly GCF_949987535.1 of Balaenoptera acutorostrata. NCBI lineage: Eukaryota > Metazoa > Chordata > Mammalia > Artiodactyla > Balaenopteridae > Balaenoptera > Balaenoptera acutorostrata. The sequence continues at coordinate 6,280,422 of NC_080083.1, read as the reverse complement.
CTATTGTCCCCGAAATCCTATGTATGCTGAGAACGGTCCACCTCAGTGAAGTCACGTTGGAAGGTAGTACAATTATTCTTACGATGTTACCATTGTTCAACAGGTGTCTGGAATTGTTCCTTTTAATTCAGATACTGCCTTCAGATACTGTGGCATATTCCTTGGGATGTCGTTAATGATGACTTTTATCATTTAAGTGCAGATTCTTTGTGTGTGTGTGTGTGTGTGTGTGTGTGTGTGTGTGTGTGCAATAGCCAAATCCACACAGGTAAGTACTAAGAGGGGTACTCTAGCTGCCCGATGCTGGTTTTGGTCAAGAGTAAAGGGTCTTTTTAAAAGCTATGAAACTCTCTGCCCTTTCATTGCTTCTATACTATCCCGTGAAGACATCTCCCTGAAAAGGAGCTGCAGAATGATTTTAGCGATGAAACAATCATTGGACTAGGTGTCTGTATGGGGTGGCCATGAGACTGCCTCCCGGTCTTCCACCTATAGGAAGGACAATTGACAGGGGCCCAGCTGCAGAGCCGGGGAAGCCACCTGGGCACACGAAGGCCAGGGCTCCTCCCAGCTCAGACCCGCATGCAGCAGGGGCACGAAGGCAGACCCCTTCCTGGCGGGGACTCCTGGGATGGCTGACCTCAGCACAGAAACATCCCCAGACTTTGCTGATCCTTTTGCAGATGACATGGCAGCCTAGGACATTTCCATCAAACCTTCTCTTTTTCTGTCCTTCACTCAAGGTCAAACTTGTGTGTCACAGTCTGATGGCGGCTCTTCCAGCTTGTCTGGTCTGCTCCCTATTTTTTTTCCCCCCGCAGGCATTTTTCCTAAAAACCCTTGCACAGTTAATCCCATCTTGGTTTCTGCTCCTTGGAGGACCAGACCAGCCTTCCGCAGCGATGACTTTGAAGAGCAGCCATCTGAGTTTTCTCTAATGTCTAAGTAACTGTAAGAAAGAATCTGGCCCCGTTCTTTTCAAATGCTTTTAATTGAAGTATAGTTGATTTACAATATTGTGTTAGTTTCAGGCGCACAGCAAAGTGATTCGGTTTTTTGTTTGTTTTTTTTTGGCTGCACAGTGCAGCTTGTGGGGTCCTAGTTCCCCGACCAGGTATCAAAGCCGGGCCCCCAGCATTGGAAGCTCAGAGTCTTAACCACTGGACCACCAGGGAATTCCCCCAAAGTGATTCATATATGTGTGTGTGTGTGTGTGTATATATATATATATATATATATATATATATATATATATATAATTTTTCAGATTATTTTCTATTACAGTTTATTACCATATATTGAATATAGTTCCCTGTGCTATATAGTAGGTCCTTGTTGTTTATCTATTTTATATATAGTAGTGTGTATATGTTAATCCCAAACTCCTAATTTATCCCTCCCCCCTTTTCTCTTTGGTAACCATAAGATTGTTTTCTATGTCTCTGAGTCTGTTTCTGTTTTGTAGATAAGTTCATTTGTGTCATATTTTAGATTCCACATATAAGCAATATCATATGATATTTGTCTTTCTCTTTCTTTCTTTTTTTTTTTTAATTAATTAATTTATTTATTTATATTTTTGGCTGTGTTGGGTCTTCGTTTCTGTGCAAGGGCTTTCTCTAGTTGCGGCAAGCAGGGGCCACTCCTCATCGCGTTGTGCGGGCCTCTCACTGTCGCGGCCTCTCTTGCTGTGGAGCACAGGCTCCAGACGCGCAGGCTCAGTAGTTGTGGCTCACGGGCCTAGTTGCTCCACGGCATGTGGGATCTTCCCAGACCAGGGCCCGAACCCGTGTCCCTTGCATTGGCAGGCAGATTCTCAACCACTGCGCCACCAGGGAAGCCCTGTCTTTCTCTTTCTGACTCACTTCACTTAGTATGGTAATCTCTAGGTCCATCCATGTTGCTGCAAATGGCAGTATTTCATTCTTTTTTTATGGCTGAGTAGTACTTCATTGTGGATATATACCACATCTTCTTTATCCATTCATCTGTTGATGGACATTTAGGTCACTTCCACATCTTGGCTATTGTAAATAGTGCTGCCATGAACATTGGGATGCATGTATCTTTTCGAATTAGAGTTTTCTCTGGATATATGCCCAGGAGTGGGATTGCTGAATCATATGGCAACTCTGTTTTTAGTTTTTTGAAGAACCTCCATACTGTTCTGCAGAGCAGCTACACCAATTTACATTCCCACCAACAGTGGAGGAGGGTTCCCTTTTCTCCACACCCTCTCCAGCATTTATTATTCATAGATTTTTGATGATGGCCATTCTGACCGGAGTGAGGTGATACCTCATTGTGGTTTTGATTTCATTTATCTAATAATTAATGATGTTGAGCATCTTTTCATGTGCTTGTGGGCCCCGTTTTTTATGTTCAACGACTGACAATTTTTAAGCTCCACCCATCCCTCTACCCCTTGTACCCGACATCTGGGGAAACTGGTAAGAAAGCCTCCTTGGCGCCAGCGGGAGAATGAAACCCAGCTAGCCCCTGCCCCTGCCTGAGAACTCTCACCCTGGCCCCCATTCCGTAACTGCCTGAAGAACCCAGGCCTGGCTCCCTTCCTCCATCTCTGAAGTTATTTGGGGTCTACTTAAGAGTCCTGCTCTGCTCTCCCCAGAGACCTCAAATCCCTGAGTAATAAAACTTTTCATACCTTCTTGGTGAATGTGTGGCATCATCATTTCTGACATCCGAACCAAATTGTGGGAGGGGATACACGTATCTTTGAAGGGTGGTCATAACAGGAACACGGGGTTGTCAGTTGCCACCTATTGCAATTGGCTACTCAGGTCCACGGCTGAAAACAGCTGTTACGAGGCACCCCACCTTCTCACTTGCTAGGACCACCAGCTCTGTGGTCAGCCCCCTTCCTTCAGGGCGTGTAGAAGGATGCCATTCAGTAACGAGAGTACCACCCACCCACTCCTCACACACAACGGCAACATGAAAGGAGGCGAGAGGGAGAGGAGGTGGCATTTTGAAGGAGTGTCACGTTCGTGAAAAGGAGCTCCAGCCTGTTCTCCACCACGCTAAGAGGGAGAGCAACCAGGAGAATCGAGGGGGTTCAGGAAAGTGCCTGAGCCCCCTCTCCCTCCACTAGGTTGGGGACCGGAGATCATCTTGGTCGAAAGGGGACGAGACGATGCCTCCTGTCAGAGGTGCAGAGGGCAGAAGCGTATGCCAGTAGGGAGCCGGTGATCTCCTCCTTTCACGTGGCAAACCTGTGTGTTTGCTGACCAGGCGCGGAGGAGAAAGCTCCAGACAGCTTGAAACCTGGCCTGCTGGCCCCATAAAGAAGATGGGATGCGTAGGCAGTCTGGAGTGGCTACTGGGAGGGGGTGAGGAGCACATCGCAGCTAGGAGTTGAATCCAGGCAAACGTGCAGGGGGCAGGGCCGCCTAGGGCTCCCTGAAGCACCAACAGGCAACCTCCCCGAAGTAACCAACATTCTCTTGGAAACTTGACTCTCAGGCAGAACCAATGGCTACCGGCTACTGAGTGTTAGAGAGGAAACAGCAGCCAACAGAAAGAAGCAACTTTCCCACTGGACAGCCAGGAAGGAGAAGCTCCACCCCTCTCCCTCCCCAGGGCCCCAACATCAGCTTGGTGTGTACCACCCTCCCTGTTCTAAGCCGCTGTTGTTGAGTTTGGCCCCTGTAGTTGGGGGAAGAGCTGGGGGATGGTGGGAGAGGACTTTGGAATGACCGTGAAATGAGCAGTTTTAAAATAAACAACACGGAGTCTGAGAAAGGAAACCAGACTGACAGAATAACCCAAACGGACCAAAAAGTTATGGAATTCAACCATGATGTCATGAAGGGAATCCACTATCAAGTAGTGGGGGGGGGGGGGAAAGGAGTTAACCCAAGTAGCAGCAGAAACTGGAAAAACAAATGGATTTTTGTGATTCTATTCCAGTGAGTTAATATCCTTCTCTAAATCAGCAGCATGTAATTTTTAAAAATACAAAATCAATCTTTAAAGGAAATAATTAAACATCGCCTATAATCTGGTGCCTGCTAGGTATACACCCACAGTTCATTGCTTTCACATTTCTGAACAATGTCCATTTAAACCGTAGGTTATGCGCATTATTTTCAACCTCTGTGCTATGCTCACGCTGTCCTTTCCACCTTGAATAGCAGACCTCATGCTCCAGCTCTCATCTCTCAGTGTAAAATCTTATGTTACTAGAAAAACAAAACCATCCTTTTTCTCTCCATTCAGAGTCTGGGGAAGAGAATGCTCTTGGCTGGCTAGGAACTGAATCTCGCTCTTCCAAGAACTAATTACAAAGCCCCTGTTAGGTCTTAGTGTAGTCATGAGGGCAGTTCTTAAGAGGCATAAAGCTGGAAAATGGGCCCACTTCTTATTTCCAGCAGGCTCTAGGGGGGTCCTAGTTTGAAAGGGTGGGCGCGCGTACACTGTTCAAAAGTAAATGATATGAGGTGTTCATTACACGTAGAGAGGAGGCTTTGAAAGCATTGGGGATGTAAGAAAAATACTTCTCTTCCACCTTCTGGGTTTAGAGTGTAATATCTCTGATAATTAATATTTATCCTTGGGAAAGGCGGATGTGCCCATGGTGGAGGCCGAATTGGAAAGAAACCCCACAGCTTTCCAATGAGTTATCAATAGAATAAGGAGGATTGTCAACAACTCACTACGTACAGAGGCCGCTAGGGGAAGAGGAGTGGTCCCTGGTGGTCCCATGGTTACGACTTCTTGCTCCCAGTGAAGGGGAGCCGGGTTCAATCCCTGGTCAGGGAACTAGATCCCACATGCATGCCGCAACTAAAACGATCCTGTGTGCCGCAGCTAAGACCCGGTGCAGCCAAATAAACAAAATAAAATAAATATTTTTTAAAAAATACTCATAGGAGGGAGAGTAGAAGAGGATTCACAACGAGGAACAGACCCCCAAACGGGAGAGCATGGCTAGGAGCTGGGGGAGCCCAGGAGGGCGTTCCCTGTGTGGGTTCAACTTGGTTGAGCATTTTTCCCTTGTACTAGGGTGAAGGTCACATTAAGGTTTTAAATATCTGTGCTCCTCTATTATGTAAATGTCCTTTGGGTACTGTGATCCTACGTAACAGTTGGTATATATATACACACATACACATATATATGAAAGTATTATACACATATATATGCTTATATAGATGTAAAATAGTGGTGTTACAAAGAACAAAGAAACAGACTAATGGAGAGAAGCAGGGCCTGCCCAGCCCCCCTTGTGTGCGTGGCCGGGCCCAGGGAGAAGTGTCCCAGCCGGGAGATGCTTTCCAGCAGAATGTTCCAGGAACGGCGGCAGGGCTGGGATCCGTGGGCAGGAGAGCAGGCTGGGGAGGCTGGGGAGGCCTGCAGCCGAAACCGTCCCCCTCCCTGCGTGCGCGAGGCGAAGGTGACCTTTCCAAGTGGGAAAAGGCTGACATGCGGGTTACTCTAGTCGCTTCCCAAGGCTGTCTTTCAAATGCTGCATCCTTTACTGAGGCCTCCCTGAGCTCATCCAAGCTAGAAAGAGCCCCTCACGCCTCCGAAAGCTGGGAGCCCTTGATTTGGTGGCTCTTACCGGTATCTGCTTTCAGTGAGAGTCCTTTACAAAGTAAGTCCTTGCCCAGATACCTTCGTTTGCCTTCACGTTCCCTGGTGCCTGCCCCCCTCCCTCACTGTTCTCCATCCGGCTTCCTGTTGGGCTGAGCTGTAAGCCCAACAGATACCCTTGTTCTCTGGCTTCTGCTGGCCCATGGGGGGCCCTTACAGTAGGTGGGAGGGAGGTGGGGGTAATTGGTCCCCTAGTTCTTTCCCTTGGAGGTCACCTCAAGGTTAACACTCTCAACTGAAGGTCCCTCCCTTCACGGTGGCTGCACTGGAAGACTCCATCCCCTTCCAGGTTCCAGTATCCACTCCACACCTGAGCTCTGTAGGTCCCACGGAGGATAGCACCTTGACGGCTACTAGCCCAGGCCACCACACTCTCCCTTATGCTCTCCCTATATTCATTCCTTTGTAACTAGTTCTTCAACTTACCTTAATCTGTGCATGGCAAATGTTTCCAGTTGAGACCCTGCCTGATACACTCCCTTACTAAATACATGGGGGGCATACCAATAGATGTTTGCATTATGCTTATTTCTGAACCAAGGCTAAAACAGAGTCTTGAATATTATAGGTGCCCGGTAAACATTTGTTCAGTACTATGCGTCTAGAACTGAGTTTCTCAACCTTGGCACTATTGACACTTCAGGACAAATAACTCTTTGTCAGGGGCGGGGGGTCAGGGGGCTGTCCCGTGCGCTGTAGGATGTTTGGCAACATCCCTGGCCTCTGTGTACTAGATGCCAGGAGCAACCTAACCCCATTTTTGGCAACCAGAAATGTCTGCGGACAGCGCTAAATGCCCCTCCCACACGCACCAGGGAGCAAAATTGCTCCCTGTTGAGATTCACTGCCCTAGATGTGCGCTCCTTTTGTCATTTCAGCATTCATGTTACAAAAACCAATGCCATTACTTCACAGCAACAGTTCATAATGTACATGTATGTGTATACACATGTATACACATTGGGACCCACAAACACAAAACACTTCAAAGTCACATAATCTGACATGTATAAACATACTTGCACACAGGAAAATGTATTTGAAAGGAATTCTCAAAGTTAGGATATCAAAGACATTTTTTCTTATTTTTAAAAACAAAATCTTTATTATCAAGTGAAAAAAAAAATCACCCACAACGTGGAGATAACATTAAATGAGATTTCTTTGACCTTTACAGAGATTCATGAGCTTAGATCTTCAAAAGATCATAGGCGTAAGCATAAATGCGGTGTGCTAACCGGTACATGAAATAGCAGATGATCAAAAGGAACAAGGCGCTTCCAGGTACAATACTGAGAACATGCGGGTCTAATGATCCTCCCCCCTCCCCGCCCACACCTAGATAGTCATTGAAAGGACCGCGGCTTGGAAGCCCAGAGACACAAATTACGAAGTCTTATTTTGCTGCTTGTAAGAGAAGTGTGTTAGGGGCCTCAAAACCCTTAAAGCTACTGTGTTGGTCTCCGTGTATGATCTCAGGTTCCACTGACCTTCTTTCTGTTATAACCACTTGCTTCCTTTCCAGTTCTTTCTCTCTCCCACCAATGGATACTGTGTCAGTATCTCCATGTTGCACAAATCCAGGGGACACTGTTCATTTTATTTGGGAGCTTTCCTATGCTAGCACACTCTCTCTTATTAATAACAGCAATAATAATAGTACAGTGTCTCCTCCTCCCCCTGTTAGAGGGGTTGAGGATAGTGTGGGGCTGTCTGGAGAAGTACTTCAAAGTCCTGGGTGTGTCCTGGATGATGGAGGAAACTTTCCCAGAGTTTTGGTGCATGGAACTGAGCCACAATCCCTGGAAACTGTGTCCTAAGACTCAACTAGGCAGTTTAAAATAAGGTCACCGATTCAAACAGATCTGGACAGAGAGGGAGAGTCAATGTATGAAGCCATTGAGATCAGCCATGATGGGAGCCAACAAAAGAAAGGTCTGGAGTCAGTAAGAAGAAGCCTAGGATCATTCGTGAGCCCCAGGAAGTTCTAGAGGCAAGTGCAAGCCTCTGTGGTGGCTTTCTGTGTTGATCCCCAAGCAGCCGATAAGAATGTGCTGGATGTAAAGGGATAATAATGTAAAATCAACCATGATAACAGCAAGCAACTTAACTGAATTTCCACCAATTGGATGCACCCAAGTGACACTTTGATTTGAAACAAAGTTAAGAGGAAAGTGTGGATCATCCATTTCACAGAGAAAAACAAAGCTTTCTAAACATGGCAGAGGTAATTGCTTCTGCTCTGTTTCTCATCCATAATTGTTCCTGAACTTAACCTGAAGCTTGTTCTATCAGCCTTTCCAAAGATTTTCTAAGTTACTAAATACCATTTAATAAATTCCTCCCTACTTAAAGTAGCTAGAGAAGATGGTATGGTCTACAACTACAAGTGCAGCAATCCTTGGATTTTAATTCAAGCTCTGGGGGGGTGTGTGTGTGTATGTGTGTGTCCTAAAATACCACATTAGACAATAACATGAATTTGGAAAAGACATGATTGGTTTTTGGGTTGTCTCATCCTCTGGCCAACCCCATTTGGAGAGAGGGATGGCTAACTTTATTACCTTTTACTGGAGGAAGGATACAGTAATAGGTGAAAGCCTTAATCATTTGGGACTTTCTTATTGCAGTGCACAATCAGTATTGTACAGTATATGACAATACAGTACAGTGGCAATATAGATTGAAAACAATACTGATTTCCATTAACCTACATTTTATGCCATTGAATTTTTAGTCCATATATATATATATATATTTTTTTTTTTTTTTTTTTTTTTTTCTTTTGGCCGTACCACGTGGCTTGCGGGATCTTAGTTCCCTGACCAAGGATTGAACCTGGGCCACTGCAATGAAAGCGCCGAGTCCTAACCACTGGACCACCAGGGAATTACCTAGTCCCCTCTTATTGAATGATTCCATTTATATTAAATATCCAGAATAGATGTACAGATTGCCAACAAACACATGAAAGGATGCTCAACATCACTAATCATTAGAGAAATGCAAATCAAAACCACCATGAGGTATCACCTCACACTGGTCAGAATGGCCATCATCAAAAAAATCTACAAACAATAAATGCTGGAGAGGGTGTGGAGAAAAGGGAACCCTCTTGCACTGTTGGTGGGAATGTAAATTGATACAGCCACTATGGAGAACAGTATGGAGCTTCCTTAAAAAACTAAAACTAGAACTACCATATGACCCAGCAATCTGACTACTCAGCATATACCCTGAGAAAACCATAATTCAAAAAGAGTCATGTACCACAGTGTTCATTGCAGCACTATTTACAATAGCCAGGACATGGAAGCAACCTAAGTGTCCATCGACAGATGAATGGATAAAGAAGATGTGGCACATATATACAATGGAATATTACTCAGCCATAAAAAGAAACGAAATTGAGTTATTTGTAGTGAGGTGGGTGGACCTAGAGTCTGTCATACAGAGTGAAATAAGTCAGAAAGAGAAAAATAAATACCATATGCTAACACATATATATGGAATCTAAAGGAAAAAAAATGGTATGAAGAACCTAGGGGCAGGACAGGAAAAAAGACGCAAATGTAGAGATTGGACTTGAGGACACGGGGAGAGGGGAGGGTAAGCTGGGACGAAGTGAGAGAGTGGCAGGGACTTATATACACTACCAAAATCAATAGCTAGTGGGAAGCAGCTGCACAGCACAGGGAGATCAGCTCGGTGCTTTGTGACCACCTAGAGGGGTTGGAAAGGGAGAGTGGGAGGGAGACGCAAGAGGGAGGGGATATGGGGATATATGTATACGTATAGCTGATGCACTTTGTTACACAGCAGCAACTAACACAACAATGTAAAGCTATTATACTCCAATAAAGATGTTAAATAAAAGCATATATGACAAATGTTAAAGAAACGTAGAAGAAAGAAAAATAAATATAAAAGCAAAAATTTATGACAGAGATAGCCTACAAAAGAGGATCAGTAAAGCTATACTTTGGACAGAAAGGGGAGCCTAATAAAGTGACACATGTCTAGTAAGATTGATCACGAGAAAAGGAAGGAAGGCACGAATATCTAACGTCAGGAACAAAACAGGGCACGTCACCGAAGATCATGCAGAGAAAGGAAATAAGAGAATATTATCAACAGCCTTATGTCAACACATACAAAGTTTTAGATGAGATGAATCCAGAAACATATAATTTATTAAAAGTGACCCAAGAGGCCGAACAAGGACCTATATTCAATATCTTGTAATTGCTGTATGTCTGAAACATTATAAATCAACTGTACTTCAATTTAAAAAATATAAGACAATAAAATGCAAAAAAGTGACACAGGAGGAAATAGAAAATCTGAATATTTTAATAACTTAAAGAAAATGAAACTAGAATTTTAAATGTTCTACAAATGCAATTGTAGGAGCAAATAGCTTTACCGGCAATGGCAATCTTGCACAAAGAGTAAGAGAGACTACTCCCCAGTTTGTTTTATGACGTCAGAATACCTTAACAAATACCTGACAAGGTCATTATGAGAAAAGAAGATACTCATTTGTGAGCAGAGAGGCAAAAATCCTAAAGAAAATGTTAGCAAGCTGAATCTGGCAATATATACATAAATATGTATATATGTATATATATTTAGCATATATATGATAATATATTATTATTAAGTATTTGAGTTTATTTCAGGAATACATGGTTTAAGTAAACATTTAAAAATCAACGTAATATACCATATTAACAGAATAAAGGGAAAAATAACAGATGTAGAAAAGTCATCTAGAAAATTAAACATTTGTTCATTAAATTGAAAACACAAAAACAAAAATCTTAGTAAGCTAGGAGTGGAAAGGAAATTCTGTAAGCTGATTAAAGATATAGGGATATAATCTTTTAAATTTATATTATATATATTTATATTTAATGGCAAATTATTGAGAGTTTTCCCTCTGAGATTAGAAATAATACCTGCCATAACATGAAAAAAAATTTTTAAATATACACCTTACATTAGCATCAAAAATATCAAATACCAAGGATTCAATCTAACAAAAGTTGTTTAAAGACTTCGTTGCAGAAAATACAAAAAGAGAAATTAAAGAAGACCCAAATAAATGAAGGGTTATACCATGCAAATTTGAAACTCAATATTTTTAAGATGTCAATTCTTGCTAGATAAATTGATAGATTCAATACAATCTCAAGGTTTTATTTTGGGGGAAAAATTGGGAACTGATCCTAAACTTTATCTAGAAAAGCAAATGGCAAAGAAAGTTAAGACACTTTCAGAGATGAAGGGTGGGAGCCTGACTCTACTTGATATTAAGAATTATTATAAGAGATTAATTAAGACAAGGATAGACAAATAGATCAATGGAATAAATAATAGCCTAGAAATAGAATCATGCATGAATGGACAGATGACAGATGTGGCACTACAAAGAAGCAAGGGTGGGCTTTTCAGCCAATTGTGCTGGAACAATTGGATATTCATGTGCAAATACAAGGGAAAGGACAGAAAATTTTGGTGTTTACCACACATACCATACCCCAAACCAACTCCAGCTGGATTTAGAATATGTTAGGTGTTCAAAGTAAAACAAAGGAACATCTAAAGGATGGCTCTTCATAATCTTGGAGTAGGTGACGTAAAACGTCACACACACACACACACACACACACACACACTGCTAACCACAAAGGAAAAGGTTAACTTGACTATCTTCAAAAATTAAGAACTTCTGCTCGTTCAAAGATGCCATTAAGAAAACGAATAAAAAGGCAACCCAAAGACTGGAAAAATATATTTGCTGCATAAAGTCAAAAAAGGGCTTCCATCCAGAATATTTTTTTTAAAAAACTATTATAAGTCAAAGAAAAGACAGACAGTCTAACAGAAAAATGGGCAAGAGACTTCAACATGCTCTTAAACAGGTACAAAAGAAGGTATCCAAATGGCCAATAAACACGAAATGCTCAGCCTCATTAGAAATCATAGAAATGTGAATTAGAACAACAGCGCAAAGCCACTGCATACTTACAAGAACTGTGGCTGAAATTTGAAAGGCTGACTTTACCAAGTAGATGAGGACATAGAGCAACGAGTTTCTAAATTTCTAAGGAATATAAATGGGTACAACCACTTTTGAAACCTGGCATTTTCTGCTAAAGTTGAGGATTTGCATTCCCTGTAACTCAGCAGTTCCATTTCTAACTATATACTTAACAGGAATGCATCAGGAATCATGTACAGGAATGTTTGCTGCACGACTATTTGTAATAGCCCCCAAACTGGAAACAACACAACGTGCATCAACTGCAAAAATGGATAAACCACTTGCGGTATATCCATCTGTTGAAATACCACCGAGCAATGAAAGGAAAACAAAGCACCAGCTACATGAATCTCTCAATGAAAACACATTTAAAGCTATCTGACAACACACTGTTGAATAACAAAAGGCAGACACAACAACAAAAAATGCATATTGTATAATTCATTTATACAAAGTTTAAGAAGTGGCTAAAACTAAAATGTAGAGTTTAGATAGGCATATGTGATATAAGAGATATATATATAATATATATATATAATATATTATATATTATATATATATATTATATATATATTATATATATATATATATATATATATATATATATATCATACACACACACACACGGGATAACCATAAACATCAGGAGAATGGTTCCCTTTCAGGAGGGAGGGGTGGGCACCGCTTGGGCTTAGGCATGAATGGGGCTTCTAAGGTGCTAATGATGTGTTATTTTCTTACCTGGGTGTTGGGTCCATGGGTGTTTGGGTACCAGCTTTGTGATAAAATTTTGAGCTGTCTATCTTTTCTTTTTGCACCATTTTTCCTGTGTGCTATATATTTCATAGTTTAAAAAAGTTTTTATCACCTTCACTGCCTTGTCAAAGTCAGGGAAAAGAAACCAAATTTGTTGGGCCCCTATACATATTAGGCTCTGTACCAGGCACCTGACGTGCTTTATCTTACTGAATTCCCATAAAGAGCCTACAACAGCGACATTATTCCTGTTTTACAGCTTAAGAAACAGAGGTGCAGAGAGGTGACTAAATACCAGACACTCGGGTAGCGAGTTGTAGAGCTGGAAAGCAATCGAAGCGTGTCTCAATCAGCCAGGTTACATCAGAGAGTCTTTGTCTTGAAAGGACTGAGAGCCAATGATGCTGAGACCAGCGGTTCAGGGAAGAGTGTAGTGGGATTTAAGCCACGTCCTTTGGAGGACTTCTCACCTCTTGTTAGCAGTTCAGCAGTCTGGCCAGTGGATAAGAGACTGCTGTTCACAGACCTTTAGTGCACACCCTACAGCCATTGCTGCTGGCCTCCACCTCTATCCACACACTCCCTGGGCTGCCCTTTGGTGACCTCAGTCTCCTTCAAGTCACCAGTGATGTTCTGTGGTGGCTCAAGACTGTCTTTACTCTTTGGACCTCTGCCTTCTTATTAGTTTTCATCCCTTTGGGAACTTTTAGGCTATGGAACTAGGATGCAAGGTTGTTCAACAGTCAACCATTATAATAAAACTGTATGACACCTTGTAGAAGCATGCCTTTTTGTTCTAACCCTTTGACATCTGGGGTCTTGCTGACAGTGGAGAGATTGCCCCTCCCAGGGCTGGCCAATTCCTAGCGATAGCAAACAACTCACCTGAGTGGGCCTTTCATAGGCAAAGTAACCAATCCAGGGCCCATTCTCTCCAACCACCTCCTTTTTGGAGCTCTTCCACTCCAGACCACCATCCACCTGCCCTAATCACCCCACTGGGGGGCCGGGTACCAGACAACTAGAACAGCCCCTAGGCCCTAGAGTACACGGAAATTATTCAAAGCAGCCCATCCTTATACCCCACTAGGGGCTCAGGAAGCAAACTCAGAGTATCAGTGGGCTCAGACAAATATGAGATAAATTAACTGAAGTGAATTTTGTTTTTTGTTAAGAAAGAACTTTCAACTTCAGTAAAATGTAAAGATCTTATTGGCTTCATTCAGTGATTCATGAATCAGACAGCATCCCATCTATCAAAGAGGAAGGAGCTCTGAAGGGCTGCCCAAAATGAGAGACTTTTATAGGCAGAGGGACGCAGGACAAGGAAGTTTCCAGCAAAGAGTGCATCTTATCAGGCAAGGTCACCTTCCTTTGGGGGAAGGTAGGGGTCCACCAGGCAGGTTACCTCACTAGTTCTGACCAGGTGATCCCAGACAGACTGGTTAAGATTACATTCCACGGGGAGGCTGAAACTGCAACTGGTTAGGTATTAAGTCTAGGTTTGGTGACATAGGCTTGGCACAAGAGACTTGATTTAGGGCCTGTGGTCTCTTTTTCACTAATGCTGCATGAGGCCGGGGCATGCATCAGGGGTGTGGCACTGTGTGGTACCCAGGGCGCACCTTGAAGAGGAGGGTAATGATGATTGGTGTGATGGTGATTGTGACGTAATGCCTTACATCTTCTCATTCAGCACCTATATTTGGAGGAAGGACTGAGTTTAGAAAGCTTGAAGGCGTGTAGAGCAGGATTACGAGTAAGAATCAAGCATTCTGGGTGTGGGGCAGGTGATATTTACATATTTTTGCATAAACTGCTTGGAAAGTGCCTTCGAGGCAAGAAGACCTTCTTGGGAGGGAAGGATGTGACAGAAAGCGTACTTTGGACCTGTCCAGGCGTCTGTTCCTTCGCCCTGCTCCGTGGTCCATGTCTAAGCCTACCTAAAAAGAGAGATTGAAGGTGAAAATAGAGGCAGTTGCTCTTCTAGATTATTCCAGGCACACACAAGGCTGCTTGGAGGCTCAAATGACAAAGGAGAGCAGAGAGTTCGGTGGGCCTGCTCCCCGCTTCTGGGCGGAAGCCAGCCCAGCTCTCATGCTGAGGGTCAGTGCAGTGGAGCAGGGGCTCAGGGCGGAGGTACTTGCCTTGAGGGCCCTGCAGCTCTGCTGAACCCGTGGGCAGCCTGCTGTGTGGGGCAGCAGCACTCTGGAAATCCCTGGCAGCCTCAGCAGGCCCCTTGGTCATGATATCAACAAGAAGCTCAGGGTGGAGGAACTTAAGAAGGCTAATCGTGAGCACCCCGGGGGACCTGGGCACTAACGGTGGGGCTTTGGGGAAGTTACAGGAAGCAGATGGAGAGCAGGAGCCAGAAACTTGGGGTACCTAGTTCCCACGAATGCAGCGTCATTTCTAATCCCAGGTTGGGACGTCGGGGGACAGAAGCAAGGATCTGAGACAGCCCTGACAATTCTTCCTTTCAAGTTGTTCTCGGATTTGTGAGCCAGGAAAACGAAGGCAGCCCCAGTGCTTGAGACCTCTTGAATTTCCATGTGCTTCCACCCTTCAGGACACCTCTCCCAGGTTGCTCTCTGTAAGAAAAATGAGAGTGGCTCACAGCCTGAGCTGGCCCACGATTCATGTGCAGGTGAGCTGCTTGGATCTGGAGGGCGGCTGGGATCTTGGGGCTCTCGCTGGATGCCATGGACCGGGGCGTGGGATGTGAGATGAGGGAGCATCTCCATGCCGCTGCTGACCAGTTCGGGGCCAATTAGCGTAAAATGAAAACAGCTTAGTTGGCTGCTGGATAGGCAGCTCCCCACTCCCCAGTTTTTCTGAAAAAAAGTGGTGTCGGGTAAATGTTGCCAGACAAAGGGTGTGACTGCTGCTAAAACCTCCAGAGCAGAGATGGTTGGCTCTGGTCATGTCCTCTCAGCTCCCCAAACACCCTCCCACCAAGACTCACACACCAAACACCTTCCACTCGAGTCCAAAAGCCCCTCTTTCTCCTGCACCTCCCAGGTAGAAAGGACTTCCTAAGACCCTGGTGTCTCCTTCACTAAGTCAAGGAGCGAGTTGCTTGCCTGAGTTTGTGCCTGTCTGGAACATTCCATCAAAACAGTCCTGGTTTCTGGTCTAGCGGTGCTGTCTGAGCACAGCTGTTCAACAGACAAAAAACTCAACTGCAGAAACCCTAGCATACAAACAGACTGCCCTCACAGTCTCAAGTCTATGACAAGGTTGTTTTTCTGGCTAGGAACACTCATCTTGCCAGCCCCCATTGCTTTCAAAATGGTATTGTATTGATAACAAGAACAAAAAATCCCAAAGGAAATGGAAATGAAAAAGAAAATTCACCCCGAATTGCACCACAAAAAACACATCCTTTGTTTTTATCTTCCAGCTTTCTTTCCATCGCACACTCATAAGCATGGAGTTTACCGAGTTGTGATCATAGCAGAGAGTTTGATTCCGCCGTGCTCACTTACTAGTATACCGTTTTTTCAAGTTATTACACAGTTTTTCTAATTATAATGTTAATGATCCCGTAATATTCCGTGGAGTTGACGTTCTATAATCCACTTCACATCTCCTTAATAAAATGGAGTCATTCTTCAAGGTGCATCTCCCACGTCTTTGGGAAGCCGTACGTGGATACCCCAGGCCTGGGAGACTGTTTCCCCCTCTGAACACAAGAGCATTCTCTCTGTTTTCCAGTTAAATTCCAATTTGGTTCCCAAGTCCATAATGTTTATTTGTGGTCTGCAAAATCACCCTCATGCTTGCCCTATACAGTGAAAGAGCAAAAGGTAGGCGAGGGCCCTTTCCTGGTGCTCGACCCCATAGTGTGCCCAGCAGGTCTTGGACAGGTCTCAGTCCTGCTCTGTAGGGCGATGGGAGAATGGGAGACCAATGAAGCTGCTGACCCTTTTGCCCTTGAATCTCAGCCTGTACCAAGTGTTGCTCGCTGGTGTTCCCCTAAAGCTGTTGCCAATAGTTCTACCACCAAGACCCCAAAGTGGGAAATCTCTCAAACCTAGAAACAGATGTAGACGATGGGCAGGCAAAACAAATGACAATTATTCATTCAATTTTTAACAATTAGATTGATTCGGGGGAGTCAGTGTACACTTGTACATTGTACACAATGTACAATGTACATTGAATTGATAACATGTACACTTCAGACAGATCTGGCAAGTGTACATGTTATCAATTCAATTCAATTCAGTATAACCGAGTCATCTTCGAGCAAGGGATTTAGAGTCAGAGATACTTGCATTTCAATCCCACTGTTGCCAGCCCCAAGCTGTGGAATTGAAAAGCAGTCCCTTAATCTGTATGTTTGTCAATTTACTCATTCATAGACTAGAGGTGGTAACATCCATCTCAGCCAAGTCTGATGCAACCCAAACAAAAGTATAAGCATCTAAGCACAGCACTTAGCACAGTGACTGAAAAATGGTACATTCTCGGTCAATAATAGTAACTAGTGATAATAATAAAGTTAACAGGAACAAAGGCAATCTTAAGAGGGGAAATGGTGGATGTACAATGCTGGCTTCTGAAGGACAGCCTCGAGTCCATCCGATCTCTTCAACCAGACCTCTTCCCCTCCTGAAGATGATCCTCGCCTCTGAGAGCTGTGATTACAAGCACGTGCAGCCCAGCAGAATATGGCTGTTCCCATCAATAGCATAGAGACAAGAATAAGTATTGTAGTAAAAAAAAAGATCAGGGGTGGAAAGACAAAACTCTATCTATAAAATGATTTGGTTTAGGTCTCAAACTCTCATCCCTCCTTGATGGTAGAAAATGTCATCTTACTGATTTAAGGCAATTCATTCACTGCTGTTTAAAATTTAATCTCACTTACATAAATGCTCAGTTAATTTTAAGGTTATCCCTCCTCCCTCCTCATCTTTCTGGACATGAGGGTGATTTCACGGGAGGGGATGGAGGGGATGGAGAATGGGGCCTGTGCCCTCCTGGTGTGAGCAGATGCCCACGGTAGGAGTGGCTGAGGTGTAGCTGGCAATCCCTAGCCGAGGACATCTGCCCCTGACCCCCCAAAACTCACCGCTGCAGCGGCCGGGTTGTCATCCCTCCTCCCCAAGCCTCGTTCTGCTGTGCAGACTTTTCTGCATCTAGGATGCTTTTACGCTTCTGCCTTCTCTCCTATAACTCAGTCGCTCTTACTCCTTTTCGGGCAGGGTTTAGCTGTTCTCCAAGCTCCTCTTTGTCATCTCTTGTGTATGAATAAAATTTGCCCTCTCTCTCCAGGCTTCACCTCTTGATCTTTTAACCAAGGTTTCTAGAATTCAAAACATCTTTTTTTTTTTTCTTTTCAAGCACCTGGTTCTTGAAATAAAGATGTATGATACTCAAGGTTATTATATCTGCTATAGATTAATTAGAAGTTCCAAAGCCCTGAATTTGACTCTTTTGTTCGCTTCGTACATCAGTACCCTACGAACAGTATATATGGAAAACTTTTTCTTCAGTAATGAAGGGAAAGGTAGAGGGTAAGAGAAATCAAACTAAATCACACACATAAATATCAAAATATAACTCCCTGCAGATAAAATTACTTCTGCTCATACCTTCTGCCTATAGCCCAGAGCTAGCCCAGAAACTAGCCCCTTGGGCATCCCCATGTACTTTGTGGATGTTTTGCTCAAAAAGCCAGGGACCAGATGAAAGTCACAGAGTGTCTAAAGTGGAATCTGGATGTGCATGAGAGGAGAAGAGGTTATCTGCCAGGTAGGGAGGTTATATGCCAGGCTTGTTTCTGAGCTAAGATGATGGGCTAGGAATGCCTGTGATGGGAAAACAAAAGCCTTTGTTACCCAGGTAGGGCAAGAAGATGTGGATAAAGGATTAGGAAATCTTCCAGAAGTTAGAGGCCACTCTGCTGCACTTGGCTAATAGTAGACCTGCTCCCTTCTACATCTGGCAAGAGGTTGGGGGATAGAGTCTGCCAGACTCAAAACAGATGATCAAGTGAGTGGTGGCCTTGGACTCGGAAGGTGTTTATTTGAACTTCTCTTCCCAACTTTCCTTGTTGATCGTAAGAAACTCTGCTGCAGATATAGTGCCCCATGTTATTCGGGCAGAATCAAAATCAATAGGAAATTATTTTTTAAGCTTTATTATAAAGAATAATAAAAATTGCTCATGCAATTATGGAGGCTAAGTCCAAAATCTGCAGAGCCGATGTCGCAGTTCAACTCTGAAGGCCATCAGGCTGCTGTAGGACCAGGAAGAGCAGATGACCCAGTTCAACGTATCAAGCAGGAGAATTCTCTCTCACTCGGGGAAGGGTCAGCTTTTTGTTCTATTTAGACATTCAACTGATTGGACGAGGCCCACCAACATTAGGGAGGGCAATCTGCTTTATACATTCTACTTATTTAAATGTTATTTTCATCCAAAAACACCCTCACAGAAACATCCAGAATAAATTTGACCAAATGTCTGGTCACCCTGTGACCCAGTCAAGTTGACACATAAAATTAACCATTGCAGGTCCTTTCTCCCCAGTTATGTTGCCATGCCCAACACCGGCAGCTTCCTGCAATTCTCAGTGACCCCTCACTTACAGGCTCAAACCCTTTCTCTAAGTCAGGGGAATCGCTGTGTGCAGAGCCTTTGTGCCATTTGAGCCTCTGTCAACTTTGCCCACCCTAGGTAGCACCCCATTCTCCACAACCCCAAACTTCTCTCCATCCCTCTTCCATCACAAAGTCTTCAGGAAACCAGTACACAAGAGTGTCGAGTTCAAGTGGAAAAGTCCTTGGGAAGTAGAATCTCTGGGGCTCTGTGGTAGAGCCACAATTTGAAGACAGAGGTCCTGCCTTCAAGTCCAGTGTCCTTTCTGTTTTGTCCGCCTATAACTCCCAAGATTGAAATCTAGCCCATTGCCTCAGCCCCCAGAGCAACAAAGACAAAAGCCATCAGCTGGACCCTCTACTGGAGGCCCTGCAGCAGTCGTGCTCACGGCCTTATAACAAGGAATTGGCAGTTTTGCTGGGAGCAATTACCAGAGCTTGGTAACATGAGCTCAGATAAAATTAGATTTGACCTGAGAGATTGTTCCAAACACCAACTCAACTGCCTTTGATGTTCTGAATCCCATCAAATTGCACATAGTTCTCTCTTCCTGGCTTTAAAGTCAATCTCTTCATCAGAGAAATGAAAAAGATCTGTTTTTTTGTGAAAATCTTTAAAGCTCTTTCCCTGGAGGTGTTGTAACAGGCTGGTAGATGTGGCATCTGCCAGTCGTATCAAATACCCCAGCACTGGAGGCGGGGATATTAGCTGACTTATCCCAGAGACAGAGAATGTTGAAAAGGACAGTAGCTGCCCCTTAGAGATGGAGAGACGGAAAAGTCACGTGACCTGCCCAAGGTCAAAATACCAGAGCCGAGACCTCAGCCTAGACCTCCAGTCCTCTGGTTTCCTCCTCTTTTATGCTTTCCTAATGACTTCTTATACCTGGGGCAAGGTTTGACAGAGTGATTTCAAAATTGGGGGGAGAGGGCAATTACTAATTGGCACAGTCAGAATTTGAACTCTAAAACTTTGATTTCAGGATCTGTTGCCTTTTCTTACTACAATAACTAAAGGAAGCATGCAAGGAAGAAAGGCAGGTTAGGAGGAGGGCAGGGAGGCAGTGAGGCAGGAGGGAAAAGGGAAAGAAATTCCCTGAGAACAGGGACACGTCTGTCATGTTTACTGCTTTTGCCCCAGCAGCATCTCCGTGTTGGACAGTTGATAGGTGCTCGGTAAATATTTGGGGAAGAAGGTGAGAGGAAGGAAGGAAGAAAAGGAAATAAATAGGCTATTACCTGAAGTCACTCTTGCTCTGAGGTCTTGGGTTTTATGATTACTTCTTTGGGCTAAGATTGTTTTCCTTTAACTTCTATTTTGAGTTTTTGGTTTATTGGGTTTCGTTTTCATTTTGGGTTTTTATCTTGTCTTGTGTTGTCCACATTAAAGAGATTAGGGTGTCAGAAGTCTACCTTCCGGATAAATGGAGCATGGTGGTTTTCACTGAGTAATTTTTGTTGAGTAATTTCCCAAGCTCACACAATAAGAGCGAGGGTTAGAACTGAGGAAAACAGGTATGGCCTCTGTCAAAGTACACGGAGTCCCATTACAAGCCGCCTCCCGTCTGCGTCCTCTCATTCTTCCTGTTGTTTTCAGGGTCTCTTTTTGCTCCAGGTGAAATCTACCTGAGCTATAGATTGTTCCTTTTGGGTCCAGATTTTCAATTAGCAAATCCGACTAAAGGACCCAAGCTGATATCATTCATCCTCTCAGTCATCCAAAGAATATTTATTTGTGCCACGCACTTTGATAGGTGTTTCTGAAGTGAATGGGACTCAATCCCTGACCTCAGGCACTCAAAATGAATATAGGAGACAAGCATGTACACAGAGAATAGGATGATCAAAGTGCCAGGGAGGAACTGATTTTTCTGGTGGGTATGGGACTTTACAGAAAACACGACATTAGAACAGAGTTTGAAAGATGAATAGGATTTCAGTACGTTCTTTTTCGAAAATGTGCCAGGTGAGGAGAAATCACTCCAGGCAGAGGTTAAAGCCTAATTAATTAGAATAAAATCCAAAGTTCTCAACGTGGCCTATGAATCCTCACGATCTGGTGCCTGCCTCCTTGCCGGATCCCATCTTTTATCACTTCTACCCTTTCTCAGTATATGCCAGACACACAGGCCTTCCTTTAGTAACGAGAATCCTTTAAGCTTGTTTGTTTCCATCACAGGACATTCGTACTTGCTGTTCCCACTGATCAAATTGTTCCACGCCGTCTTCATGTGGCTGCCTCCTGGGGAACATTTAAGTCTCAACTCCTATGCTTCGTAGCAGAGGGATCCTATTAGAATCCCCATTTCACAAATCAGGACCCATTCTGTAATGGTTAAGTAACTGACCCAGGTCACCCAACTAACAAGCGAAGTTGCTGGGAATTGAACCTCAGCAGTCATAGCCTAGAGACCCAGCTTGTATCCACGGCTCCACACTGCCCCTCTCACCATCCAAACTGATCTTAGTCATACACTGACATGTTTCATTCTCCTCGCTCTAGAATATATGGTCCATGAGAGCAGGGGCCCCGTCTGTCTTGGTCACCACCATATCTTCAGCATCTGGCATATAGGATACCCTCAGAAAATATATTTTGAATGACTAAATGATGAAGAGCTTGGGGAAGAGAGAGAGTGCATAAACGAAGAAGCTTAGAGGTACACTACTCCTAGATGAGGAAATAGCAAGGAAGCTTATTGAACTGTGACCTCTGAGAACTAAGTCCCTATTTTTATCCTTTCACTCAAAGTAATGACAGACTTGTTGGAAATATAGGACACGTAGGAGCAGATATAGTGGCTAGATGGTAAGGAATTGAGGGAAACTGAAGGCTTTAAGGGGTGGGCAATCCTTGCAGCATACCCCAAACCGCAACACATAAATGACTGCCTCCTTCTAACCAAGGAAGACAGTGGCTATCGCTTCATGGAGGTCCTTTCCATAGCGTGGGGATCACTATACAGCAGGAAAATAACTTTCTAAAAGGTCCCTGTGGTGTCAGTAACCTAGGAGTCCTCTCCAGCTGACCAAGAGTAGATGGCCATAGCAGCTGGTGTTAACAAGCCTGAAATTATTCAGGCTATATTTCTGCAGTCTGCTGCCTGCCAGAAGCTCACGCCCAGCCGCAGGTCACTCATCTCTCCCCAGGGAAGTGCCAGGATGCTCACCGGCCTAGGTCACCTCCTCTGTAGGCCTTCCAACATGGCGGTGGGTCCAGCACAGTGACTGCTTCTCCTGTCCAGAGCCGCTTGGCCATGGCCCAGACTTGCTGTGGCTCTAAAGAGAGGAGGCTGGACTTGCACTTTTAGATTTTGATTCACAGGGTGGTCTTCCAACTGCTCTCCACACCTTCCTTTGTCCTAGCCTCTGCAAGGAAGTCCCGCCACCCAGTGGTTCATAGTTCTAGCTTTCCGGCCAGATAACCTTCACGGCTTCAGTTGAATAAATGATGATGGTTTAGGTTTCGAAAGTTATAGCGTGGCTCAACTCTCCAGAATTATAACCACTATATATTGATTATTTTTTCTGTGCTACAGACTTTTCTAAGCCCTTTACAGACACCATCTCATGAATTTCAGAACAACTCTTTGTGATAGAAACTTTATTATCCCCATTGCACAAATGACAAAAACTGAGGGATAGAGAAGTTAATGAATTATTCAATGTCTTATAGGTAAAAAGTGTCAAACTTCAAAGTCAGAGTTCTTAATCACTTAACTATGTGCTGTGTTTCATTTTCTCCACATATGCCCTAATCTGGGAGTTGAAGGCACATATCACTACCAATCACTACCTGCTGTGTTTGGGGAGGATTTCTAAAGTTTGGTTTCTTCATTTAAAAAAGTAATTATGTTTCTTAACATGGAAACCTCAGTACCTGAAACCAAAGATACAGAGACATCTGTTGCTTCTAGCCTGGCCAGAGTTGATTTAGGAACTAAGTATCAGAACATAATCAGTAATGATCATGTGGCCCATTGATTCCATAGGCAGAGCACAATTAAATTTCAAACATATACTATTAAGCCCAACAAAAATATATTCTATCGAGGGTCATCTAAATCCACAATTCCTTGGATTGGACGATTCAAGGGATATGAAGAAGTCTAAGAAGATGTGATGAGTGTTTTATTCCTGGGAAGAGTAGGGATGAATCTTAGATTGGTCCAAATTCAGCCCCACTTTAACTAAGAATATAGGGTTTGGCTTCTAAACCACCATCATTCCTTTATTTGTCTAAACCACCATCATCTTCATCTTAAAGAGCTTCCAAGAGTCCTGGGTCATTCTAAGAGGACTGTCCACATAGCAAAGTGCAGGAAGACTGTACAGAGTGTCAAAATGCAGCTGGACATCACTCCTAGTCAGCAGACAATGTTCTGGCAGCTGTCTGTGAAAATTACTCACAGGATGGCAAAGAGATGGAAACTGTCACAGCTCTGTGGCACACGGGTGTTTGGTTCTCACAGGAATGGGAAGGGAAGATCTTCAGGTGGTGACTCAGCTCTCACACGCCACTCTGGTACTGGGGACAGATGGGGCTCCCTCAGGCATAGGATGCACAGTCCCTTCTGAATGGCTCAGCTCCTATCTGTTTGGTCCAGACCCATGGTACCTTTTTCTAGTCTGGGACTGGGAAACCTGTTTGGCGTATTCTTCTAAGTCTATTGATCTTTTTTTTTTTTTTTTAAATCAGCATATAGCTGATTCACTTTGCTATACAGCAGAAACTAACACAACACTGTAAAGCAGTTATACTCTAATAAAGATGTTTAAAAAAAAATAGTAGTACATTCACACAATGGAATACTATACAGTGATGAGAATGAGCAAATTACCACTATGTGCACAATAGAGATGCATCTCACAAGCTTAATGTTGAGTGGAAGCCAAACCTATATATATATATATATATATATATATATATATAATTTTATTTATATGGAAGTCAAAAACAGGCAAAACTCATTAATGGTGTTAGCAGTCAGGAAGGTGAGACTTCTGGGGTGCTGGTGATATTCTGTTTCCTGATTTGAGTGCTGGTTACATTGCTGTGTGAAGTTTGTGAAATTAATTGATCTCTATCGTTGTGTGCTTTTCTGAATATTTTTTATGCTTTAATTGCAAGTTCACACAGACACCTCCCTACGTAGACACGTGGGCACCTACACAAGCTTCATTCTCCCTGCCTCTCAAAAAATTAGATGGCTCTGGGTGGCAGCCCTGAACAATCGCTCTAACTTCCTCACTGAAATGCCTATGAAGATAGCAAAAAAGCCGTCCAAGTTTGGCAGTCAACCCTATTGACACCACTGGAGAAAACTTCCCTGTGCCTCAGGGCTTCTCGTAAGGGATTGAGAGTAGTCTTGGCTGACCACCTGTGTGATGCCATGGCTGGGTCTGTCTACTTGAAAATAGTAGAAATGCCTTTCTTCCGTCTTCAATATCTTTACTCTGGGTTAGAAACTCAAGTTCTGCATCTAAGGGGACACTGAGTTCTCATCCTTGCCCCAGTGTGTGTGTGTGTGTGTGTGTGTGCGCGTGCGCGCGCGTGTGCGTAGGGGGTTAGGGTCTGTCCCTTCCCCCGACCGCTAATCCTGTTACAGTATAAAAGGGGCTTGAAAGTGTTTCCTTACTCAATCTAGTTCCTGAATTAGGAATTCGAGTCTTTACGTTCAGGTGGATTCTGAATCCTGTGGGGGAAATTTGGCTCTACAGAGCTTTCTTTAGAAAGTACTCTCATTCTTGGAGATGTATTTTTCCAGAAAGGATGTTTTCTCTTTTGCCATATTTTCCACCTCACAATTCTTGACAAGTTTGTGGATCATTTACAATGGTATCTGGTATTGTTTTGTCATGCCATTTGTTCGTTAAATTATTTACTCATTTAGCACATCACACCAGAACTACTAAATCAAAAATCTCTACTTTTCACTACCAAAAAACAAATTATCCATAAAGCAATATGCTGATATTTTCATTGTCCAGGAACTTGAGTGGAAATTTTATGTTTATTTAAAACTTAATATTGAGGTTGACATCTATAGAGTGTTTCTACACGTAAATAAGACAACAGGAAACAGTACAAAAGAAAGTGGGAAAAGAGTAAGAATAGCAATTACAGAATAAGTGAAAATGACCATAAACATAAGATACACTGCCTCACCAGTCATGAAATCAATGCAAATTAAAATAACACTAAGATTCTTCAGTGATCCTATTTTCAAATATTAAAAATACTTTAAAATATTCATTATTGTGCAAACAGGCAATCTCATACATTGTTGGTGAGAGTGGGGCTGGAACTCTCCTTTTGAAGGCAATATATTTTCAGATTAAAAATGTACATTTTATCAACATTTAAAAATTGTGAGCCTTTTGACCTTATGGTTTCTACACAGGTACTTAAGCAAGTGTGAAAAGACACAGGTAAAATCTTGCAGGTTTGTTGGTAACAGAAATATGGGAAGAAACCTAAATATGAATCAATTGGAACCTTTGTAAAATAAATAATAGTGTTGCCATATCATGGTGCTAAATACAAAAAGAAGATGGGAGAAGTGAATATATACTATAATCAAATTTTATGAAAAATTAGTAAAGAAACATACACATATGTCTATGCTTAGGAAAAATTCCAGGAGAACAGACAGAAAACTATTATCAGTGGTCATTTTGGGGAGGGTGTATAGCAAGGGACTTCACTTTCTACTTTATATATTTTTCTTGTTTGAATTATTACAATATGATTATAAACCTGTTATGATCAAGAAAGACAATGAAGATTTTTAATACTATAGGATATTCACCCAATGCTAGCAATGTTATGTCTAAGTGATGGACATTCAGATTGTTTTAAAATTTTCTTCATTGTATTTTTGTACTTTCCGAAATTGTCTAGCAATGTTATGTCTAGTGATGCTAGACAATGTTATGCTAGCAATGTTATGTCTAAGTGATGGACATTCAGATTGTTTTAAAATTTTCTTCATTGTATTTTTGTACTTTCCGAAATTGTCTACAGTGAGTATCTACTTTTCATATCAGAAAACAGGGGGCATTTCAAATAATAAGTCTATACAATTTAAACTATAGCATATGATCAAAGTCATGTTGAACATATGGACAGCATAAGGCTTCAAAGGACATACACTTGAAAGTTATAGTAATTAAATGGGTGGTAGGATTATAACAGATTTTTTCCTTCCTCCTGCTCGTTTGCAAAATCAACAGCTGTGTGACGTGAAGATCAATAGTTGGAATGACAGTAGGTTTATCATTATTGTAATTGTTGTGCTCGTTAGTATCTGAGTTCTCTCTCCCCTGGTTTCCTACATGCTTGTTATTTCCACACAGCGATGTTAATTATGGTGATGAAACACTAGAATGAATGGCTAGAAGTGGATGCAGTGGCACTATGGAGACACGAGCTAATAGAACAGAAAGGGGTCTTTAGACTTCACTCCATGCTGCCTCCTACCTTAAGACAAGTAGATTTCTGAACCACTCCACACGTGGAGCTGTCAGTGCTTTTCCTAAAGATAGCCAAGGAGACACATGATCAAGACACTGACATTCCAACAAATAATTACAAATCAGTCAATCCTACAACTGGCCGAGTAACCCCACAATGTTGTGGTTTTCTTCTCTTTTATAAACAAAACTGATCAATGGTTGTGGGTCCATACTTTCTAGAACAAAATCCAAAATTTCTAAGTTGCTTTTGGAAGGAAATACCCAAAGAGAGGAGGAGCAGTTGATCAAGGGCCCCAACCCTGAGGCCCCTCATTTTCAAGTATCTTTCATTCTAATTCCCCTAGCCACCACCCCTCCCATGCTGGTCCCCAAGAAAACACTGATTCTTTTTTAGTGGTCTGAGCAGAGACATAAGTCTTTATTTTTATCTGTTTCACATAATAGAATTTTCAAAAACTCTTTCAAAATACTCATGTAGCCAAGTAGGCTATGAAATGGGCAAAGGCCAGAAGGATACACCAAAATGTTAACAGTGGTTACATCTAAGAAGTTGGACTATATGTTATTATTTTGACTAATTCTTTTTTCTGGGTATTTAAAACAAGACATGCACATTTTCACTGTGCCATGAAGCTTTCACTATGTGTACACAGGTCGTTCTTCATCTCAAGAAGAGTTTCTTCTACTGTATCATTGGTTATTGCTTCTAGTTAAATTGTACTATTTTCTACTTAAAGAATAATAATTATCTGTATGCTGATTTTACACCCTCCTTTCTCATTATTATCTCGCTAATTGGAATTTTCCCCCAATTTCCTCTCCATTCTTGAGGAACTTCTCCATTAATCTCTATGTCACTTATATGATTTTCCGCAGGATCAGTTTACTTTTTTCTTTGACTGCTGCTAAAATATTACCTTCATTGCCATATTTGTCCATCTCCTTTTTCATCTTATCCTGCTCTCTTTTCATTTAGTCCATTCTCTCCTTAAGGATATCTTAACTACGTGTCAGAGAAATCATGACTTCTTATACTCTATTGAAAATGCCTAATTATTTCTTAATAATTTGTCCTTGATTCTGAAATACATCATTTTCAGGTATAGGTTCTTATTTGTCTTTGGTTTGACATTCTCTTCTTCAGCAGTATTTTTCACAAATAGGGACTTAAATGTCCTTTGATGTGGCATCCTGTCTCCCTGGGGGGTGGCTAAGTCCCCTGCTCAGACCGATGGCTACAGCATGAGTTAACACGTGCAGCCACTAATCCAACCCTCGTTTGGATGAAATGAGGCAGTGGCGAGCAGAATCTGGTGGTTTGATGTTGAAAGAGAGAACAAGGAGGACTCTGACCCTGGGAGATGAGAGGGGTCCAGACAGTGAGATAGGAGTGCATTTTACGCAAACTTTATCTTCTTTCCAGACTAGCCGCTGGGCCAGCCTTGGCCATTTCCCTTCCTTTAGGATCTCAGTGTCTCCCATAAAGGGGTGACAAGGAAGAGTTTTGTGAGCTGTGAATAAGGGTGATGAGCAAAAAGAGGCTTCTGTGATCAAATATATTATGAAAACAGGATTAAATAAAGATTAAGAGGTTTATTTACTGTGTCAGTACTCAGACACTCAAATAGGCTGGGTGCATCGCAAATTTCCAGGAAGTGGCTCTGGTGGGCTGCATTTCCCAGACATCACTGACAGTGGTAACCATTTGATGGAGTCTCTTATTGGACAAACATTTCCTGGAAGACACTTTTAGAAACAATGTTCTAACTTTTGTAGGATTCCCATTCCCACTCACTCCCGCCTTTCTCTGTCTGTACAGATAAGGTAAGGGGGTCAGAAGGGCAAGCTAGTTACAACACATCAACTCCACCAGGCTCCCTAGAAAAACCTGGAAGAGTCTGAGCGGTGGGTGAGGCAGGACCAACTGTGCATGGCAAACATGATGTGGGGTGTGAGTACTTCCTGTCCCCCATGGCAATGGATGAGGACTGAGGGAAGGAACACATCCAATCACAAAAAGTCAATGGTAAGAACTCAGTCATAAGCAAGGTCCTGAGTTCTTCCTTTTCACAGGAATCTGGCAGTGCAGCCTAGAAGCAAAATGTATTACTGTTATGTCTGAGAAAGTGTATAGCATCCATTCTCTTGATCTAACAGGGTCACAGTTTCATATAAAATTCAGAGTATTAGACTAGAAAAGAATAAGGAGCTCTTGGACTCCAACACCCTTGACTTACAAAGGGATAAACTGTGGGCCTGGGAGGTGAAGAAGCTTGTCATAGGGCACCCAAAACAACATCTCGGAGTCTGTACCCTGATCTCCAGTGCTTTTTCCACTAAACTATGATGCCTTGTATATAACTTGAAAAAATATGAGTGTAAAATTTAAGACCAAATAGTTAAATGAGGGTACTTTTTAAAGCATTTTATTCCTCATTCTAAAACAATTGCAAAATGTAAAGTTTTCTCATATTCCCATTTTGACAGATGAAAAATAAATCATTATTTCATTCATTTACTCATTTGTCTGTCCAATCATTCAAGAAGTGTTCACTGAGCACCTACTATATACCAGGCACTGTACCAGGGGCTTGGAGTATAATGGTGAAAATATTTGACATCATCCCAACTTACATTTTGATGAGGGAGACAGACATTATCCAAAAAAAAATCACATAAATAAGTATTATTGGGTTGATTCTGATAAATTGTGCAAGTATTAGACCCATGGAGACACAGAAAGCTGAAGAGTAATAATGACTACAATAAACAAAATTAACACTGAACCCTAAAGACAAAGAATCAAGAGACCTAAAAATAGGAACATTTTTATGACCAAGGAATCCCATTTGCTGGAGAGGCAGAGGCAGAAATGTAAATACCAACATTGTAATCCTCCTGTCTTTGAAAAGGGCTTTGGGGTAGACCCAACCCATATTGATGGTTCCAGACTAATTTCCTTTTTGGTAAACCCAAGTGAATCTCTCACCATCTTTAGCAGCACAGCTTTGCTGGGGAAGCAACAAATAGGCATTTATAATAGTGATACGGAGTTGAATGCCGCCCCTGAGCTGGTGGGCACAGCTACAGGGATCTCAGGAAGTGTTGCCTGACAGTCCATCTAAGGCTTGCGGTAAATACGCCTTAGTGGGCTGTGTGTGTGGAGGAGAATCAGAGCAAGAGGGCAGAAGCAGTTGCCCGGCAGGGCTGGGGTGGAGGTCCTGTCCCGCCTAGGGAAGGTCTTTCTTTCTCCTCCACCTCTTAAGTACTTGCATATCTGCTGGAGGGCACTTTCAGGATTTTGCCAGGCTGTGGAACAAGGAATCAGCGGGGGCTTTGGAGGGAGACCATACAGCCTTCCTCCCACTGGCTCCTCTGCTTTACCCTGGGTAACATTGCTCAAGCCCTGCATCCTTGCAGAACACCAGTGCCCTTCCTTTTTAAAAGCCCTCACTTGAAAATTTAATGAGATTACAAGTTTTAAGCCTGGCACATACTAGGGGTTCAACAAACATAGTCCCTCCTTCCATGCTTCCCCCGCTTTCTACTTTGTCACTAAATGCGGGACCCTAATTTATCTAGGTCTCAGTTTCATCATCTGTGAAATAATAGGGCATGAGATGATTGCTGGGCTTCCTTTGAATTCAAGCATTTTAGGAGTTTCTCATTGTACACCATACAGAGAAGGAACGGCAGAGGCTGGGACTTCTGTGACCCTGGTCTGTAGGGGTGAATTCCCAGGACGCTCTCCAGCATCAACCATGACCTAGGCAAAGACAGGAAAAATAAATGACTAGGAAAGGGCCAACCTTGCAGTGTGCTTGCCTGCAAACAGTTCACACGCAGTCGGAGGCCCTCGGCTGGAAACCAGCGTTTCATCAGCAGCTTCATTTCCAGCAGAAAAGTTGCTATTTGCAATAAAGTCAGTGGCTGACAGTTGGGATTCAGTGGCTCCTGGCCTGAGCCATCACCGAGCAACCAATTTTCACTTTGCGAGTCAGAATGACCCCTCCAGGGCTCCGTGCCAGAGGGGAAGGGAGGTGTGGGTCTCTGTTGGGACACGTTTGGGCACGGAGCCCATAGAGACCTCGGATGGCTGTTTCTGGCCTGCAGTTCTTGCCCCTTACAAGCCCTTCTCACTACAGACACATAGCTTTTCTTGTTCTGGGAGCTCTCAGGGGCTTACGCATCTTTCTTAGAGTGAGAAAGAGGAGGGAGGAAGGCAGGCAGTGAGAAAAAAGGAAAACAGGAAGATGCAGCTGTTTGAAGCAGCAAATGGAATATCGGATGGCCCCAGGACTGCTGGGTATTCCGCTCGGATCTGTCCCAAGCCAGCCGCCTGGCCACAGCTGTCGCCTCCTGTCTCTGGATGCAGTTTGCTCAGGTGTAAAGGCTCGAGGTTTGACGAGGTGGTCTTGGTTCGACTTCCCGTTGTCCCTAATGTTCTGTGACTTGGTTATTCTAAACAGGGAAGGGCGGAGAAAAGGAGGAAATAGAAGAAGAGAAGCAGAAGGTGGAAAGCAGGTGGGTGAGGCTTCTTCAAAAAGAAGAGAGGAAGGCGAGGAAGGCTGCCACAATCAAGAGGAAAACAACACAGATTTGCCGAAAGTGTTCCTCGCAGAGCTGTAAGTAATCTCTACAGTAATCACGATGACAGTCATTAGCATAAACAGCCGAAGTCCTAATTAACTTCCTAAAGGGCAGCATCCTGCGGGTGACTCAGGGGTTCTCTCCCCACCGACGCCCCCCCCTCAAAAAAAAAAAACCCATGAGGATCCCTCCTTCCTGAGTCCATAGTTCTGGGAGCCAAAGGGGAGGATGAGGGAAAAGTTTGGGCTGTGAGTCTGGCCAACTGGTGTTGAGTCACCCAGGACAGCCCAAGAACACCCGGCCAAGGTGGCTCTGCAGAGACAGGGTCCCAACACCCACGTGCTCTGAGCCTGCACCAGCAGCGACAGGGTCCCAGTCACCCTGTACCGTCGGGGGCTTCCCAGCTACTTCCTAAAGACAGGGGGCCCATAGGCCAAAGGCTTCTTACCCACAGAAGGACCGCTTGTCACTTTCCTGGCTACCTGGATCTGTTCTCATTCTCCCCGGCTTTGCTTTACTTCTGCTAACAGCCATCATCAGCTCAGCTCTGCCTCTCCTGGCCTCTAGCGTGTGGCAGGTCCCTGATCCTGTATCCCCCTCCCTCCACTTGCCTCAGAACTGACCCGGTTCCTTTCCTTCCCTAGCTCTGACCTTACGGAGCTCTTTGGATCTACCTCTGAGTCTCCTGACAACCTGTGTCAGGAAATGCTTGTACACAGCCCCGCGCTCTTACCAAACTGCAAGGAATCCACTCTAAATCTTAAGGGCTTCACTGCTGTATCCAGGTTATGTTTACAAGATTAAGACTGGTGGGAGGTGGGCAGCGAGTAATCAATTCAAAGACACTTTCTGGAAAGAAATCGGATTCAAACCTTTTCAGGGAATTAACAGCACTTAAAAAAATTTTATGTGAGGCAAGCCATTGTAATTTCTCACAAAAGGCCTGCAAGTGATTTGGGATCGGTTTGTAACCTGTTACAGAAAAACCCAAATTCAGAACAAGATAATCCTAAGAACTGTAATTAATGAGGTCTTGGTTTGTGGTATCTTAACTCTGTCCAAAGGATAGGGGGTGCATATGAATCAGAGAACAATAACAAGAAAAACCAGTATTAACCCAAAAGCTAAGGTGAGAATTGGGGTCGCTATTCTAAAAAAATGGCAACTGGAGGGGTTTTTAAAGCACTCACAGCAATTACAGAAGGCACAAGTACACCCCAAGAAAGTCTGTGATATTGGAAAGGGATTTCCTATAAATTCCTAATTTAGGGCTAGGAGGATTTCATTAGGCAGGAATTGAGCACAGTTGCATTAGTAAGAGCATAGCATTTGGTTTAGGTTTTTACA
The DNA here is from genome assembly GCF_949987535.1 of Balaenoptera acutorostrata. Taxonomy (NCBI): domain Eukaryota; kingdom Metazoa; phylum Chordata; class Mammalia; order Artiodactyla; family Balaenopteridae; genus Balaenoptera; species Balaenoptera acutorostrata. Next base: position 6,247,974 of record NC_080083.1, on the reverse strand, counting down.
TTCTGCAATATCTCACCAAAGCTATTTTAAAATTTACATGTCAATATAGTCATTTTTTATCTCAGTATATCTATTGTTATATTAAAATCTTGTTTTTATGGATTTAGGAGCCCCGGCATTTCAGCTTCTTGTATGTCTATATTTTCTATTCTTGGGGAGAGCACAACAGTGAACTGGCTTGTGCATTTAAATCCAGCTGTCGAGAGGCTTTCGACAGGCCCTAAGTAGAGTTGTTAGGCAGTGGGGCTGTGGATCTTAGCATCAGAAACACCTGAAATGCTTGTTAAAAATATGCATTCCTTAAAAAAAAAATTTAAAAAATTAAAAAAATTTTAAAAATTAAAAAAAAAAAAATGCATTCCCAGGATGCCCCAAAGGTTTTCCAGTCTTGAACTGAGATGCACAAATCAGAATCTCTTGGAGGAAGACCCAAGAATCAGGCTTTGAATTGGAATCTGTGGCAAACTCTATTTTCCCAAAATAGCTGTGACACAATATCTCTCATCCCGTATCCTCCTCTCTAATATAATCTTGCCTCCATGCCTTCAAGAGCTGGGGTCTGTGTCCCCTCCCTCCTTCAATGTGGATGGGCTTATGGCTGCTTTGCAGTGCGAGTACAGTGAAGTCAACATTGTGTGACTTTAAAGGGCGATGCAGTTTCCAGCTTGTTCTCTGGAGCACTCGCATTTGGCGTCTAGGCTGCCTTCTAAGTCCAGCTGAGCTAAGGCAGCCCTGCTGTGTGGAAGCCGAGTCACCTGGAGAGGCCCATGCAGGTGTTCCGGTGGCAGCACTGCTCTGCAGGTCATCCCAGCCCAGACATTTGAGTGAAGGAGCCTCCAGATGATTCTGCCCTAGAAGACAGACATCCCAGATTTCGCACTATGCGGAGGGCAAATGAGAATACTTGACTTGTAATTGACATTAGAGTGGGCTTTAATGTCACGACTGACGTTTGTCTGTTTATTCATCCGTTCAACGAAACATGTATTGATTGTCCGCTATTGCCAGATGGTTCTAAAATCTGGAGACACAGCGAAGTCCAAGAAACATCCCCCAGTGTCAAGGACCCTACATTCCAAGGATGGCAGAGCACAGTGTGGCTGGGTGGGAGGAATAGACAAAAACGAATAAATAAATACATTAACAAGATAACTTAAGGTAATGTTAAATGTTGTGAAAACAATAAAGCCAAGGAATGTGATGGGGGCAGGCACTATTTTATATTGCGTGGTCAACCTCGCCCAGGAGTTGTAGTTTGAATTGAGACTTGTATTTGTTTCCTGGAGCTGCCATGACAAAGTACCACAGACTGGGTGTGAGGGTTAAATAACAGAAATGTATCGTCTCACAGTTCTGGGGGCCAGAAGTCCAAGATCAAGAAGTTGGCAGAGTTGTTTCCCTCTGAGGGCCGTGGAGGAGAATCTGGTCCATGCCTCTCTCCTAGCTTCTGGTGGTTTGCTGTCCAGCTTTGCCATTCTTTGGCTTGAAGAGGTGTCACCCCGACCTCTGCCTTCATCTTCACATGGCATTCTCCCTGTGTGCACATCTATCTCCCAATTTCCCCTTTTTATAAGGACACCAGTCACATTGCATTAGGGGCCCACCCTAACCCAGTATGGCCTCATCCTAATTTAATTAACTGCGTCTGCAATGACTCTGTTTCCCAATAAGGTCACATTCTGATGCAGTAGGTGTCAGGACTTCAACTTATGAATTTTGGGAGAACACAATCCAGCCTTTAACAGTACCTGAAGGATGAAGATCCCGCTCTATAATAATGTGGAGCTGAGCATGCCAGGTTGAGGGCAAAGCAGAAGCAGAAACAAGTTTGACGTTCAAAAGGCAGACCCGCAGCCAACGCTGGAACACAGAGAGGAAGGGGGTTTGGCTTCATCGTCACTGTGAACATTCCTTTAAACATCGCATCGTGGGTGCTGTCACGGAAAGTCTGAGCTGCCCGGTGATCATATGCAATCCTCAGGGGTCCTATCAGTTCTACTTTGGACACGTGGCTCAGAGCCCAGCCCTCCTCTGCATCCCCACCAGCAGGCTTTGGTGAGGCATTTATTTCTCTCTTCTACTATTTCAGTTGCTGGTTCATTGATCTTCCTGCCTTTAGATTCTCCACCCTCCCAGCCATCCTTTGGAATACCAACAGAATCATCTTCTAAAACAGAAATCCAATCTCACTCATTCTAAAAAAAAATCCTCCACTGCCTCTCCATTATTCACCAAAATAAAGTACAAAATCACCAGCGTGGTGCCGAAAGTCATACAAATCCAGCTTAGCTCCAGCTGAGTTTCCAGCCTTTCTGTCAACTGGACTCACTTCCCATTTCCCAGACTCCCTGTGTTAGGACTCTATTTTTGTTCATGCTTTCCCACTCTTCCCAGTTTTTTCTTTTTTTAATTAAAAAAAAATGTTTTGCCATGCTGCCTGCCCTGCAGGATCTTAGTTCCCCAACCAGGGATGGAACCTGTGCCCTTGGCAGTGAAAGCATGGAGTCCTAACCACTGGACCGCCCGGGAATTCCCATCCCACTTTTTCTTGATGAATACCTTGTCTTTTAGGAACAGTTTGGTACTCATCTCCACTGGAAAAAAAAAAAAGCTACTCTTCTCCATTGTTTCCTGAAAGCCTCCCCACCCTCCTTTGCCTGCGGTGGAATTAATTGCTTCTTTATCTTTGTTCCTATGGCAGCTTTGCTTATCATGTATCACCTTGGCTTGTATGTACTTGTTTGAATACCGGTCATTTGCTTCCCTTGCTGAAACCATGAATTCTGCGTCAGTGACAGTGCCTAGGATGGTATGTGTTCAATGAATGTTCGCCAGATCAAATTTAGTAGAATACTAGTAATGAAATGAGTGCTGGCCTTCAGATTAGGTCACCGCTGTTGACCTGAAACAAAGAGACAGCCAGATAGTTCTCTAGCAAAGATGGGTTTATTCAGGGTCAGCAGAAAATTGCAGTTCGGGGTCTGCAACCATGGCAAGCCGCCTGTAAGGACCTGTACAGCAAGGAGAGGAGAACGCTTTTATAGAAGGGAAAGGAAGTTGGGAGGGTGATAGTAAACAAAGAGTTTTTCAAGGCTTGTCATTGAGTCCTGGCCAGGAAAGAAGAGTCTTTCTTCTTCCTCTTGGGCTCTGCTGTCCTCACAGGGCTTGAGAGCACCCCCTTCTGGTCTCCCAACTCTATTTAATTGAAGTTTCTGCTCATTAATTCTTTTTTTAAATATTTATTTATTTGGCTGTGCCGGGTCTTAGTTGCTGCATGTGGAATCTTCATTGCCACATGCAGGCTCTTTTAGTTGTGGCATGCACGTGGGATCTAGTTCCCTGACCAGGGATCGAACCCAGGCCCCCTGCTTTGGGAGCGTGGAGTCTGAACCACTGGACCACCAGGGAAGTCCCTGATCATTAATTTTTTTACACAACTGTTTTGGTCATTGACATCCGTGGACCAGTTTCAGAGCTAATATTAATATCCCTGTCAATGTCTGTATCAATGTAACTTAGTAGATTTGACATCTAGGCATGAATTCAAGTCCATTAAGACTAGGTACCATCCTACCTAGAGACTGTCATACTGAGTGAAGTAAGTCAGACGGAGAAAGAGAAATATCGTATGATATCACTTGTATGCAGAATCTAAAAAGAAATGATACACATGAACGTATTTACAAAACAGAAACGGACTCACAGACTTAGAGAATGAATTTATGGTTACCGGCGGGGAAGGGTGGAGGGAAGGGATAGTTAGGGAGTTTGGGATTGACATGTACACACGGCTATATTTAAAAGGGATAACCAACAAGTACCTACTCTATAGCACAGGGAACTCTGCTCAATGTTATGTGGCAGCCTGGACGGGAGGGGAGTTTGGGGGAGAATGGATACAGGTATATGTATGGCCGAGTTGCTCCTCTGTGCACCTGAAACTATCACAACATAGTTAACTGGCTATACTCCAATACAAAATAAAAAGGGGCTTCCCTGGTGGCGCAGTGGTTGAGAATCTGCCTGCTAATGCAGGGGACACGGGTTCGAGCCCTGGTCTGGGAAGATCCCACATGCCACGGAGCAGCTGGGCCCGTGAGCCACAACTACTGAGCCTGCGCGTCTGGAGCCTGTGCCCCGCAACGGGAGGGGCCGCGATAGTGAAAGGCCCGCGCACCGCGATGAAGAGCGGTCCCCGCACCGCGATGAAGAGCGGCCCCCGCTTGCCACAACTAGAGAAAGCCCTCGCACGAACCGAAGACCCAACACAGCCAAAAATGAATAAATAAGTAAAGTAGCTATAAAATTAAAAAAAAAAAAAAAAAAAAGAAGTAAGAGTTGGAGGAGGGAAAAAAATAAAAAGTTAAAGAAAAGATTAGGTGCCATCTTAACCTCTTGGGCCTCAGGTTCTTTATCTGTAAAATGAGACATTTGGACCAAATAAACTATACACCTTTTGCTTGCTAAAGATGTAGCATTAGCCCCATCTTTCCTGCTGGAGTCAGAATTTACATAATAATTATATCACCATCACTGTTGGCATCGATCTTGCTCTCCTTTTGTTTAGTTTTGGGGACACTAAGGTATGGGTTCTGCTTCACAGTGCTCCCGTTTTATTGTTGTTGTTGTTTTTGTGGGGGCCGGGGGCTGGCAATAGCTCTTTTTTTTTTTAATTTAATTAATTAATTTATTTTTGTCTGTGTTGGGTCTTCATTGCTGCACGCAGGCTTTCTCTAGTTGCGGCAAGTGCAGGCTACTCTTCATTGCGATGCACGGGCTTCTCATTGCAGTGGCTTCTCTTGTTGCGCAGCATGGACTCAAGGCATGCGGGCTTCAGTAGTTGTGGCACGTTGGCTCAGTAGTTGTGGCTCGCGGGCTCTAGAGCGCAGGCTCAGTAGTTGTGGCGCACGGGCTTAGTTACTCCACGGCATGTGGTATCTTCCCGGACCAAGGCTCGAACCCGTGTCCCCTGCGTTGGCAGGCGGATTCTTAACCACTGCACCACCAGGGAAGTCCCCGCAATAGCTCTTTTGAAACTGACATTGTCTTTAGCATTTTTTAGGATTGTGTGTTAGGAGAAGGGAATGGTTAAGGGTGTAGCTTTGTACATTTTTTGTTTTCCTGTTTTTTGTTTTTCTTATAAGCTCCTGGGTCATGGTAAATTACAGCAGCTTTTCTGAAAATTTACCACACAGGAAGCTGTGCTGAACTTCTCCTGTGGCCTCCTAGACCCTCTCCCATTAATTTCCTCTAATTCTCATTAGCATGTTTCTACCGCAGGCTCGGAAGCAGAGAGAAATTCTTGTGCAGCTAATTTAACACCTGCAGGTTTTGAGAGCTGGTGGAGAAACTACATCAATAAAATAATCACTCACTTTCTCAGAGATTTTAAATTTGAACCCTTTAAAGGTTAGACTTCTGTTTTGATTTCTATTTATGTTTTTCCATCAAGTCGTATGTTAATTAATGCTCTTGTCTTTTCAAGCCTCTCATGTAAAGCATTAGCCTCTCATGTAAAGAGAGGCTAAAACAAAATCTGAATGAAACCGTTTTCAGTGTATGAATGGCCGTAGTCAAGAAAGTATTCCGACGTTTCAGAGGCGGGTGTGGCTTTTCTCTTCTGCATCACCACAGCCTGCTTTAGAAATCCCTGGCAAAACCAGTGGGTAGCTGCGAGGTGGGACTGGCAGGTGGGACCCAGCCTGGGAGCTGGGGGATGTCCTGTGGTTTGGAGATTCATCCGGCAAAGCTGGAAGCTCTCATGCACTGAAGTGTGTGAGCGGGAGGTGTAGCAAAAAGGGATGGGCAGGAAAATGGTCAGAGTTTTGAAGGAGTGTCTGTGTAGGAGGTGTGGGGGGGGGCGGCGTTACTTCTTCTCGTGGGGGCAGGGAGCTTATTCCCTCCCTACTCGAAAAAAACCAAAAAACCCATTGAGAGGCGGGGAAGAGGTCTCCAAAAGCATCACTAGGAGAGATCGCCAGTCCCAGCAGGAAGGAGAGACAGGCGTGCTACTCCCGGGCTGGATGCCACCCTCGGAGCAGGGCACCATGAGACGATTCTTGGGAGAAGGTGACCATGTCCCTGGGAGTGATATGAGCTCACTGACAGACACCCCCTTCTATGGGCATTTCTAAAGGAAGGAAGCTTGCGGGAGAAGCCCTCAGCAGACGGGCAGTGGGGACTGTGGTCTAGTGTGCCTACCAGAGGATGGAGGGGCTGCACCCTGGAACTCCAGGGACCTCCAAGAACGAGAAGAGGCACTTAGCCATCCCAGGGCATCACACAGAGGACTGCCTAAGTTAGCAGAGTAGGCAAGCCCTGAGGACGTGCTCAGAGCTCAACCAGGCAAGCGCAGCGATACCCATCAGTAAGGCAGGAGATAGATGGGCCCCAGGCTGAGCAGCAGTTCGTCCCCTGTGGGCAGATACTCCAAAACAGCAGGAGGGAGGAGAAGCTGAGCCCTGTCCAGATAAGACATAAAAGACCACATGTTCCTCATTCTCGAAGTCAAGGAGACCTTCCCGAGTACACATGTGCAGAAAGGTTCCTTGGAGGTCAAAAAGGGAGGGGGCGCCACCCCATAGTAAGTGATGCCAACCTACCCATAGGCCTCTTCTCTAGAATCCATCTTGGCTAAGAGATGCGCCTGCACACATGGGAAGACCCTGAGATGAACCAAATACAGACTCAAAACCAGGCAAAGCAAGGTGGTTGGCCAAAGGAAACCCGGAAAAAATGACCCGTAAAAGTTATTCCAACCACCACAAGGGCGCGACTCTCTCTCCCTGAGGCCGCCCGTGTGTCTATCCACACGTACTCTTTTTCCTCCTAATAAACACTTTACTTGTTTACTGTTTTCCGTCTTTGTGGGAATTCATTTCTGCAAAGCCGTACAGGCCAGGGCCATTGGTCTAGCGGCTAGGATTCAGCGCTCTCACTGCCCGGCCTGACTTCAGTCTCTGGGAGCTGAAATCCTGCTTCAAGCCGCTGCAGGCCGAGGCCACCCGACATCATCAGGAGAGAGGCTGAGGGTGTGGACCACTGGCAGGTGCAAAGGGAAACAAGGAAGAGGTGGGTGACTGCAGAGGCTGTGATGAAGTTGCGCACTATCCCAAGAAGACGTCACCTGCATCTACACAGATGCCAGCACATTTCTGGAGACCAAAAAACACCAGACAGAATGAGGTGGACCCAGCGAGACCAGGTGGCTTCACAGTTAGGTAAAGTCAACTCCAATGTCCCTCTCCTTCTTCTCTGTCTTCCTAGAGGAATGAACCCCGGAAACGTAGTGGGGAGAAGAGAACCCAGAAGGAGACCATGGCCCTACCCTGCACTGCAAGACAAGAGTGAAAGAGTAGACCCCTTCCCACTAACCACGATGAGGACTCAAAAGCTGATTATGAATTTAAAATAGGAGATTTGAGTAAAGCCTTAAACCAGATGGAATTTTGATAACCCAAAGCAACCAGAAAGTGATACAATTGGCCCACGTTGTGGCCGAGGAAAAGGGCAGAGTGTGGTTGGAGCACAAATGGGAAAAATAAAGCTGATTGCTGTTCAGAACTCACCAATGTCCTACTGCTAAGCAAGCTGTTTTTTTCAGGAGGTCATAATGAGGAACAAACGTGATAATTATTAAACATACATACGTACTTAGCAGAATAAACTCCCTAAAAATTTCCCTTAGCCTAACTTCTCTTTCTCCGAAGTTTCACACATGGTAACTGTTTAAAAAAAAAAAAAAGTACCCTGCCCTCTACCTGTAAGCACGGTCTCCCTTGAAAAGTCAACATTCCCGCCCCCCCCACCCCCCCCCCCCCCCGCCACCTGCACTCCTGACCCACCCATCCACGTGGGCCCTGGGGAGTGAGTGGAATCATTCTTTTCAGGCCGAATTTCTAGGGAGGAGCAGCCCTGCGGGAAATCCAGAGGCTGTCACTCTTAGTCTGTTTGGGCTGCTAAACAAAAATACCATCCACTGGGTGGCTTGAACAACAAATGTTTTTTCTCACCGTTCTGGAGACTGAGAAGTCTAAGATCAAGGTGCTGGCAGATTCGGTGTCTGGTGAGAGCCGGCTTCCTGGTTTATGGATAGCTGTCTTCTCACTGTGTCCTCACTAGTGAAGAAGTGGGAGAGAGCTCCCTGAGGTCTCCTTTTTTTTAATAATAATTTTTTAAAATCAAAATATAGTTGATTTATAATGTTGTGTTAGTTTCAAGTACATACCAAAGTGATTCATTCATATATATATATATATATATATATATATATATATATATATATTCTTTTTCAGATCCTTTTCCCTTATAGCTTAGCACAAAATACTGAGTATAGTTCCCTGTGCTATACAGTAGGTCCTTGTTGGTGGAGTCTCCTTTTTAAGGATGCAGATCCCATCATGGGTATCCGCCTTCCTGACTTCATTCTCTCCCAAAGGCCCCACGTTTTAATTCCATCATGTTGGGGGTTAGGATTTCAATACGTGTATTTCAGGGGGGGAACTCAAACATTCACTACATCCCAGACACCTTTTATCTGGTTTCATTTCTTTCTTTCCTTTGTGACTTGCCCATTCATGATATTTGCCCATTTTTCTATTTCTATTCCATTTTTAAAATTGTCTTAAAAAGCACTTTCCACACTAAGAATATTAGTCCTTTGTTATATGGGGTGCAAATATTTTTCTGGTTTGCTATGTATATTTCAAGCTTATTTGTGTTGTTGTAAACTTTTAAAAGTTTGGGTCATCATATTTATCCATCTTTTCTGTATAATTTCCAAGCACTCCAGTCCAATGTACTGTCTGTTAATGTCTTTCTTGCTTCCTTTACTTCTGAATGATGCTCAGCTGCATCCACAATGTGTGTTTCATGCTGGCCTTCCTCCCATAGTTGCTCTGCATTTTGTAGGAGGACTTTGGTAAGCCATCTCTTCACATATTAGAAATACAGGTGATATACTTGCTGCATCCTTGTTTGGCCATAAACATCTTCTTTTCTTTTCTAATCTCTGCATTTTATTGATAGCTTAGCTGGGTATAGAATTCCAGATCCAAAGTAGTGTCTTCTTAGAAGTTTGAATATATTGCTCCTCTAACATAACTCAGTGTCGCTGCTCAGAAGTGCATATTAGTCTGCTCATCTTTCCCTGGGCGCGACCTCTCTTTTCTCTCTGGAAGCTTTAAGGACATTCACTTAATGCTTTGATTTAGGAAATTTCAGCATGATACATCTATATGTGAGTTATTTTCTCATTTATCCTTCTCCATACTCAGGAGATGCTCAATATTAAGAGTCACGTCTACTCTCAGTTCAGGGAGTTTTATTTTTTTCTTTAATGTCTGTGATTATGTTTTATCTTCTTATGCTTCTGTTCTCTCCTTCTAAGACATCTACTAGATTGCTGTCAGGCCTCCTAGATTTGACATTTGTGTTTCCTAACTTTTCCCATATATTTTATTTATCTTTTTGCTCCCAGTTCTGAGAGATTCCTTTGATTTTACTTCCCAGATCAAAAACCTCATCTTAATCTTTGTCCAATTTATTATTCAACCTATCTAGTGAAATCTTTACTTTTGCAGTAATATCTTCATTTTGGAACATTCTTTCTTACTCTCTGATTGGTACCTTTTCAAAAGAGACTTCTCTTAATTTGTGGTTACAGTATCTGCCCAAACCTGTAGGCAGAAATCAGAATGTTTTTAAATAGTTCTCATCTATTTCCTGAATTATCTCTTTTTTCCCTCCTCTGGGATTATTTAGTTTGTGTTTAATGGTCCTTTTCTTTCTCTTTCATGCTTCTGAGTTTTTTAAATACCTTGCAATCTTTGTTTGCAAGAGCTTTTTTTTTGTTTCTTTTTAATGACAGGCTACTTTGATATGTGCAGACAATTGGTGTGCCTTTCCTCAGCAGTTGTATATGTCTCTTTCATAACAGGCCTTTTTCTTAAATAGAAGGACCAAATGTGAGGTTTCAGTCAGCAAGCATAATTATAGGCGGGCTCTCTTTTCATGTTTGGGGACCAGGAATATGAAAGCAGGGTAGGGACCCCCATAACTGTCAGTGCAAAGCTCTCTGAGCATGGAGCCTTTGAGTGCTTCAGTTTTGCTGTTTCTCTGGCAGTCTCCAACACCCTCGCCAGGAGCTCTTCTAGGGTAGGATGGATGTAAGTCATTTGCTCACTTCTCCCCCTGAAAGGTGCAGTTTGATCCCCACTTTCCTTGAGTCTGTAGGGATCTATAATGACATCGATCCATAGAATATTAACTGAAGGGACATAATCAGTTCTGGGCCTGGGCCAGCTGTCACTTCCTGTTTCTTAGAGCATGGGCTCTGGGGAAAGTCAGAGGTGGCATGTAAGAAGTCCAACTCCCAGAAGACGACCATGCTGTGAGGAAGCCAGCGCTAGCCACGTGGAGAGGTTGTTTGGAGAGACAGACACCAGGCCAGGCCCCAGATACCCAAGCCACTTGGATGGCTTGTGCCAGGCACCAGACATGAATGAGGAAACCTTCAGATAGCTCCATCTCCCTGCTCACCCACGAGAGACAGACCATCGAGCTGAGCCCAGTCAACCCACAGGAAGATGAGAGATGATAATACATAATGATTTTTAACTATTAAATTTCAGAGTGGTTTGTTACAAAGCAATGACAATAGATCACCCATTTCTTGTAGTAACAGATCAACTACTTTCTCTAGAAAGCAGTTTCCAGGCTTTAGCCTGAATATAAAAGCCGTGACTGCCAGCAGCTCTCTTGAAGAGAAAAGGACCTACTGCCATAGGCTTTAAAATGCAGTTCTTCAATAAAAACCTCGAAGATGACCTCTGGCCCATGCTTGCACTTGGGGACACTAACGTGGACCTTCTCTGGGCTCCTCTGAGAAGACCGATGTTTAACTCTGGTGCCTTGGGCTGTGGTTTCTTCTCATTTTTCTCTATGAATCAGGTAAAGACTATATTGTATCCTCCCGACAGTCTCCAAAATTTAAGAGTTACTGATGGTATCTATTTCTTTTCCCCCGCTCTGTTATAGGGTGTGTGTGTGTGTGTGTGAGTGTGTGTGTGTGTGTATGTGTAATCTCAATGTAAACTTGAAAGAATATGGAAGTAGCAACACATGCTTAGGCTTCCATCTTGAAACAGAAACTTAGGAAATTCCTAAATAGAACTCAGTGATAAGAGCTCATGTATTTTAGATAGTTCAGCAGTATTGGGCAAGTGAAGAATACACCATCTGCTAATATCCCATAAAAATAATTATGTGGGGGAAATTCATGCAAAAACACAGTTAAATGACTACTCCCAAGGGAGAGTACTATGTTTCCCATGTTGTCACAGGCTGGCCTCGCCTCTCACACATGCACTGAAGCAGCATAAAGGGCAGCGTCAGACAACAGGGAAAAAAATGACACAGGATTTTGTGGCCTGAAAACCACGGAGGTGAGTATTCAATATTTCTGTGAATTTGAAGAGTTTGTATTTTATGTTGTCCTCTTTGGTGGAGGAAGGCAGAGCAGCAGAAAATAACTGACTTCTTGCTCGACTAGGTGGAGGAGAGGAGATAAATCTTTGCAAGTGGAGGGACATCAAGCAAGTTCACTCTGGGTTGTATGCTGGGTTCAAAGGCCGCCGTGAGGCGCGGGTAAAGGCACTAGGGAACTGTCTGGGATGACTTCTGTGTGAAGCCAGAAGACTTCTGTTACCTCTGGTTGCTTGTCAAGCTCGGCAGAAGTTTCTTCAGAGATGCAAATAACTCCTATTTGAGGTTTTAGGGGCTTCATTGGCTTCTGTTTCTATTTTTAATGCACGAATCCTGTGGTCTCTAAAGTCTGAGAGGCTGACTTTGGAGAGAAGGGGATGGGGACCTGGGAGAAAAATTCCCGAGGATTAAAATGGAAAATGAAAGAATTGGACAGTTCTGACCGGCCACCCTGAAATAGACAGGTTTCCTGGGAGGGTTACAAGTGGGGTACCTCTTAAATCTGTTATAATTTGAGTATCTGTTGGTCCATTTATTTATAGACATGATTGATTATATAGGTGGTGAAGCAGGGGTGGAAGGCCACAGGCTGGGCCCTCACCTGTTCTCTCATCCAGACCATTCAGCTCTGGCCCAAACCTCAGATATTCCATGCAGCCTTACAGTTGACCACACTCAACTTCCTTGGCAGGCCATGGACTATTATTATTATCATCATCATCATTATTATCATTATTGTTGTTATTTTTATTAGTATTTGGACAAGCTTCTTGGAATTTTGCTCCCAAAGCAACTCATCCGAATATTCCTTCCAACTCATGTGCAGTTGAGTTGTAAATACGGTATTCTCCACTTACTGTCAGTGACGTTTTAGTGACAGTCTTAGACTGATGTCCCATACAGATGTCGCATTGACCTGCCTCTTAATCTGGCTATGTTCTAGTCTGACTTTCAGGGCAGAATCACAAGAAATGAGTCAGTAAAAGCTTAAGAAGGATCAGACATAGCTCCACCTAAAAATCAATAGAGCTCAGGAGATACCAATGTTAAAAACTTTTAAGACTCTTTCTGTCTAGATAAGCTTACCACGATTTCTCCCCAACCCCCTGTCTGGTTCCCATAGCAGTTATTTTCAAACTTTAATGGGCCTAAGAGTCACCTCGGGAATTGGCTAAAAAAATCAGATCACTAGAAATTCTGCTTTGTTGGCTTTGGAGTGAGGTTCAGAAATACCATTTCTAATAAGAACCCCACCCTCGTAAATTTTGATTCAGGTGGAGCATTGACTTAGCACTAAGAAATAACAGGTACAAATTACACAACGTAAACCTTACTTGACCTGAAAAGCTGGGTGTATTTATTTAAGATGAGGAGGGGGCTTTTAAAAAGGGGTATTATGCAGCTTCATCCTTTTCTGTAATTCAGTGCAGAGAGAAGAACCCCAAAGAAAGGAGTGTATGGCAGTTATCAAAAAAGAAAAAACAAATATAGGCAAATCAATCAATCACTGGCAGTTACAGATTATAAAATAAGGAGTGATCTGGGGACGATTGGGTATGCTTTAAAATAATCCTTGGGGAAATGCTCCTGTAAGAGGTACCTGAGAACGATGAGGAGAGAAGGCTTACATCAGGGAGAAGAGGACTCATAGGTCCCTCAATTCAGCCAAGGGAATAAATGAGCCCCCAAATGGATCACCTCCTTAGGGGAAACATCACAGAAAATGAAATTGGGAAAGGATCAGGCTAAAATTAGTTATGTCAAGCAGGTTTTATCTCTATTTCCAAGTCTGATCAATTGGTAGTGGCTCCCTGGAGCACTTTGTCAAGAGAGATTGTGAAGCCATTTCTAGGCTTAGAGGGGATGGGCGTGATTGATTAGTTATGTCTGCCATGGGCAAAGAAGGAGGAGGAGGAGGAGGAGGGGGAGAATCAGATGCATCCTTGAAATTTCTGCTTAGTCAGTGATTGTGAAGTTATACAAGTTCCACTGCAGTAGAAAGACTTGGTCATTCCTGCTAAGTATCATCTCTTTCCTGCTAGTTCCAATTGGGGAAGGGTTTTCCATGTGAACAATAATTTAAACTCATTGTGATATTACGTTTACACTGCTAAAGATGGTTGCTATGCCAGAACATCTCAAACACTTCCCTGGTGGAAATCCAGACCTGCTGTCCTTGTGCATTCTGCATCACAGACTTTCTTAGCTGGGTCTTCCATACTCCTTGCTTTGCCAAATTTTACAAGAGAGAAAGAAGGGCAGTAAGCAGCTGTGCCTCTTTCCTGTTCCACTCAAGGCCTCAACTGCCAGGCATTTCCATTCCTGCTGCAGCGATCTCAAGATTTCAAACACAAAACAATGAGCTGTACTTCATAAAACGTCTGGTGGGCCTGCCTTCAAAGAGCAAACTCTATATAAGTACCAAATTAAAAAACAAAAGAAGATTGGTGTGCTTATATGTAATTGAGAGGCTCATTGCCAATCAGCCATGTCTGTTCATTCAAGTGAGTGCCTGTCAACACTTTGTTGGCCTCATTTGACTTACTGCATGTATGTGAAAGAAATAAACTGCACTACAGAATATTTTTAAAGAAATTCAGATTTTTCTCCAGTTTAGATTTCCCTTTCTTTACTTTAGTAAATTTTTTTTTTTGGTAGCTTTCTTGTCTACCTCGCGCCCCCCCCCCCATACTTCTTTCTTTCTAACAGCTCCCAATTTTGGTTGGGGATGCATGTTGGTCTAGGGAAGCTGATTTTACCCCAGTTATAGAGAGAAAGCATATGACTGACCAATCAGAGCATTTGTTCTGCCTGACCACAGTGATTGGCTCAGTGTTGGGCATGTGACTGTAGCCATCCAATTAGAGTGATACCTAGGACTTTTGCTGGGAATAAAGATGGCATCTCTTTTATTTGTTGGAACTATGTAGCTCTTGAAAGCGATCCTAGAATGAAGAAGAGAGCCAGCCTTAGGAGAAGACAACTCTGAAGAGAACATTGTGAAAAACAAAAAAAGCCCTTGGTGACATTATTCAGCTGCTCTACCTGTGGATTTTTCAGGCAAATGAATCAGTATATCTTCTCTATTGTTAAAGCCAGTATTAATTAGCGTTTTTCTTCTCTGGTCCTCGTAATGCTAGCTGATACACCCAGTCAGTCTGAATCAGGAGAATCCATTTCATTGGCACTCTCTTTGTTTTTTATGACTCAACTTTTCCTTTTCTAATTTTTTTTTGTGACCGAGACTTGGGAAGCTGGGTAATAAAGAGCTGATAATGATTGGGATGAAAATCTCGGTCATGTTCCAAGGGATGCTTTGGAAAAGAATATGCATCTTCTGAATAAATACCATTTACATGATGCTAACAGGAAGGGAATGAGAAATAGGCTGGTTTTGTTGTAGAGGAAAATGCCTGTGTACTATGGGGAGGAATTAATTATGTAAAATAGTGAAATATGTGCAGACAAATGCTAATTTGTCAACCTGTAAACTGAGCTTCCTAAATCTTAGTTTGCAATAAATTGAGTCATTTTCAAATATATTAGGCAAATGAGCTGAAACCCTAGTATGATATATGTATTTAATCCTGATGCCCATGCACGTACTACTTTCCATGGGATACGAACGGTCTGACCTCCAGGGCCAGATTTTATTACATCTTCTGTAAATACATCAGTGAATATTTCAGTTTCTTGTTTCTGCCACAGTAACAGCGTAGCTGCTCAGAGACTAAAACGGGATAATGAAACTGAATCACAGATTTACACATGTGAGGGGAATGCAGAGAAGAGTCTATCCAGCTAGCTTTCCAGGCAGCCCTGGAAGTGGGCACAGTGACCTTTGATCTAATACGCCTTTAGGAATTTCCCTTGCAGATCAGAGCAGAAAATATAGCAAGCTCCCTGAAGACAGTTCAAGAAGGAGTAACTACAGACAAACTACTCCTGGGCGAGTAGCTTCAGAGTCTTGTACAAAAGTGAAACATGCAGGAGAGCAATGGATAGAGACTAAGAAAGGAAGCTGTTGGTTTGGAATTGCCTTTGATCATCTCAGTATGCAGTTAGCCACGTCTGGATGTCATGGTCTAGACCCAGACGCTGGGCGAGGGTTGGGACTCTAACGCTTCTTCCTTCCAGCCTCAGGAGAGCTACAGAGCCCCCCGTGGAATTGGGTTAGCCCTGCAGGAAGGACAAAGCAGCCCTGGAAGTTTGAGTGCTCCTCTTGGAGCCTTCCCTGGTTGTTTAGACACTCCAGTGGTAAAGGAGAAATTAACAGATGTCTCAGAAATACCATTGGAGGACATCATGGAGAGGACGTGATCGCTGGTGAACCTGCAAGCTGGACCCTGGCAATCAGAGGCTCCTCGCCCCTCCCGTCCCTGGAATGTACGTTCTGACCACCGTTCCCACAGCAGGAGCCATTTTCAAGGACTCAGCCTTGAGAGAGTCATGTGTTGCCAAGACCATCTGGACGGCGTCCATGACTGAGCCCAGTTTAGGCCTCTACATAAACGTTTAAGATTCTGGCGGGCAGCTGCAGAGGTCTACTCGTCCCAGACAAGCCTCGTATGTAAGCTTCCTTGCTTATTCAACCTGCCATTAACCAGTGTGGAGGAGTCTGCGTCTTTCTTGGGTCTCTCCTTGCCCTCTGTGTACGGGGGTAGTTTGGGATTTCAGCCGGGGGAACTCCTGAGATTGCGAACCAACAAATGTACTTGATGAAGTCATCGCGGGTAGGAGTAATTTCAGTGTTAAAAATGAAACAGGAGGAAAAAAATAAAGCAAGGGCTCTTAACTCCTCTCTGTTGCCAGCATGGTTCTGGGAACAGGTCTGGTGAGGGAAGTCACTGGACACTAGGTGTCCTAATTGCATTACTTTAGGTGAAAAGACCTTTTTCCTCTTTCAGATGCAGCTCCGCCTGATGCCACAGTCACCAACTCACCCCCTACCCCCCGCACACACACACACCCTGCCGCCAACAAAGTCTCCAGTCCTCCCCTTCCTGCTCAGACAGTACGGGTGCAGTGCCCATCACCTAGGAAAGCCATGCAGGGGCAGGAAGAAACTTGCAGGAGGTGTGAAGGCCCCTTGGACCTCAAAAAAACTCTGGTCATCATTTATATTTAGAAAAGGATATTTTTCAGAGCATCTCTTTTCCAAAAATATATTTTATTTTTGAATAAGCAATTAATGCACATGGTTTAACCTCCAAGTTATGAAGTGATGCACAAAGAAAAAAAAGTCTCCCTTCCACCCCTGATCCTCAGTAAAAACCTTCCCTTTCTAGAAGCAACCCAATGTTATTGGTCTTTGCTGTAGTCTTACTGTAGAGTTTTAAGCATTTACCATCAGTGACAAGCATATATGTAGTCCCATTGTTATAGAAATGGCAACATATTGTACATACTCTTCTGCATTGCTTTTTTCATTTCCTGTTCATGAAGATAATTTCATATCAGTATATAAAGCACTTCCTTTTACTTTTTCATGGCTGTATACTATCCCACTCTATGAATGTACTATAATTTCTTTAACAACTTGCCAACAAATTGGCATGTAGGTTGCTTCCATTATTTTGCTGTTCAAACAAAAATGCTATATCAGTGGAAAAATGCAGTATGTAACCTTCTGAGATTGGCTTTTTATATTCAGTGTAATTCCCTTGAGATTCATCCAGCTTGTTGCATATCAATAATTAACTCCTTTTTATTGGTGACCAGTAGTTCATGATATGGATGTACCATCACTTAAATATTTATCATTGAAGGACATTTGGTGTTTTTAATTTTGGGGCTATTACGAGTGAGTTACTATGAACATTCATGTACAGGTGTTTATGTGAACATAGGTTCTCATTTCTCTGGGATAAATACCTAAGATTGCATTTGCTGGGTCATTTGTAATCGTATGTTTACTTTTTAAAGAAACCACCAAACTTTTCCAGAGTGGCTGTACCATTTTACATTCTAACCAGCAGTGGATGAGTGACCCAGTTTCTCTGCATCTTCATCAGCATTTGGTGTGGTTACTATTCTTAATTTTAACTATTCTGATATGAATATAGTGGTATCTCACGGTGGTTTTAGTTTGTGTTTCCCTAATGGCTAATGTCGCTGAACATCTTTTAATGTGTTCATTTGCCTTCTGTAGATCCTCTTCAGTGAAACGCCTGTTCATGTATTCTGCCCATTTTCAAATTGGATTTTTTGCTTTTTGCTGTCGAGTTTTGAGTTTCTCTGTATATTCTAGATACCACTCCTTTGTCAGACATGTGCTTTCCACATATTTTCTTCCAGTCTTTAGCTTGTCATTTTATTTTCTTAAGAGTGGCTTTCACAGAGCAGAAGTTAATTTTTATGAGATCCAACTGATCAGTTGTTTGTTTGTTTTTTAAATATTTATTTATTTATTTTATTTTTGGCTGTGTTGGGTCTTCTGTGCGAGTTGGGTTTCTGTGCGAGGGCTTTCTCTAGTTGTGGCAAGCGGGGGCCACTCTTCATCGTGGTGCACGGGCCTCTCACTATCGTGGCCTCTCTTGTTGCGGAGCACAGGCTCCAGATGCGCAGGCTCAGTAGCTGTGGCTCACGGACCTAGTTGCTCCGCGGCATGTGGGATCTTCCCAGACCAGGGCTCGAACCCGTGTCCTCCGCATTGGCAGGCGGATTCTCAACCACTGCGCCACCAGGGAAGCCCTGGTTTTTTTTTTTAATTTAGAAAAAAATCAAGAAATGTGACATGTATACTACCCCAATGTGATGGTTGAAAAATGCACATTCTTAACACATTCTATAGGAAAGTGTCAATAGAAATTGAGAACTATAAGTGCCAGGACTGGAATTTTCTTCCCATTTTACAGATTAAGGACAATGTGCCTTGCCTTCACTTTTAGTTCAAAGACCTCTTCATGACTCCACAGTGAACGAATTTCTGTGTGTATTTAGGCAGCATGATATAATTGGTCACAATATAATTATTCTGGTTGTTTTTACTGTTTAGAAAACATGTGAAACCTTACCAATGGCATCCCCAAGCCAATGGCATCTTTCCTTCCTTTGAACTCACTTCCAACCTGCTTTTTAAGAAAATAGCACCTAACATTTTCCCATTAAAATTATTTATGGGGCTTCCCTGGCGGCGCAGTGGTTGAGAATCTGCCTGCCAATGCAGGGGACACGGGTTCGAGCCCTGGTCTGGGAAGATCCCACATACCACAGAGCAACTGGGCCCGTGAGCCACAATTGCTGAGCCTGCGCGTCTGGAGCCTGTGCTCCGCAACAAGAGAGGCCACGATAATGAGAGGCCCATGCACCGCGATGAAGAGTGGCCCCCACTTGCCACAACTAGAGAAAGCCCTCACACAGAAACGAAGACCAACACAGACATAAATAAATAAATAATAAATAAATTTAAAAAAAAATTATTTATGATGTGATGTGATAAGTAAGTATGGACTCCGAAGGCACCCCAGCTGACCTATCCCAGCCTCAGCAACTGTGGATACAGAAAGGTTTCAAGATACACAAGTTGAGCACGTGGAATTTTTAAAAGATGAAAGGCCTTACAGAGATATTAACATATAATGGCATTTGATTATATGTCGAGAGAAAGGCCTTTCTTGAAGAGAGACTATTATATGGAATCAGGATGGTCTTGGATCATTCAAGGTCCCCAGCCTGAGGTCTGAGCCTGTCTCTTGTTCTACAGGAGAAGTGGGTGCCTGCAATCCAAGCCGGCAGTGCTCGTTTTGTTTCTAGACTGGCCTCTGTTGGTTCTTGCTTTGGCAAAAAGCTGAGCCTTTGGTGCACCTTCTCCATGCCTGGGGTCTGGGAAGGCTCTGGAGGAAGCCACCTCTAAGAGTGGAGCTCTCCCCCGTCATGCCCTGTGATTATCAACTTAGCTCAGGCAGAAGCATCCTGCCTACTTGGCAGATCCTGAAAGGATGGCTGGGAGGGTACAGTGCCCCCGGTGAGCCATCTCAGGCCTGCTTCCATTCCACTATCACGGCAGCTCTGCGGGAGCCTTGTTAAGAAGCAGAGAGGTGCACTCTGTCCTGGTCCTGCAATGCCACCAGGAGATTTTGAGTGCCCGGGCTGCTGGCACAGCTGTCCTACAGAGTGCGGTCGCCCAGACCAAGAACCCTCAGTCTCGGGAGCGGCCACCAAAGACTGAGCTGCCCGAAATGCCTGTGCCAGGGAAGGCGTTAGGAGAGGTTGCTGGGGAAACACCTGGGGAAAGAGCCAGAGGCCTCTGCGCCTCTTATTCCAGGAAGAGGACATCTCTGAGGACAGAAGTGGACGTGCCCAGCCCACCCCACAAGGCTGCCACGATTTGTGGCCCAGGAAACACAACAGAAGGTCGGCAATCACCCCTCGCCACTTCTGTGATAAGGGGAAGGTTCCATGACTTGGGTGCACTCCCATGTGCCCCAAGGAACCCACAGCACGTTCCTGGCCTGATCCCGTCTCCGGAAGCCCTGCAGGTGTTTGATGCTGATGCCTGTGGCTGAAACTCGGGGTCTTTTCTCTCTTGGCCGGGCTGGGACCCAGGCCCATCCCCACCGCCTTGGCCTCCTCTCCGCTCCTACTGATGCTGCAGCCTCCACCCGGCCCGGCCCCTGGCCGAGCCTGTCCAGCTTCACCGTCTGCCATGCGGGCACCTCACCCTCCTCCCAGCAGGCCTCGTGTCTCCGGAGACAGTGTCCCAACCCCAGGGGGTCAAGGGCACTTCAGAGAAGCAAGCCAGCCCTGCTGGCAGCCCAACCGGCGCCTCCACCTTCCTAGCTGGGCAGCGATGCCTTGTGTTGCCTTAATTCCGTGTATTATAATTGTAGAGAGAGACCGTCTAGAAGGGGAAATCAAGTTGCTGGTTTCATAGTCTCTGGCCCCATCCTGTTTCCTCTTTTCTCTCCGCTTCAACTCCCCATAGCCATTCAGGTCAGAAAGAGTGAGTTTTTCTTTAACTTCTTTCCTACCTGCCCAGACTTCCTTTACTTAAAGCTCTAGGAGCTGGCTGGCTGTGTTAAGTGAGAACTAGGGAATTTAGAACACCAGTCCTTTCCCAGAAGTGCCCCGCTCTCAACCCTGCTGTTTACTTCGCCCAGCTCGCTATTTTGAAGCGCAGAAGCTTTCTCTTTGCCTCCCTCCCCAAACAGTCCCTATGCCTTTCCTCCGCATGGGACCAGCCCCCTCTCTTCCCCCAGGTGAGTTAATGCCTTGAGCCTATCAGGGAGCAGGTCCTGGACGCAGAGGGACAAAAGAGAAAAGCACATTAATATTTAAAAATCTTGTCCCTATTACACAAGCAAAGGAGACTCTCTTCCACCAACACACACACACACACACACACACACACACACACGCCTCCCCGTTCTCTGTCCTGCTGAACCCTCTGGGGCTTTTAGAGATCAGGACAAAAAAACCTCGAATAGGGTTGCCAAGGAAAACCTCAGGTCCTTTAATTGGGACAAGGAGTAGGGGGTGTCTATGCTCCTGGGGATGTTGTGTTTCTCAGTCTAGGTTCTACTAATAAAAAGTATAAAAGGGTGTCCATGGCAGGAAGTCTTGGTCAAGGCAGACCGCTCCCCTGGGACCGTGCAGACACGTGCCTGTAACCACGGTCTGCTCAAAGACCACGGCTTTGCCTGCAGGGCGCTGCTTCTCCCGTCCCTCCTGGGCCTTCGGGACCGTGGTCGTCCTTCTCCACATCTCCCCCACCTGGGATCCTTCCTCCAGTTTTGCACTCCCCACTGCCTCCCGCTTCTCTTGGTGATGGCTGTCCCTTGCTCACCTCCCTGGTCCAGCCTGGATTCATCACTGGGGACATCTGCGTGCTTTCCCCAGGCCCAGGCTTTCTCTTCCATCCTGATTATTCCATTCTGACAAGAGCCATCTTGGCTCATCCACATTCCAAGCATTGCCTGGAATTTTATCACCAGCCCAGGCTAAGTGACAGGTGGAAAAGAATGGGAGGAGAGGGAGAGCCATGCGGCAGTCAGTGATTGTCAGCCGTACCGTTTTGAATAAGACTGTCCTGAATTCAGTATCTTCTTAAAAACATACCTGTTCTCTGGGAAAATAGGCAACAAACCCCAAACAGCGGTTGCCTTCGTATTTGGGAAGGAGGAGGTATGCTTGTTACAGACCTTTAGCTTCATCTGTAATGTTTTAGTTTTTCTTAGAGAAGAATGTATTCACACATTATTTGGGAAATTTAAAGATAACAAATAATAAATTTGGTAATTAAAAAACATTTTTTTATTGAAGTATAGTTGATTTACCATATCATGTTAGTTTCAGGTGTATAGCACAGTGATTCAATTTTATATATATATATATATATATATATATATATATATATATATATATATTCCTTTTCAGATTCTTTTTGTTGGTTATCTATTGTATATATAGTGGTGTTTATATGTTAATCCCAACCTCCTAATTTAGCCCTCCCCCACCCCCTTTCCTCTTTGGTAACCATAAATTTGTTTTCCACTTGTCTCATTTTTTTAGATTCCACATATAATTGACATCATATGATATTTGTCTTTCTCTGTCTGACTTACTTCACTTAGTTTGGTAATCTCTAGGTCCATCCGTGTTGCTGCAAATGGCATTATTTCATTCTTTTTATGGCTGAGTAGTATTCCATTGTATATATGTACCAGATCTTCTTTATCCATTCATCTGTTGATGGACATCTAAGTTGCTTCCACGTCTTGGCTATTGTGAACAGTGCTGCAGTGAATATTGGGGTGCATGTATCTTTTCGAATTACGGTTTTCTCCAGATATATGCCCAGGAGAAATTTAAAGATAAAAAACAATAAGCTTAGTAAATTTTTGGAGAAATAAAAAATCGATAGCAGGCACAGAGTCTATGTATATAACATAATATGTGAATGTTGGTGTATATAGTAAAGATAATGCACTGTCTGATATGATCTGTTCACAGGCTAATCTTGTCCGCACTGGACCAGGAGCGATATCCTGAGTCCCTCTGCATCTCTAGCATGAACCACGGACACCGGGGTGCATTGGCCCTCAAGAAAGGTTTGTTGAGCCACAGGTAAAGGAAATCATCAGCTTCCTTAGGGGTGGTGATCTGAAGAGTGGGAGCAAGGAAGGAACGACAGGGCTGAAGTGAAGACAGAGGACCCGGCTCTCGCTGTGATCCCTGTTTTTCCTGGACGTGAACGGCAAGGTGTTTGGGTGTTAGTTTCTTGCCCCCTGTGCTCCCCGTAAGCTGGCCCCCCGTGTGACTGCAGGGAACACCTTGGCAAAGAGGCGTCTTCAAAGTGTCTCAGCATGTTGGAGAGCGGACATTGCTGCCAGTCACGGAGGACATGTGTCTCCAGAGCCACCGAGTTCCAACCAGTAGCCTTGCCGAGTTCTGGCACTGTGCGTGTGAATTGTGCCCTACTCCAAAGTGTACCCAGATTGGGGGTGGGGGACAGTCACCCCCTCCTTTGAAACTGCTGTTCCTCTCCATTTGCTGCCGCAGATGCCAACACAATTCTTGTTGCATTAACTTGGCTGGGAGAGTGAGGAAATGGCAGCAGCATTAATTAAAAATAATATGCCACCCAGGAGATAGCTTGAGCTCACTCCTTTTCTTAGTATTCCTCTCGATTCTTTTCCTTCCAGCTTGCGGCTGACGCGCTATAGGTGCCAGGGAGGGGAAACCGTGATGTTCAGGAGAAGTATGACAGAAGAGTGAGAGATTTTAGAGAGAGGGGCTCCAAATGTGATGAAAATCTTCAATCTTAGAGGTATCTGTAAGGCAGAGTTTTGAAGGCACTAAAAAGAATAGTAAAAAAATCAGGGGGAAAGAACTGGATTCCTGAAGTTAGGGGGACAAGGGAAGGATTGGCAGAAAGTGGTATAAGTGGATACTTTTTTTTTTTTAATAAATTTATTTATTTATTTTTGGCTGTGTTGGGTCTTCGTTTCGTGCGAGGGCTTTCTCTAATTGCAGCGAGCGGGGGCCACTCTTCATTGCGGTGCGCGGGCCTCTCACTATCGCGGCCTCTCTTGTTGAGGAGCACAGGCTCCAGACGCACAGGCTCAGTAGTTGTGGCTCACGGGCTTAGTTGCTCCGCGGCATGTGGGATCTTCCCAGACCAGGGCTCGAACCCGTGTCCCCTGCATTGGCAGGCAGATTCTTAACCACTGCGCCACCAGGGAAGCCCGTGGATACTTTTAAAAAATAAATAAGAGAAGAAATACCATTCTACAAGAAAAGGGACCAGGTCTCTTTGGAGAAATGGCTGAGTCAATGGTTGGGGCAGGAAATGTATAACTTTGTAAGAAGGTCTTATAATGCTGAAAAGTAAAGCAGTGTTCAGAAACAAACAACCTAAAACCCCAATGGCGGTGTGTATGTCAAATGGACACAAGAACCAACTGAAAGAGCTCGTGACGGGCAAAGCTGGGCCAACTTGAACAAGAAAATGAATGATGTAGTGTCAGATTATAGCCCAAAGTATAAGTATCCATGAGTCCATACTGATGTAGATAAATGATTGAATATATACATAAGTGGAGGAGAAAAGACAAATCTCTTGTGCAGAAGAATTCCAAATAATTGAGGTACGTGCACCCCCTTCATGGAGGTGGAGAGTAAATCTCCACTCCTTACATGTGACCTGTGCTTAGTGACTTCCTTCCAAAGAGTACGGTATGCATAACTTCATAGTGGAGAAATCTGACAAACACTGCCTCAGCAGCGGTTATCAAGGTCAATGTCATTATGGTTAAATCACATTAATAGCTTGTATCCTTGATATGATGAGAATGATACTTCACCTCGGTGACCTTCCTGCCCCAAACCCATAACTCCAGTCTACCCATGAGAAATATCATCAGAGAAACCCAAGTGGAAGGACATTCTACAGAATACCTGACCCATACTCCTCCAATCTGTCAAAGTCATCAAAAACAAGAAATGTCTGAGAAAGTGTCACAGACCAGAGGGGCCTAAGGAGACGTGATGGCTAAATGTAACGTGATATCCTAGATGGGGTCCTGGAACAGAAAAAAAGGACATTAGGGAAAAACTAAAGATATCTCAATAGAGGTTGGACCTTTGTTAACTATGAAGTATTAGTATCACTGCTTGGAACCATCAGCGTCCACTACAATGTGAAAGTGGGTCCAGACTGAAAAGAAAAACCCTTACCATTGCCATCCCAGCCCAGAAGCTTCACAATCACCTTCACAGCCATGCTTACGTTGTAAAAAATTATGGCTGTTGCAAGCTGTGGTTTTTAAATTTAATGTTGTTCTAAATGCCTATAATTTCAGGTAGTCTCCTTTGGAAGTGAAAGCAATATTTTCAGCATTCCAATTTATTTGTTCTAGGCTTGTTGACAGAGTAGGATGACTGAGCCATAGAAGGAAAGAAGCAAATTTGGGGAAGGATCCATGGAGTTGACATATGCATTATTCAAAATTAAACAATCCTCGTAAACCCATGTGTCCCCCCTGCTGCACCCTACAAAGTGTGTTATTTCTTTTCCTGACTAACATTTTCCTCTTAATGCTGAATTAATAAAGTTATTTTCATTTCATTATGCCTGGCTTTCAGGGGACTTTCTAATAAATTCAGTCTTTATCAGTCAGAAGCCTCCTTCTGTTTCACGTTTTGTCTCCTGCATGGCCTTTTGTTTCCTAATCAAAATCACAACTTCTAAATGAAGCGAGGAAAGGATTTTGTTGTCTCAAACCCCATTCTGTGCGTGAGCGAATCAGAAGCGAGCTGGGGCTGCCACCTCTTTATTTGTTGTGTTCACCAATTAAAAGGTGTTACTCTCTTGGTAATAAAGTGTCACCTTGTCCCTCCGGGTCCTCACTGCGGCCTCTTTCGATCTCGCTCCTTGTTTAATTTGCCAGCTGGCATCACTGTGGTCTCAGATTCCAAAATTGTCCAGGGCCCCACTTAGGTCAAAGCCCTTCTCTGTTGGAGGGAAAACGTTGAACCCTTTCATCCTTTACTCCTAGCTGGCTGTCGCTGGAGCTGATCCCACAGTCAACTGCCACACAGAGCTAATTTCAGAAACTTCTTAAAAGAGTTGTTCTTCAAGGGCAGCTGTCCACACAAGGGCTGTGTCCTCAGGCGTGTTTATACACCAAAAGGGAGAGTAGGGTCCAGAAAGAAATAGTGTAGAAAGAATATATAATCACATTAGTTCAAATACTCAAGATAATTGGTTGAATAAACTGGATAACTGCCACGACACTTCTGTTCCCCATGCATCCATACGCAAAGCTAGTGAGGAATTCAGTAAGACTGAAATATCATTAGAGGACAGGAGTGTGCTTTGAAAACAGCACTTTCCTCGCTGCCAGAACTGGTTTGGTTTGACTTTTGATCCAGCCCTTATGTTTTTGCGTAACTGAGAGATTTGGCAGCATGAGAAAAATGAACGCTTTTATTGAACTTCTGAGTTTCCGATACTTTACCATCCATGGTCTCATTTGATCCCGTGTTGTATGAAAGGCCAGAATTACCTTCTCTATTTTACAGCAAAAGAAACTGTGCCCCAGGAGGTCACATACTAGTCACCGAACTAGTAAAAAGTAACCCAAGGGCTGGAATTTAGGTCTTCTGAACTTAGTTCTTAGAGTTTTCGTCCTTTCTTAATGTTTTCGTTTTTTCTTCTGGGGTCTGAATTCATTTGATTGTCTGATGAAATGTCTCCTAAAAATAGCATGCATGCACGCAGGCACACACAATTTTGGTATAATTTCAAGAGGTTCCCCATCACCCCCAGGTTGAGAACCACTGTCCTACACTGTGCAATCTCTATAAAGGTGATAGAGTGAAAAACCAGGAAATTCTGAGATAGGACAATACGCAATTTGAAGATGAGAATCAAGACCAA
Organism: Balaenoptera acutorostrata; assembly: GCF_949987535.1. Lineage (NCBI taxonomy): Eukaryota > Metazoa > Chordata > Mammalia > Artiodactyla > Balaenopteridae > Balaenoptera > Balaenoptera acutorostrata. Next base: position 6,221,606 of record NC_080083.1, on the reverse strand, counting down.
ATTCCCAAGTTCTTTGCCAAATATTCTTTCTTCTCCTGGAATGTATTATCTCTCAGAGGGACTGGCATATCCTGAAATTAAATGTGTTAAAAAATTACCTTGGGGGGTTATATGCAGAAATGGGAACGTATTGATGGAAAATAAAAACCTGAGAAGTTATTGAACTGAAAGAAGGAGAAGCAGGGTAAAATGAAAAGGAATAAAAATAATGGCCAATTAGATATTTTCAATCATGAACATTGTGCAACCAGCACGTTGTGCGTATTTATGAAATCCGTTGCTGGGAGAGGGGCTGTGGTGGAAGTGATGCAGGAAATTGAGTGTGGTTACCTAAACGGGCTCACGGAGGCCAAGTGGGCACGGACTGTGGTCACCCTTGGCCTGGTGGGATTTATCCCACGCATCAGTTTCATCTCTAGCTATTACCCCCTGCAAGCCCCGGCAAGCCCGTTCTTCGGAGTCGATAGCTGCTCATGCTGAAAGCTTGTAAGCCACTTCTTGGCTAGGGCACCCGTCGCTGTGATTAGACCCAGTGACAATGTCTTGCCCTTCTTGTCGGTTCTCATGGACGTCCTTCTTCCTAACTGCTAGATGGACCCTGACTCATCACCCTTCCTGCTCTGAGGTCTTCCAGGTCTGCTGGGTTTAATTCACTGCCCTGCCTTGACCTCCTTCTCCGGTGTAACCTCTCTGGACCGACTGGCCGGTTCTAAATGAACCCTCGGCTTCACTCCTCCCATGTGATTTCACTGAGCTTGTGGCCGTTCTGAAAGGCCTGAACACAACTCCAATGTTGTCTGTCTCAGGATAACCCTGGCCCCGGTTTCTCTCTTTTGATCTGTCTACAACCCAGGAGCTATCTCTATCACCACAGCAGTGCCACCATGACCTTGTCCTTCAGCGCCTAGTGACTCCTCGGATAGAAAGATTTGGAAGGAGTTCATCTCCACTCCCCAAGCTTGGGCTTCTAGGAGATAGAGTTGGGGCTGGGAGCTGGGATATGAGGGTAAAATTGAACAGGCACCATCAGGTGCTGAGCCAGGACTTGAAAAATAAGTTGGAAAATCAGACTCTCAAGCCAAGGTCAAGAAATAGTTCTCAGGCTCTCTGGCCAACTATCTCCAGAAATTCCTTCGCCAAGCATATTCAGGCCAGCCCTCCCTCCTTTAATTGCTTCCTGGCTCCTGCAGGATCTATCTGCACACTGGTTATGTCTGCAGATGGGGTTATTCAATGTCTTGATCAAGACTGAGCATGTCAGAATGGACCTCTGTCCACAGAAGTCATTCCAGGATCAAATTAGTAATTTTGAAAATTGATGGGAGTTAATAACAAAATTGGTCCTTTCAGCCCAGTTACCTCAGTTATTTTAATGATGGCATCCGTCTATTCAGTGATTCACCCTTAGCTTGGCACTCACCCAACAGATGGTCCATCCAGAGAGCGTCTACATCCTGACACAGAATCAAGAATTGCTGTTTATTCATTTGTCTGTTTTAATGACCAATTTGTGCCCAGTCAATTGGATTAGATCAGTGGGTTAGATCCAATTAGTTAATTCAATTTTTTTTTTTTCCCTTTAAAGGAAAAAGCTACACCAACCATTTTTAGTGGGTTGTTTTTAATCACATGTACCTATTCTACTGAAGGTACTACTGCCTATGGCAGATTTAACTTCCCGGAAGTCGGAAACAGAATTCAAGGTGACCCATGTGACACAATGGACACAAAAGGCATGATCTAAAGGTAGGACGCAGAAGTATGAAAAACAGTTTGTACTGACACAGAACACAGGTTGATACGAACCCTATGCCATCTATGTCTAATGCGCTCGTAACAGGGTTCCTAGTTTTATAGGGAAATATAGTTTTGTATGTTAATCCCTGGTGGTTTGGAATAAAATATCAATAAATTGCAACCGAAGAGAAAATGGAATAACAATGCACAGAATCTGCACATGAATATCTGGAGAGGCTGTATGATGATTATCTTTGGCATTCGTTTGGCAAACTCTTCACTATCACTTTTCTTGGGAAGCGCTGACCCCGGTGTGCATTTCTTCTAGCTGTAAATTAGTGACGTCTTTCAGTAAAAAGCACATAATGACCAATGACGTTGGTGTCCCTCACATTCTCACCCCCTTCCTTTCATAAATGTTTCCATTTGGGGCAATAAAGCTGTATAATTGGAACAGAATTCTAAAACCACATCTACATAAAGTAACAGAACTATGCTTGAACCTCTACGACTGTCGCCTCTCACTGAGCTGTTAGGCAAATAGAATTTATTTCTCGTACTAATTCCAGCTATAGTTAATCTCTGCTGGCTATTTGGAGCTTTGTGTGTGGAAGGGCTTTCTGAAGCTATGCCTGGTCTCAGCAGGAAAGGGTTTGTTAATTGATTAGTGATGTCTGCTCTGGGCACAGGAGGAGGGCGTCATAGCAGAGAACACTGTTACAGCCTGTCCTACCATAAGGAGTGACTGGATGCAATGCTATGTAGATAAATCACATTCCATGGATCCAGCTAAATGTGTCCTTTGAAAATGTTTGGTACAAGTTTACCCAGGAAACACACAACTAAAATGAGCTTCTCTGTGACTCAATACGTGCTTGGGGATACAGAAGAGCTTTACATACATTAAAAGGGGGGAAAGCCCCAAACTCTCAATCATTTAGTGTTGTAATCTGACCTTATTCTTAAGACAGTCACAATAGCTAGACCAATTCTAACAGTAGGGTTCTATGTCTTGGGCTTAAAAGTATAAAAGCGCATGCATATTCACCTTTGCTTTAATGCTAATAATGTCACAACAAACGTGGAGAAAACCACATTTGATAGCCCTAGATGATCACAGTAGGAAAGCAGCCCCTTAAGGAGACTTTCTCAAGAAGCTGTTAAGATATTGAGCTCACATGTGGCCCACACATTAGACTCTTCAATTGTGTTTCCAGCATGTCTCCGAGGTGCTTTGAATCTGCTAAGGCATCCTCCTGGTAGTGTAGCTCACGACCTAACTAAAAGAATCTGTGTCCTAGGGAACTGCTGGACACTCAGCTCGGGGGAAAAACATTTCTGAAGTCTTCTCAAACCTTTTTATTTTTGCCTCTCGATCTCTGGTGTCCTCGCTCCAGCTGCCATGACAAGATACCGAAAACTGGGCGGCTGAAACAATAGGAATTTATTTCTGCCCGTTCGGGAGAGTGGAGATCCAAATCAAGGTGCCAGCAGAGTTGGTGTCTGGTGAGGGCTCTCTCCTTGGGTTGCAGACAGCTGCCTTCCTGCTGTGTCCTCACACGGCATGGGGATGGTGTTAGAGCTTCAACATATGAATTCTGGGGGGACGCATTTAGTCGATCACACCTGGTTTGTGGTAGAGGGAAGGCACTTCTATGAGGCCCTATGTAGGATTCCAGATTTCAAGTCAGAAAGCATTATTTATTTGTTTGTATTTTGGACTAGCACATAGTGGGTGCTCGTTGAATATTTATTGAAGGGCTACTTGGTAGAATAAATGATAAAGAATGAATAAATGAATGCAGAAGTGAGTTAACCCTGGGCCAGGCTAGCCACAGGGATAATTTGAGGTCATTTTTGTCCTCACTTGTCTGGCCAACCAGAGGTCTGCTTAGAAGAAAGTGTCTAGAGGATAAGAATTCTTGCAAATTCTGAAATGCCACAATTCTAGAGTTCTAATTATATGGGATGCAAACTTCCTTAACGCCATCTCTAGGTGGGGACTGCCAGGGGAAGACAGTCCCTTTCCTGTGCTGCCTATTTGGAATCTCTTTTCTTTCACTCGAGCAATTGCCTTCAGTCTTGAAAAGGGTATAAAAAAGAGTACTCATTTCCAGTGTGACCTAAACTGCAATTCTTTAATAAAAGATGGCAAACGTGACCTCTCTTCCTTTCTTCTTCATCTGCACACATGTTTTCATCATGTTTTGTACAGAGCACATCACCCTTCCATGCAGTAGGTGTATGGGTTGAATTGTGCCTCCCCTCTCCCACCCCCCAAATTCATATGCTAAAGTCCTCACCTCCAGGGCCTCAGAATGTGACCTTATTTGGAGACAGAGGTAATAAAATTAAAATGAAGTGATTAGAGTGGGCCCTAATCCAATATGACTCGTGTCCTTATAAAAAGAGGGGAATGTGGAGACCAACATGCATAAAAGTAGAACATCACGTGTACATAATGACAGCCATCTACAAGCCAAGGAGAGACACTTAGGAAAGATCCTGCACTCAGAAGGAATCAACCTTGCCAACACCTTGATTTCAGACTTCCAGCTTCCAGAATTGCGAGACAGTCATTTTCTGTTCTGCAGGCCACCTGGTTTGTGGTACTTTGTGATGGCAGCCCTAGCAAATTCATACAGCAGCTCATGAAAAATAGCTTCGGACAGCTAGTGGCTGGAAGTTGCACCTAATACATTTCTGTTTAGCGTCTGTGCTGTGATCTGTGGATGGACTTAGCTGTCTGTTGTGTTGTAGTAAACCATCACAACACTTAATGGTTTCAAACACCTACAACAACATCAATCTGTCACGTCTCATGATTCTGTGGGTTGTCTGGGGCTGAGATGGATGATTCCTCTTCTGGCCTCACTTGGGTCCCATCCTTTGCTGCGTTCCGCTGGGAGCTCAATTGGGAATCAAATGCCAAAGGTGGCATCTCGTCTCCCAGGGTCTCTCTCCATGTCGTGGTGGTCTCACTCCTCATCACTGAGTATAACAGGCAGCCCACGCCTCTTATACGGCAGCTCGATCTCAAGAATGCAAAGGAAGACGACGCCAGGCCTCTTAATGGCTAGACTCAGACTGGCTGAGCATCATTTCTGCCACATGCCATCAGGCAAAGCAAGTCAAAAGGCTGGCCTAGCCTCAAAGGGAAGACAAACAGACGCCACCTCTTGTGAAAAGGAGTGGCCATCATTTGTCTACCATAGCTAGGTGGAAACCCTAAGTCAGAATGGAGACAGAAAACACATGCTATATCCATAGGATGCCTTTGGCTGCACGTAAGAAAAGCTCTGGATTCAAAGAGGCTTTGACATAAGAAACTTAATTATCTTACATTATTGGAAGATCAGAGTTGTGAAAGCCTTGGGCAAAGTTCCCTGAATGGCTCCATGATGTTCCTTCTGTCATCCTCAGTGTATCAGTCAGGACGGGTTAAGATACGCTGCAATAATAGACCCAATTCCAGTGGCTTTAAGAAGAGTGTAGTTTTACTCAGGCTACATGGCCATGGTGGGGCCTCCTCACTGACGTCACTTCCAGGCTGACAAAGCCACTCCCACCCGGAGCATTGCTGATCACCGTGCCAGGAGAAAACGAGAGCTCTACCATGTCTTAAAGCGGCAACTGGGTGCTCTGGTTCAGAAATGACATGCACCATTTTTGCTCAGGATTTTTGACCAGTAGTACTAAGTCACTCTTCCCCTCCTGCTCACAAATGGGCCAGGAATTGCAATTCTACAATCCGCCTGGAAGGGCAGAGATATTTCTTGTGCAGCACTGATAACTAACAAACTGAATATCAATTTCAACTAATGGCTGGTTTCTGCCCCCCGTCCCACCCCCTCAGCCCCTCATGGTCATAACCTCCACGGAAACAACACTTAAAAAAGTAGAGCAAGGAAAATTTCCCCAGAATCTCCCATCAGTTCCCGCACTTAGCATTGGCCAGAGCTGGATCACATATCCATTCTTAACTAATCTGGCAAGGGCAATGGGATTATTATGATTGGCTCAGCCCAGTTGGGATCCGTCTTCTAGAGCCAGGGATTGGGTCACTGTCTCCTGAGCCTACGAGCGCTCTGAAGTTGGTGTAGGTGTTGAAAAAGATGATTCTTCTCTGGCACTTTTTAATAAGTCACATCCACAACAGAAAGATGCTTCCATACTGTCAACAATTCAGGTACTGAAACTAGAAGGAGAAAGGAGGGGAATGAATGTTGGTGGGCAACCAGCCTGGTCAACTACAAAGGGCAAAGTGTCAGTAAGATGTATAGTGTTTTGCATTCAATAAGAGTTGGAATAGATAACCCCTAACATCCTGTTCAATTCTGAGATCTACTGTTTTCTGTGAGTTTGTTTTTTGCTACCATCTAGGAGCACAGAGGTTCAGAACATATTTGTGAGGGTGGTCTGAGGAACCAAAGCAATTTCCCTTACTTAGTGCCACCGATCAAATCCTGTTAAGAGTCCCACGCGAAGAAGGCATGTTTCTACCCATTGCTAGGAAGCTCCCAATTTTGGAATAATGATGGGGAGGTGAAAGCTCAGGGAAGAGAAAAGGAAGGGATTGGCTTTAAAATTGCACGTAGTCTGAAGGTAAAAAATATGTTCTTATGACTCCCAAAAGTATATGTGTATGTTATGATGTATCCTTTTATCTGCTCTCCTGAGCTTAACACTTGTGCTGAACTGCACCACTTAGAGCTCTAAAAGGCATTTCAACATGACCATCACAAACGCTGTCCTGAACCTGCCCTTTGACCACCAACTACCAGAAACCTACTTCACCCCTTCATCTTCTTTTACCTGGATTATCAGAAAGGCTTCCATATCTCTCTTCTCCCATCCAGGGTTCCTTACTCCCGTTGACTTAGAGATCCAGTGAACGTGTAAATCTGACTGACTTCCCTTTGAGTAAAACCCACCAATAGCTCTCCATCAACTGCAGAATAAGTTCAGGTTCTTTGGCAGGGGATACAGCCCCCTTCTGCCAGCTTTATTTGGAAGACTCCAAGTTTATGCTCAGCTGCTGTCTCCCCAGCTCGCATACCCCACTCCCTCCTGTCGTCTGGATTTTGTTAAAGATGCTGCCTCTGCTGGGAGTGTCCTTCCCCTCTTGTTTGCTGTATTAACTTCGAGATTCTGCTCCTTATCTCGTTGAGAAAACTGCCTTCGATCCCACCTTTCCCCTCCCGGGCTAGGCTGGGTGCCTGTCATCTGGGTGCCTCTCAGAGCACTCTGTGCCCACCTTTGTCATGGGACATAACCACGAATAAGTTCATCATTTGTTGTCTGTCTCCCCAGTGGTTTACAAGCTCCCCTTCCTTGAGGAAAGGGACTGTCTTATTCAGCTTTTATCTCAGCGCTTAGCACAGTGCTGGGTGGAGAGTAGGCACTAATTAAAATAAATGCTTGTTGAACAGAATCATGAAGAAGAGGGTGGCAGCTGAGTAGACAGAATTGGGGGAGTGGGAGAGGGTGCAGGGGAAGAGGGAGGAAACGGAGAGATAGAAGCAAGTGGGGAGCTGCCAGGGGAGTTTGTGAACCTCCCATCCTAGGATTGAGATCTCCCTCGGGTGCCTTGGAATCTGGGTTTCAGCTCCAGCGGATCCATTCCGGATTCTGAGAAGAGGCGTTCTGCCTCTCCTGCATGGGGGATCCTTGATTTGGGTCACACGTGAGACTGAATGGACAGCTTTGGGGACAATCTCTACTGCCCACACACTGATGAACTGTCCCCTGCCTTCAATCTAAGTACCTGGACACTTGCTCAAAGGGCCAGGACTGTTGGCAGAATTTCGGACGTCGCTTTTTGTTCTCATTTTCCTGCCCCAACTCCACCCCCTCAGGTCAAAGATTAGGATTGTAACTCCCCCTTGGGTGGCCTCATGGCTTTGAAAGTTAGACTCAGGCCTCCTTTCCCAGACCCAAGCAGTAAGCACGCAGGAACGCCCCCTTTCCCCCTCCCCACCCCGCCCCCGCCGCCATCAGCTAAAGCGGAGGAATTTCAGAGCTGAGGCTCCGAGGCTAGGAGACCTTTCGTAACTCTTCCCGAACGCTCTGGGGAAAGTCCCCGGAAAGAGGAGACGAGGTGCTCTCCCGCGCAGGGGCTGCCTGTGTGCTGGGGGCGCGGCAGAGTGCCCAAGGCGGGGAGCGCGTAGGCCCTGCTCGCTGGTAGCCCAGTAACTTCAGAGGAGCCACTTGACCCCTGGTCTCAGTTTAGGAACCTGTAGCAATGGGCCTGGCCGCTTCCCTCCGCTGCGAGCGTCGCCACTAGGGAGAGGCAAAGGCTCGCAGACACCCCAACTCCCGCTCGGGCCGCGCACGCACGGACTGGGGTGGGGCGGGAGCGGCCGCGAGGGCTGGACCGGGCCCGGGCAGGGGGGCCTGGGCCCGCCAAGGGCCGGCTCCCGGGCCCCTGTTCGCCGCGTTGATGAACCGGTGTCCTGGGCTTTGGTGACGCGGAGCTGCGGGCGCCGCGAGCGGGGAGCGGCGAAGAGGAGCGCCCCCCTCCCCCGGGCGCCCGGGCGTGGAGACGTGGGCGGCGGTGAGCGGCGCCCCCCTCCGCTCGCCTCCCCTCCCCCGCCGCCCCCGCCGGCCCCGGTCGTCCCCTCCCCGCGCGGCGCTCCAGCGTGTGCGGGTGTCTCCCTCGCTCCTTTCGCACACTCTCCGGCACTCGTGCAGGCGGCTCCCGGCTCGGCCGCTCGCTCCGGCCGCCGCGCCGCCGCCTCTGCAGTCGCAGCCGGGCATGGTGAGTGAGTGAGGTCGGGCGCCGCGCGCTTCCCCGCTCGCCGCCCGACCCCAGGCGCCGCCCGCTCCGTCCCGGGGAGCCGCCGGCGGCGGCGGCGCGGGCGCGTCGCGGGGCTGGCGGCCGGGGAGCGGGCGGCCCGTGCGCCCGGGGCCTCGGGGCCCCGTCTCGGGAGCGGGCTCCGCGCCCCTCCCGGCCCCAGCCTCGCTCCTCGAGGGCTGCTCGCTCCCTCCCCTCCCGCCGCCCGCCTCCCGGTCGCCCCACCCCGTGACCAGCTCCCCGTCTTGTCCCGCAGGACCCGCCCGGACGGGAGCACGCCGCAGCCGCCGCCGGGAGCCGCGCTTCGCGTCCCGCCTGAGCCGAGCCGCGCGCGGGGCCGCCGCCGCCGCCGGCGGGGGATGGGGCTGCCCGGGAGGCGCGCCGAGCCCGCGGGGGGAGCGCGGAGCCGGCGCGCAGCCTGAGTCCCGGCCGCCCGCGCCGGGCTGGTCCGTGCGCACCGCGCGCCGCCGCCGCCGCCGCCGCCGCCCGCGCCCCGATGGCGCCATCGCTCCGGCGCCGCTGACCGCCCCGCGCCGCCAGCCCGGCCCGCGCGGCCCCCTCGGAGCCCGGCCGGCACGGGGAGCGGCCTGCCGCGGAAGCCTCCCCGCGCCCTCCCGCCCGGCCCCGCCATGGCGCTGCGGCGCCTCCTGCTGCTGCTGCTGCCGCTGCTCTCGCTCCAGCTCCTGGACCTGCTGCCCGGCGCCTGGGGCGCCCGCGGCCGCGCCGCCAACCGGACCCTGAGCGCCGGCGCCGCGGCCGTCGGGGGCCGGCGGCCCGGGGGCGCCCTGGCCCGGGGCGGCCGCGAGCTGAACGGCACCGTCCGGGCGCCCGGTGGCCCGGAGGTGGGGAGCCGGCGGGGGCAGCCCGCGGCGGCGGTGGCGGCGGCGGCCAGCGCGCCCGTCACCTACGAGACGTGCTGGGGCTACTACGACGTGAGCGGCCAGTACGACAAGGAGTTCGAGTGCAACAACAGCGAGAGCGGCTACCTGTACTGCTGCGGCACCTGCTACTACCGCTTCTGCTGCAAGAAGCGCCACGAGAAGCTGGACCAGCGCCAGTGCACCAACTACCAGAGTCCGGTGTGGGTGCAGACACCCAGCACCAAGGTGGTGTCGCCGGGGCCCGAGAACAAGTACGACCCGGAGAAGGACAAGACCAACTTCACCGTCTACATCACCTGCGGGGTGATCGCCTTCGTCATCGTGGCCGGCGTCTTCGCCAAGGTCTCGTACGACAAGGCCCACCGCCCTCCTCGGGAGATGAACATCCACAGGTGAGCGCGGCCGCCCGGGGCCTGCCCCCAGACTCCCGGCGGCCTCACCCCTCTTTCCAGGCTTCCCTGTCCTCTTGGCTCTTGGCATTCCGCACCACCCCCACCCCCCGTGTCTCTGTCTCTGTCTCTCTCTCGACTCTTTTAAGTCAACTGAGGACCCCTTGCCTCTTTCACAGGCAATAAATCGGAGCCTTCTGTGCCCTCTTCTCCATTTCTTCAGAACCGGGAACGCATGCTTTGGTTGGTAGGGGGATTTACAGGGCAAAGTAAGGGAGTGGTGGAGTCCGTGAGTTTGCGTCTAAGAATTGTCCACATTCCGTAACCCTGGGTAGGGGTCCAGGGTGCAGTTTTCAAGGCAGGTGGGCGCCTCGGTGCAGGCTCTTACTGCATTCGGTTTTCTGAGTCAAACCAGAGCGTCATCTTGGATGTAGGAGATTGAACGATGTTGGAACCTTACTGAAAAGAGCGTGAACTGAGTATTCCCGTGTGTTGGAGATGCGGGTGATACGGAAAAGAAGCCTCCTGGGGTGAGAAGGAATGCAGATCTAACCATTCCATCTTGACCAAGGGCATATGGTGTCTATTCATCACATCCTGCGGAGTGGGATGCTTTGCCTTCCTGCTGAGACTGGAGGACTTGTTCTTTTAAACCCTGTGGGCAGAACTCTCTGAGTTAACACTTCTTGCTGTGTTCAACCCGGTGGGTATCTTTCACTGTTTCCATAGGGAGGCAGTGGGGGCTGCCTCCCACCGAAACTTAACGCCAAGAGCTTGAAATATGGTTGTGCAGGGTTCCACCTTGACTGCCTCCCTCCCACCCCGCCCTCTAGCTCCCCGAGCGCCCCTTGGGAACAGGAAACCAGCCTCTCTTTACAACTCTGTTAATCATGCGCCCAGGGGGTGCAAACTCAGCCCTGCTTCCAGTGCCCTCGTGCTGATGAACGGCTGGAGGTGGTTCAACAGTCTTTCAAGGAACAAACCCTGCCCCGGGACATGCCTCCATCTCTGGCACATGGTGTGGGCACTGCCCTAGTAATTGGGACCACCCCACACTGCCCAGACCGGTTTCTCTGAGTTTGCCCGGCGGGCCCGCACCCGGAGCTGTACAGCTTTAGCTCATCTCTGCACTCTGCCTCTTACCCTTTGGGCCTGAAAACCTTGCCCCGCTGCTGCGGACGTTAGTCGCCTGTACCTTGATGAAGAGAGAGAAAGGCAGATAGAAATTTCTGGGCGTGATTTCTTTCCCCCCTGGATACTGTGGGTGTTGAGAAAAGATGATACTCTGGCGGATTTTGAGTCAAATCCACAAAGTGTGGGTACTTTCATGTTGACAAACTCGGGTGTTGGAATTGGGTGCTTCTGAGAGGAGATGGGTTTATCAGCCTCACTCGTTAACCCTGAAGTACCACTGCCTTCATCCCACCCCCCATCTTATCTCTCAGGGAGTAAGTCTGTGGCTGGTTGGTCCTGGAAAATGATGGAGGAATCGTGGCACATGGTTTGTGGTCAGTGCTGGCTCTTAAAAGCAGAGGATCGGTGGGATGGAGAGAGCAAAATCAGGACAAGACGCTCCCTTCTTTGGGTTTTGTCTGGCAAAGAATTCTCTCTCTTGGCTCCCCTTCCTGAAGCAGATGTGCCTGGTTCTTATGCCTCTGCCTCTGCCCCTGGTCCCCTCGGTTGTTCACCTTCCCCTTCTTCTATGCTTCTGGCCTCTCATCACACTTTCCATTCTGGCCGGGACCTCCTGCCAGTGGATTCCCACAAGTTTTCTTTGGGTTTCTCTCTTCCCCGAGACATTCTTCTCTGCACCCTTGGGGAGACCTGCCCCCTGCCCTGCCCTCCGCCTCCTGCTGAATTTATTCATCATCACCTGGGAGGATGCTGATGGCCTTTGGATGCTGGCGTTGGCCTGCGTTTTGTGGGCTTTGACCTTGGAGATGTCACTGTCCCCCCACCATGCTGACTCCCCAACCCACTCCAAACTAGGGCGACTAGTGTGTGTGTGTATAGGTGTGCGGCTCAATGGCGATGCCGTGGGGGCAGTTTCTCTCCGAGGTTGGGAAAGAGAGGTAGCCATGGGAAAGGCGATGCATTTCAGCCCTCAGACCATTATGTAAATGTGGGCTGTTTCTCTCTCAAATTCACCTCCTGATTTTATTCAGTTCACAGCACCTCTTCCAGCAGCTGCAGTCTCGCCTGTTCAGTGCTTGGGAAGCCATCATGTTGATGCTTGTTAGGCAGGGGACAGAGCCTGTCTCCGTGTTTGGGAGGGGGGTGGGAGAGAGGACAGAGCACGAGCGATGCATCTAGGACACTCCCTGAATGACCTTGGGCAGGTCAGGGGAACGTTTTTCCATTCTGGATAACTCAGGCACGACGGCGTCCCACCCCAACCTCTCCCTTCCCAGGCGTGTCGGGGTGAGTGTGCACATTTGCAGGAGCTGCCCACCGACTCCCGGGCGTGCATGAGTGGTACTACCACGCTCCCACTTTGCTCAGGCCTCAGAGGTCGTTGCTTGCTGTTTCAGGGAGTTTGGGGTGCAGATTGCCTTGTTGGGGACCTGGGGTAGGGAAAAGGAGAGAATGATGGAGAAAGAGATAAATATTCACACCATAATGGGTCCTCCCTGGGGAAAGTGAAGGAGGAGGAATGTATACTCTTCAGAGGTCCACAGAAGAGGTGGGATATGTGCTGGGTTCCGTACTCCTTGAAATAGTTCAGCAAAGGCATTTCCTTTCTGGAAAGGCAAAGAGTATTTTACCGATTCCGGCGTGTGAGCCTCTGTGAAGATGGTGGTTGGGCAAGCGGGTTGAGCGGGAGGGATGTTTGTGGGAGTGTTAGAAGGGTGAAAAGGAAGATGTTGCCTTAGGACCAGCCATCTGCCTTCTCTGTCCCCCTTAGGGCGGGCCTTCTTCTTCCCTCTCCAGCCCCCGCAGGGAGGAAGATTTAGTCTTTTCCAGAAGTGATTAGACCTTGCCATCCGTGTGAGAAGTACCCCCCCGCCCCCGCCCCCGCGCCCCCCCCCCATGTCTCTGGGGCAACCATCGCCTCTCACACCAGAGCACGTGAGCACAGACTCCCAGCTGGACCTCAGGGAGGGGAAAGAGGTGGCCGCAGGGACCAAAGGCGCAGCCGAGTTCTGGATCTGGAGAGCCCTGGACATCGGGTGCCCACCTTTCCCACCCAGAACCCCATTTCCCACCAGGATCTCGGCCTCACCTAGCCCTTCTTTCCACCTGCCCGGGCTGAGGCTGAAGCTGCCGGCCCACAGGCGTCCGCCCATCGCAGTGTTTCACGAGTGGCTTCTGCGATGCTTCCCTGGGGCTGTCTCTTCAGTGAGGGGCTGCCATGGCCTCCAAGGGCAGGGGCTCTGCCCAGGACACGGGCCTCAGAGGCGGGCTCCCTGTTGACATTCGGTTCCAAACCAGCCGCCCCACATTCCAGCCCGTTCCTTCCTCCTCACCCCGTGTTCGTTCATTAGAGTCTTGGAGATGAGAATCATTCTGAGGGAGGAACTGTGTTGCTTGTTAAAAAGAAGGCTAATTAACAGATAGGTCAGGAAGCTACAAGGATGCCGTAGGTGCAGTTGGTGAGGCCAGAGGTGCCTGCGGTCCTCCCACCGCCTGCACAGGGATGAAGGGATGGAGGAATTTAAGGTGGGAATGGGTGTGGAGAAGTACTCAGGGCTGAGGAACGAAAAACCTGTTATGAGGGAAAAGGAAGCATATTAGGAGGCGACCCTGGTAGCTATCCAAAGGGGCCTTCATCTTCGGGTTCCTCTGCTTATTTCTAGAAACATCAAGGGAACACTGTGTCCTACCTTTTCTTCCTCCAGAAATTAATTACAAACCCAAAGAGCTCTGTTTTGTCCTTACAGACCACATAATTGCAGTAGCGGGACCACTCTGCCGGCTGATTCAGTGAGTTCTCTTCCTAGGTTCCTAGGCAATGAATTGTCAAATCACGCCAAACACTCCATTTTTTGAAGCACGGTGGGCTCACTATAATGAATTGATCTAAACCGAGAGTCAACTTGTCTTTTTTTTTTTTTTAACTTCAAAGATAGCAGTTGTTGGGAAAGAAAAAGAAAGCATCTTGCCTTGGGCTGAAGGTCTTAGCCTTGCATGTTTTCCATTTTCTTTGAGTAAAAGAAAAAAAAATGCATGAAGGGAAAGCAGTGAAATTGTGGAGGAATTTAAGAAGGCTTATGGAGGGAGGAGTTGGGGGAAGGATAACCAGGAAGACAGAAAGAAACAAAAATAGTAAAGGGAGGAAGGTAATCAGGTGAGAGAGGTGGGTGGCATTGTCCAGATCTGTGCTTGGTTTCCTCCTGACCCCTGCAGCTATGTGCATATGTATTCATTCAACAGATGAGCCCTGCCCACCCGCTGTGGGCAAGGAACATTTCAAATTATAAAATGTAAGCCTGTCAAGTGTATGTTACCTTTGACCCACGAGGCAAAGCAGAGTTCATTCTCCATTGAGCAGGTCAGCCATGCAAAAAGCCCTGCCCTTGGACACTCCTCCCTGGAACGTTGCTTGCTGTCTTCCTGGCCTCTCCCACCTCACCCCAGCCCCAGAAGGCATGCACATTGGTCCCTTTTCCCTGCCCACAACCCTGTCCCACGCCCAGAGCACATTCATTCCCAGAGCACATTCATTCGGAGGAATCTGCTGCTGAGTTACTAAGACTTGACCCACAGTTCTCTCGGCTGCCACAACACAGGAGGAGAAAAAGTCCAGCGCACTGTTTCCAACCTGTTTTAATGAGAGATCGAGTGAGCGTGCAGTCGATTTCAGATCAGTTGTGCAGGAAGTAGTGATTGAGAGCTGAAAAAGTGAGCTGACCGAAAGAGGTGATTCCAGACAGACATACGCCCTGGGATCCAGAAGAGAAGGGAACTACGCAGAAAGAAGCTTCATCCCCCCAGCTGCCCTGCTGGGTTTTCCAGGGCCTGCCAGGATGGCCCTGAGATCCTTCACTCTCTGGCTTCTCGCCGTAGTCAGCCACAGTCCCCACTGCATGTTAGAAGTAGCACCCAGCCCCTGGCTGCTGGGTGTCACCACTGGCCTTCTCTGCCACCCCGCCCCCCCCCCCCCCCCCGCCCGCCAAAGTCCTGCACAGTTTATGTTTGAAATTCGGGTGCATTCAAGTGCATGTTGTCTTACAATTCTCAGTACATCCCTTGACAGTATATGTCCCGTGGAGCCCACAGTATTGTGGTTTGAACTTCCTTGTGTATAGACCATCTCAGATTGGTGGCAGGGGAGGGAGCTCTGACGGACTGTATGAGGGCCTAGGTTAAGTTCATTTTAAAAATAGTGTCTGCTGTGATTTCTTTCCCCTCTTTTCTCTCCCTTAGGAAACTCCTACCTATTATTTTTCCCTGAGTCACATTTATGACCCCCCACTTCCAGCATCTTCGTTCTTGGATGTTGCAGACGGGGAAGAGGGCTTGGCGGGAGGGTTTACCAGCAGCCCTTCAGAGGGTCTCAGACCCCTGGGCTTGAGCAGGCTTATTTTACACCCATTCAGGACAGATTGCTAACCTCGTCTTTTTTTTTTTTTTTTTTTTTTTGATCTCTAGAAGTAAAACCAAAATGTTCTGAAAAGGCTGAGTAGTGCTTTCTATTATTTAGTCATCCATTACAGAACCATAGAATTTTTATTGTGGGCAAGTCATTTAACTTAACTCTCTAATTTTGTAAGCCAGGCAGCTGAAGCGCAGGGAGGCCAGATGACAATGCCAAGGGTCCTCAGGGAGGGGGTGAGTGAGCTGCAACTATAGAAGCCAGAGTGCCGGTATCCTGGGCCACAGCCTCGTCTTCTTGCCCAGTGGAAATCTATTCTATTTTACTTTACGTACAAATAACTTTCAGATATTTAGAGATGTGAGTGACAGCCTTCTCCCTTCTCTTGCTTCCCTATATTTTTTCAGCCCTTTCTCATTCAATTTTTCCATCCACTAAAATGATTTCTGTTCATCTTCCCTGGTCCTTGGCAGTTTCTCCGAATTCCTTTGGAAAGGGCAATACCCTGATCTAAGTTTATTATTATTATCCTTTAATAAGATTTGAGTAATGCAGCTCATTTGAAGAAGGAAAATATAGCGCGAGCCAAAAACTTGTGAACCAGAGCAATGGGTCACTGGATAAAACTATAGGCAGAAACCTGTAATGAAAAATACGGGCTGTGAATGCTTTCT
Organism: Balaenoptera acutorostrata; assembly: GCF_949987535.1. Classification (NCBI taxonomy): domain Eukaryota; kingdom Metazoa; phylum Chordata; class Mammalia; order Artiodactyla; family Balaenopteridae; genus Balaenoptera; species Balaenoptera acutorostrata. The sequence goes on along the minus strand of NC_080083.1, from coordinate 6,205,593 downwards.
CTCTGTCCCAGAGATGGGTGGGGATGCTGAAACCAACCAGGTCCGACCTGGTCCAACCGACCAGAGACCAGAGCCCCCCCAGGCATCCTGTGGTCCTGAGAGGGAGTGATTTCAGGTTTGTCCTCCAGGATGGCTCCCTACGTATAAGACAGCTCTGTGCCCCGCAGACGTACATTGACTGGTGCCCATCCTGCCCTTTCTCAGCTCTGGGCCGAGAGACCGCAGGGCCAGGGTGAATACAAGGTGAGGGCTTCAGAGAAGCTTTGGGGAGGATGGCTAATGAAGATGGACATTTGGGTCCCATCATTATGAGAAATTAACGTCTGTGGCATGCAGTTCGGGGCTTTTGCCTGCATTGTGCCCACGTCCTCCTTGGAAAGAACCAGGACATAACTATCCTAATGTGTCATCTTTCTAAGCAGTCACTTTGGAAGGCCACACGCTGATTCTTCTCTGGGAGATATTGCCACGGTTCCTCTCTTGGAAGTGCTTTCAGAGCCCAAGCATGCTGTTTTGACTTTTCATGATGGTAGCATATTTTTATCCTCCTAGGATAGATGTGATTTTTGTAAGCAGCGATGTCATGGGGCTGAGGCCGATGGATGAAATAGGTGCTTGGCTGGTTATTGATCAGAAATGAAGGGTGCCTCCAGTAAGGAGACCTGCTGGCCCAGGGGCCGTGTCAGCTGCCTCCAAAGGCAGGTGCCCAGAGGAGGCGTCCCGGTATTGAATGGCAGCCCGGCATCAGAGCCCCGTGCTCGTGAGGACCACTAGGAAGGAGCCCCTCCCCTCACTGAAGGATAATTACCGACCTTAAGAAAATCAGCTTCATGCTCTCTCAATGTGTCTGGGCAGACAGCGGAGGAGCTGGGGGAGAGGGGAAGAGAAAGGGGTTCAATATGCAGAAAATGGCTCAAATAACTGCCCAGAAAGGGTTAAAAAATGGTCCCACATTTCTGCATGAGGAATGCAACTTGGATTCTTAATTTGATTCTGAGGGTAAAGGGACCCGATTTCTTTGGGATGCGTGCGGCCAGGCTTGGGGTCAGAGCCAGGTGCCGGCTGTGCCCTGCCCTCCCTCCTCTCCACTGAATGCCAGCCCCTCTGCAATTTGGCATCCAGACGAGGTCACCACTTGGGCCAGAGAGCCATCGATGAGGCAGAAGCGTTTACAAGCACAGGAAGATGGGGTTTCCGGTGAGCGTTGCCGCTAGAGTCCTAATGTGCGTTTCCTGTGCCTCCCCAGACCCCCCCAAAAGTGTGTTCATTCCACGAGGTTGATCACAGACATGGAGCGAGGGTGGGGCAGGCCGAGTTTAAGGGCGGGTGATAAGGGGCCACCAGGTGCAGCAGTTGTGGCCAATTCTTATTCCACTTTGGTGCTGGGGAAGCAGCAGCTGTGCTTCTGTAGCTGGGGCGGGATTCCTTCTTCTCAGTAAGAGTTAGTGGGTGGTGAGGGGCTGGGGCAGAGCCTCTGACCCTGCCCGCCCCCTAACAGTCACTCTCGAGCACTCTGGGAGGAGTCCTGCTCTGCGGCTGGGCGCCCCCCTCCTCTGCTCAGGCGTCAGGAAGGGGGGAACTCAGTCTCCTAGGAGCTTACAGGACCCCGTCACCCATCACTCCAGGAAGCTGGTGTTGAAGACCTGAGATCTCAGATGAGGACTCAAGGTCACATGTGTGAAGCAGGGCGGGGAACAGGGAAACACTCAGAAGAGCCCCCCTTCTCCAGGGCTCCCTCTGTACCCGGCATCCTGCGTTATCCCACTGCATCCTTCCACCACCCTGGGTCTGGTGGCCACATTTAACAGATGACAGAATCAACTCAGAGAGGCTTAGTAACTTGCCCGGGGTCACACAGCTAGTCCACGGTTGGTCTCTGTCTCCTTTGGGGGCCAACAAGGCAGTTGGCTCTCACCTTCCTGAATATAAACGGGTCAGTGATAGACTACTTGAGAAAGCAAAGACCCACACGCTCGTGCCCTGGGACGAGTTATCGCTGGAAGGGATTGGCGGGTGGGTGACCTACGGACCAGGGTACCTCAGTGCCGGGCTGGTGGCCTCACTTGCGTTGCACGCAGGGCACGCAGGCGCCCAGGGCAGTGAAAGGGCTCCTCTTCAAGAATGGATTATGTTGGTGGAGGATTGTGAAGACAATACGAAGAAGACGTAAAGAATAAAAACAAACGAACAAAAACCACATGGGTTTTAATTGAAAAAAACCCTTAAAACAACTCCCCCCCCACCCCCCCCCCCCACCCCGGCAAACCTTTAGAGTATTGCAAGGACCCCAGGGCAATTCTGCAGGAGTCCTGGCTCCTGAGAGTAATGGGGCACTAGAGAAAAGAAGGGATTTGGGGGCGAGAGGATGGACCTCGGGCCATGCCCAGTTTTAATTACGGAGAGACGGATGGCTCACAGCAGCCCCATTTATCACAGCCCCCACCCCCCGCCCCGTTTATAACCTCAAGCCCAGTGCGTGCGAGACCCGGGATTCCGGCCAGCTCACTCCTGCTTCTCTGCTCTTTGCCGGCTGGCCTGAATTCTCCGCGCCCTGCTTCCTCATTCCTCAATCTTTCCCCGCGTTTCTCTGCTTCTCGGGCCCTCAAGCCCTCTGTCTTGAAAAGCCTGTGAAAGGGAAGGAGCCCTGGGTTTTGCTCTCCAGCTCCAGCTGTTGCGGCTGGTGGTGGTGGTCACGGTCACGGCCACGGTGGTGGTCCCTGGCGGGGCTCACGCCCCGGGGTCTGCAGCTCCAGTGCAGGGGTCCCTGACCGTCGGATCGAGGCGGGTGTGGGAATGTGGTGGTCCTGAGCGTTGTTTTCAGCCCCACCCTGGTCAGAGGGGCGGGAGAACCCTTGTCTAGAGCCGCTGTCCCCATCTCGGGACCTGTGGAGGCTGGGTTCCAGCCGGGCTCTGGGCGGCTGCGAGCTTGGCCCTGTTCCCTCGTGTTTGGGAGACGAGTCGCTGCTTTCTGCAGGCTTCACAAGCACTCTCGTTCTTCCTCGTTTTTTGGCATGTGGTCTCGTGTACTGTTCCCATTAGCTCCGGCATTAAAGTCTCATTACTTAGGACATCTGTCCTCTGGACAGAGTCGCAGTTCCCTGAGCCAAATGTCGTCTTCTGGGAAGGATGCTTCACACCCAGACAGGCAACCCTTCCCTCTTCCTCCATCCTGCAGCTCCAGCGAGGAGGGATTGGATCCCTGAGAATGCGTGCCGGGGCGAGGAGAAGCAGGAGTGTGTCCAGAATCCATCCATCCCCCCCGCTTCTGAGGTCCTGGGATACAGACGCCTGCCGTCATCCAGGGGCACGGAGGGGGCTGAACCCCACAGTAGCAAAGAAGTTGTTGCCAGGAGGGCTTTTCTCCTCCAGCCCTCGGATCGGCCTCGGATCCTATTAGTAGGGACTCTGGCCTCAGTCACCCCGATGTCTGGGCAGCTGGGGGTGGGCTCGTGTTAACCCACCTCCTGAAATGACCAGGCACGAGGCCCAGCCCAAGTGCTGAGGCTGCTGCAGAACTTCCGGAAGAATCTGGTGTCCAGCCTCCCTCTTGGACCCCCTCTGACTCTTTACTGCATCCTGAGAAATTTGCCTGAGCTTTCCCAGGAATGCTATCCCGGTGGCTCCGAAGGCTCTTCGTGCTGTGAGAAATCACGCAGCTTTTCTGTTCTCAGGTCCTCAGCAGCCAGCTTCGTACCCACTCTGAGCATTTGCGAAGAGAACCTGGCTTTTAGCGGAGGATCTGTGGCTTCTGTCTCTCTCTCTCTTCAGTCACATCATTAAAATGTTTCTTTTTGTTCCTTTCGGTGTCTTTGTCCGCTGCTGCCTCTTTCTCCATCTGTCCTTCTTTTGGTTCCTCTTCCGTTGAGTTTTTTCCTTTCCTGGCTTCCTCCCTTTCTCCTTCTTGAACTTGTCCTGCTGTAACTTCGTTAAACTGCATCAATTCAGACTCTGCTAATTCAAAATTTATCCAAATTGGACCTCAGCAAAGTTGCTTTTCTTTTCTGTCTCTGATAAAAAGCTTTGATGAACAGATTAATAGCTCAGACAAGACTGCAGAGATTGTGCAGGGGCATCCGCCAGGCAGAAAGACAGACTGTTTTCAAGCAGGCTCTTCTGTAGACAATTGGCATGCTAATTACAAATCATTCTTATCTGTTCAATAAAGTAGCTCTCCAAAGATCAATGTTTTTTTTTTTAGCCTAGGTTGTAATCCTGCAGTGGCCCAGGAAGCAGTAAAAATGCATTTCCTTTAAAGCATTTTATAATTTCCTTGTCTGTTTTATTGACTGGGATTAGCCTGCCCCCATGTCTGCTGAATTTGGTGACGCTTGCCTGTAGGCCGCTTCGAATTCCCTCTTGAATTCCCTCTGGGGGCTCCCACTTATTTCCCCTCTTCTTGTTTCTTGTTTCTTTTTTGTATTTCCCTGAGTTTCTGGAATCCAGAAACTCTCTCGCTTTTGGCTTTGAGAATTCCGTGATGGACGATGCCACCACCCAGCGCGCCCCTCGTTCCATCTTGCCGCAGGGTGACCAGATGGGCACAAGAGGTTAGGGTCCTGAAGGCAGACTTAGGACGTCTGGCGCTCTCTCTGGGGGATAAGAGGACAGAGATCTCTGTCTTTCCTCCTTCCGTTCTTTCCCTATTGCCTGTTCCTGCATCGCTGTCCCAACACCACTGTAGGACAAGATAGGATGTACTTAGATGCACCCTTATGGAAGAGGACATGGACCTCCCTTCCTTTGCCTGCTTTTGTGGCTCTCCAGGGACCCCTAGCAAAGCCCCCTTTCCCTCACTCTTGGAGGTCGTCATCCATCTTTCCCTGCCTTAGAGCACTTCCTGAGATAGGAGGCAGGCTAATGGCAACTTTTGTCACTTCCTGTGCCCATGACCTTGGGTGAGTCGCTTGGCCCCCTCTGGCCTGTTGGCCCTGCTGTGGGTTGGGGGCTATCAAGTTGTGGAGGTGTGTTCATCTCCGGCCCATTCTGATCTCTGCACACCTGGGAAATTCGGGAACGCAGAGTCTACATCTGTCCTTTGAGATGCAACAGCCCTGGGGTGCAGAAGAAAACGCATTTTCCTCCAACATTCCATTCACATAAGAATGCTGTCTCCACCTGGCCTCAGGGGAATGCTTGTCTTTAGCATCTTAAACTCATAGACTCTCTTGGGTGAAAGGGCCTGATGAGGTGCTTTCATGCCTCTCCCGCTGGGCGCCAGCTGCATCTAGAGCTGGGGCTCCCCCTCCCCCTGGAGGTGGTCCATCCTATTGTTAGGGCGCAATTCCAGTTAATTCTCATGGGAAGCCAATATTGACTTCCCTGGCATGAGGTCTGCCCACCTGGGCAACCCCACCCTTGTGTACCCCACCCCTTCAATAGTGGCATTGATGAGAAGGTACTTGAACTTGGAAATGACAATGATGTTTATAATTTTTTTAATAGAAGGAAGAAAAAAAAAGAAATTGAAGAAAGAAAAGAAAGAAAAAGGGAGGTAGGAAGCAGGAAGAAAAAAAAATAACTGAGTCTTTTGCAGAAAATGTTGCCCTGGCCCATTTGACCCATTTGCCCTTTTAATACCCCAACAGGATCCTGATTTGTTTTGCTCACGACGTGAATCCCTGTGCTTTTTATCTCGAAGTTTCCTTGCCTGGTAGCGGAAGCACGATTTGTGATGGCCTCACAGGAAAGAACAAATAGACACTCTCTTTGCACTTGGCTTGCAGAGTCCAAGTTCAGGGTTTAGCAAAAGCTGGTGTGTGACCAGATGCATTTCTGACCTTAGGCCTGAGTGGAAAGTATGGGACGTAGGTGGTCCCTTCCAGGATGACCCGTAACCACAGCCGTGCCATGTGGCTTCCTCGCCACGCCAGGAGTCTTGCCATCTGGCGTTGCTGAGTCAGCCCGCCCAGACTCCCCTCCTGCACCTGTACGCACGGACTTTCGTTGTGGTTCTGTTGGCTGAGCATCTGGACACGGGGAGGCTCTATTTGGATTGATTTATTAATCGAATGTTTAGTGCTTACGAGGTGCCAGGTTCTGTTCTAAGTGCTCTACAAATGTGAACTCATTTCATCCTCATAATAACCCTAAGAGGTAGACGTAATTTTTGGCCTTATGATTTTGGCCTTATTTTTTTCAACAGGGACACAGAACCACAGGGCACTTAAGTAGCTGCCTAACGATCACCAATATCCTAAGTGGCCCGAATTCTGACCCAGGTACTGTAGCTCCAGAATCCCTGTGTTTAGCCAGTGGCCGATACCGCCTTCATTTTGCCTCTCCTATAGATTTACGTCTGTGTTTATAGCAAATCAGGAAAATGACACCAAGGGTATCAACAGTAAGAGCAGCGGTAGGTGCATTTATTAACTCATCGATCTCCTGGCTGCCCAAGTGACCCTGCTAACAAGTCTCGGTAGCGGTTTTGTTCTCCCAGGTCCAGACGGTAGCTGGCCTTGACACGTCCAGATCTTTGATTCATGCTCAAACAGTCCAAATATTTCTGAAAATGTCTAGGTTTGGTGTAGATGCTACCGAATTTCCCAGGCCTGGGTACATTTTCACATGATTCACGAGGCAAGGAGTGGCGTGTGTGGAGGAGAGGCCGTTAGGGATGAATTGGGGTCCCAGGGGATGCACGTCGACCCTGTACCTAGCTGCGGTGCGTCATCGAGGGACGGCTCCAGGTCAGGCACTCATTGGGATGCAGTGACTTGCCTTGCCGGCCTGAAAAACAAAGCAGGCAGGCTGAGCTTTCCCTTGCTAAGTTCGGCTGTGTTTATTGGCCATGATGAATTCCGATTGTGCCGGGGACAACTCAGACCTGCAGAACGGCTGGGTGCAGATGCACAAACATTGTTATCACAACAAAGGAGATTCTCCCCATCCATTCGGAGCCTCTGTGTATGCGGAGAGCGGTCTTGTGCACACACAAAGCCGGCAGCTGTGTTTTTCAAGTGGACTGTAAGAGAACCAGAAAAAAGGAGAACTAAATTAAGCCATTCTCCTCGGTCCGTGTTTATTAAAAATATATTCACTTCAGTTGTCCGGAGTGCATGTTTCAGAGAATAAAAGCACCCCGACTGCCCAGTAGATAAGGATGAGGCTGAGGGTAAAGAGGCCTCTAGCTGTTCCCAGAGTGGCAGAGTCGAGTAAAAGCTCAGTTATCCGGGACTCTCATAACCAGAATATTTTATTTAACCGGAGTAGAATGTCTACACTCTACTTTTAGGAGAAATACCACAGAAGTAGCTGTCAGAATCTTCCATGGTTCATTCTCCAGTTTTTATAGGATTCCATTTCCTAGATTGTCTATAGTTTATTGAGTTTTCTCTGTGAAGAGAACTAAAGATTAGGTTGGTGGCCCTCTCATGGAAGAACTTTGCTTTTTTTTTTTTTTAAAGTAATTATATTCAGTATATGCTACTTAATTAGGCAGGAATGCTTTTAGAAAATTCTTCAAAAACAAGAGTGTTCTCATTAGTCCTTAGGAATTAAAACATTAACCAGAATAGTTTGTTCATGGAATGGTTCATCTGTTTGGCCTTCTATCGTACCCATCCCAACAGCATAAATTTGTTTCCTGCTGCTTCCGAAAAGAGAAGGGTCCTGACTAGGGGGTCTTAACTATGCAGCTTGCTTTGCTCTTGGCACAGAAAAACTTACTGAACACTGGCTGAACTGATTTCCTCCCTTCCGTGGCATTTATGTGGCTCTCAGATCCAGAGAGATGGCAGAGGCAGAAGGCTGGTTTCCATTTGTTCCACTTCAGTGAGCAGAGATATTCATGGTGTCTTCATGGACAGCATGTTAATTGAGCTCAGAAAGACTTATCAATAAACTAGGGTTCCTAGCTTCCCCACTTAATTTGGGGGGAACCTAAGTTTTACCCCCTGCTCTATGAGTGAAGATGGGGACAAAACAATTCCAAGTTTTTATCTGGCACTCTTTTGCCACATTTGTTATCAAACTTGGAAGCTCCATGAAGTCCAGGGACTGCTGAATGGAGGGTAAGAACTTGGTAGAGTAGGGCTCTGGCTCTTACTCTGGCCTCATGCAGAGCAGGAGTCTAATGAAGTATATTGGTGTTGTACTCAGAATTTCATTTGATAGAAGGTTGCCTGCTAAAGCAATGTAAAAACTTTCATAGCTGTTGGTGGTCATGACTCACTAAGGTGAATAGAAATGGGCAGTTGGGTGACCACTGAGTTCTGTCTGGGTAGATTTTTCTACTAAAGATTGAACATGCTCTGTTATCTCCTGTTCAGAGACCACTGCAGGAACACAGTAGGTGAAAAAATAAATGTGATTAAGTGGATGGAGGATTGGAAGGAAAGATGGATGGATGGATGGATGGGGTGTTGGATAGATGGATGGATTAATGGATGGATGGATGGATGGATGGATGGGGTGTTGGATAGATGGATAGATTAATGGATGGATGAATAAATGGATGGATGGATGGACAAGTGGGTGAATGGATAATTCAGTGGTATAAAGTCAGCCTCTGTACTTATGTTTGAAATCTGGGTTTACCGCTTACCAGCTCTGTGACCTCAGACAAGATATCTAACCTCTCAAAGTCTTAGTTTTCTCATCAGTAAAATATGGCTACTGATAGTACCAACTGTTTAGGATCATTTTGAGGATTATATAAGATAATGCATAAAAGAGTTTAGCACTCTGTTTGGCACATAGTAATGGCTCAATAAATTATAGCCCTTAATTTCCCAAGCTGGCAAGACTATGAAGCAAAGTTATAACCAAGGTTTTGTTTATTTTTCTCATGTTAAGGGAATCATTTGCCATTTTAAGAAAGATTTCATGTCTTGAATACAGGTGGCAAACACATCAAAATGTCGACCAGGCTTGGTCCCTACAGGAATTGCAATAACTCAACACTTAGGGAAATTCAAACACACTTTCATTCCTTGGGACCACTGACAACATTAACCAAGGTGTTAAGCGAATAAATAATTGGTCTTGACCTGAACCACTCATTGACTAATTGTTTCTCCACGCCCTAATATTAACTGGCGTTTGCTAAATTAGCAGACCCAGCTGGAGAGACTGGGAGGACTCGTTCAAGCTGACAGTCCCTAGGAAAGTGAGGTGTGTATAAAAGGCAGCCCCCCTGAGCAGAAGGGCATCAGGACTCCAGCCAGAAGCCCTGGGTTGGAATTTTGGTTCCATCGTGTTCTCGTCCTAGAATTAGTCTGAGCCTCAGTTTCGTGTTTAAAATTGGGATAACCATAGCTGCAGAGGTCCCAGGTTTAGTACGGCCGCCACGCCGGACAAGGCAGGTAAAGCCCTTAGAACCTGTTCAGTGCTATCCATATGTAAGGTGGGATCTCAGTTTTGCAGATGGTTAACATACAAGCAACGAGTCCTGAAGAACGCAAAAATTTCCTGGCTTGAGTGATCAGAATGACTGTTTTCCCTGTTCAGATTTGCTGCCCAATTAATTAACTCTCCCCCTGCTCGCCACACACCCAGGAAAGCCAAGGAATCCATGTGCAGCGAACCAAGGCAATTAGGTAGATAATTCAGGCAAAAAGCATTCCGTTGTTTCCTGTATCCAGATATTGCAGCAAAGTGGCTCTGGGGGAGGGGGAGATTGGGGGATTGGGATGAGCAAGACAAAGAACCAGATTCTTCAGGTTCTTAAATTACACCTCTGTAGTGGGCATGGGGGCGGAGGGGGGGGGGCGCAGGGCTGCCCTTGGCTGGGAACCAGCCTCACTCCTCACTGGCCCGTCTCTGTCTCTCACCCCCAGATGCTCTTTCCCTGGGAAGGTCTCTCTCTGATCCCATCTCCCCATCGCTCACCTTCTGAATCTCATTCTTTCTCTGAGTTTCTCTGTGTCCCATTTTCTCTCTGGCTCTGTCTGCCTGTCTATCTGTGACCCTCTGATTCTGTCTCCCCCCGACTCTGTCTCATTGTCTGTATCTCTCTTTACTCTGTCATCTCTGCATCTCTCCCTCGGCCTCTCTCTGGCTCTGAGTCTCTAACTCCCTTCCCATCGGTTTGGCTCCCTTTCTGTCCATCTCTTCCCTCCCCTTGTTTCCTTTCCCTCTCCTTCTGTCTCCACCTCTGTCCCTCTGTCGCTCCCTTTCTCTCAGTTTGTCACTGCCTGTCCCTCTCTCTCCCCCCACTTCTGACCCCAAAGGGGTCTCTGTCCCTTTCTTTGACCCCAAGAGCTGCAGCCACTCTCTCACAAAATCTGCTTCCCGCTTCCTCAATGACCAATTTTCTTTCCTACGGTGAGAAAGTAGCTCAGGCCTTAACCCATTTCCTCCGGCGTCTCCAAATTAATTAGGTGAGACCGGGATCGCACATTTCAGAATTAGAATAATACCGATCCAGCACCCTGGAGAGAAGGGGATGGAAGGTGGAGAGGAATGGGAGCGAGGAGGGAGGTCACCGAGCTGAGGGGCTGAGGGAAGGGTGTGTGAGCTGAAAGAGGGGGACCCAGCACCATCTGGGAACGAGGGCCATCTTTCTGGCTGCCAGAGGGCACTGGGAAAAGGGGGCTCGGAGGATGGTGCTCAGGAGGCCAGGATCACATCCCTGGCTACTGTCCTCCTCGTTGGGACCACACAGGGCAGGGTCCCTGCCCCCAGCTAGCCTGAATCTTCAGCACATCCATCCCCTTTGGCTGTGCAGCCCAGCTCAGCCCTGCCAGCGGGGCACTTGGAGAGGGTACCATGCAAGTCATTACCTTTAGGAGGAGACAGCTTGGCTGTAACCCAGTTAAAACTCATTCACCAGCAGCAAGCCAGAGGCGAGCAGAGATGCTCTGGGAAGCCCGACGGTCTCCAAAGAGGTGTCTTCCCTCTTACATCTCATCCCGCAGGGCCTGCATCCTGCAGGGCTTCTCAGGAGATGGGCACCGAGAGTCCCCTTCTCCCAGGCCCCCCCCCCCCCCCATCGTGGGAGTGCTGATCTCAGTGTGAAAATCTCTTCTCTGCTGGGTCCTCCTTGGTCAATAAGCCTGGAGCGAATCTGCTGTGAGTTTGCCATTTACACTGTCCATATGGACAAAAGGGATGAAAGCCCTACAAGGATGGGACAAGGATGATCTTCACTCCTTTCTCTCTTTGTTTTTGTTTTTTTTTCTTTTAAATTAATTTTTATTGAAGTATAGTTGATTTACAATGTTGTGTTAGTTTCTACTGTACAGCAAAGTGAATCAGTTATACCTATACACATATCCCCTCTTTTCCTTCCCATTTAGGTCACCACAGAGCATAGAGTTCCCGGTGCTATACAGTAGGTTCTCATTAGTTATCTAATTTTACTCATAGCATCAGTAGTGTATATATGTCAATCCTGGTCTCCCAATTCCTCCCACCACCACTTCCCCCTTGGTATCCATACGTTTGATCTCCACGTCTGCGTCTCTATTTCTCCTCTGCAAATAAGATCATCTATACCATTTTTCTAGATTTCACATATATGCGTTAATATATGATATTTGTTTTTCTCTTTCTGACTTACTTCACTGTGTATGGCAGTCTCTAGGTCCATCCGCATTCCTACAAATGATCCAACTTCGTTCCTTTCTATGGCTGAGTAATACTCCATTGTATATATGTGCCCCATCTTCTTTATCCATTCATCTGTCGATGGACACTTAGGTTGCTTCCATGTCCTGGCTATTATAAATAGTCCTGCAATGAACATTGGGGTGCATGTGTCCTTTCTGAATTATATTTTTCTCTGGGTATATGCTCGGGAGTGAGATTGCTGGATCATATGGTAGTTCTATTTTTAGTTTTTTAAGGAACCTCCATACTGTTCTCCATAGTGGCTGCACCAATTTACATTCCCACCAACAGTGTAGGAGGGTTCCCTTTTCTCCACACCCTCTCCAGCATTTATTGTTTGTGGATTTTTTGATGATGGCCATTCTGACCAGTGTGAGGTCATACCTCATTGTAGTTTTGAATTGCATTTCTCTAATAATTAGTGATGTTGAGCATCTTTTCACGTGTTTGTTGGCCATCCTTTCTCTCTTTGAATAATGGCTGAGCAATGTGCCAAGACCCGGGGATACACTTGATGGCCCAGACACCCAAGATCCCCTGACTTCAGATGTTCATCTCGGTGTCTCCAGCCCTAGTTGTCCCAGAGCCCAGCCTAGTGTCCGACCTTGGTACACATCTCTGGAACTAGATTGCACTGAACATTAATCAAAGACCCACTTCACGTAGTGCTGTGTAGATGCAGATCTGAGTTTCTCAACCTCGCCACTATCGGCATTTGGGTGGGATAATTCTTTGCTGTAGGGGGCTGTCCTGTGCATTGTAGGATGTTTAGCAGCACCCCTGGCCTCTACCCACCAGTTGCCAATAGCACTTCCCTCCCCAGTTGTGTGACAACCAAAAATGTCTCCAGCCATTGTCAACTGTTCCCTGAGGGGCAAAATCATTGTCGTCGATGTAGATTTAGTACTGACCTTCCAAAAGCGTGGTCTTAACCACATGACTCCGTTTTCTTTCGTAGATACCTGAGAGGTCTTTGTAAGAACGTGAGAGGCAAGAAAAAGAATATAAGCTTTCTTTTTGTAATATCAGCTTTATTGAGCTATGAGTCACCTACCATAAAATTCATCCTTAAATTTTAAATTGTCCAATTCAGTGATTTTTATACATTCACAGAGTTGTCCAACTATCACCGCTAGCTGATTTTAGAACTTTTTCGTCATCCCCAAGAGAAAACCTGTACCTATTAGCCATCATTCTTCATTTGCCTCTCCCCCAGCCCCTGGTAACCGCCAGTCTACTTTCTGTTGCTGTGGATCTGCCTAATCTGGATATTTTATATACGTAGAATCATAACATGTGGTCTTTCATGACTGGATTCTTTCACTTAGCATGTTGTTTTCAAGGTCCGTTCATGTTGTAGCACATATCAGAACATCATTGCTTTTTTAAGGCTTAATAATAATACATTGTGTGAATATGCTACATTTTGTTTATCCATTCTTCAGTTGATGGACATTTGGGTTATTTCCACCTTTTGGCTGTTGTTAATAATGCTGCTATGGAGAATTCCCTGGCAGTCCAGTGGTTAGGACTCAGCGCTTTCACTCCTTGGGCTCCAGGTTCAATCCCTGGTCGACGACCTAGAATCCTGCAAGCCATGCAGTGTGGGCAAAAAATAAAATAAAATAAAAAATAGAAATAAAACATTTCATTGATTATTATAATAAATAATAATATATAAATAAATAAATAAATAAATAAAATAAAATATGCACAAACCAACTTGAATGGGCCTCTGTAAAAAAAAGATAATGCTGCTATGAACGTTCATATACAAGTTTTGTGTAGGCATATGTTTTCATTTCTGTTGGGCATATACCTAGGAGTATTTTAATTGCTAGGCCATATAGTAACTCTGTTTAATATTTTGAGGAACTGCCAGGCTGTTTACCAAAGGGTCTGCGCCATTTCACATTCCCACCAGTAGTTCATAAAAGCTCCAATTTCTCCACGTCCTTGCCAACATTTGGTATTTTCTTTTTGGTTGTAGCTATCCTGGTGGGTGTAAAGGGTTATCTCATTGTGTTTTCGATTTGTATTTTCCTGATGACTAGTGATGTTGAGCTACTTTTCACGTATACCTTTTCTGGAGAAATGTCTGATTATATCTTGTCCATTTTAAAATTGGGTTGTTTGTTTTTTATTGTTGAATTGTAAGAGTTCTTTATATATTCTGGATGCAAATCTCTTAGCAGAAATTTGATTTGCAAATATTTTCTCCCATTCTGTGGGTGTCTTTCATTTTCTTCATGCTGCTCTGATGCAGAAATGTTTTTAGTTTTGATGAAGCCTAGTTTACCTGTTTTTTTCTTTCATTCCTTGTGCTTTTGGTGTCATATCTAAGAAACCATTGCCAAATCCGAGGTCAGAAAGATTTACTTCTCAATTTTCTTCTAAGAGTTTATAGTTTTAGCTCTAAATATTTAGGTCTATGATCCATTTTGAGTTAATTGTTATATATAGTATGAGGTAAGGGTCCAACTTTATTCTTTTTCATGTGGATATCCATTTGTTGAAGAAACTTCTTCCCCCATGATCATGACACCCTTGTTAAAAATCAGTTGAACATAGATGTATGGGTTTATTTCTGGACTCTTCAATTTGATTCCATTGGTTTGTATTTCTGTTATAACTTTTTTATTTATTTTTATTTTTTATTTTTGGCTGCGTTGGGTCTTTGTTGTGGTGCGCGGGCTTCTCACTGCAGTGGATTCTCTTGTTGCGGAGCATGGGCTCTAGGCGCGTGGGCTTCAGTAGTTGTGGCTTGCATGCTCTAGAGCGCAGACTCAGTAGTTGTGACTCATGGGCTTCGTTGCTCTGCGGCATGTGGGATCTTCCTGAACCAGGGCTCGAACCCATGTACCCTGAATCAGCAGGCGGATTCTTAACCACTGTGCCACCAGGGAAGCCCTCTGTTATAACTTTTAAGTCACTGTTTCCTTACCATAGAAAGATGGTAGGAAAGTGCCTTTGATAAACAGAAGGGTGAAGGAATCAAGGTAACGTGCGTGGATGTGTGGTTAAAAAATATATAAAATATTGATCACATTTTGGAATTAAAAGGGATCTTAGAGGTCATGTTAGTTTAAACCCTTTGTTTTGCTGATGGGGGATAAAAAGGTTAAATTTCGACTTCAGAGGTTAACAAATCTGCCCAAAGATTTACGGCTCATCAGTGGCAGAGCTGGGATTAGAACCCAAATCTCTTGATTTGGTAGGGCAATGTTTTTTCTTATTCCCAGGCCCCAGGTCTGCCTGGACTTCCTTTACCAAACTAGTGAGGTTCTGTCTTCCCCTCCCTCACTTCTTGGTCCACAGAAGTGAATGGGGTGGTGGCGTGTGTCTGCCTTTTCCCTTAGAGCCTGAGAAAAAAGAAAGCCAGTTCGAGGAAAGCATTTGGAAAATCTGAAATTGCTATATAAATGCCACTAAATGATAAGATTACCAGCTTGATGCTCCTCTCTCAGGAAGGTTCAGCATGTCAGGGGCGGCATAATGAAAGGAAACAATCCACTCCCAGACACGTTTTAAACTGCCGCGGTTGGTTGTCACTTTTCCACGGAGGCAGAGTGCAGGGAGCTGGAATTCCAGTGGAGTGAAGCCTCCGAGTGGGCTGGGTGTAGCCAGGTGTCAGGTGGGCCGGGCTGGCCGGGAGAGGCCTGGGGCATTGTGCCTCGCCCACCCCTCAGGGACCCAGGTAGATGGAAGAGTTCCTCCTGGCTCGTGCACTCAGCACCGGGCGCCTGGCCCTGAAATGACAGTGTCCGATGGGGGTCCCTTGTGGCTCCTCAGAACATACCTGCATGTCTGTTTCCCACTGGCAGTGGTATCACCTGTCCCACCCACAGAGGGAGTCCTGTTCCAAACCAGGTCGGGGAGCGATTTCCCCTAAATGCTGAGCCCCTGGAGGGCAGGAATTGTGTTCTCTTTACCTCTGTCTCTGCTGTGACTAATGCATGCTGAGTCCTCAGTAAACATGTGTTTGGCTGTTGAAGAGAGGCGTTGGGTGGATAAAAGCTGCTCTCGGGGTCCCTGGGCCCCTTGCAGAGGGCATGGACCTCTCCAGCTACAGCAGCGTCTCTGTGCCTCTCGCTTTCCTCCCTGTGTTTGTGCTTGCTTCCTCCTCTAAGCTTCAGCTGCATTCACTGTCTGCACCGTCCGTGTGTTGTGATATTTATCATCTTACCTGTATGTCCTGCCTTTGCAGCTAAATCACACCTTTCTTTGACAAGGGGAGCTCTGTTTTGTACTTCTTTAGGTCACCCGTGCAGAGTACATGCTCCTTGTTGTGTGCCTTTCCATGGGGAAGTTGGTCCCCCTGATATTAGTCACCTGCCGCTGAACCTGAGGCCAGTGGTGGCCGCCCTTCACTGCAGTGGCATTCCACGGGCCAGTTGCTGTCGTATCTGCCTGGCATACGGGCTTATTTGGGGAGCCAGCGTTTTGAAAGGGCTCAGAGTTGATTGGTGTGAAATGAATGAAAGAAGGAAACCTTAATCATAGCCTTTTAGTGCCTGTACCCCCAGGCATGGCAGCCTCTCCCCTGTATCCCCACTGAGACCAGCACCAGATGATGCTGTGACTGTAACTGAATACTGGGTCTCCGTCCATCGAAGGGCCGATGAAAGTAGCCCAGCTTCCTTTGCGGTTGCACTCACCAGCTCGGGGAATCTCACTGTGTGGTCTCCTCCTCTTTCAGGGCTCTGGCCGACATCTTAAGACAACAGGGACCAATCCCCATAGCACACTGTGAAAGAGAAGCTATCTCGGCTATCGATAGCTCTCCCAAAGAGAACACGCCGGTCAGATCATCCTCCAAAAACCACTACACTCCCGTGCGCACGGCCAAGCAGACTCCAGGTAAGTGAGAGCTGATCACCTTGCATCTTTGCTGAGGCTGGTGAGAAGTTTCGGTGGTGTTTCTGCTTCAGCTGGGCAGGAGCCGGTCCTGGAGCCCTGGGCAGGTGGCTTGTGGAAGAGTCTGGGGACCATTCCCCTGCAGAGAGAGTGGCGTGGGAGACTGCCGCCAGTGAGTGTCCAGGCTGGAGCAGAGCTGTTGGTTTAGGGCGTCTGTGATTTAGTGAGTGTCTGCGTAATCCTCTTCCGTGAAAGGAGCTTGCGGTAGCCTTGGTGGTGGAGTATGGTCACCCTCTTGCTCACGTGGTGGGAAGGTAGATATCTGACAAGAAGTGGCTGCACTCAGACGTAGAGACGGATGAACTGTCGGAATCTCAAAGGGCACTTCCTGAGGGTAAGGATTATGTCTGTGTTGTAGGGTTACCCTTTTCTGTGCTCTGTGGATCCTCTGGATATATGATGAGTTGCCGTGTGTCAGCAATATACCTTTTGCTCTTTTACTTGGTCTTTACTGTAACCCATATGGAACAATAAACAAAGCAAGGAAATAGTGATAAATAATATAACCTCAGATTTATTGGGATCTTGCGCTGTGCCAAGGGTTATGCTGAACATTTTACGTGTATTGTCTTACTTATTTTTCACAGCCATCTTAGAAGTGCTCGTATTATCTTCTTTTTATATGTGGAACAGAAAGGCTCAGTAATTTTCCCAAGCACATATGGTCGGTAAGAAAGCAAGCCGGCAGTCAAACTGAGGCATGTAGGTAACAACGGTCAGGTCTAGAAACCCTAGTGTCCTAATCCAGTTTGGGACGTGAAACCAAAGTATCTGAGTGGATGGTCTCCTTATAAGTGCAGGTGGGGAGCTCATCTCTTACTGTGAGCATTACCAGACAGTCTACTACTGACCCCAGTCTCAGACACAGCTTCTGCTTTGATACTTGGATGTGAAATCTTCACATCTGTCACCCTATAGCTTTTCAAAGGATGGGCTATATGGTCTGAACTAAACCTGCAATAAAGATATGCAGCCACTAGGTGGCAATAGATGTGTCCCAAATTCAAACTAGCAGATGTGCTGTTGAAACCAAATTGGTTTTCCATTCATTCTTTAATTTTCTTAAATGTATTAAATCAGAAATCACATACTTGCCTTTAAGGTAATAAGAGTTAAGTCATTTGAGACTCTGATAAAAGTTAAGGACATTCACCTCCCCCAAATATATACATATGAATATATATATCCATCCAACATTTTGCATAGGATTTAAGGGGATTCGTAGACCCTTCTGAAGTTAAAAATCCCTGATTTAAAAGTAAGGATGAGAGATCCACCTTTTCAAAAAGTCTAAGATGCATTTTTAGCCTGAATATCATAGATGTTTAAAATGTAAGCAATAGAAGAAGTGGGCAAAAACCCTGAGACCAGTAGTTATCTCCCTCCTGCATAGTAGAATCACCTGGGGAAGCTCTTAAAAATGCTGATGATGCCCATAAATTAACCAGAATTTCTAGGGATGCTGCTGGCAGCAGTATTTTAAAAAATCACTTGAAAGTGATTCTAACATGCAAGACAGAATAAAGAACCACGTGTCCAGATGGATTCCTTTATTTTATGAAGGAAGACACCGAAAGGTTGTGCCAGTAGTTCTCAAACTTGGCTGCACATTGGAATCACCTGGGGAGCTTTAACAATTAAGGGTACCTGGGCCCCACCCCCAGAGATCATAGTTTAATTGATGTGGGGGCGTGGCCTGAGCAGGAGGTGGGGGCGTGGCCTGAGCAGGAGGTGATTTTAATATGGAGCAGAGTTTGGGAATCACTGGGCTGTGGAAATTGCAGAAAGGTGCCATTCTAACTAATGTTTTGAAGTCAGGCTCCTCCAGAACGTTGTCTGTGATTCTGGAACTTCAGGTCACTCTGGGACCCAAAGTACCCTTGGGAGTTTACCTTCATCCCTCTCTCTTCCGATTTTCTCTGTCTTATTCACAAACCAGCTAGTTCCCAGCCACTGAGTCCAGACTGATTAAGCGGATGGTCTAGATTTGCCCTTAAATGCCTTTCACTGGGAGGGAAGATTTGTCATTTCTTCTGGTTCCTATATACATCCTCTCCTCTGTTAATCTGAGAAGAGAAGCTTAAAGTTAAATGATTCACTCCTATGTTTTGAGAAATCCCTCCTATGTATTTCTCAAATTGGAACTCTTTACTTGGCTTTTAGAGATGGGAATTGTTCCCTGGCCCAGAAAGCATTCTCAGTGGTGATACTTATATTTAAAAGCAATTTCATAACCATCTGCAACATCTACAGCTTGTAATGGACACAGCTGCTTTTCCGAATAGCTGATCCTTTGCCACAGAAGACTGCATTTTGAGCAGAAGTCTAAACAGAACTTTGTATAGGTGTTCAAAGTGGAGATTTACTGTGATTTTGCCGCTGGTCAAATCCACAGATCACCGATCATAGGAGGATGGTGGCAAGAGTCTTGTAGAGGGATCTTGAGGACAGAAATCCCAGGAGGCATCATAGCATATGAGTAGTTTTGCTACTCAGAATACTGTCCAAGGACCAGCCACATCAGCAGTTTGTGAGAAATGCAGAATCTCAGGCTCCATCTCACCCGATGAAGGAGAACCTGCATTTTCATGAGATCACGTAGCAAGTAAAATTTGAGGAGCCCTGGAAAAACATGGGCTCTGACATATGCCTCTCAGTTTGTTTTCTGACCCTGTCACATGCTATGTATGTGACCTGGACAAGTTTCTTTGTCTTTCTAAGTTTCCTCATCTGCCCTTGAGACTAAAAGTACCTGCTGTGTGGAGTTGTTTTATAAGTTAAACCAAGGAGAGCACTTAAAATAGGTCCTTAATGTAACAAACCTCAATTTTAGCCATGGCCGGGCTATGGAGTTTTGCCCAACTCACGGCAAACAAATCAAATTAATGAGAGAAATAAAGGCATTGGTATCCTTAGACCAGGCAGGGTCCGTGAGGTCGTGTCTGGGATGGAAGCCCCTGGCCCCAAGCCTTCCGTGCTTGGCCCCTGCCTGCGGCACGTCCTTAGGATGAAAGGGCTTGTAGGGCTTTATGGGGCTCTTGCAAGTCAAAAGCATACCAACCCTAAACCAAACAAACAAAAAATATATATATATTTTTTGTTTGGTTTAGGGAGTGGAGTGAGGGTCCTGTCTTAATAAAAACAATGGTACCATGAGTATGGGGTACCCACTATGTGCTGGGTAGTCTGTTAGGTACTTTATTTACAATACACAGTGGATCCTGTAGCATTTCTTAGGTATAGGATCTCCTATTTCCACATTAGCAGAAAATTCCTCTTTCCTTCTGTAAGAGCCCTTTACCCTAACTCTTCCAGAAATCCCTTTCTAACTTTAAAAGGAGCTTCAATACTGGACACTTACTTTGGACCCAGAAAATCAGTGAAGCCCATTTCCATCTCCCACCCCGCAAATCTGGCTGCCTCTAGACCCTCACTACTCAAAGTGTGGTCCATGGACCAGTAGTGACTGCATGCCATGAGAGCTGGTTAGAAATGCAGACTCTTGGGCCCTTCCCCAGACCTGTTGATTCAGAATCTGCATTTTAACAAGATCTTTAGGTGATCTATACACACATTAAAGTTGAAGAAGATCCCTGCCCTTCCCCAGACCTATTGATTCAGAATCTGCATTTTAACAAGATCTTTAGGTGATCTGTACACACATTAAAGTTGAAGAAGATCCCTGCCCTTCCCCAGACCTATTGATTCAGAATCTGCATTTTAACAAGATCTTTAGGTGATCTGTACACACATTAAAGTTGAAGATGATCCCTTAAGCACATCAAGCCTCAGACCTGACTGCACATTGGAATGATGTAGGATATTCTGAAAATACTAATGCCTGGCCCTCGTCCCAAAGATTCTGATTTAATTGGTCTGAGGTAGAACCTAGGCATTAGCATTTTTCAAAAACTTCCCACACGGTTCCATTGTTCAGCAAACTGAGAACCAGAGCTAGAGGGAGGCTATCAAATAAGGCAAACATCCTCGAGGACTGTGGAGTTTGAGTTCACATCAAGACCCACAAGATAGAGCTTGGCTGGTCCTTCTTACTGGGCTGCAGGGTTAAGTCCTCTGCATGGCAGGTGGGCAGGAGCAGAGGACTTGGGCTCACCTGAGAGAGGGATGGGGTCAGTCTGCAACTATGAATGGGGACACCTGGGCAAAAGCAGGCACCAGTAGAAATATGGTTGGCCCTCCATCCACGGATTCAACCAGCCTCGGATCCTTTACTATGTTTACTGTCCGCAGTTGGTTGAATCCTCGGATGTGGAATCTGCAGATACAGAGGGCTAACTATAAGACTTGCGCAAGGTTGTGTGCCCCTCTGCTGCCCTCTCTGTGGAATTTGGTATCCGTGGCAGTTCCTAGAACCAATCCGGTGGATACCAAGTGCTGACTATCAGAATTGATTAGCAGGCCAAGCGGAGCCACGCATCAGGAAACATATCACGTCTGCAGTTGCAGGTTCCCTGAGCCCAGGATCTCAGAGGCTCGCAGTGGGCTTGTGTGGCCTTCATAGATGGGGAGGAGTGGGGACCTCGCGTGTTCACCTGGCCTGACTCACTCCTAAAGAACCAGTCTTGGGGCCGCTGGGGGAGAGTGGTGTACCCATCCCTTGCTGTAGCAATGACTTCGTGTATTAAGTTTCCAGAGTCTTGATATCCAACTCCCCATGATCAAGAGTGGCGTCTGCTGGAGGAAGTAAGTACTTATGCCCCAGCTACACACCACTGTGAGTTGTGTACCTGGGCCGTCAGTCATCTGCCTGCTGTCAAAGCCGCGTGCGTTAACAGCAGACCAAGGGAGCCAAGGGGCATGACTCCAAGCTTCACGGAGACCAAGAATGAAGGCTGGACAGTTGACAGAGGGGCTCTCAGTCACAGCGCTGCATGGCCCGGCCCCTCGCTGCTCTGTTGAGCTCAGCTCCCATTACCTTCTGCCTTTCTCTCTGCGATCCAGACGCCAGACCCTCCTCATGCCGCGCGTGTTCTTGCCTCGGGGTATTTCCGCCTCTGTTTTGTGGCCAGAAACTTTCCAGCACCAGGTATTTGTGCTGTGAAAGTTGATGCTCAGGTGGTACCACCTTTCCTAACCTCCTCATCTGCTCCTGTTTCCTGCTTTATTTTCTTCCGAGCGCCTATGCCATCTAACATCATGTATTGGTAAGTTCACTGGTTTATTGTCTCTGTCTCTACCAGAATGTAAGCTCCATGTAGGCAAGGGTTTTGCCTTTTTATTCGCTGTGGCATCTCAGATCCAAGAACATTGCCTGGAAGATCATCGTCATTGCTCAATGACTATTTGCAGGGAATGACAAGATGGTCCTTCACTTGGATGGATGTAGGAGCCAGCCTGTAGGTGTTAGTTACCTACCTGACTGCTGCAGAGCCCTCATCAAGGTTGTGTGCCCCTCTGCTGCCCTCTCTGCAAAATTAGCAAGGAGTTGGTCACGTTGACAGCCTAGTGGGCTGGTCATCCAGTGGAGAGCTGAGCTGGGAGGCCCTGGTTTCCAGTGCCCAGGCTTCTCCCCAAGCCCCACGGCTTCTCTCCTCCCATCTGGGGCCAACCCAGGACTCCAAGGCTCAGTGTGGCCAGAGGCTGGGAGCTCTGCTTCCCTGGCTGGGCTCAAGAGAGGCTGACACCCGGGGGCCCCGCCCATTCTGTTCACTCTGCCAAGAAAGACTTCTTTACAGAGGTCTTGGAAGCGCAGGTAGCTCTGAGTTCATCTTCCCAGGAACAGGTTTAAGGCTGCAGGTAAAGCCAGACAGCCTGAACCATGTACCTGAACTCTGGGAAACTTCTGGTCAACCTCAGCCCCTAATGGGCAATGGGACTTTTCTTTGCTCAGTCATCCCCAGGGGAACAGGACTGTCTTATTCTAGAAGAGGCTGAGCTGATTGCCTCATGAGACTTCAGAGCTCTAAGGGGATGGTGAGATCAGCTGACCAAACCTGCCCTTGGCCTCGGAGGAAGCTGAGGCACACGGGGGTCACCCAGGTGGGAGGTGGTCGGGCCAGGCCTCCACACCCGGGCTCCAGTGTTGGAGATGAAATGTGTGGTGTGTGCAGCTCGACAGACCTGGGTGTGACTCTTGGCTCTGGGAAGTGGGAATGACTAGTACCTTCCTCACAGGGCCATTGAAAGAGTTGGATGGAATGGCCCCCGTGTTTTAAGTGCTCGGCCCTGGCTTGGCTCAGAGCCCAGGCTTGGTAGCCATCTTCATCTCCATCATGACCCTGACCATCCTCTCTGTCCTCAGCTGCCTCTTCTCCATCTCTCTTGGCCATCCTCCGTCACTCCTGAGTTTTCTCTTGGCGGTAATTTCTTCCCAAAACTGTACCTGTTGTTTGGACACTGTCCCTGTGGACTGCTATTGGCCTTTTCCAAGTGGAGTCTCCTTATTCTCTGCCCAGATGTTACATCACCTTCCTTCCCTCTACCCCATGCCCTATTCCTGCAGCCATTGGTCCCAGCAGATCTCTGCCCGGAGGTGATAGAAGGCTGACCACAGCAACCACGTGGGGCAGTCGCTGTTACTATCGCCTCCTTGCAAGGTCCAGAAAACCCAGGAAGTTCACTGAGTCAAGGCTGGTAGGAGAGAAGAGCTATCACTAATGCCTGATAACAGAGTAACACTGATTGGTGCTTATAATATAGTTAATACAAAGTACCATTGTATGTGTGTTACCGACATTGCATCGTTGAATCAGCACAGCTCTGTGAAGTGCTATTGTTGCTACTCCCATTTTACAGATGGGAAGATTGAGGACAGGGGGATAGGAGAACTTGCCCAAGGTCACATCCATAGTCATTGGTAGGGGGAGGATTCGAACCCAAGCCTGGGCTTCAGGCTGTATGCTGTGGGGCCTCTTCTGTTACTGGATTCATCCATGGCTTCAGCCAAGAATGAAAGGCAATTTAGGTGGTGGATAAAAGCAGAGACTGTGGAACCAGACTGTCTGGTTTGAATCCAGACTCTGCCTTTATTTGCCCATCTGTAAAATGGGGTTAATAATTGTGTTTCCCTCCTAGGGCTGCTGTGGGGATTAAGTGGGTGTTAATGTAAAGTGATCAGGCAGCATTTGACAGAGGAAAACACTGTTTTAAGACTGCACTGTCTCCTCTGTTGGGCACCAGCCACATGTGGCTGTTGAGTGCTTGAAATGTGTCTCAGAGCCTCACAAGATTTCAGAGTTGGTGTGAAAAAGAGAATGTAAAAAAAGCTCCATAATTTTTTATATTGATTACATTTTAAATGATAATGTTTTGGATTTATCAGATTAGATAGAATCTATTATTAAAATTAATTTCATCCGTTTCTTTTCATTTTTTTAACCTGACGACTAAGGAGTGTGAAATCACCTATGTGGGTCACATCTGTGCTTTGCATCCCGTTGACTTGGGTCGGGGCTGGTTTCACTGTTCAGGGTGTGGAGCGTCTACTTGAGTTCAAGTTTCAGTCTTGAGCAAAAATCCTCGCCAGTTGGGGAGCTTACGTTGTAATGGAGGAGACATAAAGTAAACAAGTACATAACTTCAGAGGGTGCGGAATGCTCAGGACACAAGCGGGCAGCTGATGTGTCAGAGGAAGGCACTTTTTTAATTTTTTTTTTAAAGGTTATGATTCTGGCTGATAGCTTTTTTTTTTTAATTTTATTAATTTATTTATTTGTTTTTGGCTGTGTTGGGTCTTCGTTTCTGTGCGAGGGCTTTCTCTAGTTGTGGCAAGCGGGGACCACTCTTCATCGCGGTGCGCGGGCCTCTCACTATCGCGGCCTCTCTTGTTGCGGAGCACGGGCTCCAGACGCTCAGGCTCAGTAGTTGTGGCTCACGGGCCCAGTTGCTCCGCGGCACGTGGGATCTTCCCAGACCAGGGCTCGAACCCGTGTCCCCTGCATTGGCAGGCAGACTCTCAACCACTGCGCCACCAGGGAAGCCCCAGGAAGGCACTTTTTAAAACAAGTTTTATTTGATTGAAGTACAGTTGATTTCCAGTGCTGTGATGACTTCTGCTGTCTAGCAAAGTGCTTCAGTTATACACATACGTACATTCTTTTTCATCTTCTTTTCCATTATGGTTTATCCCAGGATATGGAATCGAGTTCCCTGTGCTGTACAGTAGGACCTTGTGGTTTATCCATCCTATGTATGATAGTTTGCATCTGCTAACCCCAACCTCCCACTCCATCCCTCTGCCACCCCCTGCCCTGGGCACTTTTGATAGTCTGGTCCTAGGAGGTGGCATTTGAGCTGGTACCCAGCTAATGAGGAGGAGCCAGCCTTGGAGAGAGCTGGAGGAAGAATATTCTAGGCAGAGGGACCAGCACGTGCAAAGGCCCTGAGGCATGAGCAAACCTGGCCTGTTCAAGGAACAGAAAGCAGACACAGGTGGAGTGGCAGGTGTGTGATGAGAACAGAGGGGTAGACACAGGCCAGTCACGCAGGGTTTTGGAGGCCAGGGTAGAGTGTGGATGTTGTTTAACTATGCTGATCTGATGTCTGGTTTAATAAGACAACCTTGGACGTGGGCTCTGTTGAGAAGCAGGATAGATGACCAGTTAGCATTTCTAATAGCAAGATGGGTTAATGAGGGAACTTTCTCTAACTTCTTCTTCCGCAAGAAGACACCCTCCTGCTAAAGAAGGCAAGATGCAGCAGCAGTAGCCTGTGAATTTCAGAATCAGACAAGCCAAGGCCCAAATCCCACCTGAGCTTGGACAAGCTGATACACCTTGGTCCAGGGCTCTTCAGCAGGGCTTGGCCAACTTTTTCTGAAAAGGGCCAGATTGTAAATGTTTTAGACTCTGCGGCCATAAGATCTCCATTGCAACTACTCGATTGTGCCACAGTGATACGTAAAAGAGTGGGCACCGCTGTGTTCGCATAAAACGCTGTTTACAGTAATAGACGGTGGGCCGGATTGGGCCCGTGGCTGTAGTGTGTCGACCCCAGTTCTTAATTTCTCTCTGAAAGCCACAGGCACCTTCCAGGGGACCTCTGCTTCCATGGGACATGTGAATAGGGACACATCCCTCCCCAGGATGCCGTGGGGGAGTCAATGGCCTAAAGAGGGTTGAATTACCAAGTCCTGGTGGAGACCAGGGTCCTCAGCTTGACCTTCTTGGTGGTTTTATCTACCACCCAGGTGATGATGTAGAAAGCGTGCTTTCTATGTTACAAGTGATGCGTTGCTAGGAGGGGTGGCCAGCACCCCCATAATGACAGACTCAGGGTTCTAAATGTCTCCCTGGGTGTGGACACCCCTAGGTTACGTCTGCTGATGGCATCTCCTCCTTCCACTGTTTCTCAGATCCCATTTACTTCTGGTCCTCAGACGACCTGCTCCCTTGATCCACGCCCCCCCCCCCCCGCCCCCCCATCTCTACCAGCTCAGTTCCTCTAGGTGTCAGTGTGCTCCCCCGACCTTAACCCAGGCGGGGAGCCCTCTTTCCATTTCACACCCTCCCGCCTGCTGCTTCTCTCCTTGACAGCTGAGCTTTGCAAAACAGTTGTCTACACCCGCTGCCTCTGCTTCCGCTCCTCCCGCCCACCCCTCGGCCCCAGCACTCCGGCTTCCATTCCCTTCCCCGCAGCTCGGCGGGCGGCCCTGGGGGTCCGGGGAGCCGGCTCTGCTGCTAGAATGGGCCTCCCACCCGCCTTCCACCAAAGCCAAAGCTCTGGCCACCCAGACCCACTCGGTTCCTAGGGGGCGAGTTCTCTCTGCTTCCCAGGCTCCACACGATGCTCTGCTCTTCGCTCTGTCTGGAACATTCTTTATGTCCACTCTCAGCCTCCCTGTTCCTCCTTGTCTGCCAGGTCTTGGCTTCCGTTTGACGGCCCCTGACTCCTGGCTGGGTCAACCCCTCCCCTGGGCGCCCGTCACTGCAGAGTCGGGGGAGTGGGTGCAGGGCGTCAGCCCTGGTTTGGACCTCTGTCCTATGCGGTCCCCCTAGGACACGTCCACTGTCAGCCCAGCTCAGGACCTGGCACACGCAAGCTGTGAACAGCGCATTAGAAATCTTGTGTTTGGGTCAGAAGAACCAACATGTCCCACATGGGGAACAGCAGGTCACGTGAGAGAGTCATGCGGGTGTAGTTGACCCTCTGTTTGGTCTGAACACACAGAGAAAATCAGTCGGTAGCTCTGGAAACAGCAGTTTTCCAGTTGCATTGAAAAAAAACCCTTGGATCTGGATCCAGGGAGGTGACCGGCTTGTATTCTTAGTGTGTCCTACTGTAGACACCCATGCCCTGTGCGCCCCAGGGGAGGGTGGTGGCTGCTGGGACAGCGGAGAGCCCTCATCTTTAAAGATATTCACAGCGGACAGTGCTTTTTAAAGAACTCTCCACGCGGTGACTTATTTAAACCTTGTAGTTACCCGAGCAGGCAGCCTATGATCAGGCCCACTTTGCAGATGGGGAGACTGAGGATCCGGGGCTTCAGAAGCCTGTCCAGAGTCACACCACCAGGAGGCGCTGGTCTGGGCTCTGAAGGCGGGCAGTCTGACCCCAGAGCCCATGCCCTGAGGTCCAACTGACTGGAGGTGCAGACAGGGCCCCGGGAGCCCCTGCAGCTCCGTGGAGCCTGTCTCTTGGCCGTGGGTCCACGCCTGGCCCTGGCTGCCTGGTGCATGGACTTGGGCTGGCAGGGAGGGCGCCGGAGGAGGCCGTGTTTGCTCAGCCCCTCAGCTCCAGGACAGACCACCTTTTGCCACAGACGGGGCACTCGCCCCAGGAGGCTTTAAAAAGCAGGGGGGCGGGGGGAGCCATTGGGCATTTTCAGCTGGGGGCTGGGGGCGCTGGCCTAGCAACTTGTAAGGTTTTCCCTTTCTGAGAATGCACTGGGAAGAGTAGCTGGCATTTGAGGGCTGACCCTGTGGGTCCTCCCACGCCCCAGCAGACGGGGGCTGCAGGGGTGGGAGCAGTGAGGCAGCTGGTACCTGGACCCTGGCTTGTCAGCGGCGGATGTGGATCTGACCCGGGCGGCCCGGTCCTGAGCTCGCTTGGTTAGTGGCTACACTGACTCGTCTTCCTCTTTGGATGCTGTGACCGCTGGGGTCAGAGCCCAGATGCGGCCAGATCACCATTCCATCTTCAGTGCCAGGCTGGTCGTGAGCGGAGGGTTTCCTTCCTGCTTCGCGGTTTGAAGCCGTTTAGAAAGTGAGTCCCGAGCTGTGTTCCGGTCCTGGGTGGGATGCTGGGTGATGGCTTTTCCCAGCACAGGGTTGCCTTGAGAACGGGTGTGCCCCGAAGCAGAGCCCGCGGGAGTCCGAGAAGCTGCCCTTGCCCTGGCCAGCCAGCTGTGCCCGACACATCCTTTGGGCCCCCAGGGCCTGGTCCTGCCCGGGAGCTGCACGAGCTCGGGCAGCCCGGCCGGGGGTGGGCAGCCTGCACGGGGGCCGGACGGAGCCCGATCTCACCATATGGCCGGGGGGCGGGCAGGGCCGCCGGCTGAGCTGGCCCTCTAATTGCTCACCACGCCCAGGAAGCAGGAGGATTTAGAATATTTCTGGCTGTTATCAAAGCGAGGAGGTGCAGGGGAGAAGGAAGGCCGGAGCACTGCGGACAGGGTTAGAACTCACAGTGACCTTGGTGAGTCGGCAAAACCGAGGGCCGACAGAGCACAGCACAGCAAGGACGAGAGCAAGAGGGCACTGGGCAGGCAGGACCAATGACTGACTGAAGGACCAGAGGGAGTGGGTGCACGGCCGGGCGCTGGGGTTGCAAAGGGTGAGAGCTCCCAGGGCGGCAAGGCGAACCAAGCCTCTATCCAAGCGGGCGTTAGGGGTCTTTTTCCCCAGGGAGCCCCAAGTCCATCCCACACAGTGAAGGATGTTTAGGAGCAATGATGGAAGAGGAGGTGGCGTCCAGCCACCCTCACTAGATGTGAAGCACCCGCTATGTACTGAGCCAGGAGATGGATAAGACACAGCCCCTGCCTTGGGAGCTTAAATTCGGGAGCAGAAAGACCAGCCTGTACAGTAAAAAGATAACCAGCCGTACAGATGCCTCACCAGAACTAGCCACGTGTTCAGAAGGTTCGCAGGCCTGGTCAGGGCGAGTGCCTTGAAGGATGGGAGGATTAGGCGGGATGGTGGAGGGTGCTTCTGGAAGGCAGGGATGCTTAAGGGAGATCAGTTCCTTTGGAGCTGTTGGTTGTGGCTTTTCTGTAAACAGGCAGTGGTGATTAAACAACTGGAGAAAAGGCCAGAAGGAACCGGAACTCTGTCCTGTTGGAGAAGGCTGCTCCGAGCAGGAGACTTTTCTTTTTCCTTCTCTAAACATAAGGGCTGTGTCCCTGGGAGGGGCAGGAGTTATGTGGGAAGGGGCGGGAGTGCCTGCTGGGGAGGTGCCCTATGGCTTATTTGGGATGATGATGGGGGTTAGGGGTGGGGCGAGGTTGCACCCTGCCAGGGCGCTTGCAGAGGAGGCTTGTGAGGGTCTAAGGTGGGAGGTGCACAGAGGCGGAGACACGAGGAACACAGCCCCTGGCAGCAACTTGGGAGGAAGGAAAGGGGGAGATCAGGGTTGGGACTCAAGGTACACTGATCCCTTCGTTCATACAAAAACAATTTTGATCCTTTACTGGGTGTCAGGCACCGGGGATGTGGGAGGGAACAAAGCCAAGTCCCTAGTCTCAGCACTTACATTCAGATGGAGGAGACAGAAAAGAAACTCATAAACACACAACACAAAATCAGATAATGGTAAGCGCTTTGAGAGAAATAGGGCAGGAAAGGGGAGTAGCCAGTGATGGGGATTGGGGGGAAGAAGCCTGATTTGAAGAAGAGACCCCATTACTGGTTGAATTACTGAAGCAGGGACCTGAATGACAGAGAACAAACCACGTGTGACCATATGCTGGGTGGAGGTGAGCGCTGCCAGGTGTGTTTGGGGAACGGAAAGACCAGAGTGACTGGAGCGGAGAGAACCAGGGTGGAGATACAGTAGTGGAGGAGGTCAGAGAGGTGGGGCTTCGCGGGTCATGTGAGGGTCTTGGGTTTCATTCTGGGTGTGATGGAGTGTTGTAGGGCTTGCAGCAGAGGAGTGATGTGACTTGACCTGTGTTTTACATAATCACTCTGGTCCTCACTATGGTTCAGCATAGATACTGGACCGGCAAAGACGGAGGGAACAAGATGCTGGGAGGAGGTGGAAGCTATTGCACCACCCAGGAGATGGGAAAGAGATGGAGACTTGGACCAGGATGGAGGACCTAAGAAAGACTCAGCTTCAGGGCTTATTTATTTATTCTCAACATCTTATACTGAATAATTTCAAACCAGTGGAATATTTTCAAGTGATTGAATGATGCATTGGACACCTGTATGCCCTTCACCGGTGGTTAACATCTGCCTCTCTCTCTTTCTCCTCCTCCTCTTCCTCCTCACCACCATCATCACCGTCATCACCACCACTGTCATTGTCACCATCACCATCACCAGCATCAGCATCATCAGAACTGAACCATGTGAGAGTAAGTTGCAGATATGATATCATGACTCTTCACTCCCCACTACTCTAATCGTGTATCTTCTAAATTCAAGGATGTTCTCCTACATCACCATGAAACAATGACTAGATTTATGAAATTCACCTTCATTGCAATACTAGTATCTAATGAAGAGTGCAGGTTGTATTTGAAAGTAGAAGTGACAGCATTTGCTAATCTATTATATGGAGGGTATGAGAGCAAGGCAGGAGTCACAGATGACTTCAGAGATTTTGGCCAGAGCAAATGGCTGATGAGGATGGCTAGGCCAGTGCAAGGACCTGGAATGAATAGCTGAGAACTCTTAGCCAAAAGAAAATTAGGAAGGGTCTGAGTGTTGGCAGATGAGCTGAGCTGGGCTGGGCTGTCCAGTGGCTGTTGCTGCAGCAATTATAAGGGAAGTCAAAGAATCTGGCTTGCTCTCTCTCCACACAAACACACACACACACAAACACACACACACCCCCCATAGGGTACATATACATATACATGCATGTACAGACTTTCTTCTCCCAGGGATCTAGACCTGAATTTAGCCATAGATTTATCTCACCATAACTAAGCAGAGTCAGTAATGACCCATTCGACTCTAAGTGCCTCAGGGACAGGAACATGTCTGCTTTGCTTACTGCATTCATGGTGCACATACCTTGGCCCTTAGTAGTCATTCAATAACTATATCTTGAATAAATGAATGACAGAATGAATGCTCTTAACTTAATACATCAGACAGGAGGCAGCAATTGTAAGTGTATATCTGCAAATGACAGAATACCTAAAATAACAGTTGCTGATACAAAAGAGAAGTTTCTCTTTCTCCTGTAAAAGAAGTCAGTCCAGGCATGGTCTGACTCTATAGTATAAGGGAGCTTCTTATATCTGGTTGCTCTGGCTTCCTAAGCATGTGGCTTCCACGTCGTAGCCCAAGATGGCTGCTCCAGCTTATGCCATCACGCCTGCATTCCAGGTACCAGGAGGAAGTAAAGGCCAAGAAGATTATACTGCATTTCTTTAAGAATACTTGTTTGAAGTTGCCATACCATTCCCACTTACATCATGTTAGCCAGTGTAGTCTTTATTTTGGGTGACCACGTGACCAGTTAAAATATGGGAATTCTTTTGCTAGAGAAGAATGGCTCGTAGGGGACCATTAGCGATCAGTGTCATTGCGTGGCCTGGAAAGCGGCTGGGGCTGTGTGATGCCTTCGACCACAAACCCTCCGTATAAAAAGCCATTTTGAGTGGTGAATCACTGTGTCTGCCATCCATACTTTACACAGTAACATCAATTAGTTGCATCCGTAAGTGGACTGTAAATGCACAGGACAGGTGAGGCCACCGGGGCGCCCCTGCAGAAGTGTCTCAAGGTGCTGAAGGAGTTGTGTTTCCCTACTTTGGATTCTGGTAGGGAGGGCACAGAACTTTACCCCGATAGCAAAGCCAACACATTTTGGGAAACCTCTGTGGCGAGTCTCCGACTCTGTGTCCCCGGCTGTGTGAGCTCCCTGCAATCCGAAGCAGTGTCCTATTCACCTTTGGGTCCCCGCGCCTTCACTGCCGGGAACTCTGGGCTCTCCTGTACCCTGCATCCTAGCCTGTGCCTGCTGAATGAAGAGACAGCAATCAATTGAGATGATTCAGGAGTTTTACAAGATGCAACAAAGCCAATTTTTCCTAAATAGAACATTTGTGGAGACTTTGCCAGAACTATCTAGAAAGTACGTCGATGTGGCCATTGCCTCAGCCCAACCACCTACCCCTGCAAGGAGGCAGGAACAGTGTCTTCTGGATGAAGACCCCTGAGTAGGAGAGGGAGACAGCCGGCAGCGGGGCCAAAGTTCACACTTACCCCTCCCTTGCTTCTCAATTCTGATCTGCATTCAAGCTTTGTATTTCCCTTTGTGTGTGTTTAGCTTAGGGATTTATCACTGCAGCTTAGATCTGTGATGAAATAGATAAGCCTGCACTTTAATAAATATGGCATTTCTTTCCCCGTAAGAATTAGATTAAAGGAAACGGGGCCTCAGAGGAGGCCGGGCAGGGCAGGCAGGTGGAGCTGGGGGGCCGGGGCGGTGAAGAAGACACTGCTGGCCAAGTGGCTTCAGGATGGGGGATGCTGGGGCACAGTTTGGGGTCGTTTTACAGGGAGGTGGTAGGGCAGCCCTGTGTCTTCCATGGAAAGACGCTAAAGCAGCAAAGTCTGAGGCTTGCTGTGGGAATCCTTCCTTGAGTGAGCAGTTTGGGTCCCCAACTTGACTCCTCCTTCTGGTGCACCTGCAAAGGCATGTCCCGTAACCCTTTGGAAAGGACGTGGTTGTGAGGTCAGGGGCAGCAGGACTCAACCCAGCCACGGTCTCGGCTCCAGGGCAACCAGAGAAGCACCTCTGTAGTGTGAAGGGTGGGTGAGCTGTGCGACCTTGAACAGAGATGTTGCTTAACTTCTCTGGACCTTTATTTGCTTTTCTCTCCATGAGACTATCTACTGGTACGATCCTTGTGGAGACAAGAGGCAATGAATATAAGGCCACTTGCACAGTCCAGGAACATGGTTGGTGAGCAATAAATCGTGAGCATTGGTATTATTTATTGTGGATCAGTGTCGCATAATAATCTTAGACTTTTTCTTCCATGGCTTTCGGGACAGGCAACTCTGTGGTTTCCTTTGGGCCCTGTGAACCCACTTTCCTAAGAGGCAACAGGATAGGATCCTTTGAAGTCAGTAATATGCTTATTGTCACCTGCAGATGCCAGGATTGAAGTTCAGAAAGGCTGACCGACTTGCTCAAGGTCACACAGCTTGGAGGTGACCGTGCAGTGCCAGGAGTGGTTCCAAGAGCTGGTAAAGACAGGCTCCCCCAGCCCTCCCGGGCGAGCATTGTTTCCAGCCCTCGTAGTAGTTTTCAGTCATAGCCCTAAGGTCATGGAGACCAAGAACAGCAGAGAACCGAGAGAAAGAGACAGGGCTAGGGCAGTGACCTGTATTTTCAGCTTTCATGAGCAGCCGCATGCTCTCAGGGCTGCTGGGCAAACACCTGGCTCCTTAGATTTTCCTGTAAAGGAAGCTCACAGTGACCTTCAGAGCCGTGAAGGTTTGGCTGAGGCTGGCCCGCACGCAGCCTCGGGCCTGTGGGCTCACGTGAGTCAGAAGGGCTGGGTGAGCACACTGAGCCTTGTTCTCTAAGAAGGAGCGAGATGTTCTCCTATATAAACATTCTTAAATAGGAGCCACTGAAGAAACCAGCCTTGGTAGCATTTCTCTTTATGTTGGTGCTGCATAAAGGTTTGCTCAAGCACCTTGCAGCTCTTTTTTTCGAAACTTCCTCTGGGATATATGATTGCTATGATGGAAATGTATTCCAAGTATATCAAGATTCATTAATCTACTTATTCGTATTATTAATTGACTCCTGACCCGAGTCCGGGCATTGTGGATCAAATGAATGGGGTTCTATGCCCGGGGAGAATTTACAGTCTGAGTAAATAAGATGTGTACCGAAGAAGAGTTACATAGCAGTACGAGAGTGAAAAATCTGCACAAAACTATGATTAAAGAAATGTTCACTTACCGTCCTTAGGAGTAAGGTGCTGCCCTTAGGCCTGTGGAGCGAGAGATTGAAATACAGCATATGAAGCAGTGTGAGTCGAGGGGTACACGTGAGTCGGGTATGGGTGTTCATAGAAACAGGAGCAGGCTACGAGTTCATTCATTCTGTTACGCATACGCATTGGTGCGTACCTACTGCATACCAGGTACTGTACCAAAGACTGAAATGGTCTAAGAGGCAGCATGAAGGTGTTGGATATTGAATATGTCCTTGAAAGGTAGATAAGACTTCGATGGTCAGAAGTCTGGGGAGGGATTGGCCACAGTAGGAATGGGGTGGATTAAGGAAAACCATCAGGGTGAAAAGAGTGGGCTTCATAGGACAGAGATTAGGCCTGTCATGCTCATGGTGGGATGGGGGAATGCATAGTAAGAGAGCAGGTTAGAGAAGGGTGTTGGAAACAGAATGTGGAGGCCTTGAATGCCAGGATTTGTTCAAGGGGAATGCCTGAAGGGAACACCATACTGATAGTGGTGTCTGCATTCACATTTATACTCACATTCTAAAATAGCTCACCATTTCAATTTTTGATTATTTGTGGCTATTATAAAATACAATTGATTTTTATATAATGACCTTGTATCCTGCAGACTTGCAAATTCCCCTATTAGTTTTATTAGCTTTTTCATAGAGTCTTTTAGGATTTTCTACATAGGCAATTATATGATCTGCAATAAAGGTAGTTTTACTTCTTCCTTTTTTACTGGATGCATTTTATTTCTTTTCTTGCCTTATTGCACTGGCTAGGACCTCCTTCACAATTTTGAATCAAAGTGGTGAAACTTTATTCCTGGTCGTAAGGAGAAAACATACAGCCTTTTCCAATGTGATGTGCATGCTGCATTTTTCAGAGATGCCCTTTATCAAGTTGAGAAAGTTTCCTTTTGTTGCTAGGTTGTGGAGAGGTTTTATCAGGAATGGATAGTGGATTGTGTTTATTTCTGTATCTTTTTCTGTATCTGTTGAGATCATACAGCTTTTCTCTTTAGTCTGTTAATATGGTGAATTACATTGATAGTTTTTCAGACGTTCAAAAAACCTTGCATTCCTGGCATAAATCCTACTTGATCATGATTTCTTATCATTTTTATATATTATTGGATTTGATTTGCTAAAATTTGGTTTAGAACCCTTTGTGTCATTGTTCGTGAAAGATATTGATCTGTAGTTTTATTTTCTTGTCATTTTGGTTTGGTATCAGTGTTAATTCTCATCTCATAGAATGTATTAGGAAGTTTTCCCTCCTTGAATTTTGTGGAAGAATTTTTGTAGAATTCACTTGTGAGGTCATCTGAGCCTGGAGTTTTATTTATTTTTTACAGGAAGACTTTAAACTAAAAGTTCAATTTCTTTAATAGATATAGGGCGATTATTTCTTTTTGAAACAACCAAGCATGACTAAAAAATGCTTTAAAACTTCGCTGAAGTCTCTGATCCCAGGACATCCTCAAAATATAACTCATAAAAAACCAGGGTGACCGGCCAGCTGTCTTGGCATGGTGTTATATTCGAAGAAGCAACAGTCAATACCCAAACATAATTAAAAAGCAATTTGAATCTTTACCTGGTATTTTGGAAGAAAAAAACAAAGGGAATCTATGAAATGTTTGTGGTGTACAACAAATTTTAGAAATTAAAATAATTAAAAATTTTTTTAAATTTAGAAACTTTTTTTCATCTTCCTCACTCTCAATGCCTTATGTATTGTCAGAAGCTGCTTCCCCAAACACTCTCCTTTCTCACAAAACTCCCCCAAACTCGGCCCACTGGCCTCTGCAGGTCTCCCCCGTCATGACTGTAAATCAACTTACACTGTCTTGTTCTTTGGAATTCTCTTGGCTCATTGAGGTAGAAAGTAGAAGGGAGGAAGGGACAAGAGGGCAAATGGTTTGGACTAAACATATTCTTGTTTATTTCCTATCACACCGCATATTCACCATTGTAACCTAGAGACATAAATGGATGGGCATCTCCCCAACCACCCCCCAGGTGGGGACACCTGCCAAGCCCCAGGTGCAAGGAGGTGGCGCCTCACTCAGACTGCGAGTCTGCAAACTGGAGTTTAGATGGAGGCATTGTCTCTGATTTCCCCCAAAGCCACATTCCACATTCAGGTTTGTAGAGTGGAGAGCTCAACACAGCTTTTCATTAAAAAGCAGTCCTGGGCTTCCCTGGTGGCGCAGTGGTTGAGAGTCTGCCTGCTAATGCAGGGGACATGGGTTCGAGCCCTGGTCTGGGAAGATCCCACATGCCACGGAGCAGCTGGGCCCGTGAGCCACAACTACTGAGCCTGCGCGTCTGGAGCCTGTGCCCCGCAACGGGAGGGGCCGCGGTAGTGAAAGGCCCGCACACCGCGATGAAGAGCGGTCTCCGTGCCGCGATGAAGAGTGGCCCCCACTTGCCGCAACTAGAGAAAGCCCTCGCACGAACCGAAGACCCAACACAGCCAAAAATAAATAATAAATAAATAAATAAAGTAGCTATAAAAAAAACAAAAAAGCTTTAAAAAAGCAGTCCTGCTGTTTGTATATGATTTGTTCCAGGACAGTTTAATTGATCTAGTGGAGTGCAAAAATCATTGAACTTGAAGCAGAAGATCCTGGGTGTTTTTCCCAACCAAATCTTCAGATTTTTCATCTGATAAAACTTTCTACTTCTCAGGGGTATTGAACTCTGTAAGGTGTCCCCACAAAAATATTAACCGTTATGGGACTTCCCTGGTGGTCCAGTGATTAAGACTTCACGTTTCCAATGCAGGGAGCGTGGATTCCATCCCTGGTAAGGGAACTAAGATCCCACATGCCATTAAAAAAAAAATTAACTGTCACTTACTGTCCTTTTAGACAATATATGTAATAAAAATTCATTGCATTCAGATAGCACTCTAGAAAAGCAAATATATATGTATGTATATATAGGTTTATGTATACATATATCAGTTCATCATCCCATGGGTCTTTTGAGGAAGAAATAATTCTTTTCATTTAACACGTGACTCTGTCCGGAGATTCAGAAGGTTTAATTAATGTGTCCATCATCACACAGCCTATAGGTATTAAAACCCAAACTTGAACTCAGGTCCTCTGATTCAAGGTCTGTTTTTCTTTCTACTTCTCCATTCTGCCCCGATTATAGCTTAGCCACTCGTTTGACTGCTACAGAATTAAAATTAAGTAGGTCTGAAGCCTCATGCTGGATAAACTCAGGCACGTGCTTCTTTTTCTGTTCTTTGGAATCTGAATTAAGGAAAACAAGCTAGTCACTTTCAAATGGTGTCAGCAGGTACTGCACAAAGCACATAACCCTAGCACCATGCTTGGAGAACTCAAACTATTCATTGCATGCAAAAATACCATGTTAATAATGCAGGTACTCAACACCTATACTCTGTTGGAATAGGGGAGGGGCATATAACAGCAGTAGGGTGCAGTTTTGGATTTCAATAGTATAAAACTCTAGTGGCTAATAAGGAATTTCCAATTTTGTCCTTCACTGTGGGAAGACTTATATTTCTATTGCTCTTAGGGAAGCATAGTGGAAAATAATCTATAGAATTCTTTAGCCTGAGCTTTATGTGAAGTTTGCACTTTAGAATTGGTGGGCAGTTGTTCCCCACTTCCTCTTTAGTTCTCCTAAGCTTTCCTCACTCAGAAATTCTTGTACTTCTGCACAGAAAATCTTCCATTAGAAAACTGTGACTCCCATATCATCACCTCAAAACAACCCCCACACACACATACACACACACACACACCCTTACCTAGTGTAAAGAGTGGGAGAAGTGATTTGTATCGTTTGGGATTATGTTCAACTTCAGGTAACGGAAAACTGACCAACTGTGGCTGAAACAAATAAAGGCTGATCTTCTTCCCTAGTCAGAAGTCCAAAGGTAGGCCATTTCTGGAGTGGGTTCAGCTGCTCAGCAGTGCCCCCTGAGAACCAGACTTTTCCCATATTTTCCTTCCCACCTTTTCTCTTCACCTTGTGCTTATGACCTCATGACTGCAAGATGGCTGCCATAGCTCCAGGCTTTATATTTACATTCCAGGAATGGGAAAGGGCAATGCCAGTGATCTTTATTTAGCTGGACATACTGCTGCCCTAAATAATGTGTGTTTTGTTACAAGGAAGAAGGGAGACAAATTGACTCTTGAGTGGATAACTCCCAGTGTTTGCCCTGCCTTTTGGGTATGCTTTCTTCCTTCATCTTACAGGCTCAGAAAGGACTTCCTCATTGAGGAGTGACTTCTGGTTCTGTGCTCACTTTAACAAATCTCTCTATAGTAAAATAATTGACATCCCTTGGAATTCATTCTGTTTTTCTTAATGACTCCATTAATGCAGTATTATACTTCTATAGCACTTTACATTTTCACTGCCATGGTCCCATTTAAACTCGACAATGGTCATGAGATAGAATATCACCTCCATCCTTCAAGGGAGGAAACTGAGACCTCAGAAGTTTACTGATATGTTCAGCCCTGGTCCTCCTCATCTGGGGCTCCGTCCCACTCCTCCACCCCTGTTTGTCCTAACCAGAGTTGGCGTGGCTCTGAGCAGATGCTACCTCAGGAAGACCCTTCTGGCCCAATGGCCTGCCACTCAGCTCAGGACACTAAACTTGGTGCCGTTCTGCAAACACATGTGGCATTTTGATGACATGAAATTGGCAAGGAAAAAATATCCTGGAAGGTATTCCCCAAGTTTCAGGTTTCACTGATACACACACACTCACATACGTACAGGCACCTTAGCAGTAAATCTTCACAGATGAGGCACTGCGGTTGGGGCATCTGCTCATTACAGTTTGATCGGAGGAGCTTTGCATGCGTTGCTGGAAGTCTGATCTGCGATGAGGTTTGCACATCCCGTTTGGTGTGTCAGACAGATGGGGCTGGACTCCTCACCCTGAGGCTGGGAGGCAGAGCGTGATGTTTGCATGAGTTGCTGTCGTTTTCTCCCTTCCCTTCCGCCTTGCAAATGATGCTCTGGGGGGATAAGGATGTGGTGCTTTACGTACCCCACCACCCTCTATGCCCTGAGAAGAGCAGTTCTTCCCTTGCAGTTGGGAAAGCGTGTGTCTTAAGGGGAGAGGGGGATCATTTCTTTGTTTGAAATAATGATGTGGACGCCTTTTAAAAAATAAGTCCAACTGGCAGCTCAGGGGCCTTTCGTTGGGGAATTAATTCAGTTTGATAAATACACATTTAATGAGAGCTTATTGGAGCAATGCGCCGATGGGCCAGGAAGCTCCCTTTCCTTTGCGGGGTGCGTGCAGCCCTTGTGCCCAGGCTTGCGTGGGTCTATCTTTACTGTTAAAAAAAATTGTGGCCAAGATGGAGATGAGGGTGGCTGGGAAGTGGCCCTTTGGCACTTTGTGGAAGCTAGTGGCTGCAATGACAACAGTCAGAGTGAGAGGGCAGGTGGTGCACCGCGATCGTGTGTGTATCTCTCTGTCAGGTTGAGGTGAGGTCCCAGGTGGGAGATGCATCCTTGAACTTGAGCTGTGCCACACACGGCCTCAGCGGGAACAAATGTGCCTCAGACAAGGGAGGTCACCTCCCACCACGCCCCTCACCACCTGCCCACCCCACAGACAACGGGACAAGGGCACATGTGTGCATCCTTCTCTACTGAAGATTCAGGAACAGGTACAAAAGGTCACACATCCCTGCGTCCTGAGCTTACACAAATCTGTGCCTTTGTTTTTGCTATTCTCTGTGCTAGGAAGTCCCTTCTCCCACTTAGCCACCTGTGGAATCCTTGTCATCCCCTAAGCCTTACTTGAAATGTCACTTCCTCTGGGAAGCCCTCTAGGATCCACCTCCTCCCTTTATCCACATCCAGATTATCCCCTCCCACTCCTCAATAGCTTTTGGCTTGTACCTCTAGTTAGCACTCCCATCATCCTGCCCTTTATCAAAGTCTCAAAGTCATGTGTCTGGATGTTGCTAGAATGTATCCAAGGATAATCATATCTGTCAATGGGAAAGAAATATCACTGGTGAGGCAGAGAAGGATTTTCTTCCATGAAAATGAGGACTAACATCAGTTTCCCTTCAAAGGAACCAGAATCCAGTCTAGGAACAGGCTCTTTCATTAGGTGAAATGTCCATTCAAATCCCATAGGACCTCAGGACATTGTGTCCAGAATTTTATAATTCGTTTACTTAAATGACATGAATTGGGAACCTCTCAGATGTAGAACACGGCACCTACGTTGGAAGCAGGATTCAAGAGAAAGAATTTCAAAGTGTTTATTAGAATGATGGAAAAGAAGAGATGATATCCTGAATGCCTAATATAAATATTTTGGCTTACGTTTATTGATATGAGAAAGGAACCATCTCAGCTATCAGACATGACTATCCTGTTCTCTTGATGGATATGGCTTCTATTGAATTTTTCCCCTTTTCTTTTACTTTAATAGTTTCTATTACTGGAGTAAAACATTTTCATTACAGAAAAATGTGAAAATGCAGTGAATAAAAGGAAAAATAATGTTACTCATAGTTAGTGGTTTACATTTTGGTCTTCATTTGCATATATATCTGAATTTTTAAAATGAAACTCTACAGAGTGTTTTAAAACCTGTTCTTTTTACTTCGCCATATATCATAAACATCTTTACATATTAATAAGTACACATATAGAGCATCATTTTTAACAGCTTTTCTTTCGCTGTGGAAAATTTCAAGCATATGTAAATATAGAGTCATCCCTCATACCCACTGGTGATTGGTTCTAGGACCCCTACAGAGACCAAAATCCCTTTTATAAAATAGCGTACTATTTGCATATAACCTATGCACATCCTCTTGTACACTTCATTTTTTTTTTAAGTATTTTTGTTTATTTATTTATTTATTTTATTTTTGGCTGGGACGGGTCTTCATTGTTGTACACGGGTTTTCTCTAGTTGCGGCCAGCGGGGGGCTACTCTTCATTGCGGTGCGCGGGCCTCTCACTGTGGTGGCTCCTCTTGTTGCAGAGCATGGGCTTTAGGCACACGGGCTTCAGTAGTTGTGGCATGCGGGCTCAGTAGTTGTGGCTCGTGGGCTCTAGAGCGCAGGCTCAGTAGTTGTGGCGCACGGGCTTAGTTGCTCCGCGGCATGTGGGATCTTCCCGGACCAGGGCTTGAACCTGTGTCCCCTGCATTGGCAGGTGGATTCTTAACCACTGCGCCACCAGGGAAGTCCCCTCTTGTACACTTTAAATCATCTCTACATTACTTACAATACCTAATAAAATGTAAATGCTATATAAATAGTCGCCTGCACATGGCAAATTCAAGTTTTGCTTTCTGGAAATTAAAAAAAAATTCTTTCAATCCACGGTTGATTGAATCAACACATGCAGAACCTGCAGATACAGAAGCCTGACTATGCAGAGAACAGTATATACCCCCATGTGCCACCACCCAGCTCTAAAAATTGTCAACTCACCGCCAATCCCATTCATCCATGGCTTCTCCACTACCCACCACCCCAACACACACACACACACACACACACACACACACACACACACATGAAACCACTGTTATTCAGATTATTATGAAGCAAATTCCAAATATAGCATTATTTCATCTGTGAATATTTAAGACTGTCTCTAGAAGAAAAGGACTCTGAAAACACACACACATCTGCAGTACCATTACCTCACTTAAAGAAATTAGCAGGACTTCCTTAGTTATCACCAAATACCCAGCCAGTTATGAAATCTCCTTTTGTAGCTGCATAGGCCCTTTGCATAGGGCTGCAGCATCATTTATCCACCTAGTGCCCTGGTGTTGACCTTAGAAGATAGGACTCTTGTTTTTCACTATTAGGAATAATGCTGCAGTGAATAACTTTGACAACAATTTTTGTGTAACTTTCCAATTATGTTCTTAGGATAAATTGCTAAAAGTGGCATTGCTGAGTCAAAGGCTGTGTAGGTTTTTAAAAACTTTTATTCTAAAATGCCAAATTTCCTTCCAGTTCGTAACACTCATTTACACAATCCAGGGGCTTCCCTGGTGGCGCAGTGGTTGAGAATCTGCCTGCTAATGCAGGGGACACGGGTTCGAGCCCTGGTCTGGGAAGATCCCACATGCCACGGAGCAGCTGGGCCCGTGAGCCACAATTGCTGAGCCTGCGCGTCTGGAGCCTGTGCCCCGCGACGGGAGGGGCCGCGATAGAGAAAGGCCCGCGCACCGCGATGAAGAGCGGTCCCCGCACCGCGATGAAGAGTGGCCCCCGCTTGCCGCAACTGGAGAAAGCCCTCGCACGAACCGAAGACCCAACACAGCCAAAAATAAATAAATAAATAAATAAAATCAAGTAAAACTTTAAAAAAAAAAAAAAAAAAAGGTATTTATACACAATCCATGAGGAGTACAGGAGACTGTCTAATTATTCTTGCGGTTTTATATTTATTCTTATGTATAAACGTTAAAATTATTTTGTCAAAATATAAATACAATAGAGCTAGTTTTTATTTTTGACTGCATTTTTATAATAGATTTTTAAAGATTAATTTACATTATAATACCAAGAATTCCTGTCCAAGAACAAGCATTTTATGTCCTTCAGGAAACATTAAGTTTTATTCATCTGCATTCCCCATACTTCTTTTAAAAGACTACGTATTGGGCTTCCCTGGTGGCGCAGTGGTTGAGAATCTGCCTGCCAATGCAGGGCACACGGGTTCGAGCCCTGGTCTGGGAAGATCCCACATGCCGCGGAGCAACTAGGCCCGTGAGCCACAACTACTGAGCCTGCGTGACTGGAGCC
Organism: Balaenoptera acutorostrata; assembly: GCF_949987535.1. NCBI lineage: Eukaryota > Metazoa > Chordata > Mammalia > Artiodactyla > Balaenopteridae > Balaenoptera > Balaenoptera acutorostrata. Next base: position 6,163,249 of record NC_080083.1, on the reverse strand, counting down.
TGTGCTCCGCAACAAGAGAGAGGCCACGATAGTGAGAGGCCCGCGCACCGCGATGAAGAGAGTGGCCCCCACTTGCCACAACTAGAGAAAGCCCTCGCACAGAAACGAAGACCCAACACAGCCAATAAATAAATAAATAAATAAATAAATAATTAAAAAAAAGTGTTAAAAAAAAAAAAAAGACTACCTATTTTATATAATTTTCCATAATTGTGAATAGGATTACTTTTTTTTTGGCTGTGTTGGGTCTTCGTTGCTATGCACAGGCTTTCTCTAGTTGCGGTGAGTGGGGGCTACTCTTCATTGCGGTGTGCGGGCTTCTCATTGCCGTGTCTTCTCTTGTTGCGTAGCACGGGCTCTAGGTGCACAGACTTCAGTAGTTGTGGCACGCGGGCTCAGTAGTTGTGGCTCACGGGCTCTAGAGCACAGGCTCAGTAGTTGTGGCATGCAAGCTTAGCTGCTCCGCAGCATGTGGGATCTTCCCAGACCAGGGCTTGAACCCGTGTCCCCTGCATTGGCAGGCAGATTCTTAACCATTGCACCACCAGGGAAGTCCTGGATTACTTTTTCTTCTCTCCTTCTCTTCTCTCTTTTTCTCCCTAACCCTCCTCAACTAATTATTGCTGGTAGAAATTACAGAATAAATACCATACATTTATTCTGTAATTGTCAACCTTACTGAAATTTCTTATTAGTTTCAGTGAGGTTTTTTCCCAATTGATTTTCTTGGATTTTCTAGATCTATATTCATATCATCTGGTTTTTTGACTCTTTCTTTTAAATATTCTTACCTTTCATTTCTATTTCTTGTGTTATTGCACTGGCTAGCAAAATAAGACTAAATGATGACACGGATGGTTGGCATCAGTGTTTCACTTCTAACTTGAGTGGAAATGGCTCTGCTCATGGTTAATTTCTGCTTGATGGTGGCTGTTGGTTTGTAATTGAGCTCAACTGAAGATTTTTAAAAAATATTGTAAAACATTTAACATAGAACATTTCAAATAGTAAACGTATAACAGGTGTTTTTGTTATTATTATATTTTTATAATGAAAAGAGGTACATCTTAATTTCCTTTCATTAAGATTGATTTTAAAATTAAGAATGGATGTTGAATTTTACCTGTTGCCTTTTGGGGGCATTTATTTAAATAATTACTTGTATTTTTCTCTAATTTGTTAATAAGATGATATATTGTTGATATATTCTTCGTTCTTAGCATATAAAACCAATTTGGTTAAAAGTATGTTATCCGTTTAAAATAATGCTGGATTCTAGTTTCCTTTTTTTATATTTTTTAATTTATTTTTATTTTTTATTGAAGTATAGTTGATTTACAATGTTTCAGATGTACAGCAAACTGATTCGGTTATTTATATATATATACACACACATATATATATATTCTTTTTCTTCTTTTTCATTATAGGTTATTATAAGATAGTGAATGTAGTTCCCTGTGCTCTACAGTAGGTCCTTGTTGTTTATGGATTCTGGTTTCTAATAGTTTATTTAGAGTATATGCATCTAATTTCATGAGTTAAACTGTCATTATTTTTCAGAGGTATCTTTGTTCAGGTTTGAGATCAAGGTTATTCTAGCTTTGAATTGGGACTTTTTCTTTCCATCCTTCCTACCCCCCCCCCCCCCCATACATTATGTTCTGGGAAAGTTTGAAGGAGCTTACCTGTGGAATTACCCTGGGTAAGAACCTTAAAAATATATACACACACATATACTTGCATTTAATAAATACAAATTTTAATTAAATCTATATATGTTTTAAACAATATTTTTATTTTCTTTCATGATTATTGCAACTCTTAGTTTTTCTACTTGTTCTGAATTACTATTGGCAATTTATACTTTCAAAGAAAATCATTCTGATTTTGTTAAGTTGATTGGCATAGAGCTGCAGACAGCCTTTTATTAGTTAAAAATAGCTCTTCTGGATCAGCAGTTATATACCTATATCACCGGACACTTGTGCCCTCTCGCTTCTGACGGGGGTTGCCGGAGATTTAATTAGTTGTTTCATGGAAGAAGTTATTGCACATATTAGAGGTGACTTCCTAGTCCTTTAAATTTTATTGTTTCCCCTTAAATCTAAGAGAACTTAAAGCTGTAAGTTCTTCTGTAAGGGTAGATTCTTTTATAAGTGAATCCTAAAAGTTTTTATATGTAATATATTTTCTACTCGTATGTTCTAAATATCTGTGGTTACTGTTTTGAATTATACTTTTACTCAAAGATTACTTTTACCAATGAGTTAATCTTTAAGACTTTAAAGATTAAGAATTTGAAAAGACTTTGTTTCTTAAATTTCAATTTGTTTGCCTTTTTGTTTGTTCATATTTTGTTAATATTTAACTTTATTGCATTTTAGATAGAATGTGTGACCAATATTATTCCCAATTTTGAAATTTTTCAACTTTTTTTTTGTGTGTGGTATATGATGTGATCAATTTTCATTACTATTATGTGGGCATTTAAAAGAATATCTGTTTACAGTACAGAATTAATATATAATTAGTCTATTAATCATGTTTTTAAAATCTGTTCTTATTTCTATTCACTTGATCAAAGTTGGTAGAGATATGTTAACTTCTACTGTGACTGTGTTTTATTTCTTCTTGTATTATGTGAAATTTCTGGTTTTAATAGGTTAGGACAATTAAATATTGGCAATTTCCTATAGTTTAACCTATACTTATAATATTTTAAATATATACATATATAAAAATATATATTTTATGTTGGATACATAAGGGTTCATTGGACTTATGTATTGACAGTGGGTTATACCCTATCTTATCTCTGATGCGCTTTGCCTTGAATGCCACCCTCTACAACATTACTGTTGCCATCCCTGACTCTTTGCTTGTTTGCATTTTCCTTATATGTCTTTGCTCATCCCTCTTAATCTTTTCATATGATTTTATTTTAGGTACATCTCTTTTACGCAGTTTATCTTAAGATTTTGTTTCGTGTCTCTATGTGAGAAGCTTTTTGTTATAACAGAGGTGTTAAGCCTATGTGCATTCATTTGATAACCAGTATACTTAGTTCTTGTATTTTTAAATTTCATTTGTTTGCTTTCCATTTTTAAGAATCCATCCTCACTGTTCCCCTTCAGTTCTTTTCCTATGTTTGCCTCTTTTATTCTCCAGTGATTTGGAAGATATCCAGCTTATTTTTACTCTCCTGGTGCCTCCCCTTCACTTCCTCCCTTCCTCTTCCTTCTTCAGCTTTATTTAGAATAAATGAGAGTGTGAAGTCATGTATTCATTCATCCAGGAGATATTTATTAAGGGGCTTCCGTGCGCTGTGCAATGTAGTAGGCAATGCAAGTCAGTGGTGACCAGAGCCCTGCTCTTACAGAGTTACAGTTTAATGAGGAGAGAGAGGATAAATACGCAACCAGGGAAGTGATCAGAGTGACACCTTTGCACATCATTAGAGTAAAATGATATGGTAGAAAGTTCTAGTGGCTTCTTAGGCTGGGTGCCCAGGGAACGCCTCCATGTGAGTTTGCTAGGACTGCCATAACAAAATGGCACAGACCATGTGGTTTAAACAACAGAAATTAATTTTCTCACAGTTCTTGCGGCTGGAAGTCCAAGATCAAGGTGTCAGCTGGGTTGGTTTCTTCTGAGGCTTTTCTCCTTGGCTTACAGATGGTCATTTTCTCCCTATGCCTTCACCTGGCCTTCCCTCTGTCTTCACCTGGCCTTCCCTCTGTGTGCATGCTTGTCTGATGTCTATAAATTTCCTCTTATAAGGATACCAGTCATATTGGTTGAGGGCCCACCCTTAGGACCTCATTTTAACTTGTCTTTAATGACCCTATCTCCCAATACAGTCACATTCTTAGGTACAGGGTGTTAGGGTTTCAACATATGAATTTATTGGGGGGGAGGGACAAAATTCAGCCCATAACAGCCCGTCTCAGGAGATAGCATTTACACTGAGATCGTTTTGGATGTGCTCTATTTGAAACATTCCAATGGAGCTGTCCTGTATGCAGTATGGTCAGTGCCTGTGGTGCTCAGAGCAGCCTGCGTTGAAATATAAACGTTGAGTTATCTGCATCTGTGGAGTAATGGGAGTGATGGGGTAGAGTCTTCTAGGAAGAGAATGTTGAGCCAGTACAGAAGAGGGCTGACAGCTAAGCACTGAGGCACTCAACGCTTCCAGGCTGATTAGAAAGAAAGTATCGTGGACAGAATCACGTGAAGGAGGCTGAAAGAAAAGCCAGGGAGTTTGGTCTTCTGGAGGCTAGAGAGGAGAGTGCCTCCACCCTGTCTAGAGCCATGGCAAAGTCAAGTAAGATGAGAACAGAAAGACACCCATTGGCCTATAACTTGGAAGTCATGGGCATCCTCGGAAAGAGTCATCTCAGTGGGACTGTAGGGACTCAAGCTAAGTTGGGTTGATTGGCTGGACGTGGCGGATGAGGGGAAGTGGAAACTATATAGATGATATATAGTTCAGGAAGGTTTCCTTGGAAGGAGATTGAAGACATGGTGTTGGAGGGGATGCAGAGTCAAGAATGAGTCTTCTCTTGAGGCGGAGACAAGATGGCAGAGTACTAGGACCTTGAGCTCACCTCCTCTCACGAGCACACCAAAATCACAACTAACTGCTGAGCAACCATTGATAAAAAAGACTGGAAGAATGAGTCTTGTGCAGATGGAAGATACCAGAGCATGTACGGATGCCAGCATGCTCCATCCAACAGAAAATGGGAGATCGAAGGTGGAGAAAGGACCAATAGATGAGTGAAATCCAGGAGAAGTTGAGAGTATTAATTAGAATATGTCAGACTTTGAATGATAGTAGCTTAAATAAGATGGAAGGTTTGATCCTTTCAAATACCCCAAAATAAGCTCTCAGGCTAGAATGATGGTTCTGTTGCACAGATTGTTCAAGGAGCCAGCTCCTTGACTCTCTTGTTCTGCCATCTTTGTTCTCAGGATCCAGATTAACCCATCACTCGATCGACATTCCAAGCATCAGGATGGAAGCAGGGACAGTAAAGGAGCCAGTTACAGCCCAGAGGTTGCCCACATCATTTGCCCTCATGTCACATTAGCCAGAACTTGGTCACATGGCCCTGCCTAGTTACAAAGGGAACTAGGAAGTATAGTATTTTTTCTTGGTATCCAAGTAGTCAGCTGAAAATTTAAGTTTCTCTTAACCGTAGAAGATGGAAGGGGCAGCTATCAGGGGTCTGCCTCCATCAAAGGCTAGATTACCCAGCAGTTTCGGTTACAGTCAAATAGGAATAGAATCCCCAGGTAAAGTGGTGGGATTGGCCTTCAGCAAAAGAGCGTACAATTCCTTCGTGTCAGCAGGAAGAGAGAGAAAGTCGATGGTGATGCTGGAGGGTTTGTGAATCTGGTGGCTAGAGGACAAGAAAGTTCCAACCTTTTTTGTTTTTCTTAAAACATTTTTTTAATTGAAGGAGAGTTGATTTACAATGTTGTGTTAGTTTCAGGTGTACAGCAAAGTGATTCAGTTATACATATATATATGTATATATATATATATTCTTTTTCAGATGTTTTTCCATTATAGGTTATTACAAGATTGAATATAGTTCCCTGGGCTATACAGTAGGTCCTTGTTGTTTATTTTATATATAGTAATGTATATATGTTCATCCCAAACTCCTAATTTATCCCTCCCCCCTCCTTTCCCCTTTGGTAACCATAGGTTTGTTTTCTGTGTCTGTGAATCTGTTTCTGTTTTGTAAACAAGTTCATTTGTATCATTTTTTTAAGATTCCACATATAAGTGATATCATATGGTATTTGTCTTTTTCTTTCTGATTTACTTCACTTAGTATGATAATCTCTAGGTCCCTCCATGTTGCTGCAGATGGCATTATTTTATTCTTTTTTATGGCTGAGTAGTATTCCATTGTATATATATACCACATCTTCTTCAACCATTCATCTGTTGATGGACATTTAGGCTGCTTCCATGTCTTGGCTATTGTAAATAGTGCCGTAGTGAACATTGCGGTCGTCTATCCTTTTGAGAAGTTTCCATCTTTTGAGGGGAGGTCATCAGCTGAGAGGTTGAAGTGCTGGAGAGTTTTGAAAGGAGGATAATAATTTGTGTATTTGTGAAGGCCTTACTCTGGACCAGCCTCTGCCCTAACATCTCTACATGTATTAATTGGCGTAGCCTTTGGAAGAAGAGATGAGAAGCTGAAGCCCAGAGAGCTTTGGTTACTTGACTGAGATCCCAGCTGGGATGGGGTAGAACAGGGACTTGACCCCAGCACCTATGTTCTCAGCCCCATGCACACCGCCTCTAGCCTGGAACCAGAGGGGTGGTACAGTCTACTCCGGGAGTGGAAAACTCACCAAGAGGGGTTGCTTGACAAGAATGCGTGCCCACTGGAGCTCCGCGCCCATGAGTTTAAAGTGAAACCAGTAAACCCAACTGCACAGGTGTCTCAGGAGAAGGTCAGCTGTGGGGGACAGGTATGGAGAAGGAGATAGATTTGGTCAGAATTAGAGTGGCCCAGGTGAGTGTGATGAAAGGAGATGCAGCAAGAGGCCCGAGACTATTTGAAATGCAGATTTTATCCTGATGGATTATGAAATCCAGGCTGGGCTAGCAGGCAGAGAGATTCATGCCGGGAAGCGGGTGATGGCTGGGGAGAAAGCAGTAGGGTTCGTCCCAGTGAAGTGGGGAGACTGGAGCAGATAATTTGCCAGGAGGTGGTGCAGATGTTTGAACAGTGAATTTTGGGGTACGGATTCTGGCTTTGAGTTAGGAGCCTAGGGGTGGGTGGATGGCTGGGGGAAGGCTCAGTGAGAACTGATAACACTGACAAATGGCTCCCAGTGGGCAAACCATGTGCCAAGTTCACTGCTGGCAGGCAGCTCAGGGGAACGGAGCCCATTGCTGGGTTGGAGGGGGAGGAGGGAGCCTAGCTTCTTCTGTCTAAGGCGACCGTTGGAGGGCAGTTGACACACTGTAGATCTGTCTGAGGATGGTGGAAAATCAGACAGCTGCTAAATGTGCTTCAGTCCTGGACCCTGTCTCCTCCTATGACCTAGAAGGGTTGAATCTTCTCTGGCCCCATGTCCCCTCTCGTAAATAAGAGAGCTACTCAGTTAAGACCAACCAGGAATGACCTCGTTGTGTTGTTGGGACCTTTCATACCTCATAATCCTTGACGTTAATGTTCTCCTCTATAAAATAAAGCAGTTGGACGAGAATAATCATAGCGGATGTTTACTGAGAATTGCTGAGTGCCAGATGCTCTTCTAAGCACTTTACATATATTACATTGCATTTCATTGTCCCAACAGCTCCGTCTGAGGTGGGTACCATTATTATTCCCATTTTTCCGAAGAGGGGTCTGAGACATGGAGAATAAGTAACATGCTGTATCAGTTTCCTGTTGCTGCTATAACAAATTACAACAGACTCTGTGGCTTTAAACAACTTGAATTTATTCTCTTACAATTCTGGAGGCCAAGAAGCCAAAATAAGTTGCATTTGGTTAAAGTCAGAATGTTGGCAGAGCTGGTTCTTTCCGGAGGCTCTAGGGGGAGAATCCGTTTCCTTGCCCTTTCCAGCTTCTAGAGGCTGCCTGCCTTCCTTGGCTTGTGGCCTCTTCCTCCCTCTTCCAAGTGCATCACTCCAGTTTCTGCTTCTGCCATCCCACTGACTTCTCTCTCTCACTCTGAACCTTCTGCCTCCCTCTTATGAGGACATTGTGATCACACTGGACCACCCTCGTAGCCCAGAATAATCTCCTCAACTCAAGATCCTTAACTTGATCCCATCTGCAAAGTTCCTTTTGCTTGTAAGGTGACATTTTCACAGGGTTAGGGGTTAGGATGTGGACATCTTTGGGGCCATTATTCTGTCGCACAAGCCCAAGGCATGGGATTCTAACCAGAGTGGTCCTGGCCCTGGGCACCATCCTGTTGCAGAGCCAGGAAGGGCCAACATGTGGCACATGAGCCACCACTCCTTTAATAACAGAGCATCAGCAGTTAACTTCAGCTTTCTCTCCCTCAGAATCCAAATGCATCCTCAGAATCCTTCTCAACACTGTTTTCCAGGCAGCCCATGAACTGATCTGAATTTTCAAGCACGGTGAAACCTTTATGCCGTTCTCAGCTTTGATCTCATCTGGATCTGACATCCGAGACTTCTGTGGTTCTAGTGGCAGTTAGAGAGTTCCTTGTAGCAAGACTGTGAGCCCTTCTTGGGAGAGAATTCCTTTTTCTGCAAGTTCAAAGGCCATTTGTTGTTAACTCACCACCTGTGGGTGTGAACATGAACTTCTGAAGAGAAGATGATTATAGGAAAAGCAGTCTTCTTACCCTGAGTCCCTGACCTGCTGGCCAGGAATCACAGCTCTCCCTGAAATGTTTGTTGGTAATTTCAGAGTTTGGGCCATGGGGGAGGCAGGAGGAGGCCACGGAGAGAACAGGGCTCCACCCTCCCAGGCCATCTGCCCCTCCTTCGAGAACATACTGTAATTGCTGAGCCCTGCCTGAGGAAGAAAGAGAAAATCACGACTCGTTCACCCAGAAGAGAAAACAAACAGCCTTTGGTATCAGGCGGGGGAAACGTTTTTAAAGGGTATTTGCAAGGCCTGAAGCCAAAGGAAGTCCCCAGCCGAGCCTCCTGGAGTCCATCCTCAGCCTCAGCTCGGGCCTTCCTGTTTCTGGGTATCAGAGCCCCCATGCTGGTGCTAGTTTCTCTTCCTAAGAGCCCCACATCAGACCCGAAAATGCATGGGAGTGGGGGACGCTCCCTAGGGCTCTTGTTCCTCTGCAGCCGGTAACGTCTGCTGGGTGCTGGGGTCGGGCTGCGAACATTGGATTCTGGAATGGTTGCTGCACGGTCCATCCCTGGGATGCGCTGTAAGCTCCAGGGCCATTAAGCACACACAACGCAGAGCATCGGATTCCCCAGGTGGATAGAAAATCCCGTCTCAGAGAGAGGGGATGCTACATTGACCTTTATTTGTCTTTCCAATTTCCCACTTCTTTGGGAGCCCCCAGGCTTTGCCACGGCCTGCTGTGCTGATCCAAACGATTGCAGCACTGGGGGTCAGCATCTCCGTAATTCACTCCTTTGCAGGGGTACTGGCCAGAGGACTGCATGGCGGCTTGCCACCCTCAGGTCACACCAGGCGTGAATTATCCTCTCTCCTCTCAAGGGCATCCTTAGTCTGCTCTCACTGCGGTCCCCCTCCTTCCTGCCTCCCCCCAGCCAGGGGTGGCTTCCAGAAAAGCCCCCTGTGCCTTCATGGGCCTGGGGGCCTCCTAGTGAGGGACGTCTGACCTTCATGACCCCCATGAAGGTTCCTGCAGTCCAGATGCATCCTTGTGGGTCCCCAGGTCAAGGTCACGCATGTAGAAAGGATGGCAATGCAGGCGTGGCATTTTCGAGGAAAGATGTCCCACAGGGAAGGCTGTGAGCTGTAGGGGGTCCCTGCCCTTTGCATGCACCCGGCTTTGGGGGCCTAGAGCGGAGCCTGAGGATGCTGGTTGGAGTTTTCTGGAAGAATTCCCATTTTTTGTCAGGCTCAGTTTCCTGCCAGCAAAATTTTAAGGAGTTGCAGAGAGTGAAATAGATCACAGAGCATTATGCTGGGAGGTACTTCCCAAGCTCATCCGGTATAAACCCCTAATTTTACAGATGAGGAATTTGCCCAGAGGCCAACAGCCAGCAAGTGGCAGACCCGTGGCCAGAATCCACATCCCGGGACGCCCAGATCTTTGCTCTGCTCACTTTTCCACCTGGGCACCTATGCATCTGCCTCTGTACACAGAAGTGCCTGGAACAGGCAAGCGTTTCCTTGCCAGCCATGTGCTTTTGAAAGGAGAGAGAGAGAGCGCGAGGAGGAGAGAAGCAGATGCTGAGGTGCTAGCCTGAGTGGGTTGATGGTCTCTAGAACATCTGGACTGGTCCAAGCCCTGTTTGGCTTCCAACATTCATGGCAACGCTCGAGTCCTAGAGCAGGTCCTAGAGCATATATACCTGGCTCGTAACCCGGCTGTTATATAGATAGAAGGCAGCCCCCAGGGGTCAGCGCTTTCAGGAGCAGCAGCAGTACCTGGGGGCTGGAGGTTGCCATAGAAACAGTGGGGGGAGGGGAGAAGCAGAGATTGATCCAGGGAGAGGTTTGACCTTAGAGGTTTCTTGATGGAAACTGGAACTTTCCAGAATCTCTGCTGGAGTTTAGTTGAAGGCTGGAGACTGTGTCATTTTTCAGCAAGATGGGCTCCAGCATGGGTCTGGGGGCCTCCAGGGAAAGGACATCTGGCTGAGGTGGTGAGCCAGTCCCCATCCCAGTACAGCGCTGTGATCTGCCTACATACTTGTGTGATTGTGTGTGTGTGCGTGTGATTGTGTGTGTTGTGTGGGTGTGTATAATCGTGTGTGTAACTGTGTTTGTGCACATAATTATGTGTGCGGTTATATGTGCGTGTGAGTGTGTTACTGTGTGTGACAATGTATGATTGTGTGTGTGTGTGTGTGTGTGTCTGAGTGTGCTGTCATCTTATCCCAACAGGAGGTAGTCAGAAAACTCCATCTGTGGGAGCCCCAGGGGGCCATACCCAGAGGCCGTGCCTGGGGACATCACCTCCGGGACTTGGAGGACAAAGGGGGTCATGGTCAAATCCATGTTGACCTTCCATCTCCTCGAGAAGACCCTCCTCTCCCCTCAGACACCTGCAGAGCTGAAGGGTGGATACAGAGCTCATGGGCGGGCCTCCCCTCAGAGGAGCGTGCTGGGTCGGGCCCCGGAGACTCGGGGACAGAAGTGGGGACGGGAAGAAGTGTTCGGGTGACAAGCTCTCCCATCTGTCTGTTGCATTCAGTCGGGTTTCCAGGAGAGGGAGGAGGACACAGAGGCGGAGGGCAGGAAGCTGCACAGGCCTCCAGCAGGCCTGGGAAGGGCTCCCTGTAAGCGACCGGACGAATGAATTCCTCGGACCTTCTTCTTGTTTCTAGAAAGGAGATTGGAAAGCATTCAGGAGTCGGATGCCTCCTTGGGGATGGAACCCTCCCCTGGCAACCCCCCAGGTAGTTTGCTTTTTCCTGGGGGCATGGGGTCCTGAGAGGGCAGCAGAAACCTGACAGGTGACAGACCCCTTCCTTCGCCCTGGGTTTCGGCCTCGTGGGGATTTGCCCAGCTTGCCCTGCAGATGTGGCCCTGCCCCCAGGGTAGGGCCTCAGGAGCTGGAAGTGCCCAGAGCTGGATGAAAGCTATGGGGGGGGGGGGCGGGCAGAGGGGAGGCAGGTGACGTCCGGGAAACCAGAAGGCGATGTGAGCTCAGTGAGGACAGAGAGGACGATCTGGTGAAAAAGCCGCGATGAGGTCTTGGGTTCGAGACCAACTTCTCCTCATACGGATTAGATCCTGACACCTGCAGTCAGAGGAAGGGCTGTTAGCCCCCCTCAGGCTCGCACCTGGGGTTTGGTGGGGCGGATACGACAGATGCACAGGGACCCCTGTCACCGAGTTGCTACGGGGGAAGGCGGCGGCGGAAGCAAGGGGCTTGCACGTGCTGGGATGGATGAGGTCGGCATCCTGAACTGACGGGAGAGGAAGTGAGTAGGGGATGCTGGAGGGCAGGGGATGGCGGTGTCAGAGGAGGAGAGTGAGGCCCGAAGCCGGCACACGGCTCCCGCGGTTAGCCCTGCCCTTCAGGGCTGCGCTGCAGTGACGATGCGGGGGAAAGAGGCCCGTGACGTGTGGAGCGAAGGAGAGAAGAACTCACGATGACTCTGGGAACCTGCCAGGGACACTCAGGGCTGAGTGCAGGGGAACTTGGGTCCTGGGACCTGCTGCCCCTGCTCCTGGCTGGCGTCGGGGTGAGGGCAGTGCCAAGCTGGTGTCACAGCCCTTGGCCACCAGCAAGAGACCCATCCTTCCTGCTTGGCTGCAGGGGGACCAGGTGGTTAAAGACCAAAGGGAACCAGGTAGCGTTGCCAGACAGGAGCGTTCTCAGACCACGTGTTCCCACGGACAGCTTTGCTGCTCAGATTTTACGTGGTTCAAAGAGACGTCACCTTGGCCAGCAGTGATGGGGTTTTCGAGGGGTTTCCATGTACGTCACATCTCATCCCTGGTTAAGCAAAGCACTTGCTGGGGGTGTGCCCTTGGGCAAGTTCTTGAATATCTTCTGCGCCTCAGTTTTCTCCTATGGAAAACAGGACTCCCAAGATCCCCCTCACTGGGGGTGTATGGTTTGCATTGCGTAAGCAAGCGTTTATCAAGCACTTTTAGCACGCAGCTGGCATTCAGTAAAACTAGCTATTTTAAGAATCTCTGTACAATCCTATTAACCGTGAATTCATATAAGTACCACGTGCTAATTGGTGGTGCCACTGGAGCGCCTGGAGATCCAGGTGAGGAAACCAAGATTTCAGGGAGTGTAAATAAATTTCCAAGATCAGTAGGCAATGCACAGGAAGAGGAAGAACAAAGCTAAATAAACCCCAACCAAAAAGAGGTTGTGATGGGGAGCCCTTGGCGTGGGGGCAGGTTGCAAGGTCTAGGTCACCTCACGGACTTAGGCACAGCAAGCTGGGGTTGGCTGGTGGAGCCCCCTTGGAATGACACGCTCAACTGCTTTAACAGACCCCCAAAGCATCCAGAAATGGAAGTTTCTTCCTCTCTTCTGTGACAGCCCGAGCGTGGGCTCTGCCATTCCCTCAGCCACAGATCATCTTCTCTGCGGGTCGAAGCCGGGTCGCAGCCCTCTGCGCTCTGGTCCTCAGGGAATGAGCAAGTGGAGAAGGCAGGTCCACCATGTTTCAGGCTTCAGACCAGAAGTGGCACACGGCCGTCTCGTCACCTTCCTTAGGTGAGATCATGGGCACGTGGCCACACCTAATGGCAAGGGAGGCTGGGGAATGGCGTGCACCCCTGCAGGGTGGGCCTGCAGGTCTCCCCCCGTGGAATTGGGGAGAATGGATTGTGAAGGACAGCCAGCAGTCTCCGTCACGCAGGACATTTGCAAAACGTCTGTGCCCTCACGAAATTTACGTTGACTTGAGGAGGTGAATAAGTATGCAGATTCTCAGTATAACCTCACATAATGGTACATGCTCTGAAGAAAGAAAGATGATGTGGGTGAGGGGTATGGAATGGCAGAATTGTCACTTAGATAGGGTTAGAGGACCCTTAGAAACCCAGCCCATCCCCTCCTTCAACAGATGAGAATATTTAAGGTAAAATAACTATAAAATTTTTTATTATCAATGAGCAAATAAAAGGAGTATCCTTGGAAAAGGGCAATTTTTTTTTCTGGTGCCTTCAGGTAATCCAACAGAGTTTGATGTCTGACGGCCATCAATCTTGACAGCCCACCTTGGGGTGGGGGAAGAACATGCTCAGGTTCCTAAAGTTTTACCACGGGATCTGGAGGGGTTAAAGCAACTCTCCGAAAGCCTGGTCCAACCTCTAGTTTACAGAGGAGAAACCTAAAGTCCAGAGGGAGGAATCGTCTGCCCTGAATTTCACCCAGCGTTGTGGCTTTCTCCCAGTTCCTGTGCAAGAGGATGGATGGCCACGCAGAGGGCAGAGATGCCGGGTGGAAAAGGCACAGCTAGAGGGACGGATCTGCCGGAATTCCATCAGCGTGATCCCTCTACTCCCAAGCACAGAGATTCCTGCTATGCCCAGCACTTTCTCCCATCTCATAGATGCACCCAGTGCAGCAATATGCGCACCCAAGGCAACAACATGACGTTTCCTGAAAATGGCAGAAGCAGGCTTTTCTCCTTTCCACACCCAAGGGCACTGTGGGTGCTCTCTCCCTCTCCCTCGTACCTAAGGCCAAACATCTTAGGCTTCCCAAGTCTAATTTCCAGGGTGTTTTGTTAAATAGCTCACTAAACACCCCAGATACTGTGTGCGCCCGTGTTTGCTAAGCCCCCTCATTTCACAAGCTGATCCGAAAAGCAATCAAGTTTGTCCAGCGTGATTTGTTCTTTAATAAACTCTGCGAGCTCACAGCTAATCTTTGCCCGGGGCTCAGGCTGCAGCCAATACTGGAGTTCTGTTTGGTTAAGTATCCACTGGGGAGCCTCTCCCCGCCTGGTGGTTGCATTGCAGGCAACAGCTGTAAAGAAAATGTTCGTTATGGAAACAGGAGACAACTTTTCAGAGTGGGACCGGGTGGCACCATGACCAATGAGTATTTAGGATACCCGTGTCATCCTTTCACCGGATATTAAACTTCCAGGGGTTGGTCACTGCCGGTGACGCCAAGTCATCCACATGGGCGTCCTTAAAGCAAGCATTTGATTGCAGAGACTGTGCATTTCTGGCTTTCATCCTTTAGGGTTAATAAGATGCTAGTTGGATCCAGTTGCACGTTGCTTTCTGCAGTGACGTGAGTTGAGCCATTGTACTGTTTCTCACCCTGACCCTGTGTCTGTTCTGCCTGGTTCCCATTTATAAGTGGTCTCTCTGCTGTGTTTCTTCTTTGAAGGCAGGAGGACACCTGTGTGCCCAGGAGGGGTCATTCCCTTGTGTCCCTCATCTTTGGCTTTCCTTGTGGTTCTCCCTCTCTGATGCCTTGATGTCATAACTTCTGATGCTAGACTTTTACCCCCTTGTGAGTGATCACTGGCTTCTGTTAAGTGGCCGTGCTCTAAAGCGTCATCAGTAATTTACAGAGTGGTTTGTCAGTAACTTTCATCAGGGGTGTGGGTGCTCCCCACGCAAGCATTTGCTCTGTCCTGGATTTGCGTGATGACTTCCTGAATTCACTTTACGAACAGTGCTTCTTTTTCTTCTACAATTCTTCCCATGCAGAGAGATGCCTGTGGTTTGTCTTGGTTTTGAATTTCCCTTCCCCATTTCCAAATCTGGAACAGAAATGTCAGGAAAAGGGATTCATTCATTGGTTCACTCAGACATATCGAGCCACTGTCTTCATCTGCATGGCCAAAGCTGGGATCCGGCATCAGTGGTCCAGCGTATAGGAAGGAGATAGTAAGGGGGAGGAGGCTGGTCCACCGTCTTTCAGGCTTTGGACCAGAAGAGGAACGTGGTGGTCTTCTCACCTTCCTCAGGTGAGATCATGGGTGCATTCCACACCTAACGGCAAGGGAAGCTGGAGAATGGAGTGCATCTTCCCACCTGTGTGTTGGGCTGCAGGTCTCCCTGCGTGGAAGATGGGGAGAATGGAGTGTAGTGGGCAGCCAGCAGTCTATTTGTGATGGGCATCATGCAGGCTATTTGCAAAAAGTCTGTACCCTGATGAAGTTTACCTTGACCTGAGGAGGCCTGGGAATGGATTGCAGTTGGGTTCAGGGAACAAAAAGGAGTTCTGGATGGCTAGAGCGCGGGGAGAGGGGAAGAGTATGAGGTCAAAGAAGTCACTAGAGCCCTTCATGAAGGGCCTTGTGGGCCAGGGAAAGGCTCTGCATTTATCCTAAGTAAGATGGGAAGCTCTTGGAGGGTCAAGAGCAAGGGAGAGACATGCCCTTATTTATGCTTTAAAAAGATCCCTTCTGGGGCTTCCCTGGTGGCCAGTGGTTAAGAATCTGCCTGCCAATGCAGGGGACATAGGTTCGAGCCCTGGTCCGGGAAGATCCCACATGCCACGGAGCAACTAAGCCCGTGTGCCACAACTACTGAGCCTGCACCCTAGAGCCTGTGAGCCACAACTACTGAGCCCTCGCACCTAGAGCCCGTGCTCCACAACAAGAGAAGCTACTGCAATGAGAAGCCCGTGCACGGCAACGAAGAGTAGCCCCCGCTCGCCGCAACTAGAGAAAAGCCCATGCACAGCAATGAAGACACAACACAGCCAAAAAAAAAAAAAAAAGGATCCCTTCTGGCTGCTACATGGAGAGGCAACTAAAAAGTATTTTCTTTGGATCTTTGCATTTATATGTATATGGGATTTGGTCCCTGGTTTTCTTGTTAGTATGTGATAGTGTCAGGATTTGGAGTCATGGCTATCCTAGTAAAAGGCATCTTAATACAGTGTATTACAAATCCATTGTTGTATGATACTAGTCAAATGCATCAGGATACTTAACCTCTTTTTTTCTATTGTGAGAATAGTTTAAATAGCATAAGTATGATGCCTTCATTGAAGTTTCAAGACCTCATTTTAGGAGGAACAAAGTTGGAAGATCCTTTTATTAGGCAATAGCCTGTTTGTTGTGTTTTATTTTCTTTTTTAAATTAACATTAAAATTTTAAAATAGCCCATCCACTTTATTGGCTCTCAGGTTTCAAGTGTATCACTCTCATGAATTTTAATCTTCACATTTTTACTTATATCCTCTTTCTCATTGGTTTATATATATACATTTCTTTTGTTGATAAATGTGCCAGTTTTACTGATGGTTTTTGCATGGAATTAGGACTTATTTATTATTTATACTTTTTACCATTTCTAAATTTATTAATTGCTGCTTTTATCTATGAATCCTTTTGTCTTGATTTCCCTGAGTTTTACTTTCTAACATATTAAGTTGAGAGCTTAATTAATTTATGAACTTTTTGTTTAATGATGAAATTATACAAAGCTATGAAGTTCCTTCTTATTATAGCTTTTGCCACATTCCATAATTTTTGCTATGTATTTTCACTGTCATGATTTTTAAATAGTCTGTAATTAGAATTTGATTATCTCTTTAATCCAAAAGTTAAGATTATTTTTTCTGAAAATAATATCTGCTGCTGTTTTGAAAGTGCACACAATTTATAAATGGATAAATTAAAAAGCAAAACCCACCCCAAACTCCTTTCCCATCCCTGTATCAGTCCTAAGGGATAACTACTTTTAACAGTTCGGCCTGCATCCAGATCTTGTCCAAACACATGGAAAACAATATACTACAGGCATATACAATTTGTTAAAATGAGATAGTATACGTGTCCTCTGAATTTCTTTCTTTATTCAGCCATAAACTGTGGCAATATCTGTATCTCATTCTTTTTAAATGGCTATTTTATAATATGGGATAAATTTATTTAATCATTCCCTTACTAATGGGCATGTAAGTGTTTAGATTGTCTGTTTTTAAAGTTTATTTTTCCTTGTGCAGTTTGCACAATAATTTCTGCAGGAATTCTAGATCAAAATTATGCCCATTTAACCTTTTTATATATAAAGGCATTGGTGTGCTCAAAACTGGCTGTCAAAAAAACAAACATGCCAACAAAAGAAACTGACTTATAGCATTTGCTGATTTCCGTGGTGTAAACTCTGCCACCATGGCCGATTTCAAGCTAGCAACTGCTCTCCAAAAAGTCCTGAATATTTAACTATGGACTCTTGTGAGCTGGTATAAGCCAGTTCAAACTGGTTCCAGCATACTACTGGGAAAAGCCAAATTGCCTCCAAAATTATTGGGTTAATTTACAGTCATGCAATGTGTGATTCTTCTCTCTGTAACTTTAATAACCCTGAATATTAAGAATTTTCCTATTTTTTCCAATCTGATAGATTAAAAACTGCATTTTACTCTTGTTTAGTTTGCATTTCTCTTCATGTGTTAAATATTTGTATTTCTTCTCTGAACTGCCTATTCATATTATTTACCTTGTTCTTTTTTCATTCAAAAACATTTTAATTGAACACCTTCTCTATACTATACAGTCCTCCAGCTGCTAGGGATACAACAGTGAACAAGGCAGATTCTGTTCTCTGCACTAGCCAAGTTTATTTTCTAGGGAATAGAACAGATACAATTATTGCAAGTTGAAAACAAACTATGAAATTAACAACCTGGGAGTCAAGCTAGAAAATAAAAGAAGTATCTCCTTAGATAGAACTTTTGGGGAAGGCTCTCTGGGGTGATAGCATTTATATCAAGGCCTAAGGGTGTGAAGGAGCCAGCCAGGCAAACAGTGTGAGTTAAGGTTGGAGGTTAAGAGGTGGCATTGATGAGCTGCAGCAGCAGGGTGTGCAAAATCCCTGAGGATTCAGGGAGAGTTGGGAAGATCCGAGAAGCCAGAACGTAGTGGTGAAGGAGATGAAGTGGGTGAAATAGAGAAGGAACAGGCCATGAAGGACCCTGCAGACCACAGAGAGGGATAGGATTTTATTCTAAATGAGTGGTCAGCTACTGAAGTGTTTTGAGAGTTGATGCAATCCTATTGAAAATAAAAATATAAAAATCTCTTTTACTGCTGTACAGAGAAAGGACTATGGGGAGGCAAGAGAAGAATCTGGGAGCCAGTTAAAAGGCTGTTTGTTGTACTAATCCTGGTGAAAAGTAACAATGTTCTAGACCAGGATCATCATGCTGAACAACAGTAGGAGGCGCTGTACAAATTGCATTCTGTGCTCTGCTGTAACTGACAGCCCTGCAGATGGAAACGATCAGTTGCTTTTCCCTTACTGATTTTTAGCTATCTTTTAAATAATAGATACACTTTGGTTGCTATATATGTTGCAAATATTTTTTTCACAGTTGGTAATAACCTATTTCATGATTCAAAGTATCAAAGTTTAAAATTTTTATGAAGTCAGATTTGTTGATCTTTTCCTTTATTGCTTCAGAGTTTCCTTGTTGCATTTAAGAAGATCTTCCCTTTTGCAATTTTGTAAAACATGCTTTCATATTTTCTGTCAGTATTTAGATTGGGAAAAAGGCATAGATTTTAAAATGGTAATTTCTTTGGTACGTACATACAGTAGGAAACTTTTATTGCGTGTATTTTTTCTGTGTACCCTTATATCATTCCATGCTGCTTTTTAAATTGGGGTTCTGTAGTATATTTTGATGTCTGGAGGTACAAATACCCTCTCATATTCTTTTACAGAATGCTACTGGCTGTTTGTATGCATTCACTTACCTATATGACTTTTAGAATCAGGTTCTATTTTTAAAGAATGAGATTTTAGGCTTGAATGGAATTCATGTTTTAATTTTGGGGGAATTAACATTTTAAATGACTTAAGCTTTCCTATCTAGTAATGTGGTATATCTTCTTAGTTAGCCAGACTTTCCTTCTATTTCCTTTAGCAAAGTTTTCATAGTTTTTATCATAGAGTTGTGATAGTTCTCTTGTGTTCATATTACTGTCGACTTAAAAAAAATTGCACAATGTGAGAGTTGAGAGTTAAGTTTTATTTGGGACAAAATGTGGACTGCAGTCCGGGAGACAGCATCCCAGAGAGCTCTGAGAAACTGCTCCAAAGAGGCAGGGGGGAAGGTCAGTATATATGTGATTTTGGTGAAGGAGGAATACATGCAATCAAGCACATATTTTTTACAGAAGGTTTCTGCTAGTCTCGTGCAGGTTGCAGCTCATCAGGAGGAGCAGACATCACCGTGAAGGATTTTAGTGCTTTTCTAGGTACGAGGAGATACGAGAATTGGGCTCATAAAATGGGCTCCTGAAAATATCTAACTATCTGAAGACCTGTTCTGCCAGTTTTTCCCAGAGCCTCAGTGTCTGCTTCAGTTCTGCTCTCCACCCTGAACTCCTTCAGGGGGGTGTTGAAAGTCAGCAACTGCAGCAGCACATGATTTAATCCTTGTAGAGGTAGATGGCAAGTGCCAATGGAAAATGCCAATTTGTAGTTGACGTTACAATGCATTTTATTATTTTTATCATTAAATAGATGCAACTCATTTTCATTTGACTCGCCAGTGTATAGGAAAGCTATTTATTTTTGTGTGCTTTTTTTTAATCTGGTCACTTTATTGAATTTTCTCACTAACTTTAATAGTGGTTCAGTTAATTGCTTTAAATTTTGTAAGTAATCAATTTTATCATCTACAAATAATGACAGTTATAACTCTTCCAATTCAGTATTTGTTTCTCTTACCTCTTTTTTTCTGTTAGTACATTGATTATAATCTCTTTAAAAAGATAAATAATTACAGTGGTAATAGGCAGTCTGTATAGAAATGTCTTTTGGGATTCATCAAGTTAAACCTTTGCTTTTCAGGTTTCCAAAACATGACTTGTTTAAAAACAGATTTTTAAAAAATGACTTTTTCTGCACTCAGGGTGACCATCATCTGCTTTTTCTTTCTTATAATGTTGGAAATTTTATAACTTACTTACATTCTACATTGTTGAACTTTCCCTGTATTCCTGGAATAAATTCACCTTGGCCATGATGCTTTATTATATTATTACACTGAGATTTAGTTTGCTAACATTTTATTTAGATTTTTTGCATCACAATTTATAAGTAAGATTGGTGTAGAACTTTCACTTTTCCTAATATCTGCATTGGGTTTTGGTTTGAGAAACCGGAGTCTGGCACTTCCCTTGTACTTATTACAAGGCATTTATCATTTAGACACAAACAATTCCTGAAAAAAAATTTTAATCTCTTTCTCTGCCCTGATGGGGTTTAAATAACAAGGAAATTATGTCTTATTTGAAAGTTTGACCAAACTTGGTCATACAATGATCTGGGCATAGTGAATTTTGAGGCAACTATCTCTTTGGCTGTCTGTTCAATATCTTCTACAGTTATTGATGGATTCGTTTTTATTGTATCTGGAGCCAATTGTGTCTATTTTGTCTAATTTTTCAAACCTATTGGTATAAAGTTGAACGTAGTATGTTTAAAAATCAATTGTAAAGTTTTCACAGTAGCTTTTGTTCCTTTTCCTTTGGCATTCTTGATGCTGTATGGATTTGTGTGGGTTTACTCTCTCCAAGTAAGGCCAGATTTTGGAACATTTTGTTTATCGGGCTTTTCAATAAACTGGGTTTGGGTTTATCAGGTCTCCTTTTTTCTATTCAATTAGTTTCTCCTTGTGTTTGTATTAATTCCATCCTTTTCTTTAGGCTTATTCAGTTTTGTTAATTCTTGTTTTCTTACAAATGCACTTAAAGGTATCACTTTTCCTCTGAGTAAGACTATGACCACATCTAATATTTTTAAAAATATCATAGTTTTAGAAGTTATTTTCTAAAGAATGTGTACTTTTAGTCTGAATTTCCTTTTTTACAGCAAAAATTATTGATAAGAGTTTTCATGTTTGCATTTAAAATATGCCAGATATAGTATTGGCCATTGCTCACTTGTTAATACATAATTCTGATTTGAGGATAAGCCTCTTTTATGATTTTTACTTTAAGAGGTTGATCGAACTTTTCTTTGTGGCTTAGTGACTGAATTTTCTAAATACTTTATGGGTATTTGGGGAAAATGTGTTTTATGTTTGTTTGGCTAGCCACCCATATTTGTAAGTCTTGTTATATGTAATGTATATATCCAATATGCTTTTTTCTGCCTCATTTTAAAAACCCTAATGAATTAAGTTATATCTTTCACCGTGATTGTGTTTTTGTCAAACTCTTTTATTTCTTCGAATTTTGCTTTAAATGTCTCTCTACTATATTTTCTTTTATTAAAAAAAAAGTCATGCTTACTCTTATTTCTTTGGTCTGTAGTTTTTACCAAAGCCCAGTATTCCTTTTTATCCTTTTTTTGCTCTGTATTATCTGTTATCTGATATAATATTTCTAGTCCTGATTCCTTATTAATAATAAGTATATTATTTATTTTTGTTCAGTTCTTTATTTTCTGCCTTTCTGTATCATTTTGTTTATAGAATATATATGTGTGTGTATATATACACATATACATACATATATATATATAGAGAGAGAGAGAGAGAGCTTGTTTTCACATCTTAGAAATCCTTGAAAAAAAATTGAATGAATTTAATGACCACAATATAAATAATTATTTAGATTTTCTTTTATTTTTACTGGTCTCTTTGCTAGCATATCTTCCTTTCTTCCTTTGTTTTTGTTTTGGTAGCATCTCCCTGCCTTGTAAAAAATAGATTGAGTATTTGGGTGGTAAACCTATGAGTGTTTGTATTTCTGAAAAAGTCTTTATTTTACTACCCTAGGTTTTAATTAATTTTAGTTAAAAATTTTGTTTCTACTTTTTGTGGTAGAAAATTTCAGACATATACAAATGGATAGAGAATAGTATGATGAACTCTTTGTATATGTCTCCCAGCTTCTCTTGTTTGATCTCACCCACCCCCACTCCTTCTACTTACACTCTGCTCTGGATTATTTTGAAGGAAGTCCCAAAGAGAGTATCATTTCATCCACAAATAGTAAACATTTTAGTATGTATTTCTGAAAGGTAATAAGATAATGACACTCTTGGAAACAACCATAATGACATTATCATACTAAAAAATTTAACATTGCTCCCTTAACGCATTCAATTTAGATTCAAACGATTTGAATTTAACACTCTGAAGTCATTGCTCCATTGTTTACTCACACCTTGTTTTGCAGGGGAGAAGTATAATACTAAGCGTTCTTTGTAAACAAACTTGACTTTTGCTTTCTGGAAACTTGCATTATTTGATTTTTGTTCTTGGGATTCACATACTTCACGCCTGTCCTTATTTTCTGAGCTCTGACCACACTGACCTACTTTTAGTTTCTTAATATGCCCTGTCACAGGGCCTTTGTACAAGCTGTTCCCTCTAACTAGAATGCTGTTCTCCACCTACTCCAACCTGCCACTCTGTACTTCATCGTGTAGCCCAGAACTAGATAATGTGGCCGCTCCTAGTCGCAGGTGAGGCTGGGAATGTGAATGCTTAGCTTTCCCAGCTTCTTTAGGACAGGCAGGAAAATGAGAAAGGGAATGAGAATGAGTTCTGGGTTGGTAACCACAAATATTGGTAGGGATTTGATATTTTGCACGGTAGATCTTTCTCCATCCTTTAACTTTCAACCTAGCTATGATTTTACCTTTAAATGGCATCCAGTACAAACAGCATAATATGGGTCTTGTCTTTGTAGCTAGTCTGACAGTCTCTGACTTTTAATTGCAGTGTTTACTCAACTTGTATTTAGTGTAATTATTTATATGGTTAAGTTTAAATCTTCTATCTTGCTGATTGTTTTCTATCTGGCCCCTCTTGTTTGTTGTTGTTGTTGTTCCTCCTTTCCTGTCTCTTTTTAGGTTAATCAAGTTTTTGTTGTTGTTTTGCTCTTTGCAAGGATTCTATTTCTTCTATAGGCTTTTCAGATGTACGTCTTCAAATAATTTTGTGTGTGTGTGGTTGCTCTAGGGATAATAGTATGTCTCTTTAACTTAGCATCCACCATTACCAAGAACTAGTATTATATCCTTCATATATAATGTAATATCTTTCCAGTAGTATAATCTCATTTATACCACTCTCATCCTTTGTCTATTAGTGGCATGACTTTTACATATATTCAGAACTCCATTCTACATTGTTTTATTTTTACTTCAGTCAATTAAAAAATATAACAGAAAATAGTCTTTTGTATTTATCTATTTACTTACATTTTTGGAGAATTGTTCTGCCTGCCTAGAGATGCAAATTTTTTTTTTTTAGTACTATTTTTTTACTTTAGTAGCATGGGAGATTTGTCCATTCTCTTTTATTTATTTATATCAATATTGACTTGGGGGTGTTTATTTTCTACTTTGCATTATAAGTCAATACTATTTTATTATTTTGGCCAAATTGTTCCAAGTTTTCACCTTCATTTTTGAAAGATATTTTTATTGTTTATAGAATTCTAGGTTGACTTTTTTTTTTTCCTTTGAGCATCTCAGAGATGTTGTTCCATTGTCTGTGGCCTCCAGTGTTTTTCAGTAAAGTCAGTAGTAATCTTCTCTTTTTTCTTTTATATAAGATACATCATTGTTTCCCCTTTGATGGTTTTTAAGTTTTTTTTAAAGTTTGTTTTTTGTACAGTGTCCATGTCTCTTCTGAAACTGGCCATCTGTTCACTCATTATATCCAACTTTTCCTGAAGATTCTTTAATACATTTTAAAGTCCCTTCTTCATTATTCCAAAATCCAGGTCATTTATGGATTTGCTTCCATTTACTGATTTTTCTCTTAAATATTGGTCAAATATCCTTTGCATGTATGGTGATTTCTTTTTTTAATTTTTATTGTACCCTGGGTATTGTTGGTCATGCATTGTAGAGACTCTGGATTCCATTATCATTTTCTAAAGAGTCATGTGTCTTGTTCCAGCAACTAGTTAGATTACTGGTGGATTGTGAACTTGGGGAAGCTTGGTTTTACACTTTGTTAGGCAGGTCTCTTTTGGTTTTTCCCTTAGTACTAAGTGCATATCTTTTAGTCCTAGGATGCAGTCTTTACCCCTAAAGCATGGCCTTTCTGGGATTATGTTTAAAAAATGTGAGATGTTTACCAAGTTTCTCTAACTCAGGAGGATTCAAACTCTAAATATGATCTCCCCTGAGATGGGCAGCTGCTGAAGTCTACTCAACTCTTAAACTTTGCAGCTCTTGTTTTCCTCTTTGGCCTGTTTACAGTCTTGTCTGAACGTCCACCATTCAGGGGTCAAGCAAAGACTTGAGGGGAGTTTATATGCAGATTTTAGGGATCCCACCTTTTGTGGCTTCCTTATTTCCAGGGTCTCCCCCCTTTAATTTCCAGCACCTCTGGGAGTCCCAAACTCTGTCCTCTGACTCAGGCCAATGATACTCTGGCTTCCTGCTTGAATTATATGTGTTTTCTGCCATGTGGGCTGGGAAGTTCCAGCAGGACAAAAGCAGTATAAACATACATCTCACCAGACACGATTTTCTTCTTCCAAAGGTCAAATCACCTTCGGTTTCTGCCTGCCTTTCATCTTTCTTTGGTACCTTCAAATAGTTGGGTTTATTTTATTTTTTTCTATTTTTGCCCAGAATTATAAAGCAGTCTAGTACAAGCCATATCAGAACCCGAGCGCAGGACTTAAGATACTGGAATACAGTTCCTTTTTATTTTACTAGAATTGAAAACCCAACTTTTATTAATTAATTTGCAGTAAGTCATTCTCTTCTTGGGGATACTATATATGATCCACTTGGGGAGAATTTACTGTATTTATAAATGGGCTGATTCAAATGTAAAATGATGGGTTTCTATTAGAATGCTTTCATCAAGTGTCTTGCCTAAAGATTTTCAGCCTCTTAGTAAAAATGTGGAATTACATTCATTTTTTAAAAGGCAAATTGGGCAGGGGGGTGGTATCAGTAGGATGCTTATTTTAGAGACTAAAGTTGAGGGTTATCTTTAGATTTTCAGAACATTTGAAGGTTTGAGGGAGAAAGAGTTAGACCAGAAGAGAGGAATGACTCACCGATATTATCGTTTTTGAAAAAATATTTTCAGGTCAGGTTAACCAGTCTTCTGACCCTATGCCCACAGGAGCGAGTGTTTCACAAGTCCTTTATCAAGAAGGTTCACAAAGGAGCTTAGAATTCCATTCTGTTCCTTAATCTGTCACTGAGAACAGGGTGAGTTCTTTAAAACTCACGCAATTCTAATTTTATCTAAACTTCATTAGCTTGTCTTAAAATAATTCCCAAGCCAAAGAATAATAGAAAGCTGGCACTCATCACATCCAACCACCTTTATTTTACTAATGAGGAACCTGAGACTTTAGAAAGGATTCTCAAGGTCATTGTACTCATTAGTGGCTGAGCTGGGACTTGAACTTGTAGTCTTTGCTCTCCCCCATCCAGCATGTCATGTGTTGCAGACACCAAACATCTCTCTCCTTAGATCTTTCCTTTCCTTCCCTTAATGCTGCAGGGGCTTCAGCATGGATTTAGTTCCCTGATGCACAGTCCTGGCTTTACCTGGGGTTCACCTACGTTTTTAAACAGCTTTACTGAGATATGATTTACATACTATACAATGCACCCATTTTTCATTTATCTTTTGTCACTGCCTGAAATCTAGATCTCAGATCTCAGAACATCAAATAGAGAAGGAAGGCTATTGCCAGTAAGACAACTGAGGAGTGCCCTTGACACTTCAAGGTGTATACCCAGAAGTAGATGCACTCCTATTTCCCAGAAATGACAACCCAAGAGACCCATATTTCTAAGTTTCTGGCCCCAGATCTCTTGGAAATCTTTCCCCACCCATCTGTAGCTCTTCTCAGCTTTGGTGCTGGGTTTTTCATCTTATCTAAGATTTGTGTAAGTGTGTCAGACCGGCACATGTAGGCTGTTGAGTCTGATGCCTGTATACAAAGGAAGACTTTCCAATCCAGTTCCAGAATTCCTTTTCTGTCTCTGACACCCTTCCTTTCCCCTGTAACGCAGCACTTAGAAGGAAAATTATCTGAGTTGTCTTTGGCATAAAAAGCAAGTGAAAGAACTCGCATTAATTTGTTCATCCAGTAAATATGCTTGAGCACCACCTGTGCTGGGCGCAGGGGATGCAGTGAGTGAAAACAGACTGAAGAAGCTCTGCCCTCACGGAGCTCCCAGGAAATTAGGTGTCCAGCTTTCTGGTGGGTAGAGCTCTTTTTACTTGAAATCCATAAATGCCCGTGGGTGGCAGGTGGGGGAGTAGAGGCAAGAGGCTCCTTACAAATGAGGAAGTTTACAAATGAGGAAGTTGAAACTCAGAGAGGTGATGGGAGTTACCCAAAGTGCCATGGCCAACTAGTAGCCTGGCCAGAATAGGAGCTCCAGTCTCCCATCTCCCTGATCCCACGTGCTGTAGCCCACTCCACTGGTTCCGCCCCAAACCTCCCCATTTACCACCAGTTCTGCTCCACACAGCCAAGCAGACTGACCAACGCAGGCGTAAGCCCCGAAGTCCTAGCTACTGGCTCTCCAGCTCCTCACCCAATAGGGTCCGAAGGTCCCTGAAAATATTTCTGAGAAATGTACCATCATTATCAGATGGCAACCTTGACATGTCAGCATATCCTGGATCCAAGCTAGGATCACCCCAGCGCTGAATTGAAGTCTTACGGGCAAATCAGGGCAGGCTGGAATGTGGAGTCCGGGGCTCTGGACTCTTGTGTTTCAGCTGATCAGGCTGAAGGGGCAGCGGGGCTTTGCCAGGTTTAACTGCACGAGCTGTAGAAACAGGACAATGGCGATACTTTTCTAGGACTGCATCAGATAAACTGGGACAGCTGCAATATTTCCTAAGCAAACTAGGTTACCCTCCCGCTGCTGCGGCCACCCGAGGGCATTGGGCAGCTGGGTGACCCAGAACTGGTCATCTCCTTGTCCGGCTCCATCTGGAATTCCAGCCCCAAACTCCAGGGCACTGACAAGACAGGCTCTTTAGGTGGAAGCGAGCTTTACAACACCAAAGGGAATCAAGCCTATTCTTGTTAGAGGAGGCTTGTCCCAAACAATAAGGGAAAGAGGTGTTTTGACTGTCTTAAAACAAGACAGAATTAGGAGGTGAAATGATAATAAATCTTTCCCATCTACTTTTATGTTTTGTAGTCTGGAGAAGCAAAAGTAATGATGGGAAAGTGTACCATGTTAGGGGGAAAAAGAATAAGCTTGATGTCAAGAGACATTGATTTGAGTCGCTAAACCTGGAAATATTATTTCCTCTGAGAGCCTCACTTTTTCAGTGGCACAGTGAAAGGGTTGGCTTAGATGATCTCTAGGGGTCTTTCCTGCTCCCAGAGTCTGTGACTGTACGTTATCTCTAGTTAACAGTAAGGGTTTCTATTGCTCACTAACTGATGACCTTGGGCTGGTCATTTCCCTGCCCTGAGGATCAATTTGCCCATCAGAGAAAGGAGAGGGTGGTTATTCCCCAGTGCTCTACCTTCGAGAGGCTCCAGGACTCCAAGGGTAGGAGAGAGGAGCTCTGTCTACCTTACTGGTGAAATGTGTCAGCCGTGGCAGCAGTAAATCCAATATAAGTCCAGTGATGCTAAAGTAGAGAGATATCAACGTGTGAGAAGAGACGAACGTTGAAGCTCTTCAATCCAGACTTCCTCTGGAAGCATCACACATGCACACACATATGTTTTAATATACTTAAAAGCATCTTTTTTTAATAATTAAAAAAAAATTTTTTTTTTTGGCTGCACCTCGCGGCACGCGGGATCTTAGTTCCCCGACCCGGGATCGAATCCGCGCCCCCTGCAGTGGAAGCACGGAGTCCTAACCACTGGACCACCAGGGAAGTCCTAAAAGCATCTTTTTAATAAATGAAAGGCTCTTTCACTTTTCTTGGTGCCACTTATAGTTTATTTTTAAATTACTTTGTCAATTACTAGCTCTGCAACCTTGACACAGTCTTTTAAGTGCTCTAAGCCTCAATTTCTTCATCTATCAAGTGAAGATGATGGAAACTGTGTCAAGGGGTGGATGCGGGCAGCAAATGAAGTACATAAAGTACAGCAGGTTGGTCTGGAAATTGGGTCCCGGGCGGCCTGTGGGGAGCGCAGATTCTCCACGGCGTGACCTGAGGGCGATGCCCTCACCTCTGTGGGCTCGGGTCTCACCATTGGTAAAGAGTGACAATAATAGATAATAATAACAGACCCTAGAGGATCACTTTGCACGGGGTGAGGCAATTCCGAGCACAGCTCTGGAAACACATTTGTAAGGGTTCAGAGCCCTGCTCTGACACTTACTGGTCGCATAACCTCAGGCAATTTCGTGAACCTTTCTGTGCCTTGGTTTCTCCATCTGAAAATGGGAGGGATCGTGGCACCCATCTTACAGGATGTTCTTGAGGATTGAGTTAATACATGTAAAGTGCTAGAACAGTACCTGGTACTTAGGTAACAGTACATAAGGGGTGTGTGTGTGTGTTTTGTAACATATAAAACACTCAACAAGAGTAATTTAACAAAAAATTCAACCAGAGGTACAAGTCATAAAACAGTCTTTCTCTCATGGAGAGAGACAGACAGTACAGAAATAAATAAATATATACCGGCATATCTCGCTTTACTGCATTTCACGGATATTGCATTTTTTTTTTTTTTACAAATTGAAGGTTTGTGGCAACCCTGCATCAAGTGAGTCCATCAACGCCATTTCTCCAATGGCATTTGCTCACTTCGTGTTTCTGTGTCACATTTTGGTAATTCTCGCAATTTTTCAGATGTTTTCATTATTATTATGGGTATTAGGGTGATCTGTGATTGGTGATCTTTGATGTTACTCTTGCAAAAAGATTGACTCGCTGAAGACTCTGATAATGGCCAGAATCTTTAGCAATAAAGTATTTTTAAATTGAGGTATGTACATTTAAAAGGCAGACATAATGCTGTTGCACACTTAATAGACTGCAGAATAGTGTAAACATAACTCTTATATGCACTGGGAAACCAAAAAATTCATTTCACTCGCTTTATTGCAATATTTGCTTTATTGTGGTGGTCTGGAACTGAGCCCGCAGAATCTCCGAGGTATGCGTGCATTAAGTTCGGTGGAGATAAATATGACGGAGCAGAGGAAGGGGTGATGGAGAGTGATGGAGAGGGGGTCTCATTAGATTGCCATCCCGAAGGAGGTGACATTTTCAATAAAGAGCTGAACGGAGTGGCGGAGTGCGCCTGAGGCCATGTGGGACCCAGGGTTCCTGGAGGAGAGAGCAGTGAACGTAAAGGTCCTGATGCTGAAATGTGATTCTGCTGCTAATAATAATGGTGACAATAACGGTCATAACGGTACATAAAACAATGCTCTCGTAACTAGCGTTCAGAGATGTTCAAGACATCTCTCAGCACATTTGCCCCTCTCAGTCCTCTAAGTTATTACCATCCGCATGTGCTTTAAAATGGCTGTTGACTGTCTTCAAAGAGGGAATAAAGAAAAGATGGCGGGGCTTCCAGCTTTAAATGCTGTCTGGTTAATGGCTCCTGGTGCAGCCTCTTCCCACTTTCCATCAAGAGGCCTATGAAGACACAAGGAAGTACAACCACGCGTGGACGGCTGGTTGAGTCCACCTGCTGTCGGAATCTTGGAGGAATTTCCACTAATTACAAAGTTGTTGGAATGGGATTAAAAATGTAAATTGGCATCAAATGTACAGAATGAATGTATGCAGGATTAGCATTCACTGTTGTTTCAGTGGCTGCCCATTGATTGAGAGATCATAGTTTCCAGACAAGCTGGGCATCCATCTTCTCTCCAAGTGACAAGTCTTTGGCCCTTCCCTTCCTGACACTTCCGTGCAGACTCTAGAAAACAGGGAAGGGGGCAAAGACATGGGTGATGGCATAGCACATCTTAGACTCTGTGATGTCCACGAGGAAATAGTTTTAGATAAGCGTGGAGTTAGGAAGAGCCTTGGGAACAAACACGCTGGTTGTTACAGCTTTTTTTAATACTGTTTTCATTAAGGAAGTCTTCGAGAACCAGTCAATGGGTGCAGGAGAAAATCCCATCACAGTTCCAGCAGAATCAGCTGTTCTGGTCTGGATTCTTAGTGGTTGTTGGGTAGGAAAAACCAACCTAAAATAGGAGTGTATTGGCTCATCGTGTGTAATGAGTCAGGCACAGCTGGATCAAGGTGCTGGAATGATGTTTTCAGTTCTCAATTCCGCACCCCCCCGCCCAATTTTCTTGACTCCATTCTTGGGCAAGCTGTTGCCATATCAGGGGAAAATGGCCCCCAAAACTCCCAACTTGCATAATCCTTACAGCTTTGTATCCCAGAGGAAAGTGAGTCCTTTCCTTGTATTTCCAGCAAATGTTCCCAGGTTCTGGTTAAAATCCTGGTTGACCTGTCTTGGTTTGGCCCATATCTAAACCAGCTTCAGGGGGCTGGGGGTCCTCTGATTGATCAGACTTATCATGCAGTTGCGACTCAGGGGAGGAGGGACCACCCAACTGAGCCGCCAGGATGATGGGGAGTTGCCATGGAAAGAGGCTGACATGGTTCCCTAAAGTTAGGGATTCTAGGCAGATGAAAACTCACACCCATTCCACCTGTGCTAGATGATGCCGGAGCAAGTAAGAGTAAAACCAACATCCAGAAGAATCTAGTTAGTAATGAGGATGGCAAATTGAGAATTTTTCCAAATAGTCTGAGAATAATGCTAGAGATAAGAGAGGGAGAATGAGAGATTAGAGATCGAAAAGACAGAAAAGTGGCTACAGTTTGAGCTGTTCTTAAAGAAATTCCACAACAATCTTAGAGGCTTGAGAATCAAGGATATAAACAGATCACTTTCCCTGAGCTTCCCTGGGGTCCTTGTTAAAAGAATACTGGTTACAGGCAAACATCAAGGGGAAAGACCTGTGCCTAGAGCACCTTGCCAGATGACTGGAGTATACCAACAAGGTTAAAAAATTCAGGAAGCATCAGTTATTTAAGGTGATGTTAAAATGATTGTATATTCAAGGTAATAAAACTCAGGCTGGCCTTTGCCTTCTGTCTGATATCAAAGGCCAGAAGACAAAAGAGAAGCGTCCCATTGTTGTGATTTTGTGAGCCGGGAACTTTATACCCAGACAAAACATCTTTCACCTCCAGAGACAACTGAAGTCGTTCTTGCATGTGCATGATCTTGGGAAATAATAGAGCTGAAGTTCTAGCCAACCAAGAGATCACCGAAGTTAGGAACACAGGCTGGCAGTCTTTGCGGTGGGGGTGATGGGCCCCTATCCAGGGGTCCGGAGGGGTAGCGCCTGCGCAGGACCCCTCACCTGGGCTGAATGAGCCACTCACGGGCACTGTCACCCAATCCCAGTGTCATCTGGATGAAGCTTCAGAGGCAAGGATTTCCTAATTTATTATTACCCTTCTTGATTTGGTCAGCTCTATCAAGACACATCAGAAATTCCTTTAGAAAAGCTTCCTCCTCAGAAAAGCACGGGCCAAAAAAGACAGCATAAACTAAGCACAGCATTTACTGCGTGCTTACTCTGAGCTGGGCCCTTTGCAAAACGCTTAATGTAAGTTATTTCAGGTAAATTTCACCTCTGAATTCAGAAGTCCAATTAAATAGGGTTTACAGCTGCGCTTGAGAAAAAAATGCAAAGGCTGCTTCTTTTGTTCTGGGTGATTTTTTTTTCCTGCCTTCAGTGTTCTATCTCTCTATATATTCCTATCTCTAATGACTCTGTATTACTTTTTAAGTGAAAATAAACAATATACACTTAAAATAGAAAAGACAGCATGCGTTAAACCAAATACATGGGCCGAAGCACACAGCCATACGTGAACTCACACACTTAAACACAACATACCAGCCTGCTCTCTGCTTCACGTACAAGCTTTCTTTATCTCTTTTCTTCCTGCATCTGTATTTTTCTTACACAGCGCATATACACACAGTTCATTCTCTCTCTCTTAAACACACACACACACAGACTTTGGTCACTTCCTTATTTCCGTCTTCCTCTCCATCCAGCTGTCTCTCACACACCAACCTCCAGTCTCATGGTCATCTCTCTCCCTCCTCCCTCTGACCCTCTGGGCTCTGCACACAAACACAAGCCTTCAGTAGCAGCTTCTCCCTTTCTGTGTCTCTTTCATTCACAGACACACGCGCGGCCAGGCGACCTCAGTCCCTTCCTTTCTTCTCTTTGTGCCTGAGTTCCCATCCATCTCATTCGCCTCCCTCCCTCCCTCCTTCCCCTCCCCACCCCCCATGCACACACCCTCTCCTTGATTAGTTGTATGCACTTAACAACCGCAGGAGTTATGGATTCAAGTATCCAAACACCACAGTCTCCCCCCCACTGCTTCTCTTTCAAGCGAGCATCCTAATTAAAATGTTACCGGTCTCATTGGCACCAATAGACACAAGCACCAGGGTTGAAAAAAAAAAATGGAAAGATAATAACGTGTTTACCTTCCTCTAGCTGGATGAGTCATCTGTGGGCTTTCTCTGGTTTTCCACCAGCTCTTTGCCACTCTGGGCACCATAGACTGGGGACAGCTTGCTTTTTGTCCATCCCTCTGGGTAAGATGATGAATTCTTTATCTAGACCCTTAGGAATAAACATGCATTGTGATCACAGCTTGGCTCAGGTCCGTGGACCCCAGAAACTTCTGAAAAAGCTCCTTTGTTCCTTGTCATTTGTAAACGAGACCCAGCTCTGGCCCTTCCCGCCTCCCATGATGCAGGGTGGACACAGGCCATGTGTGATGGAAGGGGGTGAGCCCAGGCCTGTCCCCCTTGCTCCAGCTCACGTTTCACGTTCGCTCTCCGTTGCCTTTGCTATTTTCCCCTTTCCTGCAGACCAGGCTCCGTGGAATTCCTCTGGGAGCCACCTCCTCCAGGTTGAGAGCGCTTTAAACCAAAGCAGATAAATCATGTCCATGCAGCGCTTTGTGACAGTATAAGATCAGTGGTTAAGGCACTTCTGTTGCTTTAGAAGAATCATGGCCCTGAAGCCTGCAGGAGTGTTTTGGTGTCATCGCCTCCCGGGTGGTGGTGGACACCTATATTGCCAGCACAGTGCCCAGGAGCCGTCTTTGTAATGAGGTGGTGAGAGCAGGAACCTTCTGATGAACTTCAGAGGGAGACACGTGTACAGCGGTTGCCAATGGGTGGCTTGCTTCTTGGTGTGATGGGAACCCACAAGTCACGGCTCCCTCCTGGTGTTGCTTCAGGACTTGGACAGGTCTTGCATTATAGGGAACATTTATGCCCCGTCCTGTGATGCTCAAGGCTGTAGGATGGGTGGGTTCCTCTGGTCCACGTGAAGAGGGGACCCATGACAGCCAAAGGGTTGAAGAGAGTGGCCTGATAAAAGTGTGTATTTGGTCTATCCCCAGTTCCTGAAGCAGAGCTCCTGAAACTTTTGTGATTTCCTAAGGGGTGAGGGATGATAGGAACATCTTTTATTTTAATGAAGAGACTCTTGGTGGGACCCTAGATAGCTTAGGATGGGCACTGGTCACCAAAAAGACCAAGCCATGAATAGAAGCTTGGAACTTTTGCTATTCTCACACCCCCTGCCCTGACCTCCAGAGAAGGGAGAAGGGCAGGGGATTGAGTTCAGTCACCAATGGCCAGTGATTTCATCCGTCGTTCCTATGTGATGAAAGCTCCACAAAACCCCTAAACAATGGGGTTCAGAGAGCTTCTGGGTTGGTGAACCCTCTGATGTGCTTTGAGGGTGTGTGTCCGGAGGGGTCATGGAAGCTCTGTGCATCTCTGCCCTCCCTTCCCTCGACCTGTAGACGTCTTCCATCTGGCTGTCCCTGAGTTGCATCCTCTATAATGAAGTGGTGACAACAACTAAAGCATGTTCCTGAGTTCTGTGCGCTGTTCTAGCAAATTCTCAAACTGAGAAGGGGATAGTGGGAACCCTGGGTTTATAGCCAGTTCGTCAGAAGTGGGGGAGGCCCGGGACTGGGACTTGCCACTGGAGTCTGCAGTGGGGGCAGCCCTTAACCTGTGGGATCTGACACTGACTCCAGGTGGATAGCGTCACTGTTGAATTGAATTGAGGACACCCCGTTGGTGTCGTCCCCAGAGAATGGGAGAATTGCTTGGTGTGGAAACCCACGCATTCGGTGGTAGAAGTGTTGTGAGTAAACACAGCTCATTGAGAGCGAGAGCACATGAGAACCGTTCCCCGAGCCTGAAAGCCATCGTCTGCATCAGACTCACAGGGTGGCCATCTGCCCTGAACACAGCCACGTGAGGAACAACATCCCCAAGAGGATCCTGGTGACTGCCACACAGCTGTCCCCCTCTGTCCCCCAGGACAGCACGGGGCGTGTAGGTCTAGGTTTGACATCGGAGCCGAGCTGGAGTCCTGGCCAGGACTGGTTCTCCCTGCAGGTGTGGGGGGCCTGTCGCGGGCGGGGAGGGGAGAGTTGCACGGTGCTACTATCCCTTGCCGGGAGCCTTAGGAGGCTTCCCGAGAGCCCAGCCCTCAGCTCCAACAGCATCATTTCGGCCCCCGGTGCTCTGAGCCAGCGCGGGTGGAACCCTGGCCTGGGCAGGACTTGCTGGAGGATGTTTAAACCTCTCGTGGGTGCTGCCAGGTGACTCTTCAAGGTCTTCCTTCAGGCTGCAGAGAGAGCGTGGTCTGTGCTTCTCAGAAACAGTGGCAGTCTTGGAACCAGGAGATGCAGGTGCGAGTGCAGGAATTTCCCCTCCATCACAGAGCCCCGTCCTCCGCTGGCCTTGCAGGCTAGTCCTCGTGTGGCGGAATACCCATCCTGGTGGCAGGTGGCCGGTGTCTGTTTGGATACTTGCTGCTCCCTGGGGACTCTACTCCAGAGCCTCAAAAAGTGCCAGCCACAGGGGGACAGTGACAGACAGGTGTTGGGTGAACGGAAGAGAAGAGGCATGGAAAGCTCCTTCTCCGTGCTTGGCTGAAGGGGCCCGTGGGCAGCGGAGCAGTGGACCTGGTGCAGCGGGGCCAGCGAAGGCCAGTGAGGGGTGAGGCTGCAGGGACACCGAATGCATGGCTCCTTCTTCCCTCGTCTCCCTGAGCCAGCTCTGTAGAAAAGTTCTTGAGGCAGAGAGTCTCAACGAACTTCCTGCCCAAGGAAAATGGGATTTCCCCCAGAAGTTATCAGGTGCCTAAGGTTCCAGTGAGCACAGAGGAAAGAGGGCAGACTTGGTTCCTTTCCGGCCACCCAGCATTGGCTGGGCGACTTTGAGTAGGTCAGGGAACCTCTCTGAGCTTCCTTTTCTGCATTTGTAGAATGGGGGTCACGATAGTGTTTATGACGCAGCATCACTTGGAGGTCCAAATGAGGCCTGCGTGTGGTACCTTATAAACCCGTGGAGTGTTAGGCAGTGATAGCTAACTCTGTAAGTTTCTCTGTTTTATGGCTGTGGTCCTTACATACCTGTTTTGCCTAAATAGCCTTATGTGGGCATGGGGAGGGGAGGCATATTGAGAACTAAAGGGGCAGTGAAGAACGCCATTGGAGGGGAGAAGGAGAGGAGAGGGTGGACCCCCGAGGGACCTCAATATTGAGCTCACGAGGCATGTCCTGCAGCTGTCACCCCGGGATGTCCATGCTCACCCTGACCCCGTGACGAAGCTTCTCCACATCCCACAGCTGGGGCTTGAGAAGGCCAATGAGGAGGGGGTGCGAGAAGCCCCCTCCACCCTCCATTCTGTCAGGGATGAGACAGGAGCCAAGCCACGAGCAAGCCTTTGCCCGACCATCTCCAAGGAACATCCTGCAATTAAAGGCCTGACAGGTGTCATCTGTCCTGTTCTTCTCCAGTCGCCCAGGGCGCAGGGATTCGGAGCTGGCACATTGTGATACTCTGCAGTGCTCGTGTCACCTCTGATTTCTTCCGGAAAGTCATTAAACAGACCCATGTGGGAGCTGCTCCAGCGCCTGCAAACTTCCTCCAGGGCAGGCAGTGCAGAGGTGTTAAGAACACACTAGGATTCCTCAAGTTCAAGGGAGCCGGAGCCTGTGTGAGGCGAGGTGGGAGGAGTGTGGCCTCAGACAAGGAAGAGCCAGACTTAAAGCTCACGGGGACTCGCCTTATCTTTCCTCCGTGGATCCCTCCAGCTAAGACTGAGCCCCAGATCTTCTTTAGGACCCCCCAGATCCCAGAGAGGATTAGAGTGTGTCTTAGTTGAGGTGTTCCCCAAAGCAGAGCCTGAAGCCAGAACTTGGCCGTAGGTCATCTGTTCGGGAGGGGGTCCAGGGGGCAGGAGCGAGTCGTGGGCACAGTGCCGCTGGCACAGGATGTGGGAGTGAGCGGGTTATCCTGCGGGAAACTGGAATCCAGCCCCCGGGGGACCCTCCGGGGCACCACGCGGCACGTTCCCCCACACTGCTGCCCTGGGAGGGCAGGGAAGGGCTGCCATTTGGCCACCTGCTGCATTAGTTCCCGGCACTTCTGGGTTGCATTTGAACGTGACTGGGCAAAACCCTGAGGCAGTAAGGCAGGCAGACACCTGGCACACTTGACGTGGGAGGCTGGCAACTCCGAGATCTGTCCGTCGGGGGCCCGGACATGCGGTGGGGTGGGTGAGTCGCATGGGCGACAAGAAGCCAGCTCTTCCTGGGAAATGTGGCTTTTCCATCTAGGCACAGGAAAGTGAGGACGGGGGCTACTTTGTCCTTCCGACAGACTCTCCCTTCTCCTTTGAGGATCAGCTCATGGCTTCTGGGCTTCAGGTTGGCTCTGGCTGGCCGGGTGCAGGGAGATGCCTCTGAACGCCTTCTCGTGGCATTCCTACCTGGCTCTTGGACAGTTGTGTCCCACTGCTGTCCTACTGCTGCTCTGCCCGTCTGTTTTCTTTTCTTTTTTTGGCCACACTGCACGGCCTGTGGGATCTTAGTTCCTGACCAGGGATTGCACCCGGGCCCTCGTCAGTAAAAGCGCAGAGTCCTAACCACTGGACCTACCAGGGAATTCCCTGCCTGCCTTTCTTATACGTGGCTTCCGGAGGGACGAGGAGCCATCACTGCCTCACCTTTGTTCCCTGAGCCCCTGGCGAACTAACTATACCTATAGTATTACTATAGGTAATAACTACTATTACCTATAGTAATTGTTGGCTCGCTGTTTATTTCTTTTTTTTTTTTTTAAACAATCTTCCTCATTTTATTATTTATTTATTTATATATTTCTGGCTGTGTTGGGTGTTCGTTTCTGTGCGAGGGCTTTCTCTAGTTGCGGCAAGCGGGGGCCACTCTTCATCGCGGTGCGCCGGCCTCTCACCGTCGCGGCCTCTCTTGTTGCGGGGCACAGGCTCCAGACGCGCAGGCTCAGTAGTTGTGGCTCACGGGCCTAGTAGCTCCGCGGCATGTGGGATCTTCCCAGACCAGGGCTCGAACCCGTGTCCCCTGCATTTGCAGGCAGATTCTCAACCACTGCGCCACCAGGGAAGCCCCACCCAGAAGGCTTTTAATGAAAGGTTTATCAGTCTTTTAACCGGCTGTTCTGTGATTTGTGGTTCAAGGTGACATTGAATTTTAGCAGACAGTGCCAGCCTCGTTCCCTTACAAATTACTGTGGAAACTGCAGAGATACATGAAAAAGATGTTATGCTGTTTAAATTATTGAAAAACTGGGCATAACCTAAAGGTACAATGACAGGGATTAGTGAATTAATTGAATGATGTACATGAAACTACAGTCATCCATGTGTATTACCAACAATAATGTTTAAAATAGGGGCAATAGGGATACCCAGCAATAGGGGATTCACTAAAACAAACAAACAAACAAGCACCCGGTTGTGTGTGGTCCATCCAGACAGTAGAAAATAATGAGGCACTAAATTGCCCCCATCCCATTAAATATGTTGCCAGTGTGTATGTGTTGACATGAAGGTCTGTTCATAATATACTGAATGAAATGAGCAAATCAAGAATTAGTATACTCACCATGATCAAATTGTTTTCACTATAATTATTTCAGTGTGAGTGAAAAGATCTGGAATAATCATCTCCAAATGTTTACTGGAGTTATTTCAACAGGATTATGAGCGATTCACCCCCTTTCGGGGGGGGGGGGTGTCTGTGGTTTCTATTTTTTCTACAAAAATCGTTTCATTTGTGTGTATAGTAATTTAAAAAAAAGTTTTTGGGGGGCTAAGTGTGAAAATTAGCAGCCCTCTCAATGTTTACACAGTTTGATGTAGTTATATTCTGCTCACCACGCAATAAGATAAAAAAGCCCAGCAGCTGACTGCACAGGCCACATTGAGACAGATTTTCTGCGAGGATTCTGTTCCAGCCCTCTTCTCCCCAGCGTTGCTGGAGAGTGTGGCTGCAAGGATTAAGCGTGCGGGTGGAAGTGGGCTGAGGCCCAAGGATTCGGCCAGCGGGAGCCCAGGGGAGATTTTCCCTCTTTGTATTTGGTGGCCATGGAGAGAGATCAGTTATGACTTAGAGGCATGGACCTGCAACCTGGGTTCAAAGTCCTTTGCAAGTTAAGGAAACAGAGAAAGACATTCGAATTGGAGCTCAGGTAGAAGTAAGGTAAGGACATGCCAGAAAAGTCAGGAAAGTTCCAGAATTGCTAGTAAAGAGGGCCCAGGAGAGAGACAAAGGGACACCCTGGTAGGAGCTAATTACTATTCTAATTGTGTCAAGCTAATTAAGTAATGAAACCGGGTACCTGTGCTTTGCCTGCCTGTGTACATTGTTCCCTTTATCATTTTAAACCTTGAGAGCATGTGAATTCTCAGTGACTCTATAGGCATGAGGTTGTAAGCTTGAGCACAAACAGACTGGGAATGGGCAGTGGTTTGGGGATTTGTGAAGTGTATCAGTTATCTATTGCTGCATAACAAACTATCCCAAGACTTAGTGAATTAAAACAACAACATGTTATTATTTCTTGCAGTTCTGAGGGTTGGCTGGATGGTTTTTGCCTGAGGTCACCCCTGTGGTTGCATCGGCTGGTGGGGTGGTTGGGGGCTGGCCTCATCTAGGCCCCAAAGTCTGGGCTTCTCTCTTCTGTGATCCCATCAATCAGTAGTCTAGGCCAGGCTTCCTTACGTGGTGGCTAAAGAGTTCTGAGAAGGCTAAAGCTGAAGCTTCCAAGCCACTCAAGGCCTAGACCCAGACCCGGCAAAGCGTTGCTTCTGCTTCAGAGTGTTGGCCAAAGCATTTTACAAGGCCAGCTCAGATTCAGTGGGAGGGAAGGCAGATACTCCCTCTTGATGGAGTCGACACTGCAGGTATAGGAATGGGAGGAATTGTTGGCGATCACCTTTGTGGACAATCTAGCACAGAAAGGAAGTCTCCAAGATCATCTCCACTCCAAAGAGGTGACACCCCCGTTACATAAAGCCCCCGTAACAAGGCTGGTATCACAGAGCTTTTTGGGGGTGCTCAACTAGAATAGTGGACATGCAGTGACCATCTGTCCCAGCTAGCCCCCAGGGAGACAAAAAGGAAAAAAATGGGAGGTGGTGGGGTTATAAAGGCTGCGGCCCCTGGAGCACTGCTGGTCAGCTGGGCTGGTCCAGGACTGGCTCTCAGCCGGGCACGATGCTGCCCTAAGAGTCCTCTGAAGTCTCTCCTGTGGATGATAATCGGTGAATGGCAGCAACAGTCCTGCCCCACCTCCTGAAGGACAGCCGTGTCGGTCAGGCCTCTGGCTGAGATGCGCTGCCTCACAGATACTGGGAACAGGGATGGGGAGGTGTTTTGGGGACCGAGGACTGAGTTTGTCTCAGGGCCCGTGACCCCAGCGTTCTACGGTGTTATTGCAATAACAACAATGATGATGGTGGTGGTGGAAGTAGCAAACACTGGCAGCCTTCGTATGTCTTGAGTCTTTGAATCCTCTAAACAACCCTATAAAGAAGATGCTCTTATTAGGCCCATTTTACAAATGACAAAACAGAGGCACAGAGCCGTTAATTAACCTGCGCAAGATGGAGCTACACTTTGAACCCCAACCGCCTGGCTCCGGAGTCTGTGCCCCACTAACAGTCAAGCTCTGTTCTCCCCTATTTTGTGGTCCTAGTGCCCATAAGATGCACTTGGCGATCTCATTTACAGCAGACTGTCATGAGGAAGACTAGCGACGTCGCTGTTGATTACACGGTAGTCCTCCAACATGAATTTGATGTGTCCTCTGGGGGTGGTATTATTGGCGCCCTGTCCCTATTGAGTCTAGAATAAAGGGAAGGGGATTCACAGGCAGCAGCGTGCTGAACCCCAAACCTGCCCATCCGGGAGTGAGAACGGTGGGACCGGGATGCAGGTTACTGCAGGTTCATACCTGAGGACAAACCAGTGGGCTGTGTTCCATTAGCCTGGCTGGCCCTGAAGCCATAGGGGTGGGTGAGGTCACTTCCACGGTCTCCCCCCGCCAGCAGCCCACGTTCCACCAGGTGCAGTGTTTCTGGAGGGCAGGCAGCAGACACCACCCCAAGGGGCTCTGCCGCCTCCCCCAGCTGCCTGGCCCAGCCGTAGAGAAGAGCCCTGGGAGTCCTGAGCCAACCTGAGCAGCAGGGGAAGGGCAGGGGCTGAGGGGCCTCCTGCAGCCCACCTGCTGTGCCCCCTCCCATCCTCCCCAGAGCCTCTCAAGAGGCCAGCGTGCATCCCCAGGCTGTCCCGTCTCTCTGGCTAATTTTCATCCAGCTCTTGAATGACCTCCGTGCTGATGTCACTGCTGGAGTGGGGTGGGGTGATGGGGAGACGCCCCCCTCCCCCCACCCCCACTTTGTTCTTTGCTTGCCAACCCCAGGGCCTCCAGAAGTACTGCAGCCCCTCCAGGGCGCAGAAAGGCAGAGGTGTCTACCAGAAAGCTGGATTCACAGAGCCGCAGCCTTTAGCCACATAGATATTAAATCACTGAAGAGCCAGAATCCTCTGGGAGGGGCTGTCTCTGAGGGGAGGGGGAGCCATCCATCATGAGGATACTTAGACCTGGGGGGAGGAGAGGGCAGAGGGAGGGAGGGGGGAGGGAGGGAGGAAGATGTCCAAGACCTGGGCAGCTCTCAGCCGACGTGAAGGCCAGGCCTGGCTGGGATCTTGGAGGCTCAGGGAGAAAGAAGGACTTGGAGTTGACTGTCAGTATCCAGGGTATTATCTCTGACGATAAAGGCAGAGGAGAAGGGTACTCCCAAAGACACAGATGATTTTTCAAAACCTCATTTCCCATGAGCAGAGCAGTAACTTCTCTGTACTAGTGAGTACAGGTTACGGGGTCCTCCCAAAAGAAGCAACCAATCCCCCCACCTCTTAGAATATAAGACAGACCTGGATTCTGATAGAAATTTTGTAGATGTTCTTTTTCTCGTGGGAAGAGACACATTTCACGGCACACATACTTGTAGAAGGGCTATTCTGCGCAGGAGTCGGCCACAGACGCTGGCCATGAGTACCACAGTCAAGGTCCTGGTTCTGGAAAGTTCAGCTTGTTGGGGTGGGGTGGGAGCAGAGCAAGCCCCTATCTGATGTGGGTTTTGAGGATACACCTTTCCCCATTTCCGATGTGTTTTTCAGGCTGTGATTTGCACATCTCTCCAGAAACAGAACCAGGGGCAGCCGGGGCTGGGTGAGACCTTAAGGCTTCCCGTCCAAGCCTCTCACTTTACAGACCAGGAGAATGAGGTACCCATACCCACAAGGGTGTGCAACAAGGGACAGAACACACGGGAGCTGACTTTCGGCCTGCTTGCGGAAAGTGTGCCCAGACTCACACAGCTGGAACTCTTGACTCTCTTTCAAATTCCTCTATTTCCCGCTATATCTTGTCTGTGATTCTAGCTTGGAGACAAAGTACTAATTTATTTAGGGTAGTAACTGAAAATTGTGCGTCATCCCGAATTAGCATCTGGAAGAGGGAGAGAGGAGCTCTCCCCTCCTCAAGCCAGGCTAAGCTTCCCAATCAATTTCCTGATCCTCTTTAGGAGGCAGGAAACTGGCATGATTGGTCCGAGCACTTGGCATTTTTATCCCACGTTCACAAGGCTCTGTGACTTAGCCTGGGTCCCCCAGAAAGCAGAGCCTGAAACAAGGGCTTACATGGGGTAGTTCATTTGGGGACACAATCCCAAGGGGTGGAGGATTGAGAAAGTAAACAAGGAAGGCAAGAAAGCTAATCCAGGGGTTAATGAGCTGGTGATAACCGTGGATAATAGGAACTCAGTCCTGCTGAGAACATGGGAAAGGAAACTGAAATTGCTGGCCTGCAATGCTGAACTGGGGTGCATTTATCTCCTGAATCTCATACCCAGAGGTGGTGAAATCCCCTCACTCCAGATGTGCACACGTGATAGAATGGCTGAGTGGGCTCCCACAGCCACTCGAAAAGCCCCAGGGCGGAAAGCAAGAGGTGCCAGGTGCAGCTGCAGTGAGGGACCCTCCAGACACACCTGTGTGCAGCCAGCCAGCTGCCATCATAACGGCCAGAGCAGAAATGAAGGACAAGAGAAAGTGGGATGGGGCATAAGAAATAGTTGATACATTCGTGCAGGTCCCTCCTACAGCAGGGACCTGGCCAGGGTTTGTGAGACCCTGAGACGGGGGTCCCCTAGGCTTTAGGCTAAATCAGTGGTTCTCAAACTTGAGCTGTATCAGAATCCCTTGGAAGGCTTGTTAAAACATGTATTACTGGGCTCCATCCCAGAGTTTCTCATTCCTTCAGTCTTGGTGGGCCTGAGAATTTGCATGTCTTCCATGTTCCCAAGTGATACTGGTGCTGCTGGTCTGAGAACCACAGTTGGAGAACCACTGGGCTAAGTGGTAAGTCTCAGCCATGCTTATTAGTAAAGCGTTCTAAAACGAGGTTTCTGGCACAAGCCCACTTAATAAAGCAGCGCCTTTTCTCCACGTGCCTTTGCCCATCCTTAACCACCCTCATATGGAATCGAGGGGTGGATGGGGTGGGGCAGGATTTCAGCAGTCCCAGCCATGATACCACCAATTACTGTCCCAAACTTCAGTTTTACCCCCCGCCCCCATAATATCATAACGGCATCCTCTCGATGTCCTCCATCACATCTATTTGGCAATGGATGCTGGATTTGATGTGACAGGTAAATAGGATCTCCAATATTTTTTAAAAACAGCTTTATCAAGATACAGTTTAGGGCTTCCCTGGTGGCGCAGTGGTTGAGAATCTGCCTGCCAATGCAGGGGACACGGGTTCGAGCCCTGGTCTGGGAAGATCCCACATGCCACGGAGCAACTACGCCCGTGAGCCACAATTACTGAGCCTGCGCGTCTGGAGCCTGTGCTCTGCAACAAGAGAGGCCGCGATAATGAGAGGCCTGCGCACCGCGATGAAGAGTGGCCCCCACTTGCCACAACTAGAGAAAGCCCTCGCACAGAAACGAAGACCCAACACAGTCATAAATAAATAAATAAATAAATTAAAAAAAAAAAAAAAAGATACAGTTTATATGTCGTACAGTTCACTAACTGAAAGTGTATAATTCAATGGCTTTTAATATTCAGAGTTGTGCAACTGTCACCACAATCAACTTCAGAACAATTTCATTACTCCCCATAGAAACCCCATTTCCATTAGCAATCTCTCTCTCCATTTCCCCCAATTTCCCCTACCCCCAGCCCTAGGATTTCTGTCTTTATAGATTTGCCCATTCTGGATATTTCCGATGAATGGATTCAAGCAACCCAAAGCCTTTTGTGAGTGGC
Source organism: Balaenoptera acutorostrata (assembly GCF_949987535.1). Lineage (NCBI taxonomy): Eukaryota > Metazoa > Chordata > Mammalia > Artiodactyla > Balaenopteridae > Balaenoptera > Balaenoptera acutorostrata. Next base: position 6,119,451 of record NC_080083.1, on the reverse strand, counting down.
TTCTTTCACTTTGCATAATGTTTTTAAAGTTCATCCGAATAATATTCCATTGTATGAATACATCACTCTTTATTTATTTATCAATTGATGGACATTTGGGTTGTTTCTACTTTGGGGCTAGTATGAATAATGCTGTTATGAACATTTGCCTACAGGTTTTTGTATGAACATATGTTTTCAATTCTCGTATGTAGAGAAGTAGGAGTGGAATTTCTGGGTCCTTTGGTAACTCTGTGGTTGACATTTTTAGAAACAGCACAACTGTTATCCAGGGTGACTTCATCCCCAGCAGTGAGTGAGATTTCCAATTTCTCCACATCTCTTTAATATTTGCTATTAATCTGTCTTTTTGATCATAGTATCCTGGTGGGTGGAAGTAGTGTCTCATTTTGGCTTCAATTTGCATTTTCCAATGGCTTATGACATTGAGCATCTCTTCATATGCTTATTAACCATTTGTATATCTTATTTGGAAACACGTCTCTTTAAATCCTTTGTCTATTTTTTAATTGGGTTATTTGTCATTTTATTTCTGAGTTGAAAGTGTTTTTATATAACTGGATACAAGTCCCTTATCAGATGTAGGATTTGCAAATATCTTCTCCCATTTGTGGGCTGTCTTTTAACTTTTCTGAGGCTATCTTTTGAAATACAAAAGTTTCTAAACATGATGAAATATATTTTATTTCTTTTTCCTTTTGTCGCTTGTGCTTTTGGTCTCATATCTTAGAAGCCTTTGCCTAATCCAAGCTCATTAAGATTTACTCCTATATTTGCTTCTAAGAGTTTTATAGTTTAGCTCTTACATTTAGGTTTCTGAGCCAACCTCATTCTTTTGCATGTGGATATCCAGAGGTACCAGCATTATTTGTTGAAAAGTCTATTTTTTCCTCATATAATTTTCTTGACACCTTGTTGAAAATCAATTGACAATGTAAAGGTTTATTTCTGGACTCCTTTCCAGTATCACACTGTCTTATTTACTGTAGCTCTGTAATAAGATTTGAAACTGGGAAGTCTGAGTCCTCCAACTTTGGGGTTTTTTTGGTTTTGTTTGTTTTTTTAATTCATTCAGGATTGGGTTAGCTGTTCTGGCTTACTTGCATTTTCACATGCATTTTAAAGAATCATATTGTCAATTTTTTAAAGAAAGCTAGTTGGAGTTTTGATAGGAATTACACTGAAGCTGTAAATCAGTTTGGGAAAATACAGCCATCTTAACAATGTTAAGTCTCTGGTCCCTAAACATGGGATGTCTTTCCACTTATTTAGGTCTTCCTTAATTTCTTTCTACAATGTTTGTAGTTTTCAGGGTAAAAGTCATGCATTTCTTTTTTAAATTTGTTATTTTTGATGTTGTAAACAGAATTGATCTTTTAATTTCATTTTCAGATTGTTTGAGGAAACAGTGGCTCAGAAATGTTAAGCAACTTGCCCAAAGGTCAAAGTTGCTAGTGTATGGAAATACAATTGATTTTTGTATGTTGATCTTATATCCCGCATCCTTGCTGAACTTATTTATCAGTTCTAGTAGTTTTTTTAGTGGATTACTTGGGATTTTATATATACAAGATCGTGTCGTCTGGAAATAGAGATAGTTTAATTTCCTTCTTTCCAATCTGGGTGCCATTTACTTCTTTTTCTTGTCTAATTGTCATGGCTAGAACCTCCAGTGCAATAGAAATTATGGGTGGACATTGTATCTTATTTCTGATGCTGGTTTGGGTGGGGGTAAAAGACTGAAGCATTCAGTCTTTTACCATTAAGTATAATGTTGGCTGTGAGTTTTTTGTTTTTTTTTTTTTAAAATCACTCCATTTCGAGGAGGGTTCTTTTTTTTTTTTTTTTTTTAAATTTTATTTATTTATTTATTTATGGCTGTGTTGGGTCTTCGTTTCTGTGCGAGGGCTTTCTCTAGTTGTGGCAAGTGGGGACCACTCTTCATCGCGGTGCGCGGGCCTCTCACCATCGCGGCCTCTCTTGTTGCGGAGCATAGGCTCCAGACGCGCAGGCTCAGTAGTTGTGGCTCACGGGCCCAGTTGCTCCGCGGCATGTGGGATCTTCCCAGACCAGGGCTCGAACCCGTGTCCCCTGCATTGGCAGGCAGATTCTCAACCACTGCGCCACCAGGGAAGCCCCCAGCTGTGAGTGTTTTAAAAAATGTTCTTTATCAGGTGAGCGTGTTCCCTTCTATCCCTAGTTGGTGAAGTGTGTTTATCATGGAAGGGTGTTGGATTTTGTCAAATGTTTTTTCTATATCTATTAGATGATCATGTGGGGAGTTTTTTGGGTCTTTTTTCTCCTCTGATGTGACATATTACATTAATTGATTTTCAGATTTTACACCAACCTTGCATTTCTGGGATAAATTCCACTTGGTCATTGTGTGTATAATCCTTTTTATATGTTGCTGGATTTGGTTTGCTAGTATTTTATGAAGGATTTTTACATCTGTATTCAGAAATATCTAAGAAGTTTTGCCTCTCTGAAATCATTTTAAGATCTGAAGAACCATTTAAAACGAGCTCTCAGAGATTCAAAGCTAGATGATTGCTTGAAGTATGAGTTTTGCTTTGAAAATGTGGATCTGTTTGAGAGTCCTGGAAATTCTAAACTAGTAGAGTAACATGCCAATTTATCCTGAGATGGAATCATCTGAGGTAATCCAGTAAATCAGTATTTCTGGAGATAGAGAAAACTGAAAATAATATCCCCAAATGATATACCATCCTATGCTTGTCTTTTGTAGCCTAGCATAATATTTTTGTTATGATGAAATAATTGCCACTTATGCCCATAAGAGTTTATCGTTTGATATGAGTAGGAATGTTTACTTGAGTCTCAGTGATCTACTCAATATGCTGCTGATGATATATTCACGAATGCTCACATGATATATATCATTTTATGTAACTAATTGATATACTCATTGGTATTCAATAATATACTCATGCTGTAGTCAATACACTGATGATATTCTCATGAATACTTATGTGATATACATCAGCTGATGTAATAAGTTATTCTTTGAGGAGCAATGACATCTTTCCATTTCGTGGAGTTTATAGGCCACTGCAATGCATGGTTGTAAAGGTGAATCAATAACTTTTATCATAGCTGCCAAGTTCATGTATGTGAACACGCTGAGTTTAAGGTGGTGATGATACATCTGTCATGTATAGATAGTCACAAGGAGAGTTGGAAGGTGGAAACTTAACTGAGGACAGAGGTCAGGGCTGGAATGAAGGATTCAGTGTCATCTCTTGAGAGGAAAATATGGGATACCAGCACAGGAGTGACGACTGAGCCTGGAGGAATATCTATGTTAGCAAGAGGAAAGCAAACAGAAAGAGCATAGCTGATAAAGCAGGAGCAGTGAGAGGGGGAGAAGAACCAGAATGGTAGAGAAAAACCAGGATCGTCAACAGAGGGAAACAATGGACAAGAGTAAATGGCTGAGGACAGGCCTTCTGATTTACAATCTGTCAAGTCACCTGGTAACTGTAGGGAAGGTGTGTTCAATTATACCTTTGATGGAGAACCTAACGGGTGCCAGAACCTAGAGGACATATCCCACATGTCCTATCTTCATAATACTCACAATAACTTTATAAACTAGATCTTATCATGTCCATTTCATAGATGAGGAAACAGTAGCTCCGAAATCTTAAGTGAAACTGTCTTAAGGTGAAAAAGAAAGTCAGTTGTGAGCTGGAATTCAAACCCAATCTGATTCTAAAGGAGAAGGCAGGTGATAAAGAAAATCAAAGCAGTGCGGGTACACACAGGAGAGGTCCAGCACCTATCGGCAAAGATGGAACGGGATTGAGAGAAGAGAGAGCTGTGCCCAAGGGGGGACGTGGACCCCTTTCCTTGAGAGCCCTGATTGGGTGGCAGTAGAGGACACTCAACGCTGCATCTGGCCTGGCGCTCAGGGGGTTTGTCCCCCATCACTCACTTCACCCCTCTTTCGTGAACTGACTGGACCTAGAAGGAGAGATTCATGGGGTCGTATAAAACCAAAACACAGAGCTAAGTTCTGAGAGTAAACAGGATCTTTTTCAGACTGGCAGAGCTAGTTGGTGATCCATAACAGGATATAAAATTCTTTTTGTTTGCAGAGTAGAGTGGTTACATAAAGCATAATAGCACCATAAGAAATGTGTCCTAGCTGAATTAACCAGCCCCTCTTTCCTCCACACGTGGAGATGATGAAACAGCATTTAATTGGGCCCCATCGCTTTGACTTTTATGAAGTTCTGGATAAGAACTAGGCTGAAGCTTTGCTTTGCTCTATTAATGGGACCAGAAAAGCATTTGTAAAGTTATTTGTTTACATAAACAAGGATGGGGGTGTTATAGCTCCTTAAGAGAACATAAATGATTCTTAGGAACTTAATAATAACCATGCACCTACAAGATCAGGGATACACCAGCTATAAATATTGTTTTTTCTATAATTTAAGCAGGTCTCCCAAAGCCACATTCCTGACAATTCTTGGTTAGTTAATGACACTTCTCACACTCTGTTAAAAACAATTAAATAATTATTTAATACAACCAGTTAATTAAATAAATATATAATCATATAATTTCTTTTCACATATTCTATGATCCCAGTGGGCCAGCTCACTATTGGTCTGAAATGGTGAATGAAGTTTTATTCCTTTTATTCTCTTGATACTCAGCAACATCTGATCAAGCTTTTTTTCCCCCCACTGTTTTTTTTTTTTCCTTTTAAAGAAACAGTTCCTTTGGGGGCCTGCATTTAGCAGTCTACCCAGTCTGTATATTTTAACACTCAAGATCCTAAGTAGTAAAATAGAATATATATTTCATGTGTGTATCCAGAGTGCTCATTTCCAAACCACATAATTATCGTCTTCTTCACACTGATGAAAAGAGTTGAGCAAAACACAGAAATAAATATCAGAACTGAAATCAGGAAAACTTGGCCTTCCTCTTTTGGCTCCTCCCACTTAGCTGGCTCTGCTTTCACTAGTAGGAGTGCCGGGGCAAGTATTAGGTGTACTGATTCCCAGAGTAGCTCCTACGGGCTTTGAGATGTTGCCAAGAAAGGGGTTCTAGACCATGATACGAGATGAGCTGAAGGCCGTGCGTGGCCTGGGATTGATGCCGAAAGCTCAGCTTCTCTGTACACCGGTGCCAAATCGCATCTCGGAGACAGAGTTTTGGACAAAGTAGAAAAGGAGAGCTTTATCACTTTGCCAGGCAAAGGGGGACACAGCGGGCTCCTGCCTCGAAAAACTCTGTCCCCACTTGGGGAGGATAATGAGAAGTTTTACAGCAGTGGTTCAAAGAGGGCGTGATCAACTCGTGGACATTCTTCTGCCGGGCTGGTGGTGAGGTAAGTAGGCGTCAGTATCATCAACCTTCTGGTTCCAACTGGTCTGGGGTCTACCTGCTTGTGGGCAGCATACCAACGTTAATCATTAACTTCTCCCACCTGGAGGGGTTTCAGTATTTGCAAAACAGCTCAAAGATATTGTATGTATCTGTTGATGGGGAACCAGGACTTTGCCCGGAGGCTACATTGTTGTATCTCTTGACTGTTTGTTTCTCCCTGGTCTCCCCAAACCAGGAGTTTGCCCCAAGGCTACACTATTGTATCTCTTTGACTGTTTGTTTCTCCCTGGTCTGGCATTCCCTCCCATCCCTAATTAACAACTGTTTGAATCTGTCTCCCATTCCCTCCCATCCCTAATTAACAACTGTTTGAATCTGCCCCCGTTGGAACTCAGGGAAGGTCATGGAGGCTGAATGAAAGCTATTTCCTCTGATCAAAGAAATGGGGGACACAGAAAGGCTTTGTGCTCAGGAGCCCCATAGGGCCCTGCTTGGTATCAGGATCCTTTGGTTAAATTTCATGCCACTGGAGAACACACCATCGGGTAGATGCATTTGTGTTGCTTGTGCTTTGCAAAGACGTATGAAACCTTGGCTGGCCGTGATAATTTTGCTAGCAGTACCACCCCATACTTGCGCCATTCCATCCCCCCATGACTTCTCTCCATCATGGGTCGTCAACAGAACCGTGTCGTGGTGATCATCCGTCGGCATTATTTTGTTCAAGTTGTGGCTCAGATTGGCTCAGAAGGAAACTTTTATCAGCTTGTGGCTTAGACCTGTAGCCTATCAGTTTAACACTTCTCAGATTCCTTGTTTTGGAGTAAATACACCAGTACAGGATTATTTGGCATTGGTGTCTGTGCTTGGTTGGCACAAAGTCCTTTGAGTAGGGCTTTTGTCACCCACCTTCCATGGTAACAATACAAGCTATTTCTGGTACAGATTTTATTGGGCATCACTTCGGAAGGAGACTATAAATGCCAGTGACTATGCCTCCCTGGGCTTGAGTCCCGTAGCTAAGCAGCCTTGGATGAATGCTCAGGTCTTGATGCTAAAGGCAACGGCTTTGTTTACAAAGATCCAGTGCTTTCCAAATGTCTGTGCTGGTCTCAGCGGTGTTCTGCCTGTCAGTCAACTTCAATTGTCTGCTAAGTCAGATAACCGATGGGAAAGAAGTAATGGAATGAAATTTTTTTAAAAAAAGAGTGATTATTCAAATTAAAAGTTTCAAGCAGGTGAAAAGGAAGCGTGTGGAGGCAGAATCATGGGAATTCCCTGGCGGTCCAGTGGTTAGGATTCAGTGCTCTCACTGCCGTGGGCCTGGGTTCAATCCCTGGTCAGGGAACTAAGATCCCCACAAGCCGCACGGTGCGGCCAAAACAAACAAACAAACAAACAGAAAAAACAACCCACCCAAAGGAAGCATGTGGAAAGCCAATATGAACAAGCATGGAAGCTGGATGGACCCAGTGTTAAAATTCCCTGCACTGGGCTTCCCTGGCGGTGCAGTGGTTGAGAATCTGCCTGCTAATGCAGGGGACACGGGTTCGCGCCCTGGTCTGGGAAGATCCCACATGCCGCGGAGCAACTGGGCCCGTGAGCCACAACTACTGAGCCTGCGCGTCTGGAGCCTGTGCTCCGCAACAAGAGAGGCCACGATAGTGAGAGGCCCGCGCACCGTGATGAAGAGTGGCCCCCGCTTGCCGCAACTAGAGAAAGCCCTAGCAGAGAAACGAAGACCCAACATAGCAATCAATCAATCAATAAATAAATCTTTAAAAAAAAAAAAAATTCCCTGCACTGGACCTTCTCTTAATAGATATGAATGGAGCCCTGGAAGAGTCAAGAGGGGCCGAAAGGAGAGTCGAAAAATACTTTGCTTATCTAATGAAATGTTTGTGACATTTCCTTTCCTACGCAACCTGGTAATGAATGGCTTACTGAAAACCGTGGAAAACCATGTCCCTTTTTTATGACTGTTATTCATTGGCAGCTGAGAAGCTCTATGTGGCTCTGGTTACCACCAGTCAAGAAGGAAGAACATGAAAATAATTGGTGGAATGGAGGTTGGGGGCTGCCATGTGGAAACAAACATGAGGTTAGTGCCCTTCCATTTGGGAAAGACAAAGGTCAGGGCAGGACATGATCAGAATCTGAAAATCATGAGAGTGTGGATCATGTGGGTGAGAGCTGTTCACTTCTCTAAACGTCAGTGTTTATCAAACAAGGAAACTTTATGGGGCTTCCCTGGTGGCGCAGTGGTTAAGAACCCACCTGCCAATGCAGGGGACACGGGTTTGAGCCCTGGTCCGGGAAGATCCCACATGCCGCGGAGCAACTAAGCCTGTGCGCCACAACTACTGAAGCCCACGTACCTGGAGCCCGTACCCCACAACAAGAGAAGCCACCACAATGAGAAGCCAGTGCACCGCAACAAAGAGTAGCCCCTGCTCGCTGCAACCAGAGAAAAGCCTGTGCGCAGCAATGAAGACCAAACGCAGCCAAAAATAAAATAAAATAAAATAAAATTTTTTAAAAAGGACATATAACATCACCAACAGATCAAAATAGACACGTGGAATTTGTTGTCCCCGAAAATAGTTGGTACTGGTTGGTAGGGGGGAAACTGGATCAGAATGGCTCTTTAAAAAAAGACCAGTCTGCTTGCAACCGTGGAAGTGGCTGCAGGACATGATTAAGAAATGATGAAAGGGCAGAATTCTATCTGCCGGAAGGATTAGGGTAGGTTTCACAGAGGAGGTGATGCTTGACTTGAAACATGAAGGATGAGTAGAATTTTACTGTGTAGGCACTTTGAGGAGCGGATATCCTAGGAAAAAGGCAAAACGGGTAACAGTATGTAGAGACACCCAAGATAATTGTCTTCAGACCAGTACGCATGACTTGGGCATTTGGATATTCAAAGATAAGCACAACAGGAGGTGAAGGCAGGATAATATTTTCTGTTATGCTAAGGAGTTTGGCATTTATCCTTTGGTCAGTGGGAAACCATTAAGGCATTTGGAGTAAGGGAATGATATGACCAGATTTATATGCTGGAAAGACTGCTCTGGTCACTCTATGATGATTAAATAAGGAGAGGGGTAAGACTAAAGGCAGGAAAAACAGTAGGCACAATATTTTAATGGTGCAGTAAGAGAGGATTGACAGTGGGCTTGGCGGGGGGGCGGTGCATAGAACTGAGATATAAGAAGGAAGAATCAACAAGACTTGATGACTAATTGGATACCTGGTGAGGATCTTGGCTTGGTTCCTTCAGAATCTGACCTTGAAAAGGGTCCTTACCATCTGGAACAGAAAAGTGGCTTCATGGCTTAAACCATTGTTGGTGACTCCAACTAACAAGTAAGGTGTGGGCCCAGGTTGAGGTGACACAGAAACTGGGTTCAACCCAGTCGACCTCCAGCTCTAGGAAAAACCGTGCAGCGGGTCTGCCTACAGCCACAGGGACCCTCACGTCGTCACGGGGGTACTCAGAGGGCACCGTGATAAACACAAGGGAAAGACAGATGCTTTGAGGAAGGGAGGGAAGATAACTTATCTGTTCATAATTTAGATTTTAATGTTGCTTTGAAATGGAAGACAGCCTTCCTGTCTTCTGGGACCAAATGCTGGAAAGAGACGTCTGGTTACAGAGTTGTCCTGGGCATGTTGGATAAATTCATGTTTAAATAATGATTTCAAGTGAACTGAGGAAGACAGAGAAAGAACAGATCCCAGTGTGTTTTTCCCTTTCCTAAGGAAACTCTTGAACCCAGGGATTTCTCAACCTCAGCATTACTGACATTTTGGACTGGATAATTCTTTGTTGTTAGGGGGCTGTTTTTATGTGTTGCCAGATATTTGTCAATATCTCTGGCCTCTACCCCGAGTAGCCCAACCCCGGTTGTGATGACCAAGGATGTCTCCAGGCATTGACAGGTGTCTCTAGAAATTGACACATGTCACCTGGAGGGGCAAAAAAAGAACCACTGCTCTACACTCATGGTTCTTGAATTTTCAGGTACGTAAGGCTCACCTGGGGACCGAGTTCAAATGCGGATTCCAACTCATTAGGTCTTGGGTGGAGACTCTGCATTTCCAGCAAACTCCCAGGTGATGCTTGATGCTGGCGTTCCAAGGACCTCACTTTGGGTAGCAAGGTCTTCACACTGCCCAACTTTTCTCCTACACAGGCTCCCACTGCCCAGGGTGGAGCCTGGGTGGCAGCAGGGACCCCCCCCCCTCCACCAGGAACCCCTTCTTGTCATCTCAGCAAGGACGTCCACCAAGCAGGGGGCCTGCTATTCCACGTCCCGTTCTCCACGTTCTCGGTTGGGGAGGCATGGAGTAAATTAAGGAGGCACAACTCAACTATATTGTTATGCCTCCAATGTCCCACCGGAAGCCTTGGACAGGCCCGGAGTTGCTCACACGTCAGCCAAGGCAGCTGTGTCTCAGTCCACGGGGCGCAGGTCAGAGGGCACAGCAGCTAAGGGGACCAGATGGTCTGTGCCTTGTTTGTGGGCACGTGCATCCCACACTCACACAATGATTTCCACATTTGTTCCTTCCCTCCGGAAACGGAATGGCCATTTTTTAAATGAAATAGCACTGAAGTCTCTCTTTCTTTCCAGTCTGTGCGCCATTGAGCCTTCAGATGTGAATATGTTTAATCACGGAACTTTCTTTAAAAGTTCGAGTAGCCGGCTTTATTTGGAAGCCAAGGAGGGTCATGATTTGGAGCAAAATGAAAAGATATCTACGCCCACTTTCACCCACCCTCTAAAAAGGGATTCCTAGCCAAGCCATTGTTTCCCATTAAATGCAAATAATTATAGGGGGTGTCATGTATTAAGCACTTAACTATTAACACATTAGGGTTAAAACGCAGAGAGGCTGGCTGAGAGCCTTTATTCCAGGCCCCTGCACCCAAAGCTTAGGGAGCGGCAGACCCCCAGGGCCCTTTGCAGGCCCATCTGTTCTCAAGCTCTGAAGGCCCTGAGACGGGCTTGTTTGTTATCCTGAGAAGTCCTTCCACCAAATCGAGGTCCTTCTAAGCTGTAAACCCAGGTGCAGGCTTCTCTTTGCTAATACGTGCTATTTTTATTCCAAAACACCCATTTTTTTTTCAACATGGAAAATGAGGCTGGTAACACACCCCACCCCCTTCCCTTGTTGGTCTTCCTAAGCCACAGGGAGCCCCTGAGCAATTACGGTTTCCACACCACTGCTTTGCCTCATTCCCGGGCAGACACATTTGACACAGCCTGGAACCTACATCTTTGTCTAAGGCTCAAGACGATCTTCAAACCTGCGCTTTCACCCTGCATCGCCTTTAAATTCTAGATAAACTCATGACCATGGCCAGCCCCAGCATGAATGTTAGGGTCGTGGATTTGAAGCCCTGCTCCTCAGTGGCTGGGTAACCTTGGGTGATTTGCTTAACCTCTCTGAATCTGATTTCTCCCTGGGCAGATGGGTGTGATGATGCTTCCCTTTCAAGGTTATTGTGGGCCATCGGGAAGGGGTGAGGGTCAGAGGGGTGCCTCTTTGCCAGGTGTGGACCCCAGCCAGCAGGATTTCAGGCTGAGGAGATTTGGGGGAGCTGAATTGGCTCCCACCCCTAACCCTAACCCTTCCCCAACCCTGTCCTGTCCCTCACTTTTCTTCGGGTGGAACGACTCTCACAGAAGCACATCAGGAGTGCCCTCCCCGCCCCACCATCTCCCCCGCACCTCTGAACAAGAGCTCTGATGAGGCACTGAATCCATTTCTGCTGACCAAGCAGTTTCACCAAACTGCGGCCATTCATGGCCAGGGCGGGGGGTTCAAACGTCACATCCCTTTCTGGGGCTGTGAGCGAGGTTGGGGCAAGGAAGGAGCAGATTCAGCCCAGCTGGGTCCACACGCTACAAGACTGGCTTCACGAGCAGACCTGCACCAGTTCCCCATTTTTTCTGTTGGTGTAAATTCTGCCCTCGGGGCTCTCAGAGACCCAGGCACTGTCCGGGCAGCCCACATCACATGAGTTAGAAGCAGCGAGCAAGGGATGCCCGAACCCCCCTCCGTCAGCTGGCGTGGAGGCAGCTGCCTCCTCCAGACTCTCCTCCTTGGTCTGTCTCACTTGCGTGAAGCCAGCTCCCAGAGCTGCCATTGAGCAGACGCAAACATCCTACGCAGTTATTCTCTCCCCAGTCACAGCAAAATAGTTTCCCTCTACCCACTTCAGCTGGAACATCTTATTTAAAGTTCACACCCGAGGAGACGAGGGTGTTGATGGCCAAGTGCCCCTAAATGAGCAGAAAATTGGGAGGCCTCTTCCCTTTGGATAACAGCTGTGGGGTCTGTGTCCATCTGTCTGGCCTCTGCCGGTCCTGATGCTGCCTCTGGGTAGAGGACCACCTCGGGCGAGACACCGACCGCCAGCGTCCCTCCTGTTCATTCAAGGAGAGCGGCACACCAGCTACTGCCTCCTGTACCCAAGCCCCCGTGGTGTCCCTTTGAAGGTGCACAGAGAAGTAAAAGTCCCTGCTGGGCGAGGGTGGGGATAATGATCAATCATCTTACGTTCCTTGAAATGCCACTCGAGGGAAGCAATCTGAGCGGTAGGAGAAGAAGGGCCTTCCTGGCGTTTCCGGGCTTAGGGACGTGAGGGCTGGAGAGAGACCTGGCTGGGGCAGGGTTTTTTCCCTCCCGGTCTGCTGGGCTGCGAGCAGGGAGCAAGAAGCAAGGGTGCTGAACAGATTCCGAGGCCTGCGGTGCTGAGATGAGGCTGTAGGTGACCCCGTCTTTCTTGCATTGTGACTTCTTTTGCTCCATTTCTTAGTAACCCCCTCCCATCCGAACGCACCCTATTTCTAATATAGAATATTTCGGATTATAAGAGGAATGCCTGCCCATTAAAGAAAGTTTGGAAAACACAGAAGGGTATCGAAAATTACTCATAATCCCAGTAAACCCTTTGAGAGCAACTGATGTAGCCTCTCCCCTTGTGCATATCCCCCCACCCCGCTTTTTTTTTACAAAGATGTAATCACATTATATATTCATTATAAATCTCTTGTTCCCTTAATGTTATTTTGTGAGAATTTTCCACAGCATTAAAATATTCTTGGAAAGATCACATAGAATGACTGCAGGGCCTCCAGCCTTGGGAGGTGACATGATTTATTCAACCCACCCCCCGTTGATTCCATTTAGCTTGGTTCTCATTTTATACTATTATAAACAATACTGTGATGATAATCATTATACATAAATCTCTGCTATGTCTGTAATTATTTCCCTTAGATAGATTGCTATGACTAAGCCATGACTAAGTCCAAAGAGGTGCATGTTTTAAGACTCTTATTATATCTTAAGTCAATTACATCACTAATTGCCCTAAAGAGATACTGTCCTATCTTAATTCTTATTTTTCTGTATTGCCTGTTCATGTCCACAGCCTGTTTTTTTTCCCTGAGGAAGTTCATCCTTCATTCTTTATTTGCAAGAGCTTTTTTATATACCTTAAAACTACTGTTTTTTTTATAAAGTGTTAATTATGGGCGAATGCACAACATAAAAGTCACCATCTTAACCATTCTTAAGTGTACAGTTCAGAAACGTTAAGTATATCGACACCGTTGTGCAAATTGCCGCCACCATCCATCTCCAGAACTTACTCATTTTGGAAAATAAAAACTCTGTCCCCACTAAACAAGTCCCCATCCCCCCACCCCCAGCCCCTGGCACCCATCATTCTACTTTGTGTCTCTATGAATCTGACCCCTCTAGACACCTCCTGTACGTGGACTCATGCAGTATTTGTCTTTTAGTGACTGGTTTATTTCACTCAGCATAATGTCCTCAAGGTTTATCCACGTTGTAGTGTGTGTCTTGGTTTCCTTCTTTTTTAAGGCTGAATAATTTCCCATTGTATGTGTAGACCACATTTTGTCAATCTGCTCATTCCTTGATTGTCACTTAGGTTGCTTCTACCTTTTGGCCATTGTGAATAGCGCTGCTATGAACATAGGTGTACATTTATGGTGGTTTTTGACATACACAATTCTAAACATTTTTATAAAATCTGCTCCATTCATCTTTCCTTTCTTTGTGCTTCCTCTCTGCCCTCATGTGTAGACATGTCTTGCTCAACCAAGGTTGGGAAGATCTTCACAAACAGTTTCTTCTACTTCTTTTACTAACTCACTTTTTCCTATTAAATTCTGGACTCTAAGTGGAACATGTTTTGATGAATGGCATATGTTCTGCTCAGAATATGTTTGTTTGCAAGAAACACAAACCCACTCAACATACCTCGAATAAAAAGAAGCTTATTCAACAGCACAGGGGTGTCTTCAGGCTGCAGAAACTCCTGGGCCTCCTGGGAACGGGGCCAAGAGTCTCCCTCTGGGGCCTTTCTCTTTGCAACAACGTTCCTCTTTCTGGACCAGGTCTTTCTGCTCCCACTTGGTTTGGGAATGCACAGAATCTTGGGGTGTCTTGACACCAGCACCAACTCTGTATGACTTTCCATGTCCAAATACTCTGACGGGGAGTGCTTCAAACGTTTAATTTATATTCTTGAGAGCAAGAAAGTGACTCGTTCAGCACAGTTCCTGGGTTGGTTTCCCTGTGTCTGTTTTTAATTTCTGGCTCAATCAGCTCTGGCCAGGAAAGGGGAGATGGTCATGTGATACAAAATAACCAAGGCTTCCCTCTTTATTAGGAAATTAGTGTGGGCCTTCCAAAAGGATGTATGTCTGGGCAAGCACCCCAGTATGTCTGTCTGTTTGAGGAGAAACTGTAGACATCAGTCTAGTTTTCCCCACATAGATAACCAATAACTTTCTTTCTTCCTTTCTTTTCTCACCAGTAACAATAATGGAAGTGAAGGGCAGCAGTGCCATAAGGAACAGGGCAAGTGCTGTAGGTACTCAGAGTTGGGACCAGGTCATGGCCACCTGGGTTCAGGGGACCTTCACCTTTTCCATGTCATGGGGAGAACAGACTACATCCATAGCTGATTGATCACCTGCAGGACTTGCCAAAGGGTTGCTTGGGCCCAGGATATTGGACACAATATTCTTTTTCACTTCTTGCCATTGAGCTGAAATCCTTGATCCCATATTCCTGGGCCCACTTCTTTTGAACGTGACCTCCACTGACCTTCTTTCTGATGCTTTCCCAAATTTCCCTTTCTTGCAATTTAATATGTCTTTATTTCTCATGGCAGCCTGAAGCTGCTGAGAGGCTACAGGCCAGGGGTGTAAAACAATGTTTTTCTCAAATCTTGCCTACTTACATGACTAGCTGTGCAGTTTGGGACAAATTATTTAAAACAGGGAAGATTTTATTTTGCTTATGTGCCGTATGGAACTATTGAGGTGTAGAGCAGGAATATGTTGTCTTCAGTAGAACTCCCAAAATGTTTTTCAAAGTGGTTTATCGTTTTGGGTTCCCCCAGCAGTGAATGAGAGTTCTAGCCGCTTCACACCCTCACCAACATTTGGTATTGCCGGTCTTTTTAATTTTAGCCATTCTGGTGGGTGTGTAGTGGTATCTCATTGTAGTTATAAACATCAGTTTTTTAAGCCTTAAAAACTTGCTTTTAAGCCTTAGGTCATCCCCCAGTGAGATATGTGAATAGGAGCAAGATACCTAAACACTTGGAGATTCAATTTCCTCATCTACAAAGTAGGGGATACTCTTGCCCACCTCCAGAGGTTTTATGAAGATTGAATGAGATAATGATTACAAAGCAGAGGGTCTGGCTCATAAAAACCCTCAGTATTAAATAATAACTATTGTGGCTATTGTTGTTATTATTATTGCTATTATTAATATTATTATGACTGCAATTGATATAATCCAGGTCAAGAAATCCCCTATTTGGTTAAGGTTGTCCTACATATAAAAACATTATTGGTTGAAATTGTCCAATATATGTATATATAAACATATATATACACACACATACATATTTTTTTAATGGTTTAACGTTCTCTAAGGCAGTTGGCATTGATTAAAGAAGAATTATGAGAGAAGAAATTCATTTAATCCATTAGCAGCTATCCAGTGGGTACAACCTACGTGCCCAGCACTATTCTAGATGCTCGGCTTCTTGTGGAAGGTAAGCTCTGGGTTTAAGAAGAGGAATAGACAATAAACCATAACCAAAGAGGTGAACAAGATAGTTTTACATAAGGCTCCATGGATATGATGAAAGTAAAATGATGTGACAGAGAATGTCAGGGAGCCTACGGTAGATGGGGTGATTAGAGAAGGTCTCTCCCAGGAGGTAACATTTGCAGTCAGACCTGAATGATTAAGAAGGATCTGGGCGTGCAGAGATCTGAGGCCTGGGTATTCCAAGGTTGAGGGAACGGCAAGTGCAAGGCTGTAAGGCAGGCATGAGCTGGGCACATTGGAAGAACAGAAGATCCACCGTGGCTGTAGTGGGATGGGGAGGGGGAAGCTGGCAGGGCCATGGCATGCAGGGTCTTGCAGAGTATTTTACATTTTTATTAAGTGTATTATGAAGCCGTGCAAGATATTTAGAAGAGGCATAGTGGGATCCGATGTCTCTTTTTAGGAGATTACTTTGAAGTGTGCTCTGTAGAGAATAGATAGCTGTGGGTAGAGAGGTAGGTCGGAAGGCTGGTCCTACTGTCGCGGGAGGTCAGATGAGAGGTAGTGGTGGCTTGGACTAGAAGGTGGCAGGAGAGATGGAGAGCAGTGGGTGGGTATCAGATGCATTTTGCAGATGGTCCTCAGCTCGCTGATGATGGGAGGATGAGATAAAGAGAGGAATCAAGGCTCTAGGACTGGGTAGGTGATGGTGAGGAAGAGTAGGTAGAAACGGTTTTGGGGGCTGTAGAGGTAAAGTTTTCTTCTGATCGTTGTTATGGGTTGAATCGTGTCCTTCAAAAAGATCTGCTGAAGTCTGAATCCTTGTGAACGTGGCCTTATTTGGAAATAGGATTTTTGCAGATGTAAGCGAACGAAGACGAGGTCACAGTGAAGGAAGGGTGGACCTTAATCTGTTACAGCAATGGCTGATGCTGCAAGAATAACTGAGTGGAGAGATGGACATATAAGCTGGACAGAAAGGAACCGAGAACAAAATGTGAGGGGAAGAAAGTGACTCTCAGCAACTCTTGACAAATTGTCTTTTGTGGGGCAGCAGAGAAATGGGGCGGCGACTGGATTGGGAGGCCTGGGGTCCAGGGAGAGCACTGTGTTTACAGTGGTGAGCGTCTGGAGGAGTTTATGTGTATCTGAGCCTGTTGAGGAAGGGAGATGGATGATTAGGAAAGATGGGGTACTTTTAGGAGCTAAGTCCTTGAGAAGGTGAGAGGGGATGGATTTTTTTTTTTAATTAATTTATTTATTTTTGGCTGTGTTGGGTCTTTGTTGCTGCGCGCGGGCTTTCTCTAGTTGCGGTGAGCGGCGGCTACTCTTCATTGAGGTGCGCGGGCTTCTCATTGCGGTGGCTTCTCTTGTTGCGGAGCACAGGCTCTAGGCGCACGGGCTTCAGTAGTTGTGGCACACAGGCTCAGTAGTTGTGGCTTGTGGGCTCAGCAGTTGTGTCTTGCAGGACCTAGAGCACGGGTTCAGTAGTTGTGGCACACGGGCTTAGTTGCTCTGCGGCATGTGGGATCTTCCGTGGCATGTGGGACCAGGGCTCGAACCCGTGTCCCCTGCATTGGCAGGCGGATTATTAACCACTGCGCCACCAGGGAAGTCCGGGATGGATATTAACAAGGGTGTTTCACTCACTTTGGTAGCAGGGAAGACAGAGACAGAGGGTGGATGTCAATTTCCTATAAATGAGAGAGTGCCTTTCCTACTGCTCCAATTTCTTCGTGGAGTATGAGGCCAGGTCATCAGTTGAAGGCAACGGAGAATAGGAGGTGTCGGAGGTTCCAGGAGCCAGGAGAAACCAGAAAAGACATTGGAAAGTGAAAGAGCAAACATTCCAGGGAAGGAGAGAAGAATCACAAAGGAACCAGTGCAGGCTGGTGGGAGACTGAGTGGCTTCCTTTTGATGTGAGACGGTTTCCTCTTGCCAGATCTTCGTGAGTCCGACTTTTCCAGAGCACATCGGTGACAATTGCAGAGAGTACCCTAAACCACCAAGGGATAATGATATTACCAGCATGAGCCTTGAGATTCTCCCCAAGATAGTGGGTAGCAGAGAGGCCTCCCTGGAGCTTTGAATAATTGTGAACCTAAGACTCTTCCTTTCCTTTCTCCCTGGAGTATTTTGAAATAGTATACTAGAAGAGCTTTGCCCCAATAGTAATAATCATTGTTATAGTAACAATTTATTGAAGAAGTGTAAAATGCTCTGTGCTTTATATGCATTCTTGCATCTAATTTCATATTCATCACATCCTCATGAGGCAGACAGCATTCCCATTTTATGGATGAGAATAACTGAGGCTAAGGACGGGTAAACGGTTTGTCCGGAGCCACGTGGCTGGTGTCAGAGCCAAGTTGATTTGTTGGAAGCCTGTGCTCTTACCTCCTGTCTATTACTGAGACATGTCTGGGTCATTTGAATATAAATCTTCTCTCATGGATAACTTCTCAGATATATGTAATAGCCCACACATTAAATTGTCTTCCCATTGGGAGATAGAAAAAATTATAGCCCCCCAAATTCTCCCCTCTCCAATTGCTTCTCCTGCTCTGTCTCAGGCAGAAGGGTCTCTCTTGTGTGTTTTGGAAGAGAGGGGGTCCCTTGAGCGCTGGCTAGAAGCATGGCTTTCCCAGAAGCGTGCTGGAATGAATGGAACCCCAAGAATACGTAGTGACATAGGATTTCGGTTCTGTCCTAAATCACAGGTTAGTCATACTGGGACTTTGTATCATTACTGAACCTCTCTGAGACTGTTTATTCATCTGCAAAATGGAGATAATATTGTCTTCAAATATTTTCCTCTAGATAATAACAGGCATTCGTTGCCCATGTCTCCACGTAAGGGCACCTGATAAAACTCTATTATAAGACGGTAGAGTTTTTCAGCACCATTCCATTGACCCCCCCCCCCCACTAATTTGGACGCACTCAGAGGAAGCTCAGTGTTTTTTGCAGAGTAGGAGAAGAGGTCAAGGGTCAGAGGGGAAAGCAGGCCCCAGTCACCCCATGGCTAAGCCACTCCCTATAAATCTGCATTGCGATAACAAGAGAGGGTCTGAGTAATTCACAGATTTCCTGATTGACCCCCTGCGTCTACCCTAATCTCCTAAAAGGTTTGGGGCAAGGAAGGATTCTTCCCTCCCTGCATCCTTTGCCTCTTCTACCCAGGCCTTCTTCAGGCCTCCTCTTGGCCAGGGTCCTGCTCTCAACGAGACACAACTGAAACGGTGTCATAGGCAGAGATGGGAATTTGGTTAGATGCTGGGCATCTTCCCAAGAGGATTACAGCCAGCACATCTAAAGAGAAAATAAACGGCACACTGGGGTCCCCCGAAGTAGAAATCAACCTCTGCACTCTTTCCTCCAGTACAGGGGAGGCCGTGGGCTGCGTGGGCACTGGGGAGAGCTCCGATCTGGGAAGATGCGGATTTTTGTCACAGCCAGCAGTGATCTTGGACTGTTCGTTCTCCCTTCCGAGCCCCAGTTTCCTCATCTGTAAGTCTTGAGGCTAGAAAAGGTGACCTTGAACGCTCCTTCAGTTGTAGCATTCTCTGATTCTATCCCAACGGCTGGAGGAGGAGGAGGGCTTCGTCCTTCTAAAATCCCTGACGATTAATGCCATCACCAATAAGGCTCTCCCTCATCCCCTTGGTAAATAATTAGGATGCGCTAGAGATGTGGTTTTCAGACTTTTATCTTTGAGTCATGTAATGCTTCCTTTTAAAAAAAATCTTACCCCAAAGCATATGTAACATATAAGAGACCACAGCAGAGCCCCCTATTGCAGTGGATGAAGTTGACCTAGAGTTTGCCCTTGGCCACAGCTGGAGACCTCTACAGAGTACATATTGTTGTTTTTGTTTTGTCTGTTTGTTTGGTTTGGTTTCAGGCACAAAGTACCAGTTTTCTTAAGTCCAAATTAACCAAACTGATGATTCAGAGGACATTAATTTGAATTGAAAGGGGTTCTTTTATGAAACACTTTCTGGAGGATTTGTCCCCTAGTGCAATGGTTACCAAGCTGTGTTCTAGGTTCTGCCCTTACTCCACCTTGCTCGAAATGCTCATTCTTCTGTATCTGATGAGATTCCCCTACTTTCCTAGGGCACAACGGTAATAGGATGAAAAGCACCAAATTGAAAGTCAAGATCGGGGGCGAGGTGGGCCAGTTTCCAAAACTGTCTCCCAGTGTGACCTTGACAATGCCTCTCCTCCCCCTCTCTGGGTTGACGTTTCCTCCTTTGTCAAATGAGAATATTGGGCAAGGTGGTTCCCATACTGTTCTGGTAATCTGGGATTGCTTACCCGAGCCCTCACAGCCGTGGACACCTGGCCTTCACCAGGTGGGCTGCACACCTGGCCCCCATCCCCAGGTCTCCCGGCTATGGAGTCAGCAGAGGGAAGACGCCAGAGGGGAGATCTTTGGGGTTGCCCAGAGTATTTGCCAACAGCTCTGCTGACTGCACAGGCTCTGGAGGAAACAGTCCCCATGTGCTTGTGTGAGCAAGCACTAGAATTGTCACAGAAAGCATTCCCAGCAGCTGCTCTCTCGAGATTTTTAAACTAGTCGTTGTCAGTGCAATCTGCAATTCGACCTGGCCTGCCCCCAGTTTACCCTGGTAGAGCTAGCTCAGAGCTACTTTATTCACTCAACCAAAGATGACTGCATGGAGGAATGCAGGCCTCCTGGCTCCCAGCCCCAGATCCCTCGTGGAGCCATATGTGTGTGCTCTTGGGAACTAGAAGGGTAGGGTTTCCTGGGGGAAGAGCTCTCAGGCCAAATAGCAAAGCCCAAGCTCTCTGCAGCTCCTCCTCTTGATCGTTCTGGCCTGAGGTCAGCTGAGGGCACACACAGAATAAGAAGACCCCAGGGAGTTCCCTGCATGGGAAAGAGGAAAGACCGTGGTCTCGATGTGAATAGGAGCTCCCATTTATTGAGGCTTATCGGTGCGGAGTATTAGACAAAACGATTTATACACAGGATCTCATTTAATCCTTACCACCATCCTGCCAGGTGATTAGGGTCTGCGTTAGATAAATGCCATGTTATTTACACAAGGAGAAGTGTCTTCTCTCACTTCCTGGCCCCTGTACTTCTTTTTATAAAATGACTGTTATTAGAGGGTTTTTTTTTTTCATATTAGGAAGTACAAAGAGAAAAACAAAGAATGGCCCATGATCCCACTCCCTTAATCCCCAATAAACTCTGTCAACAGTACAAAAAGAAAAATAACACATATATGTATTTAGGAAATTCAAACAGTACAGGAAGTAATAAAACTCAAGGGTAAACACATCCCTTCCTTCCAGACCCTCTCCCCAAAGGAAAGATAGTTTTAGTATTTCGTTTGCAAGGTTATTTGCAGAAAAAAAAAGTTTTGTACAAACCAGTCTACCTGCAACAGGTCTCTATATAGTCTCTCTGTGTATATTATTTTCATTTTTACTTTACATGAAAGGCGTAATACTGAAACATTGCCCTACACTCTGCTTTTTTTTCCACTTTCTATACCTTAGAGCTCTTCCCACATCGGCACACACAGACCTGCCTCATTCCTTTTAACAGCTGTGTAGTATTCCGTTGTTTGGACAGATTCCAGTTGACTTAGCCCCCCCACTGACAGAAAGTATTGCAATCAATGCTGCACTGTCTAGCCTGGTTCATATCTTATGGAAAAACTTGAGAGCATATATGTAGGGAAAATTCCTAGCAGTGAGATACTAAGTCAATGGCCTGTCCTTCCAAGAGGCACCACTAATTTATCCTCCCACCAGCAGCAATGAGAAAGCCCATTCCCCTGGCGCTGGGTCTCATCAAATGCTTCAGTTTTGCCAAATCGATTCATCTTTTGAAAAAGATAGCTCATGTTTTGATTTGCATTTTCTCAATTATGAGTTAAGGTTAATCACATTTTTATATCTCCATTGACTTAAAAATTTTTTTCTTTCTTTTTTTGGGGGGGCGGGGAGGGTAATTCCCTATTCATATTCCTTGTGCATTTTTTTCTAGTATATTATTATTATCGTTGTTGTTGGTCATTGTTATTGATATGATGGAGCGTTTTGTAAACAAAGGGAAACCCCTTTCTCACACGTTAAACCCCAGGGTTTTACACGTGTTTTTTTTTTTTTAATTATTTATTTATTTATTTATTTATGGCTGTGTTGGGTCTTCGTCTCTGTGTGAGGGCTTTCTCCAGTTGCGGCAAGTGAGGGCCACTCTTCATCGCGGTGCGCGGGCCTCTCACCATCGTGGCCTCTCTTGTTGCGGAGCACAGGCTCCAGACGCGCAGGCTCAGCAATTGTGGCCCACGGGCCCAGTTGCTCCGCGGCATGTGGGATCTTCCCAGACCAGGGCTCGAACCCGTGTCCCCTGCACCGGCAGGCAGACTCTCAACCACTGCGCCACCAGGGAAGCCCCTACACGTGTTTTGATGTTGGTCTGTGGCCTCTTTTCCCGTGAGGAAGGTCAGCAGTGAAGTGGCTGTAGAGCAGGGCCCTGGCCAGCACCATCGAGCTCCCTGCCACCTTCCCAGAGACCAGCTCCCTGTCTGTTCTGAGCGCACACGACGCATTGCAAGCAGGCTCTAAAGATGGGGGCACTGTTCCCGCTATCGCGGAAGCTACTTCTGGTTTTATTTCATCACAATAATATATTTTTATTGCCCTATTTGCATACCAGATTTTCCAGGGCAGCTCCAGTATCACTCAAATTTATTTAGGTCAATAAAGACAATTTGTTAAATGTTATGTACAATCTAATTTACCAATCTTTTCTTAATGAAGTTTTGGATCTGTGTACGGTAAAGATTACAAATAAGTACATCCATGATTTTAGAAATTCTGTAGTTTTACTCCTTGCTTGACAGATTTCATCATTGGGCAGCTTTTTCTTCTCCCAATGAGGACTTGAGGATATTTTAGTCTCTGAGTTCTTAAAAACTGGAAACTCTGTTTCCTTTATTGTTGGAGAATAATTTGGAAGTGAGTAAAATACTTGGGTAACCTTTCCATCTGTGTGTCTATCGATCATCTATTTAATCTATGTATTCATCCATCATCTATCAATGAATCTATCTATAGTTATCTTAGAAACAAAATAAAATAATTATTTAGGAGTCAGACATGTCCCCAGAAGTATCTGTTTTCCTAAAGTCAGTATTTATCACATCCATGAATTTCTTTGTACTTGTATAGCACTGCATTTGCACATATTTAAACAATATAGTGGTGTGTTGCATGTTTTAAAACTCCCTGTGATGTCATCCTGTTTGCCTTCAGCTAGTTTAGTGTGGTTCTCAACATAACTAAGAATTGTCCATGTTGATACTTACAGCTCTGATTCATTTTATCTGCATCATTGTATAGGATTACATTGTCTGAATATACCGCGATTTATCCCTTTTCCACTGGTAGGGAATACAGGGTTTTTTCCCAGTTTGTCTTTTTTAGAAACAATGTTGTCCATGAACATGCTTGTGTGTATCTCCCTATGCTCACGCGTGAGGATTTATCTCAGGCATAGACCTGAAGGTGAAATTGCCGGTTCTGTGGTGCATCTGTTGTCAACTTTATTAGCCGTCACCAAAGTTCCTTCCAAAGCAGTTGTACCAATTTGCACTCCCACCAGAAGTGTGCAAGAGTTCTTGTTTCTGCTTATCCGTGTCCAGAGTCCCAGGCATTTTCATTTTTGCCAGTCTACTGGGTGTGAAATGATATCTCATTATGGTTTTAATTTGAATTTCCCTGATTACCTGTGAGATAGAACACCACTTTATGTGTATTGGCTCTTCCGGTTTTCACTTCTATGACTTGCTTATTCATCTCTTTTGCCTCTTCTTTCTATTGGGTTGTTTTACTTTCTTATTAATTTGAAGTTATTTGTGTGTTCTTGATATTAATATAAATGTATGTTTCTATCTGTTGACTTATGGTTTCATGATTGCTTTTGATGTTCAGAGTTTAATTTTTTTCTGGTTTATTAATGAGCACGGACTTTATTTACATCACTGGTTGATACAGAAGTCTCAAATTGTTAAAGTTCGACAAAAAGAAGCATACTTTTGCTTTTAGAAGGTGCTTTTACCAGAAACAGATACAAACAAACAAACCAAACTCAGCAAAACAAGAAAAAACACTTCTTGGATTCTTTTTTTTATTGAGGCATAATTGATATACAATATTATATTAGTATTTGACAGTTATATACGTTGCAAAATGATCATCATAGTAAGCCTGGTTACCATCTGTCACCGTGCAGACTTGATGCAATATCATTGACTATATTCCCCATGATGAACTTTACACCCCCATGACTTATTTATAACCGAAGTTTGTACTTCTCCATCCCCTTCAGCCATTTTGTCTCTCCCCCATCCCCTCCCCTCTACCGAAATAAAAGTCTCAAAATTCTTTTTTTTTTTTTTATAGTTTGTTTAACCATTCACCTGTTTACTTTTATTCCTAGTCTGTTGAATGTTTTTATCATGAAAGGGTACTAAATTTTGTCAAATACTATTTCTGCATCAATTGAGATGATCATGTGATTTTCTCCCCCTTAATTCTGTTAAGGTGGACAACTTTTTTTTTTTAACACTTTATTTATTTATTTATTTTATTTTTGGCTGTGTTGGATCTTCGTTTCTGTGCATGGGCTTTCTCTAGTTGCGGCGAGTGGGGACCACTCTTCATCGCTGTCACGGCCTCTCTTGTTGCGGAGCAAAGGCTCCAGACGCGCAGGCTCAGTAGTTGTGGCTCATGGGCCTAGTCGCTCCGTGGCATATGGGCTCTTCCCAGACCAGGGCTCGAACCCGTGTCCCCTGCATTGGCAGGCAGATTCTCAACCACTGCACCACCAGGGAAGCCCTCAAAATTCTTTAAAAGATGGCTTCACTTTCCGTAGAGTTAGTGTTTTATGAAGTTGGCTTGTGTTTTCCCCTTTTTTTCCTAAATGGCATTTCACCAGCATATATATATTTAGATATCTGTCCTTCGAATATATAGTCTGATATTTGACTCAAGACTAAAGGCTTCCACCTGCTCAGAAGAAAATCTATTAACTTTTAATTATTGTTTCTGAATTATCCCTTCTATCTCTCTCCTGGGCATCTTATTTGAAATAGTGACTTCTGGAGTTGTCCTTTCTGTCTCTTCCTTCCTCCCATCCTTCTCGTCTCTTCATCCTTCCCTCCTGAGTACCCAGTGCATCTCTCGTTGGAACTGTCTTCACCAACTTCTTCACTATCCACCCTGTCGTCCATCTTTGCAACTCAGGCAAACTGTCCTGATCAGTTTCTTCCCCCACCCCCCTCCATGGCTTTTGATTGAATTTCACCGATGCGAAATTCTCTTAAATCTTATTGAGGTCACCATTCAGATATTACCTTATTTTTTCCCTCATGTTTCTTGCAGCAAATCTCTTTTATAGAGAAACTTTCTATTTACTCAAGGTCGCTTTCTCATCAGAGCCACCAGCATCAGACAACTCCAGCAACCCAGCCCCAGACCTCTCTTTAGCTTTCATCTGCCTCCCACCTGGGGACCATTTGTCCCTCAGTGCTGTTCCTGTGACTCCTGACTTCTGAAGGATGCTGATGGTGAGAGGGCAGGGACAGATCTGGAGAGAGCCACGTCATCCACATGCTGCTTTGCAAGTTTGGTCCAGCAGGTGGGGGCAGGCACACTCTCTCTACAACCTGAGACCACCCTTGTTCCTGATCGGGGGCTGTGTGTTTGTGATGTTGCCACGTGGGTGTGTATTCCTGCTACTTACGTGTGCTCACAGAGCTCCCGCTTACCTCTGCCTGGAGCTCTGCTGGATACAGGGCCATTTCTCTGGAACTGCAATTTGGGCAAAATTTGTACTCCTTTAGCCTCCTGCCTCGATGGCCAGCAGGAGGGCATGGACTTGGGGTCATAGCTGCAGAAAAGTGAAGGGGTGGCTCTTTGTGTTATGGCTAAAGAATTCTGTGATACCCATTCATACCATTCACATCACTGGCCCTTGAACGCTGCACATCCCCAAGGCAAAGAAGGGGCATTGCCTCTCCTCACATCTGACCGTCCACTTGCATAGGGCTTCAGTTTACCAACCATTCTCTTCACACTGCCCTTGAAGGAAGTGATTGGTCCTTTGGAGGGTACAGAGAACGTAAATCATTCTAGACCTTGACCTCTTCGCATTGGCCCGGATCTGGCTGAAGACTGACCTGCCCATAGTTCTCTGAAACACAGTGTTTCAAAAAGTCTGGTCCCTGGACTTGTGACCATCATCAGCATCACCTGGGAACTCGTTAGAAACAGAAATTATCAGGCCTCACCTCCGATCCACTGAATCAGGAATTCCGAGGCTGGGGCTGGGCAATCTGTGCCGTCCAGGTGAGTCTGATGAACTCAAGTTTGAGGACCACGGCTCGAACAAAAGCTGAAACGGCCATCATGCCTTTTCCAGCTGTCCCGAGAGGTGCTGTTGAAAAATATAAAGGCTCCCTGGAGACTTGGGTACCCAGTGACAGGTGTCTAGACTTGGTTTTTGTATTTACTTTTCATTTGAACTCAGTATTTTCCAGACCTGTTTGACCATAGAATTCCTTATTCCTGTCATGTGCTCCTGGTCCTGCCTCATTCCCCTCAAAACCTCAGTACGTGAAACTCCACACGTCTGAGATCCAACGTCTGTGAACTTGGGAATCATCACATGGGCTTCTCCTGGCTTAGTGTTTCCCCGAGTTCCTGGCTAAAGCCTCAGAGAAGAATCACAACTGCACTTGTTCAGACTGAGGGGTGAGCTGGCTAGGGAGAGGGTTGTAGAAAGAGTGTGGATTTAGAGGCGGGTAGACCTGGTTGGGATCCAGGGTCCACCACTGACTAGCTCCATGAACTTGGGAAAGTGACCTTTTTCCACAGGGCTCTTGTGAGGAGTAAACGAAGCCAGGTGCACAGCACGGAACTGACATGGGGTTTGCAGTCAGAAGACCAGGATGCTAGTGATGGTTCAGTCACCTTCCGACTTGACACCCCTGGCCTCAGTTTTTCCATCAATAAAATGGGGGAATAATAATAATAGACAACTTACCACGTGGTAGTGATTAAAATTTTAAGGAAATAATATATATGAATGATCTTTGTAAACTGCATAATGCTACAGAATGTTCGGCTGCTATGTCAGATTAAACCGTGTTTTCAGAGGCTCTGTCCCTTTGTCTGGCACATAGTAGGTGATCGGGTGATTTAGTTGGCTTTCAGTCAAGCACAACCCCAAAGCAGTAGCGCAGTGCTTAGCCCTGAGGGACCTTGTTCCAGCTGACAGATAAGAATGAATTGAAGTAGCAAAGGCACCGTCTTATGTGCCATCTTTCTCAGGATTGATTTGTTTATCAAAAATTTTATTTATAAGGAGCACAAAAATAAACCAGCCCAAACTCTGCAGGATGTAGCAGAGGTTCTGAATTAATGAGGTCCAAATTTATGAGGGTTCAGAATTGTTACTTCCTTTTCTTAACTCTTTTGTTGTCGGGAGGGACAGTGGTGGGGAATGACCCCTCCACACGCCCCTTGTCCCTCTCTCCTTCATCCCCTGATGAAGTTGCATTTTTCCAGGACTAGAGTTGGATTTCTGGAGCTGTGACGTGGCTTGGGATATGGGCAGAAGCCTCTTAGTTCAGCTCCAATAATTCTTTTCTATAAAATTCTGGGTTGTGACTACATTATTTTAAAGCAAGGGAGTTCCTTGTGGAAAGCTGTGTGCCCTGAGGAAGGAGGTGTTTATTTCCAGAGTGGAGGGCATGAGGGAAACAATGGCAAAATTCTCTTATATTCTTCATGCATCAGAATCACCAGGCTACTTGATAGAAATGCAAAAACCCTGAGCCCCATCCCAGATCTACTGACACAGAAACTCTGGGGGCGGGGCCCAGCAGGTTTGAACCTGCCCTTCTGGTTTTTCTGATGCACACTCAGGGTTGAGAACCTTTGATCTGGGAGAAGAAGGAAGGAACAGGGCCAGCCGGATGTCACTCTTCAGGGGAAGGATGCTGGAGTCCGGAACCTAAATAGTGGGTGGTGCTGGGCACCCATGAGGACCCCAGCAAATGTCCATTGCACCCACCTGAACAAACTGAAATTCAGTTGTTTATCCATTTACTCTAGGGCAATGGTTCTTCTTCCCTGTGGCACATTAGAACCACCTAGAGACCTCGTTAAAAATACCCTGACCAACTGAACCAGAATCTCTGGAGTAGTGTCCGGACATCTGTATTTTTAAAAGCTTCCAGATGATTCTGACACACGCCCATTTTTGAGATCTAATGCAGAGGGTGCCTAGCTAAGAAAAAATGTGATTTAGGTTGTCTTTACATTTATCATAGATTTTTCTGTTGGAAATGTATTTTACCTATTTATATTATAAAAATTACATACTCATTAGAGAAAAAAAACTTGGAAAATACAGAAAAGTTGAAAGGAGAGAAGCAATAAGACTCATGTTCCAACTATCTAAAGGTGGTAGTCAGTATCAGGTGTGTTTTCTTTCAATCTGTTTGTTTAATACACTGGTTTGCATTTTTTTACCGTGTTGTGATCATACTTAATATAGCATTTTCTTCCACTTTTTTACTTAACATTACATCTTAGGTAGTCTGCACATTGTTATAATTGTAAGTACAGTTTTTAATATGCTCTTGTGGCAACATGACAAAAATACGGCTTTCCTCCATTTTCACATGTGCATAGTTCAAGATGGTGTTTAGAGAGGCCTTCTTTTCTTTATAATGCCTGTATTTCAAGCGTATTGTGAAATCCTACTTTGAATATCAGAAACAGAATATTAACTCTTTCTCTTCTCTTTGAATGTCTTCTCCCAGGGTCCTAATCTGTCCTCAGACTTTTCCTCACCCCAACCCCACAGGTAGATGGATAGATGAGGCTGATGAGGGATAAAAATCTTACTATAGAAAGTCGAGAGAGGAAAACACATAAATATTTTCCCAGTGTTTTAGAGCCACCACCCTACCTCTCAGCCTCAGCGGATATTGGATTTCTCCTAAGCCACAAGGCTATAATTCATAGGATGAGGTGTGATTCATAAACGTACACACACATAGAGCATTCTGATCAGACCCACACTTCTACGCTTTGTAAAGAAAGAAACCAAAGGAATAAGACAAGAAAAAGAAAGAAGGAAGCTGGAACAAAGGAAAGGATGGTAGGACAAACGGACTGAAGTTCTGATGTGCTCAGTCAGAAATGCCAAAGTCAAGCCCTTTTTCCCACCTTTCCTTTCAACATCAGCTTCCCAGAACTTTCTTCTTTGTTGCACAGTTATATGTGCGTGTATGTGTACGTGTGTGTGTATATATATACACACATATATGTGTATGTATTTAAAATGGTAATATATATAAAGTATGTAATACTTATATATTACATACTTCATATATGTACTTTATATGTTTATAATATATATTATATATAATTTATAAAAAATATATATATATATATATTTTTTTTTTCCTTGATTGCTTCTACCTTCTGACTCAGCTGCTGATTTGAAATTAAGTTCACCATCATTGTTGGGTGAACTGGAGCAGCAACGTTTGTCTTCTTGTTGGTGTCATGGATGTACCAGGTAATTCTGCCCCATCTTCTTGCAGGACATTATGGGAAGGATGCTTACCGAAGTGGAGGACCTGATCTCCATAACTTCATCTCATCTGGATTTGTCACGTTAGGAAGAGGACACACGAAGGGTACAGTGGAAACCATTTTTTACTAAAATACAGAGGTTGCCTAGGGAACCCCGATCTGAAATGTGAAGATGGTGTGGAGGCCAGAGGCTGGTCCGGGACAGGATAAGTTGGGTGGTTTCCATGGCTACTTATCCTGGTGACATGTGTGGCTTCTGAGAGGAGTGACCAGGAGGTCACAGGTGTGACTTTAGAAGGCAATAATAGACTTCCAAGAGGTATGCGTCCTGCCCCGCCCACGGCGTGGAGCAGGACACAGATGCCAGTGGCTCCCCGTGGGAGGGGACCACAGGCGGCATGGTGGGAAACACTGCCGACAGATGTGGCAGCATCTGCAAAGTGTTTGTTCTCCTCTTGGCTATTATTCCTTTCCATTTGAAAGCCACATTTTATAAACTGATGTCAATGTTCTGTACTGTGGGTCTCAAAGCCAGCAGGCATGTCAAGAGTTTTGGCGTCCTAAGTGTGTCTATGTAAACGCTCCATGATGGGCACACAAAGGTAGAGGTTACACAGACCTTCAAGCCACAAGCTGAAAGTTAACGTGGCATTTCTGCTGAGCTGCTTTATGACCTAGCCGGCAGCTTGCAGAGCATCTGTGCAGGGGGTGTGGCATCTTCGATTCTGTCTTTTGTTTAAACAGAGTTCTACTAGTGTTGTGAGCATTCTGTCATATCAAGAGTAACTGGATCCCTAACTCCTTTGATTACCTTCCTAACACCTGTGTACTGTTATAGACAACTGTGAATTCTGTTGTAGGGACGGTGTATCCCTGTCTTCCCCTGAAATATGTGTTTGTTTTAAGTGTGAGTGAACAAGGAACTTTGCAATTTTTTCTTACATTCCATGCACCCAATTTTTAAATTCCCTATGTGATGTTTGTTCATCCTATAGAGAAAAAAAAATCTGTATCTGTGTATGTATTTTCTGTTGTGTCTCTTTGTGTCTAAATAAAGTTGATTGAGGATACAGGTGGCATTTGTGGCTACTAAGAGTTGCAGAATCAAATTGGGACCAGATGGCTCGGGAAGGGGAAATGGGCCTCACAGTTAACTGGTGAAAGACACAATCCTTGACGTACTCATATCAACTCAAGCCTGGGATATGTGACCCCCATGTCATCTGCTTTGTGATAATTATCTATCACTGTGAAACCAATTACTCTAAAATGTAGCATTTTCAACCAGTAATAAACATTTCTTATCTCACATAGTTTGTGTGGGTCAGGAATTTGGGAGCAGCTGAGTTGGGTGCTTCTGGCTTGGGGGTCTCTCATGAGGTTACAGCCAAGGTATCAGCAGGGGTTGCATCAGCTGAATCGGGCTTGACCGGGGCTGGAGGACTTGCTTCCAAGGTGGTGCACTTATATGGTGCTGGCTATTGGCAGGAGGCCTCAGTTCCTCCCCGTGCCACTCTCTCCAAGGTTACTTGAGTGTCTTCACAGCATGGTGGCTGGGCTTCCCCAGAATGGGTGATCCAAGAAAGAAAAAGACAGATGCCACAGTGTCTTCTATGACCAAGGCCATGGGTTACACATCATCATTTTCACAATATTTTATTGGTTACACAAGTCAGCCCTATTCAGGATGGGGGACTACACAAGGGTGTGAATGTTGGGTGCCTAGGATCATTGAGGGCCACTGGAGGGCCACTTTGGAGGCTGGTTACCACACCCCCATGACCCACAGAGCAGAGCTACAAATCGGGATCTTTCCAACAGAACATGGCCTTCTCAACTGCAGTGCTTTCTACCCTTACTTATTACTAAGGCTTCTCAACGGCAGTGGTTTCCCACCCTTACCCTGCCCCTTATAGCTGGTCCAACCTGAAACACCCAACAGTTCAATCAATAGAACTCTTTATAAGTATATTATAAACGTTATGGCTTTGGGTACACACATTCATTTCGACAAATATTTCATGAGGCCTGCCACGTACTAAGCAATATTCGGAAGTAAAACAAAATAGAATCCAGCCTTGTGGAACTCATATTCCGTTGGGGGGAGCAGACAAAATAAACCCTTGATGCTAAGTGCAGGGAGAAAACCTAAAGCAGGTAAAGGGGGCGGGGAGCTACTCTTGTCAAGGAAGGCCTCTCGGATGAGGGGGTAATTGAACAGAGACTTGCATCCCAGGCAGGGGCATCAGGAAGGCCCTGAAGTAGGTTTCTTGTAGATCAAGAAATAGGAAGGAGGCCCGTGGTTGAAGCAGGCTAGAAGGAGATGAGATCAGAACCACAGGGGAGCCCAATCATGTATTTATGGGTGTGGATGTGAGGCTGCTTTCAAATTAGCTAGACCTCCATCGGAGCCACACAGGTGATTCTCTATCCTTATCTGTCCTTGAGTCACTGTCACCTGGGCCTCCAGGAGACTCTACCCCGCCCATGTGTGTGGCGGCTTTGCTGTGGCCTCTGCTTATTATTTCTCCATTTCATCTTGTTCTGTGGTCTCATCCAGCCCTCCTGTGTGTGCATGGCCTGTCCTTCTGGTCCATCACCCTTACCAGATCCTCTTCTCCATTCCCTTCCACTCAAGAAGGCCTCTGAAACCTCCTCTTTCCGGGAATGTACCTTGCGTGTATTTTCTTGTTTAGATGATAAGAGATTGGGGTGGGAGTGGGGCTTTGGAAATGGGGATTCCCTTCCAATATCAAGACCCTTTATCCCTGCGCAGCCTAGATCTCTGGAAAAGGGCCAAGCTCTATCCTCGTTTCCTTCAGAACAAACCAAGTTCAGCTCTGAATGGTACTTATAAGTAAAGCAGCCCCATGTAAATGCCCCATGGGAAGGGGACCACTCAGAGACATCTAAGCTGGGGCTGTTCCCCATCATGTGTGTTTGATTCTCTTCCTTTTCTTTCTTTATTTACTTTTGCTTCAACTCCAATTACTGCCTTTCTGGTCCCTCCCCCTTTATTCCTTTTTTTGTTCCTGCTTCTTACGTGTGCCTTAGGCCTTCTGGTGGCACCTGCCCATAGCATAGCCCCACTATGACTCTCGGAACTTGTGGAGTAGCTGACATCTGTTTTAGAAGGTAATAGCATTGACCTACCGACCACATCACTGAGTTGAACATGGATTTCTCTCAGACTCTGATTATCGGAGACCGAGCATGGATGGTCTTTGTTCTGAATGGCACTGGGAACCTTCACTGGAAGCTGGGACCCTCCCAGTCCTGTGCTCCGTTTCATGGGTCCCAGAGGCATCACAGAGAGACATGCACTCCAGCTCCAGTGGGGCTCCCCCAAATTCAGACAGTAGGGGTTGAGGATGCATATATGTCTGCCTGCTTTGTAACAAGATTCACAGGTACATGGATAATTAAATTCTTTGGATGAAGCCTAACTAAGTAGATATTCTTTTGTTAACGGGCTGGAGAAGGTGAGACATTAGAAGAAATAGAATTCTGACCCTAGGGGCTTCCTAACCACCAAGGCCCCCTGCTGCATCTCTGTCCTGTTGGGAGACCCCACATTTTAGCCTAGGGGGCCACACAGTCATTGGCCAGCCTCCGAGGTGGCATAGCACTGCCTTAGGCTCACAGGCATCAGAATTCGTACTTACGCCCCTTTGCAGGACTTTCTAACTGAATGATGTGATTTCACCTTTTCCTATAATCCTTACTTTTCCTTTTATTTTTTCCTTCTCCTAGGGAACTAATTCTGCATGTCTCCCTGCTCTGATTTCTTCTTTGACCTCCTGCTTGCTCATCCCTTGGGGTAAATGGGAGTCAAGTCTCAGGAAGATACTGATCAGAGTGGCCATGAGTTTAGACCAAGTTTCCCCTATAACTTTTCCTCTGTTGATTAGACAAGAGCCCCCAGACTCTCCCGCAGGAACCCAGGGCAGTCTTTTTTTTTTTTTTTTAAGTTTTTTTTTAAAATTTATTGATTGATTGATTGCTTGATTGCTATTTGGGTCTTCGTTTCTGTGCTAGGGCCTTCTCTAGTTGCGGCAAGCGGGGGCCACTCCTCATCGTGGTGCGCGGGCCTCTCACCATCGCGGCCTCTCTTGTTGCGGAGCACAGGCTCCAGATGCGCAGGCTCAGTAGTTGTGGCTCACGGGTCCAGTTGCTCCGCGGCATGTGGGATCTTCCCAGACCAGGGCTCGAACCCGTGTCCCCTGCATTGGTAGGCAGACTCCCAACCACCGCACCACCAGGGAAGCCCCCCAGGGCAGTCTTTAAGGGCACAGAGGGTCTACTCGGGCTGCCACGATGAAAACCCAAGGATAAAGGCTTCTCTTTACCAAGCAGTTACTATGTGCCGGCGCTGTCTTACTTGCACCTTTACAGCAACCCCGCAGGAGAGCTCTTGTCCCCACTTTTACTGGTGAAAAACGGAAGCTGGAGCCGTTGAGTGGCCTGCCCAGGTCAACTGCAGACAGTTAGCGTTGTTTCATCCCATCCAGACCTGCTTCCAGAGTAGGTACTCAAGCCCCACACATCCTGTCTCGTGAAGACGGAAGGGCCGAGGTGGGCGGGGCAGTGGGTCAGTGGGACCCACATGTCGTGAGCACTCGGTGACTGATGGCTGTTTTATTAGACGATGCACTTTACAAGACAGGAAGTCACAAAAAGATGACGGGCCGGAAACTAACACCACCTTGTAAATCAACTATACTTCAATTAAAAAAAAAAAAAATCAGGAGTTGGAGCATTTACACCAGATGAGCAGGGTCTGTCCTTCCAGAAAGGAGGCTCAGTCTCCTCAGATAACTATTCAGGGTCTGTCTCAGTGAACACACCTACGGACACCCTCTGCTGTCCAGGTGGTTTGGTTAAAAATCTCAGGCTGGCTGGCTGTTTTTTTATTTTATTTTATTTTTGGCTGTGTTGGGTCTTCGTTTCTGTGCGAGGGCTTTCTCTAGTTGTGGCAAGCGGGGGCCACTCTTCATCGCGATGTGCGGGCCTCTCATTATCGCAGCCTCTCTTGTTGTGGAGCGCAGGCTCCAGACGCGCAGGCTCAGTAGTTGTGGCTCACGGGCCCAGTTGCTCCGCGGCATGTGGGATCTTCCCAGACCAGGACTCGAACCCGTGTCCCCTGCATTGGCAGGCAGACTCTCAACCACTGCGCCACCAGGGAAGCCCTGGCTGGTTGTTTTTGAGTCTGGATGAAAAAGCCTGAAGACGCTTTCCAGAAACTCCCGTGGGACCTACTGTTAATTCCCTTGATCTCCACCAGTGTAGCCCAGGCCACGCCAGGCCCAAGTCCTTCCAGGTGGTGGTGTCAGCAAATGCATCTGATCTGTGCTGACCGGCACTATTCCTCGGGTCCTTTCCACCCGTGTGTGTGTCCATGTGTGTGTGTAAGAGACAGAGAAATCCCTGAAGCCTTTGCTGAAAGGTAGGAGCCCCAAAGTGACTCCCGTTTGGAGGAGGTAGGCACTGCTGCCCACCTGGCCGTTCATCCCTCCACGTCAGCTCGCATGCTGAGCGTCTGCTCTGTGCCACACACTCTTCTAGGCCCTGAGGATGCAGCAGACAGACTTTACATGCCAGAGAGAGATGACAGACATACTGAAAGAAAGAAGTAAATCTCTGAAGTATGTCAAAAAGGAGTTAAAAGCTAGGGAGCAAAATGAGGCTGAGAATGAAGGAAGGAGTTGCAGTTTTTAAAAAGAGCATCCAGAAGGCTTCAGAAAAGAAGTGGCATTTGAGCAAAGGCTGAAGGAGGTGAAGGGTCAAGTTGTCTGGATTGTGGTGGGGGGAGGGTTTCCCAGGCCAAGGGAACAGCCACCCACTGCCCACCTGGCTGGCACAGGGACAGCCGTGAGGCTGGAGCAGATGGGGCCTGGGTGTGGGCAGTAGGGGGCGAGGTCAGAGAGGGGCTGGACCACCCAGGGCCTGGGGGTCACTTGACGATCTGATCTGGTTGCCGCTCTGGGCAGAACAAAAAACAAGATGCTTTGGGTCTGAGGTATTAGGAAGAGGGACGTCTGTGGGAGGGCCAGGGTTTCGGCAGAGGCTGGGGGTGACGTGAATTCAATCTGACTTCATATTAAGTTTTAGATGCTTCTTAATCACCCATGTGGAAACGTCAAGTTCAGGGGAGTTGTCCTGGCTGGAGATGTAAACGGGGAAGTTTCCAGTACATGAAGCCAGACGCTGGGTGAGATCAGCTAGCGGGTGAGCAGAGGCTCCAGAAGAGGAGATGAAGTTGGGGAGGTGAGGAGGGACCTGCAGAGGAGACCAGTCAGGAGCAGGGAGCCAGGAAGCAAGAAAACCAGGGCCGGGTGAAGTCTTGGAAATCAAGTGGGAAGAAAATCCATGTTTCCGGGAAAGAGCCGTCAGCTGTTACAAACTGTAGAGAGGTCAGGGGAGGTGAAGCCTGAGAAGTGACTGCGGTGTGACTTGTAACGTGGAGGTCATTGTGAGCTTGGCAGGGGCAGTTTGGGGGTGGTGGGGGAACTCATCCATCCGATGGATGCAAGAGGGAATGGATGGCATCTGGGATGTGCTTCTACACGATCAGGGCAAACTGAGTGACGGGAAGAGAAGGGTTCATCATGCTCGCCTCTCTATCTGGGGAGATGTTTGAAATGTTCCATAATAAAAAGTTTTAAAAGATTGTTAAAATAACGGGCGAAGAGGAATAGGAGACTGCAGGTACAGACAACTCCTTAGAGTCTTAAAGTGAAGGAGAAGGGAGAATGAGGGCAGTAGCTGGAAGGCGGTGTGATATAAAGAGAGGTTTGTCTTTTTTAAGATGGGAGAAATCACAGTATATTTGATATTTGTATGCTGGTAGGAAGGATCCAGTAAAGAAGGGAAAATTGATTCTGCAGGAGTGGGGGATGGTATATTTCAGAAGTGACGTCCTTGATAGGCGAGAGATTCCTTGATGGAATCTGCCTCCCGGCGGGGCTGGCTTTGTCTGAGGGTGAAATCCACCCAGAGTCGCAAGCAGGGTATTTGGCCACAGGTGCATGCAGGTGGGCATATGGGATCCCTGCTCAGTGATTTGGGAAGCAGGGTCATCCACTGTAAGCATTAGGGTGACCAACCATCCCAGTTTGCCCAGGACTGTTCCAGTTTTAGCCCAGAAAGGCCCGTGTCCTAAGAAACCCCTCAGTCCTGGGCGAATGAGGTCAGTTGGTCACCTTAGTGAGGACGTGTGAGCAGGCCCAGCCTGTCTGGTGTCAGAGCGTCTTCCACACCCACCTCTAGAGCCCAGAGACGTGCAATGAGGTTGCTGCTGCCGGGAGCTGGCGCCTGCACAGCCTCAGGGGCCTTGGGACTCCCCTGGGATGGACGTAAGGCCAGAGCGCCAGAAGCTGCTGCCCCGTGCGGAGCATCCCAGACCCCGCAGAACGACCCTGGATGGATCGCCTCATTCTGTCTACGTGATGCTCCCTAGGGCTAGGCTGGAAGTGGCCATTCCTGCTGCCCAGCAGACTCTCCATGGGGTCTGAGACAGAAGATGGGTGAGGGGCATAAATGCTACAAAGGGGGTGCGGGCGTTGGAGCAGGTGCTGAGACCAAAGCTGGAAAAGTGACCGTCCTGATGCCAGTTCAGGGGTCTCAGCAAGGAGGAGACTGGCAGAGGTGGCACCCCGGCTGCTCAGCCCCCAAATCCAAGGAAGAGGAGGAGCAGTGGTGGTCCAGAGGGAGGGGCTGGGCAGACGGCACCTGCTCCCTGAGGAGAGAACAAAGCCAGAGAGGGGTTCTAACACCCAGAAATGCACAGGTGTCAGCCAGTGATGAGTCTGGGTGAAAGGTCTACCAGGAAGGAGACATCAGAGCAGGGAAAGCAAGGACCAGAGCCTTTGGATCAGCGTGATGGGTGGGAGACAAAGCACAAGACGCGTGAGCTTTTGGTGATGACAAGGTCCAAGGGATAACCGCGGGAGTGGGTGGCTGAATGAAGCCAGGAGGGCAACCAAAACTGAGTCAGGGACCTGCTTCGGCTCTTCTGGTTCCACGTGGGTTTGTGGTTCCCCCAGCACTGTCCTTCTCAGTCACCTACTTCAGCCCTTGCCCGAGCCCCACTGCTGGCCTGAACCCCATGCACCCACGGGCTCGTGCTCACCCCTCCCTCCAGCGCATTTGTCTGGGCGCTGCCATGGCCGCGTGTGATACGGGGTTTGAAATTAGATCTGCTCTTGTAGAAAAGACAGAACAGGTGCACGGGCCTCTACGGAACTGCAGGCTACCACCCCACACCAGGATCTGAGCAAGAGCTTTCAGACCATCCTGTGGACTGTAATGAGGAGACCCCTGTGCTGTTTGGCTCCAGAAATCCAGCTCAGACATTTTCACACTCTGGGGAGCCAGGGGAGCGAGTGGGCTTGACTACACCAAGGTGTTCGGAGGCTGGGCTCCAAGTAAACCGCAGCGCTCAGAAGGCGTCCGGTCTCCGTGGCAGCAGTGAGCTGGGAAATGTAGCAAGAGAGAGGGAAGGCTGGGCCTAGCTTGCCTGAGACCAGCCTCTGAGAAGCCAGCACCACCTGGGAGCGTTCTGGCCTGTGCCCCTCTGCAGGCCAGGGGCACCAGGAAGGAGTGGGAGCAGGCCAGAGGACCTCTGGGGTTCTGGGCCGAGGGCACCAAAGCGCTAAGCTGCCTACTGATTTTTCTGATCTGCGCTCTCAGTTTCCTCTGCCTGCTGACTCCTGATTAATGGCTGAACACCGAGAGCCAGGCGCTGACTCAGCATGCTCAGCTTTCCTCAGTGGTACTTCGTGCACCCCATGCCAGCACATATAGGCTACCTCTAAGCCTTAACTCTTAGGAAAACCTGTGGCATCAGTGTGATTCCATATTTTGTTAGAATTGAGTCAACCTCGCCTAGTGGCTAATTGGTTAAAATTGGTTGCGTCAGAAACAAAGATGGATCTGCATGAATGTTGAACTCAGCGCTCACCAAGTGAATCCCTTTCTCAATGTAACTGCTGTTCAAACAAAATAAGAGGAAATAAGGCAAAGCAAAACCCAGGGCAATACCTTTGAGAGTTTTTCATTTGAGTACTTCCACTTACAAACTTAGGCATTTTGCCTAAAGGCAGCTTTTCTACAAAACCCTCTTTCCCGTGTTGGTCCTGCTGACAAGTACACCCATGGCCCTCCAGGAAGCAGTAAGGGTGCTATGTCCCTCCTCAATGTGGCCCAGGACTCCCTTTCCACTGAGATTAGTTTGGGCAGCAGTTAAACCCTTGCAGCTCCATCTGAAGAGCACAGAGCCCTGGGCCCACTTCCTGAGCTGCCCAAGAGTTCACCTCTAAGGTAGGACCACGCAGTTTGCCACTGGGAGACTCATTCAAGGCACCAAGAAGTCAATCCACAAGTTTTCCATCCTTCTTGGGCTCATCTTGTTCAAAGGGCAGTGCTTGGCTTGAAAGTATCACCAATTTAAACTACCTTGGTCAATGGTGGCTCAGAGAAAAATTCCCATCCATCAGTACATCGGCTGAGTCCTGGACCATACGTGTCTGTTTAATCTTTGTTTGTGGGCCTGCTACCACTGGTTCACGTAGGATGCCAGGCCAGTCCACTGGGACAATTTGCTGGGCTGGTGTAAGAAGAGGGGCGATATTATAGAACAAAGAAGGATGCACTGTAAATCTCCTTGCCTTGGGAAGTTTCACCTCTTACCTATAGGGTACATATATGTTCTCCTCAAGGGAGAAGTAACCCAGGTACAGCTAGATCTCCTATAGTCTCCACCAATGGGGCAAGAGGGAAGTCTCTTTGGTGTCTTGGGGTCAGGGAAGCATCCCTCACTCCTTATCTTCTGCCAGCCTGACTCTCCTTTTCTGCTCAAACAGGAGGAGGAGGTATACAGGATCCCTTTAGCACCCTGAATTTTGGTGGTCTCTTTAAATCCCACTGGGAGAAGGTAGAGGATGGAGTTCTTCTGTGTTCCCAGAGGCTGACTTGCCCAGCCAGAGGTCTAGCAGCTCTGGGCTATGTCCTTATTTTCCAGTCCCTTGCTGGTGCCAGATCCAAGCTTTCTCCTGCCATGACCCATGGCTCAAGTTGACTCCAGGGGCAGGTTGGTGGCCAGTACAGTCTCTTCCTGGCACTGGTCTTGGCATTGACCCGTCATCCAAGTTAGGAATCTCCCCTTCCCAGAAGCCAGCCCTTGGCATTGGCTTCCTCATTCTCTGCTGCTCTCTGCCAAGAGTCTCATGAACCCTGACAGCTAAGCCATGGGGCTGTCCAGTCCCGGAAAGGTGGTGGCAATGCCATTCCTGCCAGCTG
Source organism: Balaenoptera acutorostrata (assembly GCF_949987535.1). NCBI lineage: Eukaryota > Metazoa > Chordata > Mammalia > Artiodactyla > Balaenopteridae > Balaenoptera > Balaenoptera acutorostrata. The sequence continues at coordinate 6,080,006 of NC_080083.1, read as the reverse complement.
GAATCTGTGGCCAGGAGAGGATAGCCTCTCAATCAACAGCTGCCAGCACTTCATGGTGGCCCCAAAGGGGGACAGAATACTGTTCTCAGGTTCTCAGCACCGCACTTTTGGGAACAGAACCATATGATTCCGTGACTCTGCTTTATGCAGATTATGTCCATGGCAGAACAAAGAAGTCCCAGCCCTTCCTGCCTGGAGTCATGGCCTCAGTCTCAGTCTTACTCCCCTCCAAATAGTGATGTAAACTTCCCTCCTTAGATGGTTGTGGAAGAAGAAAAATGGTGAGAAAAAGGGGGTCACTGGGGCCAGACATGCTGGTTCACTCTCAGCTCCACCACTTGCTAGTTTTTCTTATTTCTTAGCTTAAGAGTGCTGAGTGCGGATTCTCAACCACTGCGCCACCAGGGAAGCCCTGAATTATGTTCTCGTATATTAATTATCTTCCACGGTTTTGTTTTTCTTCTTAGTAGACTCCAATTATAGGGATGCTGGGTTTTTTTCCCGTCTTTCAGTGCAACCACATTGTATATAATTTGTTTTGCTTTTATTAGTTCATTGTCATTCTTTTGTTTGCCTCTTGCCTTTTCATCAGTGCCTTTCAATAAGTTTTATTTTGGCTGTCTTCTTCCCTAGGCATCTTGTACTTTAGTCTTCATTTTGTCTCTTTCACATCTTTCCTGTGTTCAGTGAATTCTCTTTAAATTTCTCTTTTTCTGCCACTTGTTTTTAGGTTTTGAATTTCTGTTTCTAGGTGTTTTCTTTTAACAACTACAAATGTGTTTTTAAGTCTAACTCACTTTAGAGTGTTGTGTTTAGTTTTCTTTTGCTTCATGGTTATTTTTGTGTGGGATTGGAAGAAAATTGTTACTAGTAGAGGTGTTGGGATTCCCAGCTTATGTTTTTTAACAGTAGATTTGTATGTGTTTACTCCTATTTCTTCTATCTATTTTCTGATTGGAGGAAGTTATCAGATTCCTATTGTAATGGTATTGTTTCTACTAGTATAGAAAATACAATTTATCTAATGGGTATTATTATTATCATTATTACTTTTTGGAAGCGTCTCTGTCATTTTTGTTCTCTTGTCTTATAGCAGTGGTCCCCAATTTTTTTGCACCAGGGACCAGTTTCGTGGAAGACAATTTTTGCACGGACCAGGGTGGGGGTGGGGGGGTGGTTCAGGCGGTAATGCGAGCGATGGGGAGCGGCAGATGAAGCTTTGCTTGCTCACCTGCCACTCACCTCCTGCTGTGAGGCCCAGTTCCTAACAGGCTGTGGACAGGTACCAGTCCGCATCCCGGGAGTTGCAGACCGCTGTCTCATAGGGCTCCATTCCCCCTGCTTATTTTCCCCCTTACCAGCCAATCTCCAAAGATTCTCCCTTCCTTTTTACCTTCTCCTTAATATTTTAGAGGATGGTTGCTTTGAATTGCATGAGTCAGTACTCTGACCTACCAGATAACTTTCTCTGTGTTTTCATACTTAGGGTGAACGTTCTCATTTTGACAACAGTTTTAGGTCACCCTTAGGCCTGCTGCTGTCTCCTCCTCTTCTCTCTTTCATATAGTTTTTTATTTCCAGGCTGATCTTGTTCGCCACAAGGCTTGTAGCAGGACTAGAAAGATAATTTGCTGAGATATCTTTTTTCTTTTTTTTTTTAAATGTAATTTTAAATCTGGGCATGTTCTGGTTATGTTAAGCACACAGCTAGAAATAACAGAGGTAGAATTAAGGCCAGGGCTGTCTGATTATATTATGTTTGATTATATTATACAACAGAGAGATAGATTGAGGTTGTGGAATATACTGGTAAATGGATAAAGCTGCACATGTGAAGCAAAGTTTTACTTGATCAACTATAGTGTATGGCTTTATGTGTAATGCAGTAGTTACTTCCTGCTTTTGCCACTGACTATGGAAAACCTAACTGGTGATCACTAGTTCTACTAATTGGATATAGGACTAAATATTATGTCATTGACAACTGTAGAATTCTGTCATCACCCTGTTCTCCATTTCCCTAGAGTGGCAGATGCAGGAGGATAGGAATCAGAGCAACTTTTATGGAAATGTTGGGCCATGCAGAAGGTGAGGAATTTTGTTTTTTTGTTTTTTGGCCGTGTTAGGTCTTCGTTGCTGCGTGTGGGCTTTCTCTAGATGCGGCGAGCAGGGGCTACTCTTCGTTGAGGTGCGAGGCTTCTCATTGCGGTGGCTTCTCTTGTTGTGGAGCATGGGCTCTAGGCACGTGGGCTTCAGTAGTTGTGGCACGGGGGCTCAGTAGTTGTGGCTCATGGGCTCTAGAGCACAGGCTCAGTAGCTGTGGCACATGGGCTTAGTTGCTCCGTGGCATGTGGGATCTTCCCGGACCAGGGATCAAACCCATGTGCCCAGCATTGGCAGGCGGATTCTTAACCACTGCGCCACCAGGGAAGCCCCAGAAGGTGAGGAATTTTAGCAAATGATGGTGCAACTCTTCAGACAAAGAACTAGACTAAACTCCACTGCCAGAGGTCCCTGGTAAAAAGTAATATCCAGATCTAAGGACTCGTCTTAGTCTTCATTCTTCATGTTTTGCTTTTTCTCCAGAATTTGATGTTGTGAACTTCCCATTCTGACTCGGAATTAATTTCTTATGATGGTAGACTACAGTTCTCTTTGACCATGCCTTCTGTGTCTCCTTTTCTGGGGATCGTTTCTTCCTATCACACCATAAATATGCACATTTTCCAAGCTCTGTGTGAACCCTATGCTCTTTTCTTTCTTAAAATATTCCCTTAGAGAATGTACTGATGTGCGTGACTCCTGTCATCTTTCGTAAGCCAAACAGCCAAAGTCCATCTCACTCAACCCTGATGTTTTTGCTGAATTCCACTGATAAAGTCTTTCAGCAGAGAAGTGGCATTGGGAGTAGGAAAAGGAGAGACCTACCTGCATTTTCCGCCATCACTCCAAACTCAGAATCTCCTAAGATGAATCTGCACAATTCCTCCAAAACCAGCTTCTATTTTTATTGAAAATTTGTTGATATCATTTTCTTCTAGTTGCCCAAACTGGGAGCATGAGCGTCACTTCTGGTTGATTCTCTTGATACACACCCATTGCCCTCATCCTTGTTCTCTTGGTTCATCTTCAGTACCTCTTTGAATCTTCCACATTTGTCCACTTCCCCAGTACAAATTTTTTCCAGTTCATTTCCAATTTAGTTGAATAGCTGCCTAACTGGAATCTTTGCCTTTTCTCTCTCTGCTCACACCTTCCCACAGTCCATTGCCAGATTAATCCTTCTTCAGTACCATTTTGAGCAAGTCATACTCCTACTCAGAATCCTAGAGTGCCTCCCCCATTTCCTGTATTTATTCTATTATTTAGGCATTCAAGCACCTCTACCTTCCTGGTCATTCTGATTGCCCTTCTACTCAGTTAAAACTGTACATGGTAAGCCTGCCTGGTATACTTAACCTTTCACTGAATGAGCAATATTCTTTTTGCCTGCATGAAGCCTGAAATGTTTAGTCTCCCACCTTTTCACTTACTTTAAATCCTACTCATACTTTATGGCTGTACAGAAATCTTGCTTTTTTCCATGCACTTCAACTTCCAAGAGTTTTCCCCACATCCAAGTCCCCATATCAGGTCTGTAGGGGGCTCTTCTTGATCCCTCTGGAGATCTATAAATTAAAAAGACATGTTTCCTTCCACACACACCTGATGTGATAGCATATTGACAGGGATTTCTCAACAAGCCACCCGCCCGTTCAGAAAGGGGAAGAAAAGGAGGCCCTCAGCAGACACTGATCCATAGCAATTTTGAAACTCTCTGAGCAGACATTCCGAGGGGCTCCTGATCTGGATGTGTGTGGGAGGGTGTTCCTTGATTGGGCTGAAGTTCTGCTCTCTGGAGGGGCTTCCTCATCCAGTGTTTCCCATGGCTTCTGGCTCTGCTCTCTAGATTTTCCTCATTTCCCATTATCTTCCTTGGCCGTATCTGAAATGGGTGTTGGGGAATATTTTTTAGGAATGACACAGCTTTCTCAGTCCACCCATTTCCCACAGAGAGTCAGAGGTCTCAAGATTGTTTAAAGAATCAGGCTCCCTGGTCCTTTGGCAGTTCAACTCTGTTAAAACAGGAGGTTTCTTACCTGTTGGATTCCGTTCAACTCCAAGTGCTTGTAAACATACATCGTTCTTGAGATACAGTCCTCAGAACTGCTATTTCCTTTGCCCCAGGCCTCTTTCCCCCACTTAATGGGAGGTATTCTGAGCCCTGCAGACTTTGGAAGAGATACACCCTTATGTTCTTTACTCTGAGTCACTTTATACAGTTAAAATACTGACCTCCTCAGCTAACGTGGGAGGGACTAAGAAGCAGGGAATGTGGCATAGCAGCGCTTAAATGCTCCCACTTCGATGTGATGCATGGGACCTCCACTCACGTCACTGGCCAGAGTTAAGCACAGGGACATGCCAAACTTTGAGATGGCAAAGAAGTGTGTTCTTCTTGCACTGGGAGGGAAGGAGAGGCAAATAGTGACTAGTCTGCAGTGTGTCACTGCTCGATGGAAGCTGTAGGCTAGACAGTTGAGACAGGCCCCCAGTAAGGCAACGAGAAGGGGTGTTGTTCAGAAGATGCCAGAAGGTGCAGGTCCTTCCTTTGGGTCACTGTTGAACAAACACCTGGTGCTGGTAACGGCACTTGGTGCAAAGAATTGTGGGCTCTTCCTGGACTGGCTGCCTCACAGCCTCCTATCCTTGGTCCTTGGTACCCAGAAGAGTCTCCCTCATGACGAGGATGAACTCATCCTGTGTGGCTTGGGATCCCAGAGATTCACTGGCCCTGAGACGCCATGCTTCTTGGAGGTTATGCTAATACAACTGATGCTTCATAAAGCATCCTAACCAAAACACAGTTCCTGGAATCGCTCGATTTGTTAGAGAGCCACCACTCCCAGACTCAGCTTTGATTGGAGAAAGTCCGAAAGCCATCAGGGAACAGAATAGAGTCTGAGCAGGTCTTTGCAGCCTTCATCTCTTCCCATGGATGCAAATACGTCCTAGGAGCCACTACGATGCCAAAAGGGCTAAGAATCTGTTTGTTTGTTTTACTTTTTAAATGACGGGTTCACAGTCCCATTCTGGAAGTTTTACTAGGGCAATACAGCAAAACTGCTGGCCCCATTATTGATGAGATGGATTCTTGGGAGAGCGGTCAAAGACCCAGTGCCCTCACGTCAGCACAACACGGGCTCTGGGAATGCCCAGGCGGAGTGGGGCTTGCCTGAGAGTTGAAGCTGTCACTTGGGCGGGTGGAGGCGTGAGTGGCTCAGCCAGGTGCCGAGGCTCAACCAGCCTCTTCTTTTTTTTGATTAATTGGTTTCTCTTTTATTTTATGGGACTTGACAGCACTGGTTGTGGCTTTTCGTGGTTGACTACCCCCGGAGTACCTAATTACAGAGGAGATTTTTAAAAGCAACAATGGACACATTTTCTAAATATGTTCTCAATCCGCTCCCCTCCCTGGGTAATTGGAGGCAGAGGAAAAGGAGGGCTGGAGGTATTCCCAGGGGGCTCTTGTCAATCAGTCCCAGGCAGGTCCCACTGGGGCCACTCAGGGGCACTGTCACCGGGGAAATCACAAGGCGGGGACAGCAGGGGGCATGCCCCGCTGCCCCAAGGCCACACCCCGGGCACAGGAAGCTCTCACACCTGCTTTCTTACTCCTACAGGTGAGGGCTGAGGTACCACTCAAGAGCTAGGTAGGAAATTATACACTTCAGCCAAAGAAGCGAGGTGTTCTGTCAAAAGGGAAAGAAAAATATTAGAAGCTTCTAGGGAGATCAAAGCCACACTCAGTGAAAGCTCCTGGCACAGGTGATTCTGAGACTCTTCTTCCTTGTTCGTTTGAATGAATCATTGCGATAGAAATCACATACTTTTCATGCACTCATCTACTAATTCATTCATTCATCCACCCACTCATTTCATTTGTTCGTTCATTCATTCATTCAATGCGTTTGACCCTAGGCTAGACACTGGAAGATCTATCGGCAAGAATCTCACTGAGCAGGGAATGGCATCCAGGCCTCGATCTGCACTGAAGACCAGGGTGAGGGTGGAGTGTGTGCCTCTGTGTCCCAGCGTCCTGCTGGCCCAGACACCAGATCGCTTCCCACTTCCCCCTAACGGAGGAAGAGGAGAGAAAATGCCTATGATTAAGTCACATTTTTATTTCTTTATGTCTGGCTGGCCACCTTCACTAGCCCTTTCGCTTCTTCTGAGGGCCTCTAACTCTCTACCAATTACAAGCTGTGGGGCTGATGGTGCAGGAGGTTAATGTGAGGCAGGAATCACAGGGACTCCTTGGCTGGAGAGACTTTCTTTCTTTCTTTTTTGTTTTGTTTTGTTTGTTTGTTTTGTTATACTGCAGGTTCTTATTAGGCATCAATTTTATACACATCAGTGTATACATGTCAATCCCAATCCCCCAATTCAGCACACCACCATCCCCACCCCACCACAGTTTTCCCCCCTTGGTGTCCATATGTCCATTCTCTACATCTGTGTCTCAACTTCTGCCCTGCAAACCGGCTCATCTGTACCATTTTTCTAGGTTCCACATACATGCATTAATATACGATATTTGTTTTTCTCTTTCTGACTTACTTCACTCTGTATGACAGTCTCTAGATCCATCCACTTCTCAACAAATGACTCAATTTCGTTCCTTTTTATGGCTGAGTAATATTCCATTGTATATATGTACCACATCTTCTTTATCCATTCATCTGTTGATGGGCATTTAGATTGCTTCCATGACCTGGCTATTGTAAATAGTGCTGCAATGAACATTCGGGTGCATGTGTCTTTTTGAATTACGGTTTTCTCTGGGTATATGCCCAGTAGTGGGATTGCTGGGTCATATGGTAATTCTATTTTTAGTTTTTTAAGGAACCTCCATACTGTTCTCCATAGTGGCTGTATCAATTTACATTCCCACCAACAGTGCAAGAGGGTTCCCTTTTCTCCACACCCTCTCCAGCATTTGTTGTTTGTAGATTTTCTGATGATGCCCATTCTAACAGGAGTGAGGTGATACCTCATTGTAGTTTTGATTTGCATTTCTCTAATAATTAGTGATGTTGAGCATCTTTTCATGTGCTTCGTGGCCGTCTGTATGTCTTCTTTGGAGAAATGTCTATTTAGGTCTTCTGCCCATTTTTGGGTTGGGGTGTTTGTTTCTTTAATATTGAGCTGAATGAGCTGTTTATATATTTTGGAGATTAATCCTTTGTCCGTTGATTCGTTTGCAAATATTTTCTCCCATTCTGAGGGTTGTCTTTTCGTCTTGTTTATGGTTTCCTTTGCTGTGCAAAAGCTTTGAAGTTTCATTAGGTCCCATTTGTTTATTTTTGTTTTTATTTCCATTACTGTAGGAGGTGGATCAAAAAAGATCTTGCTGTGATTTATGTCAAAGAGTGTTCTTCCTATGTCTTCCTCTAAGAGTTTTATAGTGTCCAGTCTTATATTTAGGTCTCTAATCCATTTTGAGTTTATTTTTGTGTATGGTGTTAGGGAGTGTTCTAATTTCATTCTATTACATGTAGCTGTCCAGTTTTCCCAGCACCACTTATTGAAGAGACTGTCTTTTCTCCATTGTATATCTTTGCCTTCTTTGTCATAGATTAGTTGACCATAGGTGCGTGGGTTAATCTCTGGGCTTTCTATCTTGTTCCATTGATCTATGTTTCTGTTTTTGTGCCAGTACCATATTGTCTTGATTACTGTAGCTTTGTAGTAGAGTCTGAAGTCAGGGAGTCTGATTCCTCCAGCTCCATTTTTTTCCCTCAAGACTGCTTTGGCTATTCGGGGTCTTTTGTGTCTCCATACAAATCTTAAGATGATTTGTTCTAGTTCCATAAAAAATGCCATTGGTAATTTGATAGGGATTGCATTGAATCTGTAGATTGCTTTGGGTAGTATACTCATTTTCACAATGTTGATTCTTCCAATCCAAGAACATGGTATATCTCTCCATCTGTTGGTATCATCTTTAATTTCTTTCATCAGTGTCTTATAGTTTTCTGCATACAGGTCTTTTGTCTCCCTAGGTAGGTTTATTCCTAGGTATTTTATTCTTTTTGTTGCAATGGTAAATGGGAGTGTTTCCATAATTTCTCTTTCAGATTTTTCATCATTAGTGTCTAGGAATGCAAGAGATTTCTGTGCATTAATTTTGTATCCTGCAACGTTACCATATTCATTAATTAACTCTAGCAGTTTTCTGGTGGCAGTTTTAGGATTCTCTATGTATAGTATCATGTCATCCGCAAACAGTGACAGTTTTACTTCTTCTTTTCCAATTTGTATTCCTTTTATTTCTTTTTCTTCTCTGATTGCCGTGGCTAGGACTTCCAGAACTATGTTGAATAATAGTGGTGAGAGTGGACATCCTTGTCTCGTTCCTGATCTTAGAGGAAATGCTTTCAGTTTTTCACCATTGAGAATGATGTTTGCTGTGGGTTTGTCATATATGGCCTTTATTATGTTGAGGTAGGTTCCCTCTATGCCCACTTTCTGGAGAGTTTTTATCATAAATGGGTGTTGAATTTTGTCAAAAGCTTTTTCTGCATCTATTGAGATGATCATATGGTTTTTATTCTTCAATTTGTTAATATGGTGTATCACATTGATTGATTTGCGTATACTGAAGAATCCTTGCATCCCTGGGATAAATCCCACTTGATCATGGTGTATGATCCTTTTAATGTGTTGTTGGATTCTGTTTGCTAGTATTTTGTTGAGGATTTTTGCATCTATATTCATCAGTGATATTGGTCTGTAATTTTCTTTTTTTGTAGTGTCTTTGCTTTTGGTATCAGGGTGATGGTGGCCTCATAGAATGAGTTTGGGAGTGTTCCTTCCTCTGCAATTTTTTGGAAGAGTTTGAGAAGGATAGGTGTTAGCTCTTCTCTAAATGTTTGATAGAATTCACCTGTGAAGCCATCTGGTCCTGGACTTTTGTTTGTTGGAAGATTTTTAATCACAGTTTCAATTTCATTACTTGTGATTGGTCTGTTCATATTTTCTATTTCTTCCTGGTTCAGTCTTGGAAGGTTATACCTTTCTAAAAATTTGTCCATTTCTTCCAGGTTGTCCATTTTATTGGCATAAAGTTGCTTGTAGTAGTCTCTTAGGATGCTTTGTATTTCTGCGGTGTCTGTTGTAACTTCTCCTTTTTCATTTCTGATTTTATTGATTTGAGTCCTCTTCCTATTTTTCTTGATGAGTCTGGCTAATGGCTTATCAATTTTGTTTACCTTCTCAAAGAACCACCTTTTAGTTTTATTGATCTTTGCTGTTGTTTTCTTTGTTTCTATTTCATTTATTTCTGCTCTGATCTTTATGATTTCTTTCCTTCTGCTAACTTTGGGTTTTGTTTGTTCTTCTTTCTCTAGTTTCTTTAGGTGTAAGGTTAGATTGTTTACTTGAGATTTTTCTTGTTTCTTTAGGTAGGCTTGTATAGCTATAAACTTCCCTCTTAGAACTGCTTTTGCTGCATCCCATAGGTTTTGGGTCGTCGTGTTTTCATTGTCATTTGTCTCTAGGTATGTTTTTATTTCCTCTTTGATTTCTTCAGTGATCTCTTGGTTATTTAGTAACGTATTGTTTAGCCTTCATGTGTTTGTCTTTTTTACGTTTTTTTCCCTGTAATTCATTTCTAATCTCATAGCGTTGTGGTCAGAAAAGATGCTTGATATGATTTCAATTTTCTTAAATTTACTGAGGCTTGATTTGTGACCCAAGATGTGATCTATCCTGGAGAATGTTCCGTGCGCACTTGAGAAGAACGTGTAATCTGCTGTTTTTGGATGGAATGTCCTATATATATCAATTAAATCTATCTGGTCTATTATGTCATTTAAAGCTTCTGTTTCCTTATTTATTTTCATTTTGGAAGATCTGTCCATTGGTGTAAGTGAGGTGTTAAAGTCCCCCACTATGACTGTGTTACTGTCAATTTCCTCTTTTATAGCTGTTAGCAGTTGCCTTATGTATTGAGGTGCTCCTATGTTGGGTGCATATATATTTGTAATTGTTATATCTTCTTCTTGGATTGATCCCTTGATCATTATGTAGTATCCTTCCTTGTCTCTTGTAACATTCTTTATTTTAAAGTCTATTTTATCTGATATGAGTATAGCTACTCCAGCTTTCTTTTGATTTCCATTTGCATGGAATATCTTTTTCCATCCCCTCACTTTCAGTCTGTATGTGTCCCTAGGTCTAAGGTGGGTCTCTTGTAGACAGCATATATATGGGTCTTGTTTTTGTATCCATTCAGCCAGTCTATGTCTTTTGGTTGGGGCATTTAATCCATTCACGTTTAAGGTAATTATTGATATGTATGTTCCTATGACCATTTTCTTAATTGTTTTGGGTTTGTTTTTGTAGGTCCTTTTCTTCTCTTGTGTTTCCCACTTAGAGAAGTTCCTTTAGCATTTGTTGTAGAGCTGGTTTGGTGGTGCTGAATTCTCTTAGCTTTTGCTTGTCTCTAAAGCTTTTGATTTCTCCATCAAATCTAAATGAGATCCTTGCCGGGTAGAGTAATCTTGGTTGTAGGTTCTTCCCTTTCATCACTTTAAGTATATCATGCCACTCCCTTCTGGCTTGCAGAGTTTCTGCTGAGAAATCAGCTGTTAACCTTATGGGAGTTCCCTTGTATGTTATTTGTTGTTTTTCCCTTGCTGCTTTCAATAATTTTTGTCTTTAATTTTTGCCACTTTGATTACTATGTGTCTCGGCGTGTTTCTCCTTGGGTTTATCCTGTATGGGACTCTCTGCGCTTCCTGGACTTGGGTGGCTATTTCCTTTCCCATGTTAGGGAAGTTTTCGACTATAATCTCTTCAAATATTTTCTCTGGTCCTTTCTCTCTCTCTTCTCCTTCTGGGACCCCTATAATGCGAATGTTGTTGCGTTTAATGTTGTCCCAGAGGTCTCTTAGGCTGTCTTCATTTCTTTTCATTCTTTTTTCTTTAGTCTGTTCCACAGCAGTGAATTCCACCATTCTGTCTTCCAGGTCACTTATCCGTTCTTCTGCCTCAGTTATTCTGCTATTGATTCCTTCTAGTGTAGTTTTCATTTCAGTTATTTTATTGGTCATCTCTGTTTGTTTGTTCTTTAATTCTTCTAGGTCTTTGTTAATCATTTCTTGCATCTTCTCCATCTTTGCCTCCATTCTTATTCCGACGTCCTGGATCATCTTCACTATCATTATTCTGAATTCTTTTTCTGGAAGGTTGCCTATCTCCACTTCATTTAGTTGTTTTTCTGGGGTTTTTTCTTGTTCCTTCATCTGGTACATAGCCCTCTGCCTTTTCATCTCGTCTATCTTTCTGTAACTGTGGTGTTTGGTCCACAGGCTGCAGGATTGTAGTTTTTCTTGCTTCTGCTGTCTGCCCTCTGGTGGTTGAGGCTATCTAAGAGGCTTGATGGGAGGCTCTGGTGGTGGGTAGAGCTGACTGTTGCTCTTTTTTTTTTTAAATTAATTTATTCATTTATTTATGGCTGTGTTGGGTCTTCGTTTCTGTGCGAGGGCTTTCTCTAGTTGTGGCGAGCGGGGGCCACTCTTCATCGCAGTGCGCAGGCCTCTCACTATCGCGGCCTCTCTTGTCGCGGAGCACAGGCTCCAGACGCGCAGGCTCAGTAGTTGTGGCTCACGGGCCCAGCTGCTCCGCGGCATGTGGGATCTTCCCAGACCAGGGCTCGAACCTGTGTGCCCTGCATTGGCAGGCAGACTCTCAACCACTGCGCCACCAGGGAAGCCTGAGAGACTTTCTTAGAAGAACTAAGGATGTCGAGGACACATGCCAAGGATGCACTACACACACGTGCACGCACGCACACTGATGTGCACAAGGAGATGTAAAGTCTTTGCCCCTCGACTTTCCTTTCTGGAGAGTCACACTGAAGTTGAATCGTTGTACAGCACAACAAGGATGTAAACCTTTGGGCCTATCTATTATCTCTGTCTCTTCTCTCTGCAACTACAAGGGGTGGGCAGCCCTTGCACAGGATCCCTGAGTCACGGACTGCTCCCCTTCTCAATGTGGGCTCCCTTTATGGGAGAATGGGGAGCATTCACCTCCCCCCTCCCCGCTTTCTGCATAAGAGCAATCTTCCCCAAATCCCTCCATCATGGGCCCTCGTTCAACTCTGCACAGTAGGACAGCGGTTTTCACCTCCACTTACTATCAGACTCACCAAAACTAAAGAAAAAGATGCAGGGACTTCCCTGGTGGCACAGTGGTTAAGAATCTGCCTGCCAATGCAGGGGACATGAGTTTGAGCCTTGGTCCTGGTAGATCCCATATGCCGTGGAGCAACTAAGCCCGTGAGCCACAACTACTGAGCCTGCGCTCTAGAGCCCGCGTGCCACAACTACTGAGCCCACATGCCACAACTACTGAAGCCCGCACGCCTAGAGCCCGTGCTCCACAACAAGAGAAGCCACCACAATGAGAAGCCTGCTCACCGCAACTAGAGAAAGCCTGCACACAGCATCAAAGACCCAACACAGCCCAAAATAAATAAATAAATATTTAAAAGAACAAAAACACTGCGAATTAAAGTACAAACAGCAACAAACACCCAATGCAGCCAAAAATTAATTAATTAATTAATTAATTTTTTTAAAAAAAGAAGAAAGAGAGAGATGCAGATGGAAGGCTCCATCCAAGACCTCCTGAATCAATATCTGTAGAAGTGCAAATCTGTGACTCTGAGAAGCTTCCAAGGTGATTCTGATACCCAGCTGTGGTCTGTGCAACTCAACTCCCATTTTGAATCACCCAGGGGATGTTAAAATGCAGATTCTGACCCAGTAGGTCTGGGGTGGGCTTGTGATGCAGCCTTTCCAACAAGCCCCCTGGAGTTCCTGCTGGTCCAGGAGCAAACTTTGGGTAACAAAGGTAGACAGTTAATGGTTCCCAAACTTGGGTACACATTAGAATTCTCTGGGGAGCTTCTAAATATCCTTATTGTCCAAGCTGAATCCCCAACCAACTAAGTCATAGCTTCTGGGGCTGGGACCCAGACATTAGTAATTTCTACAGCTTCCCAGGTGATAACTTAGTGTGGCCCCAGCTGAGAACTGCTGGTCCAGGAGCTGTTTCCTACCAGCGTGGGTCTGTGATTCTGCTTCTTATTTCCCATCCCAATCACTCTCCAAAATCCATTTCCAACCAGCTGGGCACTGCATTTTTTTTCCAGACAGCTAGACAATACATATTATCATCACAGAAGAGCTGCTTGAAACATATCCATTTCTAAGATAACGGCAACATTAGCAACATTAGCAAAGCCGGCACATTCAGTATATTCCCTTCACACAGAAAATTAATTCTCAATTGTTGGCTAATGGTTCCTTGGCTTCTCCCGGAGCAATCTGTGTTGCACAGTTACACAACCGCATAGGCACATTGGTACAGAGATGCACCACACCCGCGGGATGAATCAATCACTGTCCCGCCATCTTTGACTTCCTGTCACTTTCCACCCCCTGTCCTTCCTGAAGAGCCCTAAAGAATTCGTGTCTTGCTTCCCTACCTCTTCCACCTTCTTCCGTGTCATCTATACCTCTGGGCTTTTGTACACAGCATGGCTCAGAATGTCCTTCCCACCTTGTTGTCATGGCTGGCTCCCACTTGGCTTGCAACTCTTTCTTTCTTGACTTTGGAAGGATCTCACCTCCCCAGACCAAGACAGGCATGGCAGTTCTAAGCAATTCCTCTGTGCTCCTCCAGCAGCCCATGGGCGTGTTTATTACCATCCTTAGTCTCTTGTGCAGTATTTGTTGAGTTTTTAAGCTGTTTCACCCGCCGGACAGTGAGCTCCTTGAGCATGGGAGTAGCTTGCCCTTCTCTCAATCCACATCATCTTGCACGATGCTCAGAACACAGCAGGAAAAAAAAAAAAAAAAAGAATGCAGAAGATTTAGGGGGAAAAAAAAAAACACAGAAGAAGCTCCAACAACATTTATTGAATGAATCAGTCGTTCCTCTCCTTCTGTCTTTTTTTTCTGGTGTCTCTGTTGGGTTGTATAAAATGTACAGAAATGGATCTGTTTTAGCATGACTGACATATTTGCTCAAGCTGGTTCATACCCAATGAGAGTCTAATTGGACTACCCAGTCCTTCCAAAACCCTGCCAATCATTCTGCTGTGTAAATAGGCACAGGTGATTGGTTCTAATCAAAGTCATTAGGGTGGTTCTGGAATGATCCTGCTGCCATATGTAGATAATTATGGCAGAAGTCTAAATTTTGGATGTTAGCCGATCTAAGTAGCATTAGCATGAGGAATTATCATAGAACAAAAGGAGAAGGATGGCACGGTATTTGGACATAAATAATAACAGCTAGTGCTTTTAGAACATTTTCTATGTGCCTGGCAGTCCTCTAAGTAGTTTACATATATTAATTCATTTACTTAACATAACAGCGCTAGGAGAGAAGTACTATTAGTATCTAAATTTCATAGGTGAGGCACAGAAAGATTAGGAAACTTGGCCAAGATTATCCAACTAGTAAGTGGTGGAGTCTCTGCTGGGACCAGGTTGACTAGCTTCAGCCCTGTGTTACTCATGGCTATGGTGGGCTTTTTCTAAGATACGGCATGAACCAGATTTCTCAGTATGATTCTGTTAACATTCCCCACATCACTCATGTGTTAGTAAGAGATCTCACTTGCCCCCTGAAAGCAGAATGAATCATCAACGTTCTCCGTCTTATCAGAGCAGCAGTCCTCAAGTTTCAGGGATATCCAGTTTATTTTTTTCTCTCTCAAATACACACACACACACACACACACACACACACACACACACAGACCCATCTCTCGGGAAATAGAGACTTAGGAACCTTCTATAAACTTGAAATAAAATTATTCAGAATGAGAACCGTGCTGTTGCTCCTTAGAATTGTGTTTGCTTTGGGAGGTAAGACTGGGGCGATAGGATCAGGAGTTTCGCTGATGGTTTCTGAGTCTGAAGTACTACCGCGAATGATACCACTCTTTGTCCTTCCTTGATGGCTTTTCGGTGGGGGGTGGGGGGGACCAGGAACCTAAGGTCCTCTCCTGTGCTCTCTGGGGTGTGTCCAGTCCCCTTCCTCCATGAGGAAAATGAAAGTGAGGGGCTACTTTTCACACATTCAAGGACCTTCCTGTGAAATGAATCAGCCCTCATTCCTGAGTTTTTCACCTTGTGTGTGAACCATTTCATTGGTGACCTCACATTTGAAAAAACCAAGATTTGGAATCACTATTTCTGCATGGTCATTTCTTTCAAGATGCAGTCTCCCTGACATCTATAAACAAGTAGGACCTGCTGTGCCCAGGTCAGGTAGACACACTGCCTTGTCCCACCTCTGAGGTCAGTGGGAGAATCGGGGAGCTGATGTTTTCAACCAAGTTCTCTATGGCAGACTCTTCTTCTGCCAAAGAAAATATCCAGAAAGGTAAGAACTTCACAACAGTGTTCATATTCTCAGTCCTCTTTATGCCACATGGGAAACCATTAGAACTTAATTTTCAAAAATTAAAGCAGTATTAGTATCTCTAAAACAGTGGTTCTCAAAGTGTGGCCCACATACCAGCAGCCTCCGCCATCACCTGGGAACTTGTTAGAAATGCAATTCCTGGGCTCTCCCTCACTGAAAGAGAAGCCCTGGGAGTGGGGATCAACAATGCATGTTCTAATAAGCCCTCGGGTAATTCTGATGCATACTGAAGTTTGAGAGCCACTGTCATAAAGAATTAAGATATATAACTTTAAAACCTGCTTCTTAATATTTGACCTCACCCAAATAGATGGATTCCAAGAATACATCATTTAAGTATCAAGTCCTTAGAGGATATCTCAGCTGATGAGATACCTTGAAAGGGAGTTCTGTACCAGGCACGAAGCTTCAGTTCAATTGTAAGGGGCTAGACATTAACTGCTGGGAAATTGAAGCCATCCATTCATTACTGACCCTGGAAAAATACCTCCCCAGTGTACAAATCATTGTTTGCCCATTGATCGAGGCAGGTGGGATGTGGTTGGAGGTTGATGATTAATTCAGATGGTTCTTACTTGGAAGAGCTCAGCTGTCTTCCTTGCTCGCCTTATTGAAGCTGTGATATTAAAACTGAAAATTCTGAAAGCTAATTCAACCAACTTTAATCACCCAGGGTGATAAGACACGCTGAGAAACCATAAAGACTGGGGCTTTGGTCAAATTCAAATGTTATTGCTTTTGACTGGGGCCATTTCAAGACTCAAGGGAGCAAATGAAACAGGCACAGTGCATCTTTAAAATTAGTTACAAAGATCAAAACATAAAAAAGCCGGAGTGATTTTTTCTGAGCATAAAAATTTATCCTTTCAGAAATAATTAATTTGATAAAATTACTCATTAGACCCGTGTATCATTGTGTCATTATAACAGCAGTGTCTAAAATAACTTTTGCTTTTCTTTTGGAAGAAGCCAGCACAGATTCTAAAAGTTACCTGCCTAATTAGGTCAGACACTAACTGACTTGTCTTTCCAATACAGTTCTATGGAGAATACTAGTTATAATTACCCTCTCTAAAAAAAAAGGAAACTGGCCATGGCTTCAAATGCAAGATTAAAGACAAAATAGAAGGTCATCAAACTCAGGGGGATCCATAGTTCCAGGTTCATGGGGCTATTGTCCAGTGTTGTCTTTGTAAGTAACTGACATGTCATGTGTCTGTTTGAGAAAGTTAGGAGCTTGGGGGATATCACCCCAACCATATATTGGTAACATCATAAAGGACCAGAGTTCCAAGGCCCCCTTGGGTAACACCACCATAATATACCTGGGTAGACTATTGGTGTGACTTAATGTGTTGCTTCTGATACACATAGATTTGATCATTTTCCTTTCCCTGAGTCTGGAGGCACCAAAATGAAAGGTTTCTATGGCAGTGGAAGCAAAGTGGTAAAAATTCTCAAGGCTCACAGAATTCTTTGTGTTGGTGGAAGAGTTCAGCTCTCCACCAACCCTTCCTCTGGCAGCAGACACAAGCTGTGGGTTAAGACCCAGATGCCTTTCAGTGTTCCAGGAGTCTAAGAACTATCCCTGATTCTTGGACCCCTCTTTAAATCAGCCTTGACGCCCTGAAGGCGCAGTCCATAGGGCCAGGCTCTAGCAAGGAGGGGTAACTCAAGTTGGCTCAAACTTCATCTTTCCAGTGTTAATACCGCCCAATTGACAACCTGCAGAGGAAGTTGGATGAGTTTATCCAATGTCCTGAAACAGCATCAATTCTTGAACATCACTGTGTGCCAGCAGGTTCTTCACCTATATCTTCTTTTGTTCTCCTAACAGATCCACAAGTTAGGTGCTACGATTTCCCTGGTGCCGATGAGGAAAAGGAAACTTAAGGAGATTAAGGGCTTTGCCCAACTTTGCCCAGCTATTAAGCGGCAGAGCTAGTATTTGAGTTCACAGTTAGGTTAGTAAGGTCTAACTCTCAAGTCCAACTTCTTCCCTGGCTCCTGTTATGAAAGTGGGTCACCCCAGTAAACTGCCCTCCGATAACCTGGCTGAGTGATAACATGGAAGTTTTGCAGGTGGGTGCTAACCTGCTAGCATCTTCTCCGGCCCATCCCTTAGGTCCAGGATGCCCCAGGCGTCCACTGCTCCAGTCTGGTTGGCTCCAGGAATAGTTTAGGAGGGAGTGGTTGTCAAAGTGTGGCTTCTGGACCTGTAGCATCAGTACCACCTACGAACAGGTTACATGTGTATGTATAGCTGAATCGCTTTGCTGTATACCTGAAACTAACACAACATTGTTAATCAACTGTACTCCAATATAAAATAAGACATTAAAAATAAATAAATAAAGGCAAAATGATCAGGCCCGCCCCAGAGCTACTGAATCAGAAACTCTGGGGGGTGGCACCCAGTGGGCTGGGTTTTTGTTTTGTTTTAATTTTTAATTAATTATTTATTTATTTTTGGCTGCGTTGGGTCTTCGTTGCTGAGCGTGGGCTTTCTCTAGTTGCAGTGAGCGGGGGCTACTCTTTGTTGCGGTGCGCGGGCTTCTCATTGCAGTGGCTTCTCTCGTTGCGGAGCACGGGCTCTAGGTGCGCAGGCTCAGTAGTTGTGGCTCACGGGCTCTAGAGCTCAGGCTCAGTAGTTGTGGCGCATGCGCTTAGTTGCTCCGCGGCATGTGGGATCTTCCCGGACCAGGGCACGAACTCGTGTTCCCTGCATTGGCAGGCGGATTCTTAACCACTGCGCCACCAGGGAAGTGGGCTGGGTTTTAACACCTCCTCCAGGTGCTTCTGCTGCATCAAGCAAGGTCTGAGAACTGCTGGTCTAACACAGTGGTCCCCAACCTTTTTGGCACCAGGAGCCGGTTTCGAGGAAGACAATTTTTCTACAGACCGGTGGAGCTTGGCGGGGGGGTGGGAGATGGTTCAGGCGGTGATGTGAGCCACGCGGAGCCCCAGCTGAAGCTTTGCTCGCCCGCCGCTCCCCTCCTGCTGTGCGGCCCGCTTCCTAACAGGCCACGGACCAGTACTGGTCCGCGGCCCTGGGGTTGGGGACCCCTGGTCTAACGTATCCCTTCGTACGCTAAAACAGAGACTAAATTTGGTCTACTTGGTCTCTCCTGTTCGCTCCCTCACTAATTTTCTGTCTTTCATGTATTTAAAAATTTTCTTAGATTGGCTTTGAAACCCCTCTTGTTGGTTTTTGTTTTGTCAAAATTCACTTCTAATTCACTAAGGCTACCATAGACCCTCCCAACCCCGACACGGAGAACCTCTCCATCTTGGGAGATAACATCTGTTTCCCCACCTGGCCAGGTGACTAGGATATTCTTCTAGGTACATGGCGTTTTATTCACCATACACATGCACCCAGGGTTCCAATGCGTGTGTTCAGATGGTCCCCAGGCTTTCTGGGATACAGTGACTTGAAAAAAACAAAATGAACAAAAAAAGAATTCTGTCTCTCCCTTCTGTTTTCTCTAATTAATGAGTGCCTAGCATTTTATAATCCCTTTTTGAAACGGGAATGTGATTTTCTTTTAGTTACCTTTTCCCTCCAAGGATCTTTGGAGAAGCTAAGAAAAAGGTTATCTCTGAATATGTGAGGCTGTTGCTTATTTGAAAGATGTAGTAGAAAAGATGAGTTTTTGGAGCTCCACGGAACTGGGTTTAAATACAGAAAATAGGCCTCTTTTCTTTCCCTGCTCCTCCCTCCCATTGAAACGTCAGTCAGCGCAAACTCTTGCAAAGCAACTGAGCACGGAAGGGCCACCCTGATTCCCTGCCGGTTTCCTTGCTTAGAAACACACTCTCTGAGAAAGTATGAAAATAGACCTTCAAATATCTGCATATAATAATAATGCTCCCTACGGATTTTTATTTGAAAGCCAAATGATTTGTAAATGGCATGTAGGTAAATATCAGCCTGGATGCAGAAACTTGCTGGCTACATTGTTGTTCCAGTGGCTACATGTATATACCCCAAAGATAAAGAAGGTTATTATTCACAAAAGAGAATAAAACAATGAATAAACTCAGGCTCTGAGGTCCATAAAATAATAGTGAGCATTTATTGAGCACTTACTATGTGTCTGGTAATGTGCAAAGCATGTTATGTAATCTCATTTAACCCTCAAACCATCTAACAAGTAGGAAAAAGCCCCATTTCACGTACAATGAAACTGAGGCACAGAGAGTTTAGGTGTCTTCTCTAAGATCACGATTGTAGAATCAGGATTCAGATTCACCTCCGCCTGACTTCAAGCCCTGGCTCCTGACTGTTAGAACAACCTGTCTTGTGTTTATTTATAATCCATTGTGCAAAAGTAATTATAGTAAGCCTAGAAAATAATTTATGCTTTGTAAGTTTCAGCTGACAGTCTTGACTGACCGAGAGCCAAAACGATTAAAACTCAAATGAACGTGCAGTTACTCAGGGGCTCTAATGACCTTGGTGTTGTTGAATGAAGTAGAATCTATTATTTAAGCCAGAGGATTATTGATAATTTTAAAAGATGTGAACAAGATCTTTATTAATGAAGTTGTTCACTAGCTGTGTCATTTATGTACATTAAGCTACACTTACAGGCCTGGAGTTTATTGTGGGCTTTGTGATCTTTATTACTGAAGTTGTTCACTAGCTGTGTCATTTATGTACATTAAACTACATTTACAGGCCTGGAGTTTATTGTGATAAACTTCCCTGTTATTATCAGGGAAGAGATCTGGAAATTACCTTGGTCAGTTTTAAGGAAAGGGCAACAAAGAGATGTATTCAAGAAACATACCTTAGCGTATCTTGTAAGCAGGGGTACATGTGGAATATGGGCCATGTGTGCCCCTTTTTAATCCTCAAACTTCAAAACAAATGCCTTCCGAGTGTTAAAAATAAGACCAAATATGTCCAGAGTATCACCCCAAAAATGTGAAATGTAAGTCATGGTCCTCCATGCTCTGTGACAGTAGGTTTTTTTTCTTTGAAGTCGTTATTGATAGAGGACATTTTTTAAAAATTTTTATTTATTTATTTATGGCTGTGTTGGGTCTTCGTTTCTGTGCGAGGGCTTTCTCTAGTTGTGGCAAGTGTGGGCCACTCTTCATCGCGGTGCGCGAGCCTCTCACCATCGCGGCCTCTCTTGTTGCGGAGCACAGGCTCCAGACGCGCAGGCTCAGCAATTGTGGCTCACGGGCCTAGTTGCTCCGCGGCATGTGGGATCTTCCCAGACCAGGGCTCGAACCCGTGTCCCCTGCATTGGCAGGCAGATTCTCAACCACTGCGCCACCAGGGAAGCCCAGGACATTTTTTTTTTAATCTGTCAATATCCTGGTGTCCACGTAATGATGGTACATCACTCGTATTATTTCTACTTCTCTACTTGACTGGGATTTTCTCTCTCGGTTTCATACAGACATTTTATCATGGTGGGTATTTTATCCCTATTATTCTTCTTAGTTCTGTCTTGTTTTATGAGAGACCTCTCTATCCCACATTTTCTCCCATCTACCCTTCTCAACCATCTCCTCTTATTTCTTTTTTTTCATCTCCCTCCTCCTCTAAAATACACACACACACACACACACACACACACACACACACACACACACTTTGGCTTGATTTCTGGCTTCACCAGCTAATGGCTATATGATGCTTGGCAAGTCTCTTAACTTCTCGGAGGCTATTTCCTTGTATATAAAAGAGAAGTAATAACTGCTCTACTCATGTCACTTTGCACACTGTAAAGTGCTGTCTAAATATAAGCATGTTGCTGTGATTGTTATTATCCTACCCCACCTTCTCCAGGGTAGCATAAGTGTCCCAGTGGAGGCTGTCAGTCATTTCGCTTATTGAAAAGGTTGATGGGAAAAGGAGCACCTCTCCCCCACCTCCCCCACCTACTGTCACCATCACATTTTGGGTTTATGATGGATTTGTTCTCTTCCCTTTGGACAATTTGGACGGCATTGGGATAATTCCAGAGCTGATCCTCCATTGTTATCATACATTTACCTAAGAGGTGTGATTAAATCATTGTTATAGTTAGATGACCTTGAGCGAAAACCATTAGGGATTCAGGTGGAGTGGAGACATTTTTATGTGGCTTTTGAAAACACCATGCAACGATTTCTTAAATTCTTTGAACGTAGCCAAGAGATTTTCTTATTTCTATGCCAAAACCACCTGTAAAAAAAAATAAGTACCCCCCAAAAGTAACCTATAAATGTAATTAAAAGCATCCCTTTGAAGGGAGAGTAATGAAAATAGTACTAGGCTCGAGCTCAGACTTGCCTTTACCTTCCATTCCTGCCACCTTCTTCCTAGGTAATTAATCAGAAATAATAATTGTACAGCGCTCTTCAAGGTTAGAACCACCTTCATGTTCATCATCTCATTTGAACCTCACCACGGTTCCACTGGGGACATAAAACAAGCACATAGAATTCAACTGGGTGCAAGTCCTCCCCCTCAGTACTGATTGTGTCACTTTGAGCAAACCATTGACCTTTGTGATTTCATCTGTTAGCATTCCCATGTGGTCATTTTGAGGATGAAATAAGACAATGTGTATATAAGTGCTTTGCATATATGTACCACATCTTCTTTATCCATTTCTCTGTTGATGGACATTTAGGTTGCTTCCGTGTCCTGGCTATTGTAAATAGTGTTGCAGTGAACATTGGGGTGCAAGTATCTTTTCGAATTATGGTTTTCTCCGGATATATGCCCAGGAGTGGGATTGCCACATTTGCAGCAATATGGATGGACCTAGAGATTGTCATACTGAGTGAAGTAAGTCAGACAGAGAAAGACAAATATATGATATCGCTTACATGTGGAATCTAAGAGAAGGCTACAAATGAACTTATCTACAAAACAGAAATAGAGTGACAGCTGTAGAAAATAAACTTATGGTTACCAGAGGGTAAGGGGCGGGGGAGGAGGGATAAATTGGAAGATTGGAATTGACACATACACACTACTATATATAAAATAGATAACTAATAAGGACCTACTGTATAGCACAGGGAACTCTACTCAGTGCTCTGTAATGGCTTATATGGGAAAAGAATCTAAAAAAGAGTGGATATATGTGTATGTAAAGCAGATTCACTTTGCTGTACACCTGAAACTAACACAACATTGTAAATCAACTATACCGCAATAAAAATTTTTTTGAAAAGCGCTTTGCAACATCCAAAGCATCACACAACAGTTTGTGGGATGTTTGGAACAAGGGAAGAATTTTAGACCTTCCACTTGTAGTGTTTTGGTTGCAAGCAACAGAAACTAAGTCTCTAAGTGCATTGGAGCAACATCACATAGTTCATCGACTCAGTAGCAAAGCTGAAGGTCCAGGCTCAGACACTGTCCAGGAATCAGTGAAAGACTGGGGGACAGAACTGCAGCTGTAAGAGGACACAAGAAGTGTGTGGTTGGACACTGCTATTGCCACAGAAGGGGTTGACACAGCTACCACCCAAATGAATTCTAAATAGTAACTTGCCTTAGAGCATCATTTGCTGTAGACGTGGTTTGACCAGTCAGTTGGCTAAAATCAGATTTCCTGGTTGCATTCTGGTTGCCAGGATGCTGAGAGAGGGAATATCTAACCCTTCTATACTTGCCTTCCATACCAGGACGCAAGATTCTGTCTCGCACCTCTCCTGGGATTTCTCCCCACCTAGGAAGGGTGTTCAGAAGTCAATTGGGCCCCTTTGGGTTAAACGACCTACTTGAGGGCCACAAATTATTGGACTAAATCCCATCATCCCCAGTCTCCTAGACCTTTTCACCATTTTACATTTCCTCATATCAATGTGCTCAGTCTTTTAACAAATATTGAATCTCTCCCACAGACAGTGCATTGCAGTGGGGTTTCTCTAGCTCTCTTATTTTGAGATTTTATGATGAAATGTTTCCATGTAGCATTTCCCTGGTGATAAAGCACTGTGTTAAGAACATTGTTTTCATGGTGAAATCTTAGAGAGCCTCAAATTTAGAATGAAGATTACTATCAGAAGGATCCTGCAGATTCAGCAGAGAGGCACGGCTGAAAAAGCTAATTTGCTCAGCCAAAAGAAAGAGGAAATAACAGCACCAGGGGGATTTCTCAGGCCCCATCAATGTCCACCGTTAAACTTTATTCTATAAATCAAAAAAAGAGGTCACACAAGTCAAGGACTCACAGCCCATAACAAGAATCTAGAAGTTGGTTTTCTTCCGCATTGCCTGCATCTTACACTGCAAGCAGTTTCCATACATTGTCCCCACTTTGCCTGTATCCAGCACCAAGATATCGCATGCCCATGAGGTAGAAAGAATGGGAGCTTTGAGAGTCAGTTCAAGGCTGATATCCATAAACAAATAAACAATGGATGGCATGTACCTTTTTCTCAAGAGGCTTTCTGCCTTCTCCCAGCTGTTGCTGGATTAGAAAGAAAGAGAGGGGCTGCAGAGTCCTGTATGATGGCAAATAAGTTATCTTAGCCTGAGTTGCCTAGAAAATGGAGCTTGGGGCAAATTCTTAGGTGTTTAGCATAGGAGGAAGTACAACTCCAGGGGGCGAAAAAGGGAGTGTGGAAAAAACAGGAGAAAGTCAGGAAAGGCAGGAGAGCAAATTTAAGGGATTATATTACGGCTTTTATAACAAGCGTAGTTGATTGCTCAATTTCTTAGGATGTATTAGGAGAGGTCTCCTGAAACCACCACAGGTTTTTTTTTGATTTTGTTTTTGTTCGTCTTTTAATTGAAGCGTAGTTGATTTACAGTGTTCCATTAGTTTCTGGTGTACAGCAAAGTGATTCAGTTTTATATTCCCTGCGCTGTACAGTAGGACCTTGTTGTTTATCTATTTTATATATAGTAGTGTGTATCTGCTAATCCCAAACTCCTCATTTACCCTTCCCCCACACTGCGTGTTTTAAAAGTCCATCTTGGAGGAAGAAGGGAGAAGAATTTTTATGCTCACTTTTGTCTCTCTTTGGTGAAAGTTGTCCCATGTGACATCAAGTCTCCTGCACTTCTGGGTTTACCTCCTAGGCCCGTGAGCAGCCACCTAGGAAACCAGATCCTTGGCACCTAGGAAGGCAGCATCTGAGGCACAAGCCACAATCCTCAGGCTGAGCCCATGATGGACGTGAGCAAGGGGTACTCCCCATCTCTCCACCTGCAGCCTCCTGGGGCCAGCTGGGCAAGACATTGCATGTGTCACAAAGGCCCAAACTATCTCATGCCTCAGTACCAACAGGAATGCCCAGAAATGATAAGCAAGAGGCATGCACATCGAGGAACAAGACATTCTTGTGAGTGATGTTAGGGACCTAGAGCAGCCACTGCAGAGAACCCCGTCAACTAAGCAAGTGGAACATGATGAAGGAGGCACAGAGATGACAGTCCTTCTGTACCTACAAGAATGCATTTGGGCCAGGAGGCTTCCCCAGTACCATCAACAGAAAAACGTGGCCAAGGGTATCTGGAGAGGTAAATAAATTGGGTTCCGTACACTAAGACAACTTGAAAACCCTTTCACTATGCACACCAAAGATTGCTGGATAGAACACAAATAAATTAAAATCCATGGTTGGACTCGAAAGAAGGGAAACATTCTTGTCCCAGAAAAAAAGGAGGAAATTAAAACAAGATTAGTCAATGTATGGACTGGTTTTGTTATTACTCTTAGAGGGAGGGAAAGAGTGATTTTTGATACCAATAACCTATAGGATTGGATTTTTTAATCCCATATGGAGAAAGGACACAAAACCTTAGGCCTGAGCAAAGTGAGAAGCATAGAATCAGGACCCTCAAAGACCTCATTCCTAGAACAACTAGAAAACATATATTCTCATCAGTACGAGGCAGCAAAAAGGAAGCTCTTCTCTCTCTGCCTGCATTTGGCAAAAAAAGTTTCTTCTGAAAAATCAAATCCAGGACTATATTTTTTAGAGGCTTGAGGTCTGATTTTATATTGCTGAAAGGTACAGGGAACCACGAAGGTGAAAATATATCATAAAGCATAAAAATTGATCCTGGGACAGTGATACTCCTAGGGTATTCAGTAGAAGCACAAACAGAAATAGAGTGGAAAGGCAAACCACAGGATTTCGGAAGGTAAAAAGGACATCTTGCAAAAGATCAGCTCACCATACACCCACACAAACTATCTGACAGCTAGACTTCTTGAACTTGAACACAGCAATCTGAAAAAGAATATAGAAAGTGTACTTAAAATTATTGAAAATATAAAGAAAAGGATTTATCCCACAAATAAAAGATGAAGATCTTATGAAAAAAGAACAGGCAACTTTGAAGAAGAACCACATACAACTTTCAGACATGGAGAAAAGTAGTAACTAAAATTTAAAACCAAGCAGAGAGGCTAAATAATGGATTGATAAACACCACCAAGGAGGGAATTAGTAGTTTGGAGATAATTTTGAGGAAATTATACAGAAAGCCAAGTAAAGAGAAAGTATAAAAAGGAAGAATTAGGTTAAATAGTTTAAAATGTGTAGATCCCACATATAACTAATATATATTCCAAAGGAAAAGACAGAGAGAGAATATGGGAGAAACAGTATTTGGATAGATAATGGTGAAGTGTTTTTCCAACATTGATGAATGACCCTAATCCATGATTTCAAGAAACACAGTGACCCTTCTAGCAGATAAAATAATCAAAATCCAAAAATCACAGGTTAACATTGTAAAGCAGATAGAAGTTAATGACAGATTCTTTACTCAGGAACAAATTTGAACTGGAAGAAGACTTCTGAACATACACACGTGTGCCAAATAATGTGTGATGAAGCAAAATCACCATCAACTTAAGGGTCTATAACCAGCTAAACTATCATTCTGGAAGTAAGACAAAATGAATACATTTTTGCACAAATAAAGGCTAAGAAATCTACCTCTATCAACATAAATACTATACATCTCAAAACACAATACCGAGTGAGAAAAGCAAGCTCCAATAGGATATGTACAATATCACTGACATAAAATTATAAAGGCCAGCCCTGAAGTATCCACGGTTCTTTATTTAAAGTACAAAGCAATATGGAGAAACATACAAGCACATACAGGATAGTAGTTACTGCTGGGTAGGATACACGGGAAGCAGAAGGCATGGAGGAGGCAGTGGAACTTCAGCTATAACTGCAGTGCCTTCCATCATTTTTAATAAAAGAAAAACCTGCAGGAAAACTGGCAAAATACTTACATTGGTTCAAACTAGATGGAGTGCCACAGTGTCTATTTGACTTCTGTACTTTCTGTGTGCTTGAAATGTTTCAAAATAGAATGTTTTAAAGAAATAAATCTACATCAAGGAGGAAGGAGAAGGAAGGGAGAGGTGGCTCATTGTGGTCAGCTCTTGAAGTGATTGAAAACAAACCAGAGACGACAGTCACTTGTAGAAAATGAGAGTCCGTCCCAATTTGAGTGGGAAGAGGTGAGAGAGAGAGTTGCACGTCAAGTCTAGGTCATGTTCCCACTTCTGCAGCTAAGCACATGTACGGACCTCCCCTCCCTAACTCTCAGTTTCCCCATCTTTTGATGAATCGGGTTGGAGCTAGTTAATGGACAAGATCCTTTCCATTTCCAGCACGCTTCTATTCCACTCTCTTCGATTTTTCAGATGGCCACGAGTTTTCAGAAGGCCACGTTCTCAGGCACAAAAACACCTTCCAGTAATGTAACTGTATTAGTAAAGACTCCTTTAGCTTCAAGTGACAGGAAAGTCAGCCCAAACTGGCTTAAGGAAAGTGGAAATGTATTGGTTTATATAAGATGAAACATTCAGGGCTAGGTCTAGCTTGGAGGCACAGCTAGATTTGGGGATCAGAAATACTATCCTTTGCCCCATGTATTTTTTTTAAATCACCTATAGTGCGTCTTTAATTACACTGGCTTCCTTTACAGCCATCATGTGATGGGCCAGATGGTGGTGGTAACCAGATGGTGATGCAGATCGAGCCCTTAAATCCTCTAAGTTTTCTGCACTGCAAGAAAAGCAAAATCTCTTTCCCTGAAGTCCCAGGGAAACCCTCATTTTGTCTCATTAGCTTTGATATAGTTCTAAACGCAGCGCTGAACCAGTGATTGTAGGTGGGGGAGGACCATGCGCTGATCACCTTGAGCTCTGAACATGCTCCCACTATGGGATGGGCATAGGTTCACCGCAGCCATGTAGACTAAGAGCGGAGGAAGGTGTCATTTCCCAGAGGGAAACCAGGATTGGTTATCAGAAAGGGAAAGAATGGATTTGGGATGACAAAAATAAATGTCTACTACAACCAGCAGAATACAGGAGTGATTTCCCAATAAGGACAGTCTATAAGAATTGAAGTCTCCTTTAATATGGAAGGACAGAAGGTAAGAGGGAAGTCTTAAAAGTAAGGAGGGTTCTAAGCATAAAAAGGGGCCGTGCAGGGACAAACACACCTTGGCTTCCAAATTCCAATATTCATGAATGAGGCAGAGACTTATTTGCTTGAAATATGTAGTTTTAGGATCAGTCAAATGAGTTCTAATTAGAATACAGGCAATAGTCACGAATATTACGGGCCACGCAATGTTCCCCAATAGCAAAAATGAAATGTAAGTGTTTGAAGAGGGGGTTATGCAGATTTGTAGAAGACAGCGCATGCCGTCGAACCACGAGTTGATTAGGCACAGTGTATACCTCCGGGAATTAGGACCGGGTAAGCAAGTTAACAACATTGCCCCAGTACCTCCGTCAGGTATAGAATACGAGGTTCTGTAAACCATTTATCTTCAAAGCACTGCAGGAAAAGAATACATTTATTTTTGGACTATTGTCACAACTTAATACATCAAAATAGATAAATAATTTAAAATAAAAATAGTTACGTTTACACAGAATAGGTGCACCATAAGAATTTGTTGGATGTGATTTCCATGGAGCTCAATAATTCTTTAAGTGGGGAGAGTAAACTAGGGGGATGCAGTGGAGGGTTGAGGAAGCATTTTTCTATCCTTCTCTCCTTATCTGTTGACCCAGATATTCTAGCTCTATATCCACCTTCATCTTCTTACCTGCTCCGTCTTCCTTTCCCACACTCCTTCTGTCCAGAAAACAACAACCAAAACCCTATTGCAAACCTTGTGCAAGCCCTTCTAGCCCTCTGGACGTTCCCAGAGGCAACCTGGTGTTACGTCTTATGAATGAGAGATGTGTTCAAGAGCCCTGAGAGTGCAAAAGTTTTCTAAGGCTCTCATGGTTGCCTTTCAGTCTAAACACCAGAAGAACCATCTCTCATCTCCTTCTGTCTCTGCTTTTCTACTCTTCCTGCCCTCCAGGCCCACGCTTTATCCTGCCAGCTACCATCCCAACCCAAGCCAGTCCCATGACACCCCCTCAACGCTGTGTTGGCGAGTCCTGTTCCACTCCAGGCCCTCACTGTTCAGACGGAAACATTTTCTAGTTAGTTAACTAGTTAGTTCATTGATCAACTAATTGTCAAGACAGTCTGTCTACAACTTGCCTCTCGCGGGTTGTGTTCATGACATCACCTGTGTGAATTATGATGCAAAAGGACAGCAAGCAGTAATAAGGACTAATAGGAGGTGAAGAGAACAGAAAACTGCAGTCCACCACTTAAATGAAGCAAAATAAAACCCCTCATATGGGGCTTCCCTGCTGGCGCAGTGGTTGAGAGTCTGCCTGCCAATGCAGGGGACACAGGTTCGATCCCTGGTCTGAGAAGATCCCACATACCGTGGAGCAACTAGGCCCGTGAGCCACAACTACTGAGCCTGCGCGTCTGGAGCCTGTGCTCCGCAACAAGAGAGGCTGCGATAGTGAGAGGCCCGCACACCGCGATGAAGAGTGACCCCCACTTGCCACAACTAGAGAAAGCCCTCACACAGAAACGAAGACCCAACACAGCCAAAAATAAATAAATAAATAAATAATTTTTAAAAACCCCTCATATGAAGTCTCCTAGCATGTGTTCCTGGTGCCCTGTTCTTGAGTGGGGGAAAGGGAGCAGCACATAAATATAGTTGAATTGAATTGAGTTGTGACCATACATGGCCTGCTGTCCCCAGTTTACTGATCTAGATTGAGTGTAATTGCTGAGTCTAGGTTAGCACTGAGAGTCCAGATACTCACCAGATACAAACACTCTACCATAAAGTGAGGCATGAAGTCTGGGATTAATGATTGCTAACATCTACCAAGGACTTATCCATTCCCCAACCACTAGGCTATTCATTTTATGTGTAATACTTCATTTTACCCTCGGACATCCCCAAGTGTTATTTCATCTCCCATTTACATAAGAACACTGGAGCACAGAGAGGTGAAATAACATTCCCAGAGGCACACAGTTAAAAAGTGGGGGGATCAAGCTTGACTCCCAGGTAATCTGGCTCCACATTAGGATTTTGACCCTTGCACCAAACTGTCTTCTGATAAAAGAACTGGATCGGGTAGGAAATGGATGCGTCTTTTAAAACCGCGAAGGTAACGTTAATGAAGCATGAGGAGGATTGATGTCAAGGGAGGCATGTGTGTATTCTGAAACAGCCTGTTCCGAGCATGGCCAGGCTGGACTTAATGCGAACGTTGTCCCTGCTGAAAAGACTGAGGCTAAGTGGGTGGACAGGGTCCTGGCAGCAAGATCATCTCTTTAGAGAAGGGAGATGTTCTACCTGTCTGTGGCTTCTGCATCTAGTAGACTGCTTGGCATATAGCTAGTGTTTGTATTAGTTATTTATTGCTGTGTAACAAATTATCCCAAAACTTCGTGCCTTAAAATAACACATATTTATTCTCTTGTAATTTCTGTGGGTCAGGAATCCAGGCATGGCTTACCTGTGTGCCTCTGGCTAAATGTTTCTCACAAGGTTGAAATCCCAAGGTTGGTGGGGAAGGACTCACTTCCAAGGCCACTCCCTCTGTGTTGGAAGGATCCAGCTCCTTGTGGGCTGTTGGACTGAGAGTCTCAGTGACTTCTGGCTGTTGCCTGGATGCCATCCTCCGTTCCTTGACACATGGGCCCCTCCTTGCTTCATCAGTGAAGAGAGAGGACCAGGGAGAGAAAACAACAGCAAAACAAAAGCACAGTCTTATCACCTAACCTCAGAAGTGACACCCACCGCTTCTGTAAGTCACTAAGTCAGTTTGTCAGTGCTGATTTTATGTGCTGAACACTAGTGGACATCCCCAGGGAGGTATGATCTCCTCACTTTCCAGATGAGGACACCAAGACTCACAGAGTTAGAGAATCTGCTGAAGGTCACACGGCCAGGAAGGGACAGGGTTAAGACTGCAACTCGGGTCTTCTTGACCTTAAAAGCATATTCTTTCCCCTTAGCTCTGTCACGTGCTATCTGTCCAATAGTTTCTGTTCTGCCCACAGGATGACAGTACTTTCTGGCCTTCTTGTGATTGGGCGGGGCCAATAGACCAGTTCTGGCCCGTGTATTGTGCGTAGGAGTGAAGAGTCTTGCTTCTAGACCCAAGCATTTAATTTTGAGACCCTTTGGAGGCCTTTTCTCCCTCTGCCATCAGCCAAGTTGGAGTCCCCGAGTGACTGTGATGAATGGACCCTCTCATCCCACCTCCCTCCCCACCACCCCACAATGGGCACGTGGCATGAACAAGAAATCAACTTTTGTTGTTTGCAGCCACTAAGGCTTGAAGGGGGCAGATTCAAAGTCTCCTGACTGAGGTGCCACTGAAGAGGAGAGGAAGGAACGGAGTAAGGGGGTGTGAGGCTGCCCCAATAGGGGCTCAGTTCTGTCTTAGGGCCAGCAGGGGAGCGTGGCAGGCACACACCTTTGCCTCGGTTCCCTGGGTTCCGTGCTGCCTGCATACTGACCGGCTTCTATTTCTGGATACGACTGGGAAGAATAAGGACCAGAGAGACTGACGGCATCACTCAGAGGCAGGCTGAGAACCCCGCCGCCTCGTTCACTCTCAGCACTCTTGCCTTCAGACCAGCAAAGAGCACGAACAGAGCGGGAGCATGTTATCCCTTCCCGAGCCTGTTCCGACGCACACAGCACAGCAAGAGGCTTTTTTTTTTTTTTTTTTTTTAAGGGTTATCTATTTACTTTTTTTTTTTTTTTAAGATTACTTTTTATTTATTTATTTTTTTATTTATGGCTGTGTTGGGTCTTCGTTTCTGTGCGAGGGCTTTCTCTAGTTGTGGCAAGTGGGGGCCACTCTTCATCGCGGTGCGCAGGCCTCTCACCATCGCAGCCTCTCTTGTGGCGGAGCACAGGCTCCAGATGCGCAGGCTCAGTAATTGTGGCTCACGGGCCCAGTTGCTCCGCGGCACGTGGGATCTTCCCAGACCAGGGCTCGAACCCGTGTCTCCCGCACCGGCAGGCAGACTCTCAACCACTGCGCCACCAGGGAAGCCCAAGAGGCTTTTGAAACAGGCTTAAGTGAAGCAGCGTCCTCACGGCACAGCGGCTTGTCACTGAGGAGCCTGGGTGGCTGGAATGGGCATTTGCTGAACGAGTCTCCCTTCAGCTGGGCTGGGGGCTGGTTCACACCGGGTTTGGGGGTGTCAAAATCTGAGAGAGTCGGGGGAGGGACGGAAGCATAGATCATTGTGTATCCCAAGCGCCAGCCTCCTGAACATTCTTCCTTTGGGGAGGTGATTCTCTTCTCCTGTCCCGCCTGAGTCATCAGCCCCGCAGCTTGTTCCCCTGCGGCCATGCGCTCCTCTCTGCTGTCTTGGGTACCACTGAGGAACTGCCTGGCTTGCAGCCGCTCGCCATGCACAACTCCTGGATGGATGCAGTTCCCTTGGTAGGCGGTTGCGTCCTCCATACAGGCAACGGCAGAGATGTACCGCCCCCTTTATGACTCTGTCCATTTAGTCCATACCGCCCTCCCCCCACCTCACAGGGTCGTACAGCCACGTCAGACTTGCCTCAAGTATCAACTGAGTTAAAGAAGGATCATTTTCAACTACATATGAGATCTAGTCTTTCCCATGGTCTAAGGAAAAAAGCCCGCTTCCTGAGGGAGTGACGTCATGGACAACCCCAGCTCCACATTTTATTTCTTTGTCCTCAAGTCCAGGATTGCTTTCCTTGTGATTCCATCTGCAAATTCCATCATGTGAATTTGTACCCACCCTTCAGAAACCCAAGAGCTATATGTTCTCTGGGCGTGGGGCACCGTATTCCAAAGTAGATTTAGGTACTTTAAGTGGAAAACAAATACAGACCAGCTCTTCCTCATCCGTGTTTTCAGTTTCCGCCTGAGATAGCATTTGAAGAATTGCTTCTGTTGCTACATCAAGTTGAAACATGACTGACCTGTTCAACCACCCCTGCCCGTCGTTTAAAGCCCTAGTATTTAGCAGTGGAGAACCACATACTTTGTGAGTAGACACTTCAAAAACTAGAGGCCTCTTATTAGACTCTTGAAAAATAAAAATAAACTGGAGTCCGGCATATCTGAGTTGAATCCTGGATCCACCACTTACTAAACTGTGTAACTTTAGCAAGTAATGCCAACTGCTCAAGTTAAGCAAACAGACCCGACTAATCTTAATGTCATCTATAAGATGGGACAGCACAAATGCTGCTGGGAAGTGACACCACACTTAGGAACACTTAAGAAACATTAGTTTTTCCTTCCACCCTCATCTCCCCTTGGTTCTGAGTAATGGCATGCC
The DNA here is from genome assembly GCF_949987535.1 of Balaenoptera acutorostrata. Lineage (NCBI taxonomy): Eukaryota > Metazoa > Chordata > Mammalia > Artiodactyla > Balaenopteridae > Balaenoptera > Balaenoptera acutorostrata. Next base: position 6,046,775 of record NC_080083.1, on the reverse strand, counting down.
TGCTTCCTGAATCATCTGGTCTCTGTTCTGGTCTAAAGATTTTTAGCACTTTGGGGAGAGAGGGTTTTATGGTCTGACAACCATGGTTTCTGGTCCTTCACGGAGAAGAGAGGAGATTCACCCTTTTTTATGATTCAAAACATACTGAGGGGATGGACCCTAATTGTATTGACCCTAATACTTTGGTGGAGAAAAGGGGAAGACAACCCAGAAGGGGCATAGCAGGGTGCAACCCAAATAAACAGGAGGTAGCCTAAGGGACCTCAGTGTGCTGGCATGGAGAATTCATTCATTCTTTCATTCATTCCACATACACCTAGTACTTTCTCAGTGTTGAGCACTCTACCAGGTCCCCAGGAGGTAAGAAAGATCGAGACTGGAAATCCACCCTATAAGAAGCTTCTCTACTTTAGGAGCCATAGAAAAGAGAAAAGAAGTGTAGAAATAGGATACTGGTGGGAACCCAAAACAAATATTTGCTGCTTCATCATTTGCCCTAAACTCTAGCCAACAACTCCTGCCATCCAGTGACTTTCATGGGTTTCTTTCAGAAGAGAGGGGATATGGAAGCAGGATTGGGAAAAATCCAGTTTGTAACAAGAGAACCTACCAGTCCTTGATTCCCAGCTTCCCCTTTCCGCTTACTCCTCCGTGCATTCCTGCCAGATCTGGACTTTACTCCAGGAGCGAATGAAGAAGCAGGACAGCATGGTAGGAAGGACACAGACTTTAGAATTGGATCTAAGCAGCCTTAAGGCTATTTATTTACATGTTAATATATTATTTACCTCTCTGTGGGTTTGGATAAGCCATAGTTTCTCCAGGCATCAGTTTGCTCATCTATATTGGGTGTAAGAATCAGGGATAATGTAGAGCACGTGCTTGAAGTATAGTAGTAGCCCCTTAACAAATGGAGACTCTTTTGCTATTCTTAGTGCAGCTGCCTGACTACTCCTGGCCTGCACCCAATACCCAAATGTAGCTAATAACCAGAGGTTTGGGTTTGGTTCTTACCCACTCTAGACACTCCCAGGCATGTTCACCTTACAGCTCCACGGAGAAATAGGAATGCGGCAGGATAAAGATATCCTGAGTACGGAGAGAAATGGCCAATCAGGAGGCAGGGAGAGAAGAGAAAGGCTTGAGAAAGTAGAGAGGACAACACTGGAAAATGAGAAAAGAGGAAGGAGCAGAGGAGAAGAAGTTGAGTCCCTCACTGCCATCTTCCCAAAAAGCTTCAGCCTCTTCTGATGAATGAAGAAGCTCCTCCCTCTGGAAGTCCAACTCCAGACCCATCTTGGACCCTTCCCAGTTCCTCTGCTGTCAGGACGCCAGGCTAGAGGCACTGACAGGGCATCCCAAAGGCTGCCTCCCCTAAAACAGCCAACTTAAGGTAAATTCAGGAGAGCAAACAAAAGATTTCAAACTACTGCCATGGGGAAGGGTTGAAAAGAGAAGTCTATGGGGATAGACATGTGATGATCTTTCATTTGGATGAGAAATTCAATATTCTAAAACAAAAACGACACATCTTAAAAAAAAAAAAAAAAGAACCCATCAGGGACAGGAACATATCTGGATTCTTTCACCTAAGGAAGGTGTGAAGACATCTAAATCACAGGAGTGAAACGCTCATCAGCAGACATGCTAGAGCATAAGCTTGGTGAGATTCCCATGAGGAATAGCATTAAAGATTTTCTAAGAGTCACTTCTGATTTGAGGGAAAGAAAAAACAAAAACAGATGAGCGTTGCTCTCCAAAATGTTCTCCATGGTGTTATGTATATGGTAGGGAGTGGGGAGGAAAGCATCATTATAGACTCAAGATTCAAACCCAAAATATGTTCATCCCCACTATGAATCTCACAGTGTTAGACATTTTCACCTATATTGCACTGACATACATTCAGCGTCCTGCCACTTTTTCACACTAACCTCTTTACTGTGACCTACGTCTGGTCCCAGGATGAACGCCACAGACTCAGCACTGGGGAACCATGTATTAGAAACATCCAAGAGAGCCCTCTGTGAGCAGAGAGCAGCTCCACGGACATCCCACCTTTACTAAATGAGAGAACACCGCAGGCTTTCTGTTCCTAACAAGTACGTGCCCAGAGCAACTCCTCAGAGCAGACCAGGGGCAAAGCCAAGCAGGAAATCTATCACTGCCCCCATCTCCCTCTTGTGGTGCCCTCTCTTCCTCCATCATCCCCTTTCTGGGCATATAGTGCCTTCTCCATGGCCATCAGCACCCTCACAGCCCTGGTACCATGCTTTGGGGTTACTCATCAACATGCTGGCATCTGAAGCTTGGCATACTCTTATGTTTCAGTATCGTTGTCCCTATTTTATAGCTAAAGAAATGGAGCCTCAGACTCGAGGTCACGGGGATGGTACGTGAACACTGGCCAGCCAACGGGGAATCGTCCAGCCGGGGTCAGCCTGAACCTGATCCACTCTGATGCGCCCAGCCCCAGAGCCTCCCAAGTTTCCGGCCTTTTCCTAGGGACACCATGCTGCCCATTTCTGAGATGGGGATGGGGAAGCAGATATAACAAAAGATGGAGCTGAAGCCAGAAGCCAGGTGTGCATATTCCTGGCCATTGCCTACCTAAAAGGAAAGCCTACCTATCCTTTTTGTCATTCTGTCATAGCCCTGCTCTTGAGAGAATAGCAGAGAGAAGACTGTGCCATGAAGGGCAGAGTCTGTGGGTCCAGGTGGACCTGAGTCCCAGTCCCGGCTCGGCCTTCGCTAGCTGTGTGACCTGAGACAAAGTCCTTAACCTCTCGAAGCCTCGGTTTCCTCACCTGCGGATGTGACTAATAAGAGTACCTCCCTCAGAAGGCTGTTGTGAAGATTAAATAAAATCACACGTATAAAATACTTAGCCCAGTGCCTGACACACACTAAAGGCTCAGTACCAGTCGTTGGTACTGTCTCTGCTAGTAGAGTCCAGTGATGCAAGTTTGCCCCTGGACTGGATGTTCCCATAGACAGCGCCGTCCCCACGTGTGGGTGTGCTGGGAGGGGGGGCCCTGGGTGCAGCAGGGTGGCGTGGGGTCCCAGGCACCAGTGAGCGTCCGGTCTAATGATGCCTCACTTGCCACCTGCCGTCTTCCTTTTAGCTGAGCCACTGCTCGTTAGCACCTCAGGCAAGAAGGGGGAGGAGGTCGGGCCAAATCCTGTCCATCTCGGTGCTTTTTAGCGGAAAGAGAAAACTAAGAACTAGATCAAAGTTGGGTTGAAGCTGAAGAGCCCTCAATTACACGGAAGTCTGCCACGCTGTCCCCTGTAGTCTTGGGTATTTGAGTGGAGGCTGTGTTTGACAGTTTGGACACACGTGCTTGATCTGACCTGAGAAGTCTTGTCTCTCAGAGTCTTGCAGGACGACGGCCTGGGATTTGAAGAGTTTCTTTTTTCTAGCAGCTACCTGAGCCCTCAGACAAAGGCGGCATGTCTTGGGATAAAGCAATGGCCAGGAATATGCACATCTAGCTTCTGGCTTCAGCTCCATCTTTTGTTATATCTGCTTCCCCATCCCCATCTCAGAAATGGGCAGCATGGTGTCCCTCATAAGGAGAGGGATAGCATATTGGTGCACGTTCATCACCCAGCATTTATTTCACAAATACTTATTGAGCTTTAAGCTATGTATTAGGCACTGCTAAACACTACGCATATTAGAACTAATGGCCCTACTACCCGTCCCAATAATAATAATAATAATAACAGTTAACATGAACTAGCATTAACTGAGCGATTACTCTGTGTGCCAGGCCTTATTTGGCTTATCTCTTTTAATCCTCACATCTACCCTCTACGGAGGATGCTATTATTATGTCTGTTTTTCGGATAAAGAAACTGAAGCACAAAAAGTATGTGTAACTTGCCTAAACCCATGCCCATGGAATACAAAGAAAATGGGGCCCATCACTCGTTTTCAAGAAGCTCAGAGTCTAGGGTGATTCTTAGCCATCATAATCTCAGTATTGTATCATCTGTGCTGTAACAGAAACAATAACAGGATAAAATTGTTCTGAGAACAAAGAGAATGGAGTGTCCATTTTGCCTATTGACGTGAGTGGGGGAGAGTAAGGTCAGGAAAGATTCAAAGGGTCCAAGACATTTGAGCTGGATGTAGAGGTACTTTTTCCTTCTGTAAAGAATTTGGTGACAACTTACTATAAATGACAAGTTTAAAATAAATTCAGGGTAATAATAGAGGAGTAGAAAAATCAAGAGGAAGAAAGGAAGAAGCTGTATGTCAATTGTACTTCAATTAAAAATTAAAAAAAAAAAGAAATATCAGGCAAATCCAAATCGAGGGACATTTTACAAAACAACTGGACGGTAATCTTCAAAAATGTCAAGTGTCAGGGGCTTCCCTGATGGCGCAGTGGTTAAGAATCCGCCTGCCAATGCAGAGGACACGGGTTCGAGCCCTGGTCCGGGAAGATCCCATATGCCACGGAGCAACTAAGCCCGTGCACCACAACTACTGAGCCTGCACTCTAGAGCCCGTGAGCCACAACTACTGAGCCCACGTGCCACAACTACTGAAGCCCGCGCGCCTAGAGCCCATGCTCCACAGCAAGAGAAGCCACGACAATGAGAAGCCTGTGCACCTCAACGAAGAGTAGCCCCCGCTCACTGCAACTAGAGAAAGCCTGCGCGTGGCAACAAAGACCCAATGCAGCCAAAAATAAATAAATAAATAAATAAATAAATAAATTTTAAAAAAATGTCAAGTGTCAGGAAGGACAAAGAGAGCCTGAGACATTCTTCCAGATCTTAAAAGAGTAAAGAGATGTGACAACTAAATACAATATGGGATCCTAGCTTGGATCCTGGGTTGGGGAAAAAAAAAAAGCTACAAAGGACACCATGGGGAATAATTGGCATAATTCAAATACAGACCGTAGAGTAGATAATAGTATTGAACTAACACGAATTTTCCTGAATTTGCTAAATGTATCATGGTTATGGAAGAGAATGTCTAGTTGGCAGGAAACAGGTTTGAAGTATACAGGAGTGAGGATGCACAATGCAGCAACTTTCTCTGAAATAGTTCCACACACACAAAGAATGATAACAACACAAATAATAATATAGGAGGTAAAAATAAAGCATACGTAGGCAGTGAAGGAGCTTCTGGGTTGATGAACATGTGGGCCCTTGGGGAGAGTGGCGTATGCTTGGAGAGGGCATGGAGGTTCCTGCCTTTTCCCCACACCCCGCCCTTTGCATCTCTTCCAACTGGCTCTTTCTGAGTTATGTGCTTTTATAACCAAGCGGTAACCCAATATGTTTTAACATTTTCCTGAGCAACCCTTTCACTCTGTTTATTCACGCCTGACCTGATATTTGAGAAGAGCTCAACTCTGGAATGAAAAAGCAGAATGCATGTCATCCGGCTCTCAATTCTCTTCTCAGGTGCTCATAAGGGAAGAGAAGACAACCTCTAGTTAGTGGCCATTAACAAGAACGCCAAATGGGGTCATCGTATTTCCCAAAAGTCAAGAACAAAAAGACTTCTGAGAACTATGGAGCTTTTAAGATGTATCCAGATGCCATACTGAAAATGTAATTCCATCATCCACCTATTATTTGCTTAGGTATATAACAAGGGGACATTTAAAAAAAAAATAGGTAGCAAAGCCATATGAAGACTCTGTGGGTGTTCATTGTATTGTTCTTGCAACTTTTCTGTGTTTTAGTACAGCGGTTCCCAACCTGTTTGGCACCACGGACCAGTTTCGTGGAAGACAATTTTTCCACGGACGGGGTCGGGGGGGATGGCTCAGGTGGTAATGTGACCGGTACCAGTTGGCAGCCTGGGGGTTGGGGACCCCTGTTTTAGTATGTTTTCAAAACATACTAAAAAAAAGAAAGGAGAAAATTTTTTGTTACTATATTCCATGAAAATCACCATAAGGAATTTTCACACAGGTGATACAGATGATACCCCTTTTGAGGGATTTGCGGGAAGGTTCAGTGAGACCAGTGGTCCAGCAGAGCATTCCAAACTGAGGCCCTCGAGAGATCACTCACTACCTGTCAGCCAGGAAGGAGGGGCTATGTGGATTCAAATGCTCTGAACCAAAACAAAATGAAATGAAAATAACAATGACAAAAAAAAAACCTGAACCCAAAATCTAAAGTCACTAATAGAGAAGCTTCTAGCTGCAGGCGTAGATCTGAATGGAGCTTCCTCTCCAACAGACAGCCCCACGGAAAGAAGCAACAGAGATTTATTTATTTAACAATGGTTTATAATTCTCCCAAGAAATACCAGGAAGTCAGAAAGCAGTTAACATAATGATTGAGAATCAGTAAACAAAAGTCAGATGCGACTCTGAGCTTCCTGGCAACCATGTCAAGAAGGAAAAGATGATCAGTTATATACATTTGGTTATTAGAAAGATAGAGGCTTGCCAGGCTTCCCCAGAGGAGACAGTGAATTTCTTGGTGTCAAATTCTGAAATCACTTTTAGCATGTGGTGCAGATAAGTTACGTAGAAGGCAGTGAGTAACAGTTTTATAGAAAACGCAGGTGTAGAGAGGTGGTTTTAATATGACTTTTTCAAAACGGCCTTGGGTGAAGCTGGAGGTGTAACACTAAAACAAAACTCAGCTGGAGTATTTAGGAGAAGATCTGCATAGCACTTAACACTCGTGAAAGAAGAGGCGTAATTGCATGCAAAGCATCACTGTACTTACTCACACATATATCCTTGCAAAATAACTCAGATGAATTAAATATTAATGTGTTTTAGCGATGCACATATGCTGGTATTAGTCAAATATGTTAAATCCCAATTACGTGACAATTTTGCTTGTGTATGGTTTTGCCCTCGGCCATGGGACATTTATCCTTCTTAAAATTCAATTACATTCAGCAGACAGTGATTGAGCCCCTACTATGTGTCAGGCTGTATGCTAAGTCCTGGTGATGCAGAGGTGTAAGAGACGCTGCCCTTGACCTCTAAGAGTGCAGAGGCTGGGAGAGGAGATGACAGTAGACAAGGAGAGCTGTAGTCAGGGAAGCAGTGGAAGCCCTGGGGTCTCAGGGGAAGGAAACCAGATCTCTTATCCACAAGTCAATGAGAGAGCGGAGAAAGCTTTTTAAAGGAGATGACCTGTGGGCTGAGTCTTGAAAAACGGGCAGGGGTTGGCCAAACTGAGGAATAGCGAGTGAGCAAGGATGCTGTATGCAGAGGGGACAGCATGGACCAAAGTGGTGTGGTTGGATGGATCTGTGCGTCTTCTGATTGTGGGGGAGATCCCATGAATCTATGTGTGATAAAAACATACAGACCTAAACACACACACACACACACACACACACACACACACACACACACACACACACACACACATATTGGGCTTTCATCTGCGGTGGGTCCTTTCCCAAAGACAAAGACTCAGAGCCTTACGAACTACGGAAACTCGACCGCTCTCTGTCCTTGTTGCTGCCGCTGTTCAAGCGTGTTGTGCTAATTACTGAGAACGTAACATTCCTAATCCAGTTCCTCAACCCTCACCCCAGAAAGGCAGCTGTCAGCAAAACACTCAGACAAATATTGAATGAAACTGCAGCAGACAGATAAAAATGAAATCCACACGTGGGCAGATGCAGGAGTCAATGTGGTTTCCAGGAGATACATCCTTGTTCTTCTCTCTAGACATCTCTGACCCGCCACCTGACACAGCTTCCACACGCGGAGTTCGCAAGATTTGCAGCTTGTGTTTGCCTTTGTGATCTTGTGCAAGACACTTCAATTCCGAGCTGCAGATCCCTTGTCTGAAAACAGGAATATATGTGCCTGCTCCCCTCCCACAAATGTGAGAGAAGCCAGGGAGATGTGGCTTCCAGAACCTTCTACTTTTTTCAGTCTGAGCACCCGAAGGGGCAGGCACGGTCTCATCCCCAACATTTGCCTCCTTAAAAATCTTCACCCTGTGATCTTGCTCCTGTCCAGACTCTTGGAGTCCCAGCTGAGGCTTCTTCTCTGAGACTGGGTACCATCTTGCTTCTTCCAAAGGCAGCAGAGGGCCATGGCCTTTGCCTCAATAACAATGAACTGCCTTCTGGTGTAAATAAAGCCACAGGCATGAAAAACAAGTAATACACTTCTCAGCACAAGAAATGGTGTCAAGGTGACATTCAGAACCAGAGTCACCTACAGCATTCAGTTTTCTGGGGAGGGAAGGAAATTAAGGAGAAGGAAGCATCTCTGAATTAAGGATGACATCCTCAGAAATTTAGGGCTGGACTAACTCACCCCACGTGGGGCTATTGTCTCATTCCGAAAATACTCTGAGGATAGTGGTGTAATCTGTGGAAATAATGAGCAGCTGAGTATCTTAGCTTAACTGTGCTGACCTTAGAGAAGACCCACCTGCAGCTCCCCCGAAACAGGCTGAATCAAACCTGGGAAAAGAGCCACCTCCCTCCAGTGAACACAGATCTCTTAACGCCAGACTCATTAGCAGTTCACCCCACTCCAGCCTCCGCGGGGTTTTGTTTTTTTTTTTCTAACTAAACCTTTTCAGAGATAAGGCAGGCATTTCATATGTCTCGATATATAGTACCCTCGCTGATTTGACAGGTTCCTCCTCGGTCCTCTGTGATGGATTCACGGGAGAGCTGCCTTGTTAAGTCCTTATCACAAGCTTTGCCATTATCTCTTCGATGAATTGTTCTTCTGCCCATTATCTTCCACTCTAAACCCAAGTGTTCCTCGGCTGGCATGTTCAGCGACTGATGGAGATACATACTCTTTTTCATTATAGGTTATTACAAGATATTGAATATAATTCCCTGTTCTATATAGTAGGTCCTTATTGTTTATCTATTTTATATCTAATAGTGTGTACCTGTTAATCCCAAACTCCTAATTTGTCCCTGCCTCCTTCCCCTTTGGTAACCATAAGCTTGTCTTCTATGTCTGTGAGTCTGTTTCTGTTTTGTAAATAAGTTCATCTGTACCACTTTTTTAGATTCCACATATAAGTGGTATCATATGACATTTGTCTTTCTCTGTCTGACTTGCTTCACTTAGTATGATCATCGCTAGGTCCATCCATGTTGCTGCAGATGGCAATATCTCATTCTTTTTTATGGCTGAGTAATATTCCATTGTTATGCATGTACCACATCTTCGTTATCCATTCCTCTGTCAATGGACACTTAGGTTGCTTTCATGTCTTGGCTATTGTGAATAGTGCTGCTGTGAACATTACGATATAACTGCCTCATTTATCATCTCCGTGGGAGAGGAAGGAAGAAAAGCACCAAAGCAGACAATTAACATTTATGGAATATCTCCTAAGCACCAGGAACTTTGCCCACATCGTTTTACTTAGTTCTCAGAAATACTCTCGGGGGCTTCCCTGGTGGCGCAGTGGTTGAGAATCTGCCTGCCAATGCAGGGGATACGGGTTCAAGCCCTGGTCTGGGAAGATCCCACATGCCACGGAGCAACTGGGCCCGTGAGCCACAATTACTGAGCCTGCGCGTCTGGAGCCTGTGCTCCGTAACAAGAGAGGCTGTGATAGTGAGAGGCCCGCGCACCGCGATGAAGAGTGGCCCCCGCTTGCCACAACTAGAGAAAGCCCTCGCACAGAAACGAAGACCCAACACAGCCATAAATAAATAAATAAATAAATAAAAGAAAGGCAAGTAACTTTAAAAAAAAAAAATACTCTCGGATAATCGTATTAAAACGATAAGAAAGGAGGGTTCCTAAGATTCAAGTCATCTCAAGCCAAGCCAGTGCCTCCATGGAATTGCGCTCAACATGAATCGTGCCACATATAGTAACACACTGGCTTTCTCATGACAGTCTTAACTCTGTGACTTAAGTTTCTATTTTGTGTCCCATTGGGCTTTTTGCTTTGGGGGAAAGCATACAAGTGTAAAAAAGCCCTTCCTTCTAATACAGCGTTTATGGTCTCTTTGGGAAGAGAAAGAAAATACGGGAAGGGAAAAAGAGAGCGAAGATGCGTCGCCGGCTCCTAGAACGTCAGGCAGTCTCCCTACGTTATTTTGTTCAAATTGTCCATGATCCTTTGCAGTAGGCATTAGCGTCCCATTTTATTGATGGGGAAACTGAAGCTTGGACAGGTTAACTTCCCAGATTTTTGTGTAGCTATACTAACTGGCTGAATTGGAATTTGCTTCTTGTTCAACTGTGATGCCCAAGAATGGTAGGATAAATTTAACCAAGTGCTAAAGCCCCTAAGGCGAAGATCAGTGAGGTGCAAAGACAGTGGTTGAGACCCCTTGGAAGGGTGGAGTTGAGATCTCCTTGGAGATAAGATGTGAGCTGGAGGGGAGGGAGAAATGTCCTGGCATTTCACGTGTCAGAAAAGCAAGTGTAAAGGCCTGTGCAAATTACACGCTAATTCCCGTAAGTGTTCCATCTCTATAAGGACACAGAAGACCCAAATAGTTTATCTATACAGAACATTTTTATTATAGGATAAGGATATAGCACAGCAATAGCAGAAGGATATGCAGTGAAAGGGGTCTGGCGATCTCAGGCATGGGCTGACACACAGGACACGTGCTGTCCCCAGGTCTTGAACCACCACCAGCATACATGCCAAGCATTTTGGTGCTAGGACACCCCAAGTCTGTTCACGCCGGGGGTCTCTTACCTACATGACCAGCTTCCCCATCACCACGTAAAAGGAACAAGAGGGACTCAGTGCGTCAACCCTTTTGTGAATCACTCCAGAGACACAGATGGGGGCAAAAATCCCATCGGCAAATCCCATCCCTGCTCTTGGACCTGAGAGTCAGGCACTGCATCCCACAGCATTAAAACACTTCCCAAACCCCTCCAAGGAGCATCTATCCCTCGGGTCCCTCCCTTAGGTGGTCATTCGGAAAACATCAACAGTCAACCATGTGTCAAGCCTTGGGCTAGACCAGGGCTGCCCAATAATGTAGCCAATGGCCACGTGTGGCTTTTGAGCACTTGAAATGTGGCTCTCCCAAATTGAGTCATTCTGTGAGTATAAAATACAAATGGAATTTTTAAGGGTTGGTACAAACAAATGAAGAATGGGAAATATTACATTCATAATTTTATATTGATAACAGGTTGAAATGATAATATTTTAGATATATGGGATTAGGTAATATGCATTATTAAATTTAATTTTGCCTGTTTCTTTTCATGTTTTTAATGTGGCTACTAGAAGGTATAAAAGTACAGAGGTGGCTTGTGTTATATTTCTATTGAGCAGCACTGGGTTAGACATGGTTGGTCATTTTTCTATTTATGTAACATTTTTATTGAGCAACTACTCTATCTGAGAGTGTAGCAGATACTCCTCATTTCATAGAGTTTGTAGAAGATCTTTCCTAGAATCTAACAAGGAGACAATATTTCTCTATAAATTATAGAATAGCCAAAGGAAAAAGTAAGATGCTATGACACAAGAGAAATTCAGAGAAGGGAGAGCAGCGACCAAAGCTTCCTGGTGGTTCTGTGACTTACCCTGTCCCTGTTTCTGTCCCTGAATCTATGGCTTAGGGTTCTCACTGTTTGTCCTTTTTATCAAAGTTTTTTTCAACCATAATTGTACCACCTAAAGGAAATCACTGTTCACAATTTAGTATCATCCTTTCCCGCTTTCTGTTGCAGAAACATTTCAAAAGCAGCAGATACGTGTATACATACACTTTTCCCCACTGCAAACACGGAATTGGGAGGAATCTGAGTCTTGCTTCCAGCACTAGCTCTTGATTAGGGGGACCACACACACACTGGAGGCCTGAGATTTAAACGGCCTTGGGGAGCCAGCATCTTTTCCCTCCTCCCCCTCTTCCTTCTCCCACTTCCTCCTGTTCCTCCCTCTGGATCCAGGTCTCTAAGAAACACTCCTTGAATTTTCTGGGGACGAGAGCACAGACAAGCATCAGCTTTCACTTCCTTCCTTCCAGCCCTTCTCTTCCCTCTTGTGTTGACTCATTTCTCTATGCTAATGATTTCAGGGAAGGCCCAGAGATACTGAAAGCCGGCCCCAAACAGGGTGAGACCCGCACAGGGACAGCAGAGATGATCAGATGTGGATGAGAAAAGGTCACTCACCAGGCTGACTGCGTGGACAGTGCTGGCCACAGAGCAGACAGCTGGTGAGGAAGAGCCTGGGGTCCAGGCAGCCCAGCAGCCTCAGGGAGGCTGGACTCCCATTTCTCTCCACCCAATTCCTCTCCTTCAGGCCGTTTCCCTCCTCCCCTTCCACAGCCCCTCAGAGGGACAGTGTTTACCTGCTGCTCATCCCAACCCACCGTTACACCGAATCAAGCCCACCAGCCTGGGGTCTGTGGAAGCGTAGGTACAGCTGCCCCATCTCCCTCCCCACCCCACCCATCCATTTCTTCCTCCATCTTCCCCGTCTCAGGCTAGTAAAACAGTCCACAAAACGTCTTTTCCATTCTGCCCCTTGCTTTTGCCTCTTCTACTTCCAAACAGTCTTTAAGTTTATTTTTAAATTCACATACATTAAAACTGGTTTTGTTGGGAATGTTCCTGGAAAACTTTGCGACAATCAACAGAAAAGGACTAGGGAAACACGCAACAGCATGGATGGATCTCAAAGGCATTATGCTGAGTGAGAGAAGCCAGTCTCAGAAAGTTACATACTTAATGATTCCATTAAAATGACATTCTGGAAAGGGCCAAACTCTAGGGACAGAGAACAGGTCGGAGGTTGCCAGGGACTAGGGCTTAAGATGTACCATGATGTTATTGATTCACCCAAGGAAGGACGTTTATTGCACACGTTTTTGTTTGGACACAAGTTTTCCTTTCTCTTGGGTAAATACCTAGGAGTGGGATTTCTGGGTCATCTGGTATGTTTATGTTTAATTCTGTAAGTTAAGCCAATAACTTATATTGGCTTATATAAACCAATAAGCCAAACTACTGTACCAAGTGGCTGTCATCCATCCATTCAACGTTTAAAGTCAAAACCTAGAAATCGTTCTTTATCGCTCTCTTTCCGTAACTCCCCACATTCAATTTATCAGCAAGTCTTCAAGGTTTGGCCTCCACACTATAGCTTCAAACAGTCCATTTTGGTCCATCCTCACTGCCACCACCTCGATGTAAGTCACCATTATCTCTGGGCTGGGCTACACATCTCCCACACCCTCTCTGCTCTCTTTTCCTACAGCCCATGCTCCAAAGAGAAGCCAGAGTGATCCTTTTAAGACACTGATTGGATCAGGTAACTTCCACTTCAAGCCCCCCATCAACGCTCCATTGCACTTGGCCTTGAGAGCACCTGGTGGTCTGGGCCCTACCTACAGCTCAGGCATCTGTCCACTCCCTTCTGCGCTCTCTCGGCCGTGATCAGCTGACCTTCTTTAAGTTCCATGAGGTGTGTTCTCCCCCACCTCAGGACTGCCCCCTCTGTGGAATGCTCTTCTCTGGGCTCTGCGTGTGTTGGCTTCTCTGCACCCTAGTTTAAACGCCACCTTCTCAGAGGAGGCCCTTTATATCTATTGTGGCACTTATCTGAACTGTTTATTTATTTATTTTTGATGTGGACCATTTTCAAAGTCTCTATTGAACTTGTTACAATAGTGCCTCTGTTCTATGTCTTTTGGTTTCTTGGCTGTGAGGCATGTGGGATCTCAGCCCCCCAACCAGGGATCAAACCTGCACCCCGTGCATTGGAAGGCGAAGTCCCAACCACTGGACTGCCAGGGAAGTCCCCCGAACTGTTTATTTTTGTATTAATTTGTTCACCCTTTTGTTATCTACATCTTCCCAACTAAAGCTGCAGCGACTTTAAAGCAGGGATCTCATCCAGGCTGTCTCTAGTACTTGGGACAGTTGCTGGCACATAGGTGTTTTAAGAATATTCAATGAATGAATGTACAAACAGAAGCATTGCACCAAATGACGTTCTTCATGAGAACAGCACACAGACCTCCATAGTTTGCCCCCAGAAGAGCCCAGAAGTGACGGTTCTCATCCCACTGTAGAGTTCTCTCTCCCTGACATTCCCAACCACCCTGCACAGAAACCACGGGAGGGGCTTGCATTCCATTTTTGAAGGGTCTACCCCTCCCCCCTGTCAGGGCAGTGCATTGGGAGCTGTTTGAGTCTGTGGTGATGGACCACTTCCAGACCCTTCTTGTCATCGGAAAGTTCTTAGGAGTCTCCCTGCCCTCAAAACCATATGCATCATTTGAAGATATTCTCCAAATCACTGCTGTTCAGAGCTAACCCATTTTCTCCCACTGAGCATGAAGCATTGCAGTTTGACAGCAGAAATCCAAAGAAGGAGGAGTCCATGTTGTCTTAAAAGCACCTTCACCCTGACTCACCTCTTCTAAGTATCACAGTCTCTGCCAGTCTCTTACCCATCACCTTAGCAGGTTAAAGTTGTCATGGTTGGAAAAGCCCTTTGTCAGTATAAACTCATCCCTTTACCTCTCCAGTGGAGTTTTGTAGCAGAAGAGTCAGGAACGTGTCACTGTGCATACAGGAGACATTTACTAAAAAGTGAGTGACTGGGAGATGGAAGACTGGAGGGAGGAAGGAGCCTACGTCAATGGCACCCTGGCCCCTGCCAGACCCACTTCTTTTTTAAAAAATTTAATTAATTAATTTATTTATATATTAATTTATTTATTTTGGCTGCGTTGAGTCTTCGTTGCTGTGCACAGGCTTTCTCTAGTTGTGGCGAGCAGGGGCTACTCTTCGTTGTGGTGTGCGGGCTTCTCATTGCGGTGGCTTCTCTTGTTGCGGAGCACAGGCTCTAGGCGCACGGGCTTCAGTAGTTGCAGCACGTGGGCTCAGTAGTTGTGGCTCACGGGCTCTAGAGTGCAGGCTCAGTAGTTGTGGCGCATGGGCTTAGTTGCTCCGTGACATGTGGGATCTTCCTGGACCAGGGCTTCAACCCGTGTCCCCTGCACTGGCAGGCGGATTCTTAACCACTGCGCCACCAGGGAAGCCCCAGACCCACTTCTCATTTGTCATCACACAGGGTTCTCCTGGCTGTGCTCTACCCAGAGGCACCTGGCAGAAGGGCTTTTTGCTCGCTGGGGCTGTGACCACGGGGGGCACCCCCCTTTTCCTAATTCATCCAAAGGCACCAAGTGAGCTGGCGGCGGCCCCATGAACGTCCTCTTTTGCAGACAGAGCGAAAAGAGCAGAAACTGGGTAGAGCGAGTGGAACTATGTCTCAGCCTGGGTTCTGTCACTGGAGCAAGACTCTTGCCTCCTCTGGCTCCTGGCATCCACCTCCGTCCAATGATACCTGGGGATGCGAGAGCAGTTTTTCACAAGTTTCATTTTGTAGCTGCAGAGCCATGTCCTCTGATGAAATTGTTCTCAGAAGCCAGTAAGTAAAGGGTATAATCTTTCTTTTTTTTTTTTAATTTTGTTTAAATTTTATTTATTTATTTATTTATGGCTGTGTTGGGCCTTCGTTTCTGTGCGAGGGCTTTCTCCAGTTGCGGCAAGCGGGGGCCACTCTTCATCGCGGTGCGCGGGTCTCTCACTGTCGCACCCTCTCTTGTTGCGGAGCACAGGCTCCAGACGCGCAGGCTCAGTAGTTGTGGCTCACGGGCCTAGTTGCTCCGCGGCATGTGGGATCCTCCCAGACCAGGGCTCGAACCCGTGTCCCCTGCATTGGCAGGCAGGTTCTCAACCACTGCGCCACCAGGGAAGCCTCCAAGGGTATACAATCTTGAGGATATCCTTCTGGAGGTAGGCAGGGGCCTGCCCCCTTGGTCCCCACCAACGGCCCTGCCGGCCCCTCCACACACTTACACGGTTAAGGACGACAGGAGTCGGTGTCTGTCTTTAACTTTCTCTTTAGAGCTATGTTTCTGTGATTTTATAAGAACCTGCCAAGCAGGAAAATATCCCCTTAGAGATGGTAGACAGTTGCACACAAATGAAAATAATAAGACCCACAGTTAAGCTGTGTGTCCTCGCTGTTCAACCGCGCAGGGCTTTCCAAGTCCTTCTAGCAGACCCTTAGCCCCTGCCAGCTGTCACTCACCTACCTCTCCTCGCTGAAGCTCCTAGCCCTTTGCCTCCACCTATGACCCCGTCCAGTTCTGTGCTGTTGGCATACGCTCCCCGATATTGGGAGACTCTTGAAAGAAGTCAGTCCCCCTGTCAGTTCCAGCTCCCTCAAGGGTCTACTCCTGCAGTCTCTGCCCAGTTGAATATTCATGGTGACCAGCTGAATATTTATTATGCCAGAAAAGCTCCATAGGGCCTGTCTTCTCCCTTATATACATGTGGTCTTTCTAATGCATGCAGCTTTCCCTGGGCTGTGGCCCATGTCCCCTTCCCTTGCCCCCCAGTGCTGTCCCTGTCACTCATCTCTCTGCCATTGTCCTGAATCCCAGCCCATCAATCCTTTATGCCTTAGCCTGCCTCTACTCTTCCAGACGAGCCTTTTCTGAATTACACTCCCACCTGCACAGACCACAGTTACAACCCAGGTTAACGCCCACAACCCTTGCAGAATAGAAGCTCTCCGTGAATTTAGTGGAGATCCTGGTTTTCCACTGCCATCCATAAAGATAGAGGAGATACTGATGCTTCACAAAAGCTGCATCGTCAACACAACAACTAGCATTTACTGAGCACCGACCATGTGTTAAGTAAGACTTGTCATAAATTCTTGACAAAGCTTATCCTTCTTAAGTCGAACGAGTGAGAATCTCTTGGGTAATAACAGAACTTTCTCGGGCTTCCCTTTTCTCATCTGTAAGATGGAGACAGTGTCTGCCCATTGTGATGTTACGTGGGTGAAACGGGGAAGCTTTGCAGGGCCAGTGGGTGGGCACTGCCCTCCTCACCTGTCCGTCTCTCTCCCTCCTCTGGGTTTGGTGTCGGGGAATAGAGAAGGTTATGTGAGCCAAGGACTGAGCCCTGAGCCCTCTGGAAGCAGGCACTGAAGAAGGAGCAGCTGTTTCTGTGGACGCCCTATTGAGCGTGGCCGACCATGAGCTAATGAGGATGGATGAGGCCGTGCGGCCGGGAGGATCTATAGTCCCGGGGGAAAAGCACCGTGGATGCAGACAGTCATAACAGCCGGATGAGAAGGCCCTCTGCAAACTTGTAAGCTGGACCAGGCCCCCTTGTTAAGGGCTAAATCTACCTTTGTGCCCTTGTACCAATTGGGCATCCACTGGAGAACCAGCCCCAGGTGCAGTGCCTTTTCCTGGCCCACCCTACTCTCCTGAGAAGCAAGGTGGCACAACACTGCTCCCAGACTTAGACAGGCTCCCTGCAGACCTGCCACCTTCCCTCTGGGCGGCCTTCGGTTGGTCACCCAACCTCTCTGAACCCTGATACCCCACTTGACAAATGGGCGTAACCCCTGCCCGCATCATTGGGTTGATGTGAAAACTAAACGGAGTCACATGTGAAAGACGCTGTGAATACAAGACCAATGCCAAATACTCCGTCCGTCATGAGGCCTTCCCCTCCTGCACGGAAAGAATCTTGTACTCCTCTGGACTGCCTCCTGAATATTAATAACCTGCCCCGAAGTAACGCATTTCTCACTGCCTGCCCTCGATAGTAAAGAGTTCTTTGCTTGTATCTATCTGTCAGTCTACCAGACCCCAGTGTCGATGGGGGCAGGTGGGCGGGATCTGGATCTTATTCATCTTTCATCTTTACTTTGCCTGGCACATGATAGATGCTCGATAAATGTCTAATGAATGAAAAAGGAAGGCCCTTTTCTACCTGGACTCAGCCCGTGTGTTATCTTTTATGTGCTCTTCAGCGTCTGGAGGAGGAAGGAGATGTGTGATAAGGTCCACGCTCCGAAGCCCCAGTCAAGCGAGCCGGCGATGTGAGTGGGAAATAATAGGAACGGTGCAGAGTCTGAAACACAGAGCCCGGCTCCTTCCCCCCATCATCTTTCTGCGTGCAGAGCACTTTGAGGGAACAGGATGGAGCCTTAAAGCAATTGCTTCTTGTCTCTGAAATTGCTTCCTTGTCTTCTGGGCAAGTCCCTGAAACGGCTGCAGAGAGCCCCCAGCTGTTTAATATCCAGCCTGCCGGTAGGAGCGATTGCTTATCAAACCCCAGAACCCAAACGAGCTCAGGAGAGCCCGTGGACGGCCTCGGCCACAGAGGTCTCAGACAATCAGCTGCCCAGTGGATTGGCCTACATGAAGCAACAAACATGATTAAAGGCCAGAAAATAGGACCTGTGAGGAAAAGATGAAGCCATCTGTTTGATTTATGGTGGAGGAGAACGAATAACAATGTGCAAGTCGGTGGAAATTTTCTGCAAGAAGGATGGTGATGCCCAGCACGATGAGGCCAGAACAGGAAGAGAAGGGCATGGCCGGCCACAAGGGGGGCTGTCCAGATGTAGGAAGGAAGAACTTTTCCACCGCCTGGCAATCGGCACAGTTAGGCGCCAGGACAGCCTCCCAAAGCAGCATTGTAATCTGATTTTCGTGGTAAAAATGATGGACGCAAGTCTAGCAGCGAAACCCAGCAATGTTTGCATCTGGGGCTGAAAAAAAAAGAGAGTGATGAGCTTTATACTTCTCCCTTCTTAGCAGATCCAGGACTTGGATAATCCACCAGACCGGCTGTGAGGGGAAGAGGGTCCAGAGAGAACACCAGACATCTAGTCTTTGAGGAGGCAAAGCCCGCCCCTTGACATGGGTCCTGCTCCTGGCCCCGGGGCATGGTTGAGCCTACAGAGAGGTGACAAGTCTCTATGTCTTAATCAATTAATGACGGACAGAAAGCCAAAATCAATGGATTGTGACCGGGATAACTAGTGTGCTTGCAACATAGAGGCATTGTTTTTTTCAGCATCAGTTTTATCAATTAATTCGTGAATCAATATCTCAAGGTTTCTGTCTTCATCAGGAACTGTTGGTATATCCAAAGAGTGTGTGTTGCATCTGTTAAAAATAATTGAATCCTGGGCTTCCCTGGTGGCGCAGTGGTTGAGAGTCTGCCTGCCAATGCAGGGGACACGGGTTCGAGCCCTGGTCTGGGAAGATCCCACATGCCGCGGAGCAACTGGGCCCGTGAGCCACAACTACTGAGCCTGTGCGTCTGGAGCCTGTGCTCCGCAACAAGAGAGGCCGCGATAGTGAGGGGCCCGCGCACCGCGATGAAGAGTGGCCCCCGCTTGCCACAACTAGAGAAAGCCCTCGCACAGAAACGAACACCCAACACAGCCATAAAAAAATAAGTAAAATTTAAAAAATTAAAAAAAAAAAATTGAATCCCTTAAAAATGAAAACATTTACGATAGATATAAAAAGCATCTTTTGATACACAGCTTAATAGAAAACACTCTTATTTTAATATTTACTTAGGATTTGTTTTATATAGTAAGGTATAGTAAGACATGGGGACATGGAAATGGCTGTCATGAAGGAAGAAGTTTTGATAGTCTCAGATCCCTAGATAGTCTCAGATTCCCCTTACCGCAAGAAAGGCCATAAGGGGAAATACCAGGGTCGGTGGGGAGGCAGGGGGTATGATGGAGAAGCATGGTTGAGAGCCTTTATTGTGATTTCTGCAGGAAAGGCAAAGCAAGGCAGCGTAAACAGGTTTGAATAATTCGAATAGTTTGAATAATTTCAGTGGGCTTTGAGGCATAGGGGCCATCCCTAGTTGTCTGGTACCTGGCCCTCCAGTGATTAAGGCAGGGGAATAGTGGTCCAGGGTGTAAGAGACCACAGAGGAGAAGGGGGGACGGGGACGTGGGCTCTGAATTGATTAGTTTGCATATGAAATGTGTGCCCAGGGGCGAGTCACTCACTATTGCTAAGAATTAGCAAACCCCAGAGGGGCAGTACCTCCCCCTGCTCAGCATGGCATCAGATGCCAGAGCATCAAGAATACGGAAAATAAGAAAATATAGTTAATGCACCTCTACATCTAAAAGTGTAAATACAGACACAGTTCACAGTTGTGTTGATGTTGGCGGACAACTGGAAATGAGCGAACTTTAGAGAAATAAAACAATTGTTTCAGGCAAAGCCATACAAAAGGGAAAAAGAGACCAGGAAGTTTAGAGAAATGGGACAAGGGGACAGAGAACAGGGATTAAAGCTCATTCCTCCCCTCCCCTCCTTCTTTCTGCTTCCCGCTGAGTGGAAGAGGGCAAAGTCACCGTGAATCTATGATGTGTAAGGCATGCCCTGGAGGAAGAATGGCTTATCCAGCAAGGATGCATGCTAGCTAAGGATGCCACCAGGAAGGGTTTCTCCCCACGGGGGGCCAAGAGGTGTTCCAAGATCACAGATTCTCGTCTTAACCCAGCTGTCTGCCAAGTAGCCCCTGGAAGTGGATCAGACAACCTCTGAACCTCCCACCCCTCCAGCTGCACCCAGGATGGAGAGCCGTTTGGCTGCCTATGGGTGATGTTATCATCAGGATCTTCTCTGTAGCCTCCACCAGCATCACTGCCGCCAACGGTTACACAACCCTCCATGAGAGCTCCCTGTGACTTCCCTCCTTCTGGAGATAATAAATACGACTGACAGTGTTTTGTCAACTGTAACACCCTATGTCATTTTCGGAGCCAGCTTATTCATTTGACATTGAATTTGTTGAACACCTGCTAGATCTCAGCATTGTGTTAGGTGCCGGGGACACAGCAATGAATATGAGAAACAGGGGTCGTGCCCTTGTTTAGTAGAGGGAGAAGGATGATAAGTAAACAAAATAATTAGTTTAGTTAATTACACATTGTGTAACTTCAGTGACAGAAATCAACAGGGATGTGTGGAGGAGAATAATAACGTGGGTCTATTTGGAGAGATCAGGTTTGGCCTTTCCAAGGGGAAGTCATTTTTAAACTGAGATGCAGTAGCCGAGAGGAAGCCAGCCTGTGCAAGGCAAAGAAGGTGCTCTCTGCACAGATGCGCTGAAAGCATAAAGGCCCCAAGGCGGGGAGTGCATGACTTGTTCTAGGAACTGAACTCCGAGGAGCATCAAGGAATTTGGATTTTATTCTAAGGGCAGTGGGAGGATTTGAAGCAGGGGCATGATGTGATTAAAGTAATGTTTTTTGTTTGTTTTGGCCACTCTGCGCGGCTTGCAGGATCTTAGTTCCCCGAACAGCGATGGAACCCAGGCCCTTGGCAGTGAAAGCGTGGAGTCCTAACCACTGGACTGCCAGGGAACTATCCAAATTAATGTTTTTTAAAAGATCAGTTTGGCAGCTCTGCGGAGACTGAATTTCAGGGAGGAAGATGGGGAAGAGATCATCAGCTAGGAGGCCGTTGAATGGTGTAGTCGAGAGAGGAAGGCACCATGGGTAGCAGGTGGATTCAGGGTGGACCGGGGGTACCAGACCAGGAGTGGCCTGTGCGGCCACCGCACCACAGATGAAATGCTGGCTCCATCACATGCTGACGTGGGACCTCCGACGAGCTTTTTAACCTCTGTGAGCCTGTTTCCTCGTCCGTAACGTAGAGATAATAATGGTAGCTCCTTCCAAAGGGGGGCTGAATCTACAAGATAACGTTGTAAAGCTCCTGACCTAGGGCTTGGCAGACAGCAAGCACTCAACAAATAATAGCTGTTATTATTCTTCACTTTACGAAATGACTCCTTTAAATAGTGAAAACCCCTTCATAAATCTTTTAAAAGGTTTTTATTTTTAAAAAACACAGAGAAGAACAAGAAGGAAATAAAAGTTGCCTCAGATCCCACCCTTTATAACGATTAAAGGACGAAGTGGAAATTGCAGCCTTTTCTCTTCCAATCCTGCCCTCCATTACTTGAATGCCTTTAACAGAATCTTTTGCGATATTTGGCTCTGCTTTAGTGCATATCTATGTGTGTATATACACACATTTTTATATGAAAGCAAAATCGTGCTATCCATATCGGTCTGGAACGTTTCATTGGACGGTATGTCGTGGAGAATGTCCCTGGTCACCGGTCTGGAACGTTTCATTGGACGGTATGTCGTGGAGAATGTCCCTGGTCACCTCATTTGGCTCCATCGTGTTCTTGTTTTAATGGCTACGTAGTACTTCAAAGTGTAAACGTGCCGTCATTTATTTAGCCAGCCCCTTATTGATGGACACGTAGGTCGTAATCCTCATAGATCTCAAGTGTGATGTGATGGGAAAAATCTTTTGCTTATGCATTTTGTAAATACGTGCCAAACACCTATAAGGCATTTGGGAAACAGCTATTGCATTAAAGATGGTTCAGAGGGTTTTGTTTAAATTTACAAGGTACCGTAAGCCATAGGATCAGTAGATTTTGTGGGGTTTTCCTCCTATTTGCATGAACTGTCATTGTTAACATCATAATTAGCTCAATCCCCATAATCAGCTCAATCACCTGGGCCCTGGACCCATCGCTCAAAGGAAAACGTGCTTCTCATAGATTTAGGGGGTTAGGGGAGGGGAGACTCCATTTTCCTGAGTGATCTTCAAGTCTTACGGAACGAGGTAGACCTGGCCCCCTCCCCCTGGTAACAGCTTTCCTTGGCACGCAGGCCCCTATCACATCACATGCTCACTTCTTTGAAATGAATGTGTTGTGTCCCCTGGAAAAGAGAGCCAGAAAGCCTCAGAAGGAACACAGCCCCATAACACCGCGATTTCAGCCCAGTGAGACCCATTTCAGACTCTGAGTTTGTGGCGATTTGTTACAGCCGCAATGGGAAGCTAATAACATGGTCCCTCAGAAGGAAGGAAACAGCAGGTGATGCCCGTGTGCCACCATCTTTGGGTCTGGCTCCCTGGATCAAACGGGCCTCATGGGAGGCCCCTCAGCACCTCCGCCCTCTTGGACCCCTCTCTCCAGCCCCTGCCCTCCACCCCGTCCTCCTCCTTCTTGATGCCCAGCAGAGCTGCAGCTCTAGACTGAAGCGCATGGTGGGGAAACGGTTCCCTCTCCTCGGGGCTCCCCTGCCCCCAGCCTCCGCAGCAGCCCTTCCAGCTCTGGCTTCCCCTCATCCTGGAGCTGTTGCAATCCCTGATGTCAAGGGGCAAGGGGAGAGGGGGTTCCAGAACCCAGAGGAGGTCTGGAAAGGTCATGTCCAGGAGCTGGAGCCCACCGGCAGTGACCCGCATGGGCACATGCTGGGGGAATATACACCCCAGCTGACGTCCTGGCCACTCTGCCTCCAGTCTCCTGCTGGTGATCCCATTGACTAAGCCCAGCGGGAAACCAGAGGATCAGGGGATTGGGGGCCCACAGAGTGGAGACAGTGAGAGTGGATTTGGAGTGCTAACAGGAGACACTCCCTCACGCTGTCTGTGTCTCAGCTCAAATGTCATCTCCTCAGAGGAAGATGTCACCAACCTCTGGATCTAAAATAAGGGCAGCGGACTCTTGTGACACCTTCCACAGTCTGTCATCAGCTTATTGGTTGGTTGTTTGCTCCTGTGCCGCGTGTCTCTAGATGGGAACTGGTGGATCTGTTTGACTCCCTGAAATTAAAGCCTGGCAAGGGGACATTGTTTTCTCTTTCTTAATCCCAGCACCATGCCTGGCATGAATTCTCAAACATTTGCTGAATGGATCAATAAACTGACGTTGAATGAATGAATAGGTGAAAGGGTAATCTAAAGAATGAGTAGGAGTTGTCCAGGTGATGAACCGCCATCCCAGACAGCTGCTGGTAGAAGCAGAACATGGCCAGGTTCACCCCAAAGTCACAGGGCTCCGCCTACCAGGCTCTCCCCCGGTTCCATGAAGCACTGTTCACTGTTGTGTGTAAACTTACACCAACTTAGGATCTGAGCAGGGTACAGCATCCAGGAGAGAACAGAAAGGGTTCACAGGGGAAATTCTACATCTACATCAGCCCAAGGAGAATTCAGTAGTACGACATCTGGGGCTATTCCAAACTGAGATCTTATTTAAAGGTAACTCTGTTGCGGAGTTAGGAATGAAGTATATTAAACATATGGAGTATATGAACAGATAAACATAGCATTCAAGAATTAGAGGGAAAATTATTTTAAAATATTTAGAAACGTGTAAATATTAAATGGCATTTATTTTCACGGAAATAGAAGAGGCCATTTAATAAAGTTGGAGATAAACCAAGGGGGAATAAGATGATGGCCTGAGGTGTTTTTAAGGGCATGGTAGGTTAAGGGAAGAATACAAGGAAGCAGATGATGCCTTTGGAAATGGCAAGGAGCAAAACAGTTTCCATAAAAAACATCAACAGAGATAGTGAAGGTCAAGAGATGTTCTCCAGATGCTGAAGCAAAAAGGAGTAAGAGATGGAAGTGGGCAGAGGGAAGGCCTGGGAATTTGAGCTCAGACAGTAAAAACCAACATAGAGATAAAGGAGGTTCTTAAAGAAGAGAAAAGGGGATTCATTTTTTAAAAGGATACAGAGGATAACATAGGACAGAGTAGAAGAAAACTTTCCTGAATTTAGAAACACTTGAATGGGTAGATGAAGTGATCTCTCCAGGTACATGAATTGAAAGTAACCAACACATAGACATACAGTGATGACTTTTCTTTTAATTTCAAGGATAAAGAATTTGACAAGTATCCAGGCAAGGAAAGAAAAAAGAAAAAAGCTATCTACAAAGGAGCACAAGTTAGATTTACTGAAGAGATCTCTATAACATAGGATGATGTAAATTCCAGAAGAAAGCAGCTGAATAGCTAAAAAAAAAGAGAGCAAGAAAGGAAAGAGAGCGAGAGAGAGGGAAAGAGAGAGATAGATGCTGCATAGGGGAGGGAAAGGTTTTGATCCAAGACCAAGAACATACCAGCCAACCAAGACGTCGCTTACTTTTCAAGGCAATACAAAGGCTTTTTCAGAGATGTAAAAATTCCAAAAATATACCATGCAGAGTTTTATTCTACAAGAATGTGCACTAAGAATGCGTACCTAACAACCAAAACTTGACTCACAAGCTCACAGGAGAAGACCATGGCCCTGGTGGTGACCATGGAGACCACGTAAACAAACAGGCCTGAGAAATGATTGGCAACACAGTTACAAACAGTGCAAATTATAGTGATTCTTGAAAGGAAAAAAAAAGCAGAATGTAAGGATAATCATTTATCAATATTAAACAGGGCCCCAAATGTGATAGCATAACAGGTAAATCTGGGAGGAAGAGAGGAAAAGATGTAAATATGTGATAATATTTTCCTCCTATGTGTATATAAGGCATGAAGTACTGTTTCATTATTGATTTTGATAATATAAAAAAATACAGGTTTGACAAATTTGTAAAATTGAAAGTAACTATTGGTAGAACTAAAAATAACATAGGGTTATAAACATGGTCCCATAAAGCTAATGATATGAAATAAGCATCAAGGAAACATAAAAGCAAAAAACCAAAATGGTAATAACAATAATAATGCAGAAATAAGAACAACAGATCATGTATATTAAAAATGATAAATGGATTCAACTCCAATGTTAAAATACAGACTTTCAAAATTGTTCAAGAAATAAAACTTAGTTTTGTGTTACCTACAAGAAATATACCTAAAGCATAATTACTCCAAAAATTTTAAAGTTAAGAGCTAGACAGAAAAATACCAGATGATGGGGGAAGAAAAGCAGTGGTGCATAGAATTCAAGTGATAAATCATTTATAGGATAGTCATTTTTTACTGATGCAACAAATAATCCATAATGAAGATCTAAATAGACCTATCTCTTCATGTACATAATAATATTACATCAAAATATCTAAAGGCCAAATAGTTAGAATTGAA
The DNA here is from genome assembly GCF_949987535.1 of Balaenoptera acutorostrata. Classification (NCBI taxonomy): domain Eukaryota; kingdom Metazoa; phylum Chordata; class Mammalia; order Artiodactyla; family Balaenopteridae; genus Balaenoptera; species Balaenoptera acutorostrata. The sequence continues at coordinate 6,021,057 of NC_080083.1, read as the reverse complement.
AAAAAACTGACAAAATCATAAAGGGGAGCATTTCTTGAGAAATCCAGAATTCAAAGAATAAATAAGGCCATAATTATCTGCATAAATATTCAATAATTAAATATTTACATTACTAACCTACAAAGAAGTCAACATATTTTCTTTTCTAGTGACCATGGGACATTTACAAAATGTGATCATATATTGGGCTATAAAGCAAAGGTCAGTGCATTTGCTGAATAAAAATGAATGAAAGCAAATGAACTACCCATTCATCTCAGAATGTAGAAAGATACAATTAAATAATCCTTGGAAACTTGCAGGGCATAACTGATAAAGATAAAAGCAGAAATTAATAAATTACAAAGCAGAATGGATTGGTCTATCCAAGAATTGTGGCTGAAACAAAATACAAGTAAAATACACAAAGAAAGTGTCCCGTAGTGAGAAAGAGCTAGAGAGAGGGATATGAAGCCACAAAATAAGGACCAAGATAGGGGAAGAAACCACAGATACAGAAAAGAGTTTTTAAAAAAAAATATATTTATAAAAAGAGCAATTCTCTAGGAAACTTTAAATTATCAAAATTGACTTTTTAAAAACTTAGAGGCCTGAATAGGCGAAAAATCATGGAAGAAACTGAAAAATTTGTCAGTGAACTGCCCCTTGAAAAGAAACTGAGCAGAGATAAATTTGCAGGCAGCATTAGAGCCTTACACTACCTAACGTCACCGAGGTGAATCTACTATGATGTTACTTCTCCAATTGAAAAACAGAGTTTGGGGGCTTCCCTGGTGGCGCAGTGGTTAGGAATCCGACTGCCAATGCAGGGGACACGGGTTCGTGCCCTGGTCTGGGAAGATCCCACATCCCACATGCCGCGGAGCGGCTAGGCCCGTGAGCCACAACTACTGAGCCTGCGCGTCTGGAGCCTGTGCTCCGCAACAAGAGAGGCCGCGACAGTGAGAGGCCCGCGCACCGCGATGAAGAGTGGCCCCCGCTCGCCGCAACTGGAGAAAGCCCTTGCACAGAAACGAAGACCCAACACAGCCGAAAATAAATAAATAAATTAATTAATTAAAAAAGAAGAAAAAGAGAGTTTGTTCTTTTACCCTCACAATATCAGCCTCCTCTCCCATCAGACAGCTTTAAAATTAGCATACCTTTGGTTTCTTCAGCCTCCTTCTATCAAATATGCTCCTGATTTTTGCAAAGGACAAACTGTTTTCCCTGACATGTAATCAGTGGAACAAAATTTTCGCCCACTCCCCGCACTTTTAAAACAGAGCTAGAATCTTTTTTTTATCAGGATGGATTTGTAAGAAGGGAAAGATACGTCGGGGAGGAGATCAGCTTTCCCACAGAAGTAGAGGCAGGACTGGAGAAGCTGGGCAGAAGAGGGAAAGGGGTCCAGAGCCACCACAAGTGGAGGCATTTAATACAGACAGTGTTCTACTGTACTTTGCAGATACTGCTTTTTTTTTTTTTTTTTTTACAAATTGAAGGTTTGTGGCAACCCTGCTTTGAGCAAGTCTATCAGTGCCGTTTTTCCAAAAGCATTTGCTCACTTTGTGTCTCGGTGTCACATTTTGGTAATTCTGACCATATTTCAAACTTTTTCATTATTACTGTATCTGTTATGGTGATCTGTGATCAGTGATCTTTGATGTTACTATGGCAAAAAGGTTACGACTCACTGAAGGCTCAAAGGATGGTGAACATTTTTTAGCAATAAAGTTTTTTGTTTTTTTTTAAAATTTATTTGTTTATTTATTTTGGCTGCATTGGGTTTTCATTGCTGGGCGTGGGCTTTCTCTAGTTGTGGTGAGCAGGGGCTACTCTTCTTTGTGGTGCGCGGGCTTCTCATTGCAGTGACTTCTCTTGTTGCGGAGCATGGGCTCCAGGCGCGTGGGCTCAGTAGTTGTGGCTCGCGGGCTCTAGAGCACAGGCTCAGTAGTTGTGGCGCACGGGCTTAGTTACTCCACGGCATGTGGGATCTTCCCAGACCAGGGCTTGAACCCGTTTCCCCTGCGTTGGCAGGCGGATTCTTAACCACTGCGCCACCAGGGAAGTCCCTAAAGTATTTTTAAATTAAGGTATTACACCTTTTTTTTAGACATAACGCTATTGCACACTTAATAGACTACACTATAATGTAACTTTTATAGACACCAGGAAACCAAAGAATTTGTGTGACTTTATCGCAGTGGTCTGGAACCCAACCTGCAATCTCGGAGGTCTGCCTGTATGCTTATTTAATACACTCAGGGGGATGGGGAGGAGCTTTCTGCCAAGCAGCCAAGAGTAGTCTGATGGGCAGTGGCACTGGGGAAGGCTCTGTGCACATGCACCGGGCACTCTCAGCATCCAGGCCCCGGGTGGGCGATGCCCTCTCTCATCAATTACCCACAGGTGCTGTCTTTGCCAGACCCAAGACACAGGGTCCCGGGAAGTGTTCAGAATCTAGGGAAACACTGGTGACTGGAGCGCTGGTCCAAGCTCGCAAGGCCTTGTGCACTGGGTGAGACATCCCCTGTGAAATGAGGTACAGGGGGAGTCTTCACACAATTATTACAGTAATTGTAATAACGACCTATGAGGATGAGGGGATTCAAGCTGGCCCCATTCCTGAGGCAGGACCCGGAAGACAGGAAGAGGGAGAGAAGGGAGAGAAAGACGGGGAGGAGAGATGCTTCACCAGCACTTTTTGAAAAACACTCCTTCTAAATGGCTCTGGATCTGTGTTTTTCATTCAGGCTGGATGTGCTGAGGCGTTTTCATTCGGCTCCCTCCCACCCTACCTTCCCAGCAAATTCCTTCCCAGCGCTGTTGATTTCTGTCTTGTGACCATTATGGAAATCTGGCTTCATTTCTCCTCCTAATTTATGATCTTGTTAACATGCCCGCATGCCAGATGGTCCTGTTCTTCAGGTTGGGAGATAATGAGATAAACAAAAACTGCTGTAAGAAGCAAATAGGGGAAGTTTTTTCCTTGAATGGACTGCTCTTCCTTCCTACAAATGGGCTCAGGAGGTCTCTGCCGCAGTGCTCTGGGATTCTAAGCAGGTGAAGGGCACAGTGGTCCTCAGGTGGCCTCTGAGAGGTGAGTTCTTTCTTCCATGAGGCTTTCTGTGCTCTGGAATTCAGCCTCAGAAAGAGACAAGATATCACCCCACCCTCCTCTGCGATAGCCCTGGAACTAACCCGTCCTTCCACTCTACTGTTTGCTTACTGCTGTCACCACGCTTAGCACGTTGGACTGTAATTGTTTATTTTTCTTTTTCCCTACTACTCTGTGAGCTCCCTGGGGCTGGGGACCGTGTCTTTTTCCTCTGAACCCACAGTGTCTCGCACAAGGCCTGACATATAGTTGGCTAGTCAACACACCTCCACTAAGTCCTACTACAGAGAAGAACAAGGAGTTGAATGAATCAATATACACTATAAAGTGGCACAACCAACAGAATCCAAAAGGCGGGCTGCAAAGGCCCCAGCCCTGGGTGGGCTCTGTGCCCCCTTATCTTTGAGGACCCTTCCCAGGCCAGTAGAGACACCACCCAAGGTCAGACCATAAATAGACACATTGAGGAAGTGATTTCTCTTATTCTTGATCCAGCCTGAACCTTGGCATGTGGGCACTAGGAGGAATCTCAAGGGGCCATCTGGTCTACCCTGCTTGCCTTCCTCGCCATCCTTGTATTGACCCAGGAAGATGGCTCTCCAACACCCACCACAGAAGGGGCGCAGAGAAATAGGCAGACTGTTGTTACTAAGTTCACACTAGGAAACCAAGTCACTAGTGCAGTTGGTGGCTAGCCCAGGGGTCAGCCAACCAGGCCTTCGTGCCATATGTGATGCCATCTGCTTTCACAAATAAAGTTTTATTAGAACATAATCACGCCATGTGTAACCTATTGTCTACGGTTGCTTTCAAGCCAGGAATAGTTGAGGAATAGTTGAGACAGAGAACACACAGCCTACACAGCCTAAAATAGTAACTCTCTATTAATAGTTAATAGTTAATAGTAACTATAGTTAATAGTAATAGTTACTCTAGTATTAATAGAGTAACTCTCTATTAATAGTTAATAGTAACTCTCTAGCCCTTCACAGAAAAAGTATACTGGCCCCTGATCTCAGAAATACATGGGGCTTCCCTGGTGGCGCAGTGGTTGAGAATCTGCCTGCTAATGCAGGGGACACGGGTTCGAGCCCTGGTCTGGGAAGATCCCACATGCCACGGAGCAACTGGGCCCGTGAGCCACAACTACTGAGCCTGAGCGTCTGGAGCCTGTGCTCCGCAACAAGAGAGGCCGCGATAGTGAGAGGCCCGCGCACCGCGATGAAGAGTGGCCCCCACTCACCGCAACTGGAGAAAGCCCTCGCACAGAAACGAAGACCCAACACAGCGAAAAATAAAAATAATAAATAAATAAATAATTAAAAAATTAAAAAGAAAAAAAAAAAAAGAAATACACAGCAGCCCTGTTTATGCACGTGCCTAGGTTTGCATGCGCACAGGTGGGTCATCACCACGCCCACCATCAGGAGGCACCAAGGGCCACAGCAATGACTGAATGAACAAATGAATGAATGAATGAGTGCATGAAGCTCCCAGTTTTAGCAAAGTTCTCTCTTCCTCTCTTGGGCATACAGAGGATATGACAATCACTGTGCCAATTAAAGCCCACAAAAGTCAATTTCCTTTTTTGTTTTTCACTGTTTGCAAAATAAACTTACTAGTTTATCACTCTTAACCATGAACAGTGTTCCCAGGGAATGTTGTGGGATTTCGCTGGGAGGAGGATGGGGGCAAGGGAAGGGCCAGCTGCAGTCTTGTCCTAATCCAGCTATGTAGGAAGGAAATATCGTTAAAGCAAAGAGAGCAGGAAAGAAAAGCAGCCCCCCCGCAGTAATCCACCCCCGAGATTAGTCTCCAGCCAGAAGCCGGTGCTGATAGAGTTCAAAATAATAGGATTAGCCTCAGCCAGAGTGTCCTCAGGCCCCTGACTCTTTCTAAGACTGGAAACGTTTCAATTTAACAATTTGCTAATGCCAAGACCCTTTTGTAAATATCCGCTCTGGTCTGCCTGTCTCTTTTGAATTCCAGCTTGGAATGAAATTAGCTTGCACTGCCCCCTCCTGAGAACCTGGGGTCTAGTCTAGGGATATGCCCCTTCTTGATAGCAAGTCACTGGTGACAATTCACCTTCTGGCCAGCTGCCCTGAGGTCCATAAAGTGCCTCTCAGCAAAGATTATTAGGAGCCCGAACAAATGTTTGCCCAAGTTGCTTCATTTAAAAAATTTTTTTAAAATAAATTTATTTATTTTATTTATTTATTTTTGGCTGCGTTGGGTCTTCATTGCTGTGCGAGGGCTTTCTCCAGCTGCAGTGAGCGGGGGCTACTCTTCGTTGTGATGCACGGGCTTCTCATTGCAGTGGCTTCTCTTGTTGCGGAGCACGGGCTCTAGGCGCGCGGGCTTCAGTTGTGGTATGTGGGCTTAGTAGTTGTGGCTTGTGGGCTCTAGGGCGCAGGCTCAGTAGTGGTGGCGCCCGGGCTTAGCTGCTTCGCGGCATGTGGGATCTTCCTGAACCAGGGCTTCAACCTGTGTCCCCTGCATTGGCAGGCGGATTCTTAACCACTGCGCCACCAGGGAATCCCCTGCCCAAGTTGCTTTAAAAGGCAAAAACTTGTTCAAATCTCATTCAGACTAAAGGGCAAAAAAATCTATCATCAGGTCAGTTTTTGTTTTGGTGGAAGGCACTGGGACTAAAGAACCTAGAGTTTTGTGATACTGGAGGAGGAGAGGTAACTTTCCTGACTTACAGTTTTATCCAAGGCCAGCCCTGTGAGCTCTCAGTCAACTGGACAAACGGATAACTAGAAGCTGCACATAATAGCTAAACTGTGTCCAGTAACTGGCCCTGAGGAAGTTGTAGTGCTCATTATTTATAGGCAGTAATTATTGGTATTAGACTGGCCAGAATCATCACATTTACTAGTGGGGAGGGTCCTTTATTTTACTGAAAAATGCCTGGGATGCTGGAGTTCAGGCATGGCTTGATCCAGGTGAACAGATGGTGCCATCAGTCATCTATCTCTGTCTGTCTCTCTGTTCTTCTTTGCTCCATGTTGGCTTCCTCCTCAGGCAGGCTCCTTTACATCCTTCCAGGTTAGCAACCTCAGCAGAAAGAGAGTGCATCCTTTCCAGCAATGCAGGTTGATGCTCACTGGCCCTGACCAGCCTCACTTGATTATTAGTGCATCCCTAATCCTGTCTCTGAAGCTGTCTTATTTTCTACCATGGGATGGGTCGGTCCTTCTGCTTTGGATCCTTCTCATGCAGGCTCTCCTCCTTACTCACTCTCCTTGGCTAGCTGTCAAGTTTCTAAGTCCTCACCCGAGTGTAACCACATGTTCCCTTCAACCCTAAGCTACACATCCCTCCCCTGATTCCCCAAATCAGTGCCCCTGTTTACCCCAGACCAACTGTTACCTCTTAGCCATTGTGCTTTTCAGGGCCCCGGTTTTTATGGAAATCTTTCTCTTCACACCTGCTTCCACATTTTTCTCCTTCTCCCATCCTGCTGAGTCCCTTCCTCCCTTTAAACTATTTTCCACAAATCTCATGACCTAATCAAACTGAGTCTGTGAGAGAAAAACAAATACCATATGCTAACACATATATATGGAATCTAAAAAAAAAAAAAAGGTTCTGACGAACCTAGGGGGAAGGACAGGAATAAAGAGGCAGACTAGAGAATGGATTTGAGGACACGGGGAGGGAGAAGGGTAAGCTGGGACGAAGTGAGAGAGTAGCATGGACATATATACACTACCGAATGTAAAATAGATAGCTAGTGGGAAGCAGCTGCATAGCACAGGGAGATCAGCTTGGTGCTTTGTGACCACCTAGAGGGGTGGGATAGGGAGGGTGGGAGGGAGACGCAAGAGGGAGGGGATATGGGGATATATGTATACATATAGCTGATTCACTTTGTTATACAGCAGAAACTAACACAACACTGTAAAGCAATTATACTCCAATAAAGATGTTAAAAAAAAACCCCACAAAAACTGAGTTTCTGGGAAAAAAAAAAAACAAAACTGAGTTTCTGGAGTGCCCTTATCCATCATCACTTAAAATTAACTTTCCCTTGAGTATACTGACTTAGTTTTATTTGTGTATAATAATAAGAGAGAGTAGTGCTTCAATATTTTCTGGAATATGATGTGGCTCTTTATAGTTTGTATCTCATGTGTTTTTCGCATTAATCGGCAAAGTAGGCAGTGGCCCCATTTGTCAAATGAAAAAAAAAACAACTCAGAGAGCTCCAGGATGCTCAAGGGTAGATTCTAGGAGGCAAGGTGGCAGCTGGGGAGTGGCAGGTCCAGGACACAAACATCAAGGCCACACGGATGCCTAAATGAGAAGCCAGGCTTCGACAGTGGTTCTCAAGCCAGGACAGTTTTGCTACCCGGGGACAGACCGATTGGGAGGAGGATGCCAGTTTATTGGCATCTAATCGAGTAAAACCCAGAGATGCCGCTAAACGTCCTACGATGCACAGGACAGTCCCCACCCCCAACTCTCCCACCCCCTGACACAACAAAGAATTATCTGGCTTCCAAATGTGAATATCACTGAGGTTGAGAAACCCTGGCTTAGGAGTATCCAAAGATAAGGGTTTCCATCCACAGCTCCTTAGGGCTTTCCCTTCTGTTCTCAGCCACATACAAACTAAATCAGCCATTGCCGTTCTTTCCTCTTTATCAGAAGGGGGTTGGAAATATACAGGCCGGGTACAAGGAGCCGGGCTGAAGGACACCTCTGCCCGCCATCCGCTCTGGTTTTCACAGGACCAGCGTGTGCCGAGGCTTTGGCCTGCGCTCCTAGTTACTAAGCAGAGAAGTGGAGTAGGTGCTTACCTAAGGGCTGTGGGACACCTGAGGGAATGGAGGCAGAAGGCGAGGGAGGGGAGAGTGGTGAGTAATCTTCACCATGGAGCAGACACTGAGAGGGGGGAAGAGCCCGGGAAGGATGAAGAGGGAGGGGACAGTGGGAAGGATGTGTGGATGTGTGGACTTGGGCGGAAGCAGACACGGGCATCCTGGGTCACAGAGGAGGGAAGGATGGGGCCTCCCTGCTGCCTCTGGAAGCTTCAGGGAGTGAGATTTTAATGTGAGTCTAATGAAGTCAGAAGCAGTTTCCATTAGTCACACTCTGCTCCAGCAGCTTCTGAACCCCCACTATCCACTACCCTCTGGAGGGGTGCAGTTGGTGGTGGCGTCAGATCCAGGTTCACTGCAGAGGGAAGGGAGGGCAGCCTGGCTTCCAGCCACCGGTGGTCAGACTGGGCCAGAGGCCTTCCTTGACGTTCCCTGTCTTGTTTCCTCCAGACTGTGTATGAGAGGTGGTGTAAGGGGAGCGCCAGAGGGCTGTCTGTTCATGAATCCATGGGGGTTGCTGAGAAGCCCAGGGAGAAGTGTCCGTCTGCACGAGCATTTCCAGCTTGAGGACCTCCTCTGTTCACCTGCTGGCCTTGCCCGTGGCTTTGTGACCTTGTCTGGGCCTCTCAGGAGAAGCAGGACAAGCACAGATCTGGGACTCAACCTCAGGGCTCATGCCAGATCCCGGCCTCTCTGACCACAAAGGGCGGACAGAGATCCTCCAGTAACCTGGCTTCCTTTGCAGTCCCTTCAGCCCGGTACCACCATCTCCTTCGGGAACATTCTCCCAGCACCAGGACTCTCTAGAAGAGGACAAAGCTAGGGGCCGGGACAGCGGGGCTCGGGGCAGCACTGTGTGAGTGGCCCGAGGGAGAGACTGTTGTCAGCGGAGTGAACCGGGAAAGCCGTCATGGAAACGGTGGCCTTAAGTGGGGATTCTGCCTGGAGAGGGAGGGGGTTTTGAGCAAATGGAGCCGCAAGGAAAACAGCCCGGGAGGTGGCCCTTTTGGTGGGAGTCTGGGGGAGTAATAGGAGGGCTGGAAGGGCCCATGGAGCCCATATGTGCAGGGACTTCAATGCCAGCTTGAAAAGGGCTGCCCAGTTTTGTGCAGTTGATGGGAAACTATCGAAAGTTCGGGAGAGGTGAAATGTGATATGATTAGAGGCCTGGATGGGAGATGGGGGTGGCGGGGGTCCTGCCTGGATCTCCATGTTCTTCTTGGAGTTTCCAAGATGCCCCATCCAAGAGCCGTGAGAAACAGGAGATGCTAAAAGCCCACAGAAGTTTGAGGGTACCCTTCTTCTTATTCAGTCTTGGTCCAACCGTACCATAGCTGCATTGAGTTGAATGGCCCCTGACATTGACTCATAACAACCATTATTGCCCTGACCAGCATGCTGCCCAAGCCTTGGTGAAACAGTAGAAAGTGATCTAGTTTAGGAATCAGAAAGACTCGGGTTTAAGTCTCAGCTCTCCCTTTGCTAACAGTGGGTATGTTCTGGGGTGGGGGGGATGATCGTTGTATAGTTTTGTCATCTATAAAATCAGGATGAAGGTGGACGTATCACAAGGTTGTCGTAGGGGGTAAACGTCAGAAAGTATCTGGTGCAGGTCACAGTGTGCGGTGATGGCTCCGTAAACACAGCGCTTGCTCTCCAGCCCAGCCCAGCCCCCCGCTCTGTGAGAGAGCCTCGGTGTCCCTTCATCCAGGCGCACCTTCACCCATTGACAGTCAAGGCGAGGGCAGCTGCCTCCCTGGAGCCCAGCGCCCTGCACGCACCCCTTCCCGAAATCAGACCCCAGCTCAGGGTCTCCCTGTGTTCGGGCTCCACGCCTCTCTGTTCTTCTCTCCCAGTCTCTTTCCCAACCTCCATCCCAGAATTCCCGCATCGGTAGGAAGGGACCTTGGAGGTCAGCCTTCTGGCAAGTGGGGACCCTTCCGTGATCCCCTAAACACTAACAGTTAAGTTTTCCAGGAATGTAAAGAATGTTCAGGAAGCTTTGACTAAGGACCGCTGTGAGTTCAGGGGACCTCCCTCATCTGTAAAGCAGGGTCATCTCTGATCGCTGGGGCCACTTTGATGGTCAGCCAAATACGGTTCCTGGAAGGAAATAAAGCAAATGCATACTGCCATATGGCCGGGTCCCCGAAGCAGGAGAGCCATGTTCGGGTCACAGATTCCCAGCCCCACCAACCTCAGATACCCCGTCTCCTCCCCATAGCCCAAGACACCTGCCAAATCCAGGAGCCCCTCAGAGACCCTGGCCTTGGGGCTCCTGTCAGATGGAGAGCGATGAATAGGAAATATCTACACACGTACACAAAGTCATGTTTTCTGTACTGAATTCTGTTCTCCCTTGTTTTTATTTTTCTACTTGTTCTTTTTTTAATACTATACACAAAGTCATGTTTTCTGTATTGAATTCTGTTCTCCCCTGTATTTAGTTTTCTACTTGTTCTTTTTTTAATACTAATTTCTCATTTGAGTCAAAAATTATTGCACCAGAGAGGTGGTGATTAAATCTGAGAATTAGGAGAAATACCAATTAAGTCAGGCTGCACAAGCAGGAGACAGACCTCGCACACGGAGTTACTGGAGACTGGGGCTCGGCTAGGGGCTCCTGTCCACCCCGCGCCCAGGATCACATCCATGTGCTGAACAGATGAGGGGCTTTATCCCCCGCAGAGCCAAAGGGGAGGGGCAGAGACTTTCTCTCCCCACACCCCCTAGCAGCTCCCTCATCCCGCCCTCTCCCTATTTCGTCAGAATCTCCAACCCAGAATTAAAGTCCCTGCCACCCAGACCCCCATCGTCGTCCCTGCCTTGCCCGTCCATTACTTACTGCCCTTGCCCAGACCCCCGCCACTGTGGCTTGCTGCCCATACCTGCCCGGCCATCCCCTGTCTCTGTTTCCTAAATTACTAGTTACTTATCAGCTAGGGCGCCTGTAGGCATAAATGCACCACTTTTGCACCCACACAGAACATTCAGTGAACGGGGAGCTTCAGAAGATGGCAGTGAAAACGGAGTTTCTCCAAGTGTGGTCTTCAGGCCCCTTGCATCAGGATTCCCCGGGATAACTGCTTAAGTTAACGGGGTACTTAGCTACAATAAAGCAAAAACCTAAGAGCACTGATGAAGGATGGGGCTAGAAATGTAGGTTAGAGCCACCCCGGGAAGCTCTTGGATGCCAGGCTGAGGAGTTCATGCTTGTTTTGGTAGGAAATAGGGACTTGTTGGAGGGTAATATCTGACATCCAATTCCCACGGGTGAGTTTTCTCCTACACCAAGCCATTCTCTGACACCAGCTGGGTGTCCTACAATTCAACTCAATTCTGACACCATCTACTCAGAGATAGTGGATAATGTCAGATCCCACAGGTAAAGGGCTCAGTCCTACAAGGCTGCCCTTCCCCTCCCCACCTCAGACCTACTCACAAGTCGAGGTTGTCACCTGCTGTGCTATATAGATGGGAGGTTCCTATCATCCCCTCCTTGGGTTCAATGAATTTGCTACAGTGGCTCACAGAACTCAGAGGAACATTTTACTTACTAGAGTATCAGTTTATTATAAAAGGATATCACTCAGGAACAGCCAGACGGAAGAGGTGCACAGGGCACGGTGTGTGGGAAGGGGCGTGGAGCTTCCATGCCCTCTGAGTGCATCACTTTCCCAGCACCTCCACACATTCACAGAACACTCAGAACCCAACCTTTTGGGTTTTTATGGAGGCTTCACTACATAGGTATGATTGATTAAATAATTGACTATTGGCGACTGGTTCAACCTCCAGCCCCTTTCTCCACTCTGGAGGTCTGGGAGTGGGACTGAAAGTTCCAGCCCTCTCTCTAATGACAAGAGCAGTTTCCCTGGTAACCAGCCCCCGGCCGGGAGTGGGGTCCAAACATCACCTCATTAGCATAACAAAAGACACCCTGATCGCTCTCCTCACTTAGGAATTCCAAGGGTTTTAGGAATTCCGTGCCGGAAACGATCAAATGTATATTTCTTATTATAAATCACAGTATCACAGAGGGATACAGACAAAGATGAGCTGGTGATGGATTAACCTGGCAACAGAATCAAGGCAGATTCCTCAGGCTAAGCTGGTGCTTCTCCACCACGGCTGTGCATTAGGATCACCTGGGAAGCCTTTAAAACTCTCCGTTCTCAGGCTGACGTCTAGACCAATTAAATCAAAATGTCTGGAGTCGGCAGTCAGTCATTAATATTGTTCAAAGCATTCAGTATGCAGCCAAATCGAGGACGACAGGGCCGAGGATGACCTACCTTCTGATGAGGGTGACCAACCATTCTGAGTTTTCCCAGGAATGAGGGGTTCCCTGGGACGTGAGAAATTCAGGGCTGAAACCAGGAAAGTTCTGGGCAAGTGGGACAAGTGGCTGGCTCTGCCCTTGGCGACTTCACAGAGCTCTCTACCTGCAGGAAACCCAAGCCCCAGGGTGGAAGCGTCTGGTCCACCGTCAAGCCTGTTCTGGGTATTAATCACACAGCATGAGACATGGAGTTCACCACTTAGGAGCCCTGTGACCTTGGGGGGCTGACTTTTCCCCAAGCACTTCACCACCTGGTCTCTCCCTACAGGTCATAGATTGAGCTGCACTGGGTAGGCTGTGTTCTCCACACCTGGGGAAACAGGTTCCACAGGGGCCCAGAGAACTGGGGACACTGGGCAGGTTGCCAGGGCAGGGGAGGGCTGGGGGAGGGGAGGGGGAAGGGGAGGGAAGGTGCCAGCCTGGGTGTGTGCCCCAACATGCGTGCCTGTCCTCCGGCTCGTTGGCAGAACTTACCAAAGAGAAGTCCTGTGTCCAGGATCTCCCTTGGGGCAGCTACTACCTCTCTGTGCCCTGGCTATGCCCCTGGCCTGGCCGTGTCCTAAGAGGACTGCCAGACCGCCAAGACTCTGAGCCGCCTCCCACTGTTCCTGGCGCGGGCAGGGCCTCCGCTCCATCCCTCCAAGAACAAAGTGGGTATGTTGGCTCATGTATGTTTTAGGCTCACATTCTTTCAGTCTGTTTAGTTTTGAGTCATCAGGGTGTTGATTTATCTATGAAATGTCTAACAGTTGTGGTGTACTGGCTGCAGGCCAGACTTTTAAATCACACAGTTGGAAACGGAGGGGAAGAAGCGTCAGTTATTAGGGGAGGCTGCATCTGGAGCATCCCCAGAGACCTCTCCCAGGGCACCACTTTCATGCTTGGCCTGTGCCCCCACTCAACCAGAACAAGGCCTGAAGCTGCGACTGAAAATCCATCCATTCATCCGTTCATCCGCCCATCTGTCTGTCCATCCATCTCTCCATCTGTCTGTCCATTTTTCCATCGATCCATCCATCTACCCATCCATGCATCCATCTATCCATCTATCCATCCATCCATCCATCCATCCATCCATCCATCCATCCACCCATCCATGCATCCATCTATCCATCTATCCATCCATCCATCCATCCATCCATCCATCCATCCATCTTTACATCCATTCATCCATCCATTTATCCATCCATCCATCTATCCATCCACCTGTCTATTCATCCATCCATCGATCCCACAACTATTTATTGATGACTACTATGTACCAGAAACAATCTGGTGTCTGCTGTCCTGGGGCTCACAGTCTAACTGTGACAAAATTTAAGATTCTTCAGGTGTAATCTCCTGGGAACCAAGTGGGCTTCCCCACTTGCCAAATAAGACTGTCCAATCTGGTGAGATTTCCAGATCCACAGGAGGGTGCCCCTTCTCTTACCACTGTTTTTCTTCCAACCAATCTTCTGTCACCTGAAATTCCTTTAATACCCTCAGTCAATCACAGGTGAGACAAACACATGCTCTCCAAGAGTTACTGTCTAGATTTGCATTCACTGTAGAATAAAATGACCAAGAAATTGCCCTTGTTCAGGGGTTGTAAACTCAAATGACTACAAGAGCTAAGCACAGAATGAGATGAAGTGGGGTATGAGAAATAATAAGGAATGGTGAGGACTGTGGAAAACTGGAAAGCATAGTCTTATTTAAAGGATCCAGCCAATTACTGAGCTTTCTCTAATCATCTCCATGTGGGAATGCAGATCCTATGTGACTGTGTCTTCTCCTTTTTCAAGAGAAGTCAGGAGTCAAGATTTTGTATATAATTTCCTAATTTTTAAACAATGAGGGCCAAAGAAATACCTATGGAGGCCAGCTTCAGCTCGCATGCCTCTTCCAGTAAGTATGGACACTGAACCACAGACTCTCCTAGGGAGGAGTTCCAGGGCCCCTGTCCTAGGCCAGACCCCTTTAGATTCTTTCCTCAGGACCACCTCTGATAGGGGAGGCCCTGAGGCCTTGACCTGGGCAATGGAGAAGAGAAGGGCAAGAGAAATGGATGAAGAATGGGGAACCTGCAGTCATAGGAGACCAGCCTGGCTCACATTGTGAGGCTGCTCCTAGAAATTCTTGTGTTTCAACTGTCATTTTCTTTCTTTTTTCTTTTAAGATTTTTTTTTTGATTTGGACCATTTTTTTTTAAGTCTTCATTGAATTTGTTGAAATATTGTTTCTATTTTATGGCTTGTTTTTTTGGCCACGAGGCATGTGGGATCTTAGCTCCCCAACCAGGGATCGAACCCACACCCACTGCACTGGGAAGCAAAGTCTTCACCACTGTATCCCCAGGGAAGTCCCTCAACTGTCATTTTCAAGTGCCCTGATTTTCATCAAGCCTGGGTGGGCAGGAGGGAAGTGATCTGATTTATAGGTTAAAATAGTCACTCTGGCTGTGGTGAGGAGAAAGGGGGGCTGTGTCCGGGTCCAAGTGAAACAGGACGCCTTCCGAATCGCCGTGGCGATGGTGCATCAGCCAAGGAGGCTGGGACCACGGTGTGGACCGGGAAGGCTTCCCCAGCCTCGTCGGGCTGCTGGCCTTGAATGCAGCCGTGGGCTTTGTCAAACCACCAGGAAACGTCACTTCAGGAGCCCATCACACCTTATCAAACATTGGTCCTAAATCTTTCCCTTGATCCCAAAGCTGGCCACAGATTGTCACCAGTCTTGTTCTCCACAGCCTTGGACTCTGAAGCCCATCAAACTTCTCACATCTCATAAGATCTTCCCAGCAGCCAACTCATTTTCTATTTCCTTCTTTCTGTAAGGCCCTCCTCTCTCTCCCTCTCTCCTTCCCATGTCTACTTCTCAACACCGGGCTCACACACCTCCCACCCTCTAGGTCCACATAGCCCCACATCTCAGTGCTGTCAAAGCCCATTTCTCCTTTGCCGACTTATCCCGTTGGGTATACCTGCTCCCAGCCTGGATTCTGAGGCCCTGGGAGCAGGTATTGGACTTTATTTCTTCATATATATATCCCTCGGCTCCCAGTAAGTGCTTAATAAGCACAGTGTTTGTAGAAGGAAGAGAAGGATGGAATGTGGGCGAGGGGTGGAGGCCCTTACTAGTCCCAGCCTTGTCCTGCTTCCCTCCTACACAATGCCGTCCACAGGTGCGACGTCCTGAGGAAGCCGGGGGCTCCCGACTACACAGGGCAGTGTCTCCCAGGACCAGGGCTCAACCCAAGGGGTGCACCTTCCCATAGAGCCTTCCCTGATGGCTCATCCTTCCCCTGCCCACCCCCCATGTCCTTCATGAACCCATGTCCCATCCTTTCTCACCCTCCATCAGAATCATCTGTGTGAGTGTCTGTGTGTCTCTTCCACTAGAGAGAGAAGAAAGGGAAGGAGCAATGACTAAGGGAAAGAAAAAGAAAAAAATAAGAAGGAGGAAGGGAGGAGCCTGGACCGTGGGGCTAGGCAGACCTGGGTTGGAATTCCAGCTGAACCCCGTAATAAAATATGCGACTTTGGAGGAGTTACTTAGCCTCTCTGAGCCTGAATCCCTACCTCTGTAAAAGGTTGGCTTGAGGATTCGGTGAAGTGAGGGATCTGAAGTACTTCGCACAGAGCCTGGCAGAGCTTCTCAATGAATGCTTGTTAGTTTCACTTCATTGTCATCATTACTATTACTAAGAGGGAAAAAGGGGCAGGGGATGGATGTGGCAGTCACACTAGCCTGCTGTCACAAGCGTGTCCTGTGGGCCTCCAGGGGGTTGGCTGGCAACAGCTGGGGCTGCACCCCTGAGCAGCAGCGACGCGTGGCTGGCTTCCTAAGGATGCGTAATTAACATCCAGCCAACTGAAGCTTCTCTTCCGAAAAGAAGGGCGAGGATACAAACCCAAGGGTCCACCCTGGAGCAGGAGTTCCACAGGGCCTAGAATTCGTTGAGTCGCTGAACTGGGAGAGAATGGAGTATGCTGGCAGGAGGAGGTGGTCCAAGGTAGGGAGTGCGCACTGGCAAAGGGGCTGCCCAGGAAGTGGGCCAGGAGCGCCACTGCCCCCCCTTTCGGGACCTTTCATCCCCTGTAAAGCGCTGCTGCATGTACCCCCAATGCCCCCCACACACATAAACTGCAGCTTCACCCCCCCACCACATCCCACCTAGGTCTACCTTCTCTAGGTAGTGACTGGCTCCAAACAGCTCTCTGCCTTAGTGAAACGGCTCTCAGCTACTTAGCACTTTAGAATGGGCTCATTTGTGCCATGGTGTTAATGTCCACTAAAGCTGCATGTCTGCTAGCAATTAAATTGCCACTATTTGTAGCGGCGCTATTAAATAGTGGCTGCGAACATTTGCAATATGTCTGTGGAGTTTGAGACCGAGGCAGAGAGTTGAGTCATTGGCCCAGGTGGTACTGACAGAGGGAATCTGAACGAACACCCGAGGCAGGCACTCTTCCCCTCCTGCCCTCCATCCCCACCCCTTCCCAGATTGCATTCTGAAGTGGCCTGAAAGCTCCTTGCTGGAGGTCTCCGAAGAGGCCGTCTGGAAAACCAACCTTGTCAAGCCCCAGCATATTTAAGGATAGAAGCAAGAATCTGAGGTTGCATAACTCCGGGGGGCACCCCTCCCACTGCTGCCTCATGCATGGCACTGCCTGTCTGCAGTAGTGCTGTGCGCAGCTCGTGTGCCCATATACAGCAGCTCTGGATGGAAGGGGTCTTGGAACACTGGAACTACCCAACTTTATAGCCGAGGAAACTGAGGCACAAAGCTGAAATGACCTGCCCAAGGTTCCCTGGTAGCGTCAAGGGGAGACCCCCAGCCCAGGACACGTTTTATACCACACTTTCCCTGGTTTGCTCCAAAGACCAGCCCTTCCCTTGTGCACAGCAAAGATATATCCATAGGTAGCCACTGGCCCGGATATGTCTATATATATAGATAGATAGACATATATCTAGAATATATTCAATATGGTAGCCGTGAAGCACACATGGCAATTTAAATTTAAATGAATTCAAATGAACTAAAATTAAAATTTCATTTTCTGGTGCATGTGAGTTGCACCAGTCATGTTTGAAGTATTCAGTAGCTATACATGTGGCTCGTGGCTGCCATATTGGAATTTCCATGATCTCAGAAAGTTCTCCTGGGTGGACTATAGATTACACTGGGGTCTACAGGGAGATTGGGAGGCAAGGCAGAAAGAGTGGTGGTTTTGTTCTGGTTTGGTTTGGTTTTTGTCCGGTGTGCCAAGCATGGTGGTAGCACTCCGCACACCTGACCTCATTCAGTCTTCGCAAGTGCTGGGATGTAGGTGGTCTCATGAGTCCCTTTTTACAGGTGAACTCAACAAGGTTAAGTAACTTGCCGTGATCACACAGCCTGTAAATGATGAGCCAAGGCTCCGACTCAAGTCTGTTTGATTTCAGAGGCCACAGGTGCTTAAATACTAATCTCTACTGTTTCCAGTGGATAGAAAAAGATAGAGACCCAAGGGCTGCTATAGAGACAAGCAAACAGATGCTATTTTCAAGGTGGCAAAGACAAGGAAGGGGCTCAATTACAGGGCTTAATGAGGCTTGTTTGGTCCTAGAAGAGAAGACCAAAGGGTGATGTCATCCTGTCTCCAGGAATGGGAGATGGCCCTGCAGGCAGCAGCCCTCCGTGGGTACCAAAGGCCAGAGAAGAGAAAAGACACGGAGCAAAGAGAATTCAGGTGGTCCCAAGCGGGTGCTTCTTGAGCACTGAGCAATGGAGAAAACAGAGAGAGATGACAACGGCCCCCTAGAGACATTCAGAGAACAGAGCCTCCTGTCTCACACCTCCTGTCTCACACCTTCATAGTCCCAGCCTTGCAGACAGGGGACAAGAACATAAGGGGTCCTGTTCCCTCTCCTGATGGTGGAAAAGGAGGGAGAAAGAGAGGGAAAGGCAGACAGAGATGGTGGAGGAATTGCCATGTGCTCCAGACACTGCTTTGCCAGGAAGTGGACAGTTCCTCGATACCCATCACTTTGCTTTTCCCAGTTTCCACTTTGGTGGTTTTGAGGTCCCTCTACTTGAGCCTTAGGAACAAAGGCAGAGGCTGAAATGTTGGGGACTGAAACTCTGCAGAAATTCTGTCCGACTGCCCTGACATACGTGGATGCAGGAGGCTGAGGCCAAAAGCATCTCCTATTTGCTGTGCACCGGGCTGGGCGGTTGGGATTTACAAAGCAAACACGATTTCAGGAGTAGGCACTAGTGACTGCTAATCCTGAGAAGCCTGCCCTGAACTTCTTGGGATGGCTTTGGGCACAGAGCCGGGTCTCCAGGTGTCAGGTTGCTGGCTTTGGGTCTGGTTTCTGGGAGTGACTGGGGGTGTGTGGGTAGGATGGGTGTCTGGGAAACTGGATTACCATTGTTCAATCATTTCCTTTCTGTTTTATTTCTTTAGAAAAAAAAAGGTGCTATTAAAACTCCCCCGAATTTCCCTCTATAAGAGCTGGAAGGGGTCTAGAGGGCATCTAGCCAGCATCCTCATACCACAGATGAAGAAAACTGAGACTCAGAGAGGTTAAGTGACTTGCTCAGATTGCCCAGCTAGTTGGTGGCAGAGCCAGGGCTAGACCCCAAGGGTGACAGACGGAGGTTTTGATGGCAGTTCTCACCACGCAGGGGTGATGCCCTTTGCCTTGTAGCCGGCGCTGGGAACTTAGTCACCAAATGTACCTTGAACAAAAGCAAAAAACAGGCTCCTGTGGGGTCGTTTTCAATCTCTGGAGAGTGGAGATGGGGCTGGGGCTGTGGACCTAGACGGAGGAGGGCCTTTGATCTTCTTGATGTCACCGAGGTTCTTGAAGAGTGTGGTTCCGTTGTCCCCGCTGACCTGCCCCCACGGCTCCCGCTCCTCAGCCTGACCGTCCGTTCTCCTCCCCTCATTACCCCTGTGGTCACCACCGGCTTCTTTCCTCCCCTCGGAGCCCGGCCTCTGAGATGCTTCTGAAAAGCTCTTTGAGGTTCCCTAGACCTTTATGCCCTTAAAGACGTAATAAGGCTTTGTATATTGTTGTCGTTGTCAACTGTAACACAAATGGCTGGATTTTAATTGATGATGTTTATCAACTGACATCTGCTCTCTGTACCCCCTGCTCTGCCTTGTGTACCAATGTATCCCGGATGTAGCCAGCATTCCGGTGGCTGGGATCTGTATTCTCCGTGTATTGGTGTGCTCTGTCAGCCTCTCTGTACTCCCTCTCTGTGTACAAGTATGTAAATGTGTATGCTCTCTGCAGCCTTCTGATGTCTGTCTCTGTGTGTATTTAACCTTGTACTAATGTTCACAATGTAATAAAAACAGAACCAAAAGTACACAACGCCTTCTGGCGATTTTTAAACCTAAGGGAGATGCTCATTTCTCTGGGATGGATGCATGAGCTATTACCGAAAGGCAGTGGGGTGGATAAAACTTCTCATTGACTTCGGAAGGGTCCGTGAGCCTCGCAACCCTCTGCCGAAGGTTGGCAGGTGAGAGGGGGCTCACCTATGAGGAGGAAGAGTGGAAGGCTGACCTCGCAAGCCTTGCAGGTGAATCGCTCCAATCCGGAGCGTTCTGCCTGAAATCTCACAGTGCAGAGCAGGAATGAGGCAGCTGTGAGCAGACCGAGTCTCCCGGTACCCGTGGAAGCTCCCTGGCCCCCAGACTTGGGTAGAATTTTTAAACCACTCTACAGAATTTCACCTTGAGAAATGCCCTTCCAAATGTCATGGGGAGGCTGTCCATCCCTCCTCCCCTGCCCTCTCCATCCTGATCCCAGAAGCCCAGGGAACTCGGTCCCTTTAGGAGACTCGTCCTAAGGTTTTGATGTGGTCTGTTGTAAAGGAGTGAAGCCAGCATCCCTGGACGTGGTCCACCGGGGTTGAGCCAGGCCCTGTGGGCATCCCTATGTGCGCCCCTGCCATGGCTTCTCGGTCACAGCCCCACAGGTGGGGCTCACAGGTGGGCACCACGTACGAGATGACAGCACAGCATCCGTCTCTGCTTCCTCCTTGGCTGCACGATCTTGTGGCTTCCTTTACATTCACCCAGCGAGTACTTATTGAGTTACCTACTACGGACCAGGCACTCTTTCAGGTACTGATGATACAAACATGAACAAGACGAAATGGTCACCTTCCCTCAAAAGCTTATCTTCTAGCAGGGGAGACAGCCAATGACCAAGCACGTCAATAAGACAGATGTGAGTTGTAATAAGGGTCATAAGGCAATAGGATACAAGAGAGTGACAGGGCACACACTTTAGATAGGGGGTCATAGAAACCCCCCAAGGAAGAAACACGTGTGTTTAGAATGACAGGGAAGAGTCAGCTTTGAGAATGCCAGGCAGAGGACCACCATGGACAGACACTTTGAGGTGGGAATGAACTTGCTGGGGCAACAAAAATGGACCTTTTTGGGCTGGAGACATGTCTGAGAGAGAAAGGAGGGAGATGGGTTCAGCAAGGAAGGCAGAGCCCCAAAGAGACAGGATGTTGTAACCATGGTAAAGAGTCCAGGTGGTGTTCTGAGCACAAGAAGCCACAGGAGGAAGTTGACCCTCCCCAAAATGGGCTGTTTTACACTTAGAGCCGACAATTTGTTTGAAAAATTGGATGTGAGAGGTGAAGGAAGGAGAAGAATCTAGGGTGACTCCAAGATTTTGGTCTGGGCAACTGGATGAAAAATGGAGGCTCTTAAGCTAATTCCTTCCTCTTACCTCCCTAACTCAGGGCATTTCAGACACCACGTGACCACTCCATCCTTCCCGGTTCCCTACTGTCCTCTCCCCATCTGTCACACACACCAAAGTGGGAGGGAGGGAAGGAGGGGACAGAGGGAGGGTGGGGGGAGAAACTGGGGCCTTTCCCACAAGCCTTTCGGAGGCTATGTCTCCTACAACCTGTCTGGCTTCTTGCCTTTCAGGAGGGAATTTCCTTTCCAGGTGATCATATTAAGTTTCAACAAAGCAATCATTTGTCTGAGTATTACATTAAAAGAGTCTAAATCAATCATCCTCATTTATAGGAATAATGAGCTTAGGGGACAAGATTTTATACCTGAATGGGATAATAATGCCATCTTAAAACCCTCCCCGGGGGGCTTCCCTGGTGGCGCAGTGGTTGAGAATCAGCCTGCCAATGCAGGGGACACGGGTTCGAACCCTGGTCTGGGAAGATCCCACATGCCGCGGAGCAACTAGGCCCGTGAGCCACAATTACTGAGCCTGCGCGTCTGGAGCCTGTGCTCCGCAACAAGAGAGGCCGCGATAGTGAGAGGCCCGCGCACCGCGATGAAGAGTGGCCCCCACTTGCCACAACTAGAGAAAGCCCTCACACAGAAACGAAGACCCAACACAGCCATAAATAAAGAAATTAAAAAAAAAAAAAAGTTAAGGATGTACCTCACATATCTTAAAAAAAAAAAAAAAAAAAAACCCTCCCCGGAAGGTTTGCCGGCGTAAAGCATGGACTGACTCTCAAAGGATGGGCAAGCGGAGGGGATGCAGACTCCACGCCTACACAACCCCAGTCCCTCAGATCATCCAGCTCCAACTGGGGTGTGAAGACCCAGTCCTCTAGATGGAGGGTTATACAGACCCTGGGCGTCGGCAGAAGAAGTTGCTCAGACATTGTTAGGAGAGCCGCCTTCTCAGACTTCACCCCAAGCCCATTAGCAATCCTGGGTGGGGAAGCCAGTCTGAGGGGATGCTCTCACAAAGCCACACCCACGGTCAACCACAGCACTGCACACGGTCCATTCCTGCCAGGGCTTTACCATCCACAAAGCACTTTCAACCTCCCCCGTCATCTCAAATCAGTGAGGAAGACAGGACACGTAGCCTCGGAGAAATGCCCAAGGCTCCCTTGCTTCCTGGGGGTGTATCCAGAACGAGCATCTTCCCAGAACTTCGGGGGGCTGTTTACTGGATAGCAGAGGGTCCTCACTCTCATCCTTGGCAGCTCTGCCTGGCCTGGAAACTCCCTCCCCTTAAGGCCATCCAAGCTCTAAGAGAGTCCAGAGCAAGTGCATGAACGCCTACAATGAGAAGCTCAGGGCAGACTTTCCCCAGATGGAACAGGGTGAATTGGTCAAGGGTGCCCCACTCTGGGGTAGAAGAGAGAAAGCTAAGGTGGCAGAGGACAGACGGCGGGATGAGGGGAGGGTACAAAGCTTCCTGATACTCCACGTGGGAGGGATGCTCTGTGTGCAGTGACCTGGGTGGAGGAAAGCGTGGCATTTAATTGACCACTTACACCTTGGGGAGAGGAGCTTTGAAAGCAGAGTCCGTGAAGGAAGTGGCAGACTTGAGGTGGGAGATGGCGGGGAGAGAAGGGGAACATGGGAGGAAAAAAAGGCACATACCGGGGACACTGGGGAGGGAAGTGCACCCTGTCTGTCTACAGCTTTGCACAGAGCCGAGCCCTCAAGGGATAGTGCTGACTTGGCATCTTCCCAGTCTGGGGAGCCCTGTCCCTCACCACATCACTCACTGCCCCCTTCCCAAAGCTCATGCCTCTGATTCTTCCTTGATATCACAAATTAGATGTCACCTTCTCCAGGAAGCCTTCCCTGATGCCTACCCCCCTCCAAAGGGTCCCAGTTCCCCCACCAGGACACTGCAGAACAACTTGTCCATCCAATAAATTGAGTGCCCAAGTGCTCAGTGAGTCCTGGGTGGGGAAGAAAAGAATCAGTTTCTATTCTTGCTTCAATTGAAGGGCTTTCTGGGTTGGACAAGAATTTCCCAGGCCTCAAAATGCAGAAACAGCCACCCAATCGACCTTGCCTAGTAATGGGGTTGGCCCACGGTGAGGAACGCTTTCCCATATCCTGTGACTATCTTGGTAATGTTTCAGCCACAAATCCCAGGATCCATCCACAAGGTGAGTTAAATCCTTGTTCGGCCTGGTTCGCGGGCACGGGTTCAGAATGTGTCCTATAATGGGGCCTTTTTTGCTGTGTTAGACATAGTAGAATACAGTGTAGACATTTAAGAGATGTGGATTTCCATCCGAATCTCACCACTTGCCAGCTGTCTTGGATTGGGGTAAATAACTCGTATCTGTCTCTGAATCAAATGCAGAGAGCATCGTATGTTAGAGGTCACCCTGCTCAGTGCCTGGGCCACAAACGCGCCTCACTGGATGACAGGCATTATCATTCTCTTTATTCTGGAGAGTCAGTGCAGTTGGTAACTGAGGATGGGACTCTGGAATATTCTGCCTGGGTTCATGCCCCAATTCTGTCATCTTCTAGACATGTCACCTCAGACAAGTTGATCTCCTGCTCTGTGCCTGAGTGTTCTCACCTGTTAAATGGAGGTAGGAAGAACACCCCCCCACACGGTGTTGTGACTATAAATTGAGAGGGTGTATGAACAGGGTTTAGAAGTGTGCCTGGTGCTTAGCAAGAACTCAGTAAACGTGCAATTGTTACTGCCGTGCTTGTCATTATCAACCATTAATGTTACCTAAACGTTCAAAGCTATGTCCAATTAGGTTATAAAAAAGCAAAATTATATTACAACCCTCTCATCTTGTGTATGGTCTCCTCGTTGACTGCAAGTCAGTAAGCCCATCCCAGTACCCTCTCTGTGCAGAGCCCTACGAAGGTGGTGCCGGGGATAGAAGAGATTTCTGCCTTGGAGAGGATCCTAATCCAGAGGGTGGGTCAGACACAGTCGAACACAACTGACCCATGGCTGGTAACAGTCGGTCCAGTCCCGAACGAACAGACAGACCAGAGGCATGGAGGATGGAGACTTTGGGGTGTAGTGCAAAGAACCCCGAGCCAGGAATCAAGAGATACGGATTCTAGTCCCACTCCTGCTCACTGAGCAAATTACTTCACCACTCTGACCCTCAGTTTCTTCCTCTGTAAAAGAGTTCGATACCCTGAGCTTACTCCCGTTCAGTTTGAACACTCAGTGATTTCAAAGTTCAATTTAATGTTACGCTCTGTTTTTAAAGAAAGTTCTATTCAAAAATCACCTCCTTGGGCTTCCCCGGTGGTGCAGTGGTTAAGAATCCGCCTGCCAATGCAGGGGACACGGGTTCGAGCCCTGGTCCGGGAAGATCCCACATGCCGCAGAGCAACTAAGCCCGTGCGCCACAACTACTGAGCCTGCGCTCTAGAGCCCTTGAGCCACAACTACTGAAGCCTGCGCGCCTAGAGCCCGTGCTCCTCAACAAGAGAAGCCACCGCAGTGAGAAGCCTGCACACGGCAACAAAGAGTAGCCCTAGCTCGCTGCAACTAGAGAGAGGCCTCGCACAGCAATGAAGACCCAACGCAGCCATAAATAAATAAATAAATAAATAAATAAATAAATAATGAAGGAGGTTTTGATGATCTACATAATAAAGAATCACTGCATTATCTGCGTCCTTCAAGGTAATACATCCTGTCTCATTTTCGTGCCTGGAGGAAGGTACCCTTCAGGTGAATCTGTTTGCCTTCCCTTGCAGGCAAATAAAAAGTCTCACCTTCTGCGTTCTTTTTTTGCCCTCGCTACCAGGACACTCATAGATAAATAAATGCAGCACCCGGTTATGGGAATCAGCTCACTTGCACAACCACTAAAGGCTCCTTCTTCCACTTCTTGTAGCAAATTCTGTTCTTTGTTAACATTACTTGTATAACTTTGTAACCAAACGTTTACACCTCATAGGTCAAATCAAGTCCATATGGAAACTGATGAAATTTAATTCACTTTAATTTTTAACTCTAAGTAATTTTTTAGTATTCCAACAATATAAGCAGATTGTAAACAAATTAGAAAATATGAATTAGTCAAAAAAGCAAATAAAAATGCGAACACTCTTACCAAAGATAACCTTTTATTATCTAGCCTTTTAGATTGTTTACTTTACATGCAAATAATTCCTATAATTAAAGAGAATCATATTCTATTCTATTACACTCTTTCCAATCTGCATTTTTTTTCACTTAACATGTATAAATTTTTAAATTATCTACATTATGAGTTGTAAAGGCTGAGTGGTATTCCATTGCTTGGAGTTCTATATTTTATTCGACAAATCCGCTATTGAAGTTGTCTCCAATTTTTTGCTATTCTCAACAATTTTGCAGTGAACATGCTCAATTATTTTCTTAGGATCTATTCCTATTAATGAAACAGCTGGGTGAAATGGTCTATATATTTTTAAGACTTTTTGATACATATCACTGGATTTATTTCCAGAAATTCTGTAGTAATTATACGAGTACCTCTTTCCTTTCCCTTTCCCAAGAAACACGTGTTGTTTTATGTTCTTTTTTTTTTCTTAATTTTTTTAATCTAAGAGGAGGGAAATGGTATCTTGTTGTCTTATAGGCATTTCTTTGATCACGGAGGCTAGATATTTTACTCTAGGTTCATTGATCAATTATATATTTCGTTCATTCAGCAAATATTTATGAATCACCTTCTCTGTGGACCATTTCTCAGGAGGCCCCTACATGAAGCACGTGTCCTATTGCACACAGCAGTAGCCTCGATTACACATCCTCAAACATAAGGCTTGTTTTCCTTCCTTGCCTCAATTCCAGAGGTCACCATCCTCCAAAGGAACAGCAAGAACCCATATCCTGGGCTCTGCTTGTGCTTTTGAGGGGGTGGATCCCGGGAGAACTGGTCTTACTTGGAGTACAGGGAGCTGCAAACATAGCATGTGGAGCCCTGGGGACCTCCTTTAAAGACCACAGCAGGTGATGACATCACTGCCAGGGACTCCCAGGAAGACCCAGAATTCCCTGCAGGCCTCCTACGGGCACATCATGGGGAGAGGGAGTGACATTACCAGGAGAACCCTTAGAAGAGGCCCCAAATAACCACTAAGACTTTGTGTGTTTCTTGGATGCCTAGAATAGAAGGATTTCCCGTCTTAGGTTGGGATCTTTAGGAGCTGATCCTGAGCTGGGATTCTTGGGCAAGTGTTTTATGGAGGGAGTTTTCTCAGGAGAAGTGCGGGTGAGGGAAGGAGGAGAGGGCAGGGGAAGAAAGCCAAGCAAGGAGGTGGGCTCAGCTGGAACCTGGCCCACAGAGACCCTGGAACATGAAGCTCAGAGTGTGGATCACAGCTCGAGGAAAAAGGACAGCTCAGACGCTGCCTGGAGGCTGCCCCCACCCCGACACTTCCCTAGAACCTAGCCTGGTGGCTGAGTGGGGAAACTGTCCCAGGAGCTGGGGGCAGACGTACCAGCTCAGCAAAGGGGCCCCGGCTGGACACGGGCAGCGTCCACTGCATTTCCCTGAGTGATGCGTTCATGATCCATGAGGAAAACCATTTCCCCTTCCTGATGCAGAGACCTCTGCGCTGGCTGTGTGCTCTGAAACGTTCCTTGCCCAGAGCTCCCTGTTTAGTCTTAGGAGCCTCTCTCTCTCTCTCTCATCTTCTCCAAAAGAAAGTTCCCACTGAGACAGCTCAGTGCAGTGCCGGGGATTCTCTCCAAATACAGATCTGTAACTGCTGTGACCTCATCCCAAGTCATCAGCATGGAAACGCTCCCCAGTCTCCATCCTTCCCTCCAGGGTTGCACGGGGATAACTGGGGATCTCTGTACAAGCTGAACACCAGAGCCCTTCCTCCAAAGCCACATTGCCTTGGAAGGACAAGCCTTACCTCTACTGCAAGGGGATCCAAAACAACTCCTCATAATGAAACCTCAGGGTCTCATTCCACACTGTCTTCAGACCTTCAGTTTAAGACTCTAGATTCCAATTCCAGTTCTGCTACTCACCTCCTCCCTAGAGGGTTTATCACAGCATTTCTTCCAACCCGGTGAAGTGTCCCCCCAACAACTGTCATTGTCTCTGTTTCATGTTGTAGGAAGGGCAGGGCTGGAACTCTATATTTTCGATCGTGCACGCAGAGGCGGTGTGGTGCCGTGGTTAAGGGCACAGACTCTCGGTCTAAGTTTCCTGGTCTCAGGTCCCACCATTATCACACATTTAATTAACTGTGTCAATACTGGCAGCTGCCCCATTTTATTTTTGTGCCTCGTTTGCTTCTTTGTAAAATGGAGATATTGGTATTGTGAGGACTGAAGGAATGAATAGACTTAAGATGCTTCAAACTGTGCTTGGCATGTGGTGACAGTAGCTGTTCCCATTACTGATAGGAATCAGTGATGTGAAATCGATGCACTCTTAAATGTGTGAGTTTAAAAAGAAAAAAGGCAGATGAGAATTTGCTGGAGTTTCACATGTTGAGCTGGAAATACACACACACACACACACACACACACACACACACACACACACACACACACACACACACACACCCTGTAAACCATACAGGCTCGTCTCACTTGAAATTTATGATTACAAGTCTCAAATTAGGGTCTGACACTCCCAGTAATCCTATTATTTTTCTCCAAAACAGTCATTCTCAGCCCAGACAGCACATGGGAATTATCTAGGGAGTTTCAGCAATAACTAACTTTAAAGTAAGTTATACTAACTTTATCATTTAAAACTATGTTGTTTTTAACTAAACTATAGTCAAAACTGTAGATGCCCAGGACCCACCCAAGACCAATTAAATCACAATCAGAATAGGGGAGAGGGAGCAGGCATGAGAATATTTGGAAAGTTCTGCAGGTGATTCTAAGGTGCAGCCGAGATGGAGAAACGTTCCTTGAAGGAGATCGTTTCAGAACTTCTCTCTCCTCTAAATCTCCCACTCCCCCACCTCCTCCTTTCAACACCCAGCTGATAAACTTGCTTCATCCTTCACGGAGAAAACTAAAGCTATTAGCAGGAAACGTCCTCACCCTCCCACGGCCAAAGCCACTGAAGCACCTGCCTATGAAGTCAAGTCTTCTCCCTTCTCGACAGTTCCCTCCTTTAGTCGCCCCCCGTTTCTGCTCAGCGTTTGCCTCTTCTCCACTGCCAAAGGCGTACAACATCCCCTGGTTTCTCTTGGCTTAGGGAAGAACAACACACAATCAAAAACAAGCCCTCTCCTTGACTCTGCACTCCCTCCAGCTCCCGCCCCCTCGTTCCTCCATCTGAAGAGCCATGTGTGTGCGCCCATGTTCACAGAGCATGATTTACAGTAGCCAAGGGGTGGAAACAACTCAGGTGTCCATCAACGGAAGAACGGATAAAGAAAATGTACAATTTTGACACGTGCTAATTTGACACGGGTTATGACCTGGATGAAACTTTGAGGGCGATACACCAAGTGAAATAAGCCAATCACAAAAGGCCAAATAATGGATGAATTCCACTCAAATTCACAGAATCAGAAAGTAGAAAGATGATTGCCTGGGGCTGGGTGGAGGAAGGAGGGGAGAGGTATGGCTTAATTGGTACAGAATTTCAGTTTGGGAAGATGAAACAGAGTTCTGTGGATGGATGGTGGTGATGATTGCACAACAGAGTGGATGGACTTAATGCCAGTGAACCGTACACTTAAAAAATGGTTAAGATGGCAAATTTTACGTCATGAGTATTTACCACAATTAATAAGAATAATAGTTGTATACACCTGCTCTCCTCACTAACCTCCATGTGTTCCTCAACCCACAAGCACTCCGGGTTCTGCTTCCCCGACTCCACCAATCCTGCTCTGGCCAAGGTCACCTTGACATGCATGTTCACAAAGCCAGTAACCATCTTCCCCTCCTCCCCTCACTTAACCTTGCTGAAGCACCCAGCTCTTTTCCTGAGATGCTCCACTCTCCTGGTTTCCATGACACCATGTGCTCTCGTTTTCTCCTCCTAAGTGCCCCACCCCCACCCCAAGCCCAGGGCTTAGGTCACAGAATTCAGGGTTTCCTCCGTTCTCTCCTGGACCTTCTCTCTCCAATCTGTTCTTTTTCCGGGGGAACTCGTCTCCTCTCACCATTTTAAATATGTTTAAAGAGGTTGATGACTCTCACAGTTACCTCTCCAGCCCCAGCTTTGTCTCTGAGCTCCAGACTCTTAAACGCCACTGCTCGCTTGACATCCCATTTCAGTGTGCCCTTAATGTGTTCAAACTAAAACTCTTGATGGTACCTCGTCCTCCCAAATGGTGCATCCCACATTCTTCCCCATCTTAGCAAAGGTTGGGTTCTTCACATTTGACTAGCATCCCTCATTTCTCTCCTTTCCTGGTCTCCCATCTCTAAGGCATTAGCAAATCCTGGCAGTTCTCCAGGAATATGTCTGGGATCTGCCCACTTCTCTACGTGCCCATCACCTCTTTAGGCCCAGTCACCTTCTCTTCTTGGCTTGACTGTTGCAGGAGCTTCTTTACTGGTCCAGAGTCCTGACCGATTCTTCTCCTTCAAGCTCTTTGCCCTCACCCACACCGGTCACTTCAGTTTCCCCATCAGGCTTATGCTTAACCCAGCTTAACTCTTTCCTACCCAGTGCCTTTGCACACACAGTGCACACGCACACGCACTCACACACACTCTTCCTTCCCTCACACTCCTCCTCCTCCTCAGCCCCTGTCC
The DNA here is from genome assembly GCF_949987535.1 of Balaenoptera acutorostrata. Lineage (NCBI taxonomy): Eukaryota > Metazoa > Chordata > Mammalia > Artiodactyla > Balaenopteridae > Balaenoptera > Balaenoptera acutorostrata. The sequence goes on along the minus strand of NC_080083.1, from coordinate 5,991,314 downwards.
ATTCGCATGGCGGGCCCCTCTCATCCTTCAGATCTCTGCACAGATGTCGCTTCTACAGAGAAGCACGCCTTCTCTGGTCAGGCTCACTCAACAGGCATCACCTTACATTATCATCCAACCCTTACGTCCAGTTGTTACCTTCTTGGACTTTATCACCATTAGCAGTTAGGCCTATTTGTTAACTCTTTATTGCCTACATCTGCTAATAAATCCGGGACTCCATAAGCACCGCGCTCTGTGTCTGTTGGATTCACCACTGTGTTTCTAGAGACCCTCTGATACTGTCCTCCTGGGACATGCACAGTACATTTGATAAGTCCTTGTCTGACAGATTATGGTGGGACATGGGACATGACGATGCCTTATACTTAAAGCTTGGGTTCAGATTAAGGTCGACTTTTCTGGTTATGTTCCAGAAGTTTATAATCCTGAATCTTCCCTATTCATTTATTTATTTGTTTATTTATTTATTTTTTGCTGTGCCGTGTGGCTTGCGGGATCTTAGTTCCCTGACCAGGGATCCACCCCCAGCCCTCAGCACTGAAAGCGTGGAGTCCTAACTACTGGACTGCCAGGGAATTCCTGATTGACTAATAAAAATTTAATGCTTTATTAAGACAGCTGATCTCAAACAATGTGAACCAGTGGACTATATTACTCTTTAAAGCAAGTTTTTGAGGATAATAATTAAATATATGTTTTGTACTTAAAGCAAGATTTTTTAAATTGAAGTATATTTGGTTTACAATGTGTTAATTTCAGGTGTACAGCAAGTGATTCAGTTATTTATATATGTCTGAATCTTTGTCAGATTCTTTTCCCTTACAGGTTATTATAAAATATTATTATAAAATATTGAGTATAGTTCCCTGTGTGACCCTTGTTGGTAAAGCAAAATTTTTATAAAAATAAGAATTTATTTGCTATCCATTTCAGAAATCCCTAATATCAACTTATCCTCATTCTTAGCGTCAGGCAATCCCTCCTGGGACTTGAGGCTTCAGATCAGCCCAACTTCAACAATATTTGCAGCTCATTTGAGGGTTTCTGGCTACGAACTTTTAGAGGTTGTTTCATGCAATGGCTGCCTTTCAAAAGTAGTTATGAAGACACCAGCTAGACCTTAGCTCTTCTCCCCCAGCTTATCTTTTCTCTCTTTGAAGAGACAGAAGAGGAAGCGTGAAGAGGGAAAACCTACTTAGAAAGAGATGTACTTTTCACATGGAGTGTTTAAAATAAATCCAAGAATCATAAGCAAGACCTGTCTCATTAACAGATGACACAGTTCGCATTGTTGGGACTGTGCTTTTGTGCTCTATTCCACTGAAGTCTTTCCAATAAGGACCTCTTTCTACTGAGTCGCATGCAATAATACTTTACAAGTAGGCTTCTAGAAGCTTCTTGGCCTTATCAAGTTCCCAGACGGGCCATGAGATCACAGATTGCCTCAGATTCCCTGTCTCCAGAGCCATTTTCCAAAACAACGTGTATCCTTTGCTTGAACAGAATTTTTCAAAGAACAGTCTCTCAACAGATGTTTACACTGGATTCATCTCAGATATTGGTGCTGAGCACTCCCTGAGCCTCTAAAAAACAAACAAACAAAAACAAAACAAAACCCGATGGTAAGTTTTCTAAGAGCCACCAAGCAGGCGTGTTAGAGAACCAGCAGGGACAGTGTGTACAGACATGCTCTAGAGCAGAGCAGAGAAGTCGGAGAGATTAAAAAAGAAGAGGAAAGAAAAGAGAGAAATAGCATCCTGTTTGCTCTGGTGGGATTTGCTGTCTCTGCTCAAGGACTGCCACTCCCCCGTTTTCATTTCTGGCAATTTATTCCTGCCGTTGTCTCTGGGAGGATTCGAGTCTGCAAAGGGAATCTGACAAAACATCGAAAAGTGTAGCTGAATAAAAATGCTGAAAGATCACTGCAGAGGCAGGCAGATGTCTCTTGTGTGGGCCAGGGATATAGATGGGCCCGAAAGAGGAAAGAGAGCGTTTTCTCAGTGCTTGAGCAAGACGTCAAAGGTCTAACCTGGGGTTTGGCCACCAACTAAGAGTCAGGCCAATGCTAGTTACATGAACCAGGATGTTCTAATGCGGTGTGTGCGCCTGCTTGGAACACGGGATGCTTTGATGTTCACTTACAATGTGCTTCTGTGGATCTGCTTGAATTCTCCATACGGTTACTTACTGGTTGGAGAGCTGTAAAGAGCTACAATCTTGAAGTATTTGAAAAGCATCTGCATGCTTTTCAGCCTGAACCACATGATGAGGTCACACTTGTGCCACCTGGTCACAGGGCCCCAAAACTCCTAAGCAAGAGACTGGACCCTACTTCTTGGGTTATGAAACCAGCAGCCATTAAAATCATGTGATAGCAACTTGTGGCAGAGCGGGGCAGAAAAATCACTATCCGAGAAAGACTAGCTGTTTTTCTTTTTTCCCTCTATAGAGTAATATGGTCCAGAATTATAAAGAAAGTGTTCTGGAGGAGGTTGGCTGAACTCACAGATTACAGATGAGATCTATCTGTGTCTTTTAGAAACAAGACAATTCTCTGGGTAGTGGGCTTGTAGGTAGTTTTATTTGAGTTCAGTTGTTTTTCTATAATTTCTGACGTTTTGCACGACATCAATTACTGCTGTAATCTGAATTTTTTTTTAATCTCCTTTTTCAGAGAAAAGAGGTTAGGAATGGTTTGGCTCTCTGGTGTTTAGATCACCATACTGAAAAGTAACTCTTACACGTTCCAAAACCCTGGAACAGAGGTGGAGGGTCCCCTCATGTCTAACACACACAAGAGCAGCGGGGTTTAGTTGCTGCTGTTTTATTTGACTTTTGTTGTTCATCTATCTTTCACCTGGTCTCAGAAGGAATTAAAGGAGCCTTGCCAAGGCAAAAGAGGACTTTAAAAGACGAGAAAGTGGGCTTCCCTGGTGGCGCAGTGGTTGAGAATCTGCCTGCTAATGCAGGGGACACGGGTTCGGGCCCTGGTCTGGGAAGATCCCACATGCCACGGAGCAGCTGGGCCCGTGAGCCACAATTGCTGAGCCTGCGCGTCTGGAGCCTGTGCCCCGCGACGGGAGGGGCCGCGATAGAGAAAGGCCCGCGCACCGCGATGAAGAGCGGTCCCCGCACCGCGATGAAGAGTGGCCCCCGCTTGCTGCAACTGGAGAAAGCCCTCGCACGAACCGAAGACCCAACACAGCCAAAAATAAATAAATAAATAAATAAATAAATAAGAAAATCCTTAAAAAAAAAAAAAAAAAAAAAAAGACGAGAAAGTAATACGAAGGTAGAGACAAAGTAAAGCAGGAATTAAGCTAAACTGTACTGCACCATCATTTACTCGCCTGCGTATTTGATACGGCTGTTCTAAGAGCCAGCCAGAGAAATGGAATCTTTTCGGGTATACAATTCACAGTGTCTAAAAGAAGAAAATAGCTCATCAGCTGAAAGCTGTCTACATCTTGGTATGAAGATCAGCCATCTTTGTCCCAGTGGTTTTCTTAAAGGGGATGATGTAACCAACCAGGTTATCCTGAACAATGAGGTTCACAGGGCTGGTTCACAAACCAACCTTCAACAGACTTCAGAGTGAATGTCAGCGAAAAATGGTGACAACGGTACACAGTGCTGTGAGCTCCCTGCTCTCTGCTGATTTCATTGGCCCCGATATGGTTCACGTATCAGGATGAGTCAGTGGCCTATATTTCCTGCTTACAATTTTCCCTGGCTACTGTCTCTTTCAACCAAACTATTGATAAATATTGCATGGTAGAACTGGAGACTGTGCTCCTGGGCAGAGCAAATACTCTGCATTGTGTAACAGATGATGAATCTGAGAGCAGTTCCCATCTGCTTGTGAAAATGAAGAAGCCTGGCAAGAATGCCTGCCTCCTTGTCAGAAAGACTTGAGTCAAAGATGCGCGCAGACCATCCCCACGGACACCACTGTTTTCCACCTGCTCCACGTGACTACAGGTGGGCGACCAGAGCATCACGCTTGCACCCCACAGAGCAGGGACAAAACCACTTTGGTTTTTGGAGCACATTTGGCCATATGCCCACACCAGGCAGATAAAACTCTCAACACAGACTTTCTAGTTTGGACACTGCCACATCATGACACCTTCAGGGATAAACAGCATGCAAAATGAATAAGGTAACTCACATGAGATTTTGTGCAAACTGGAGAAAAGTTAGGGACCACCTACCCAAAATAATAACTTCGGCTGTCTAAAAGGTGACCTGTGTCAGGGATTGACAAACATTTTTTTCTGTAAAGGGCCAAAGGGTAAATATTTCAGGCTTTGCAGGATATACGGTCTCTCTCTTAACTACTCAAGTCTACTGTTCTAGCATGAAAGAGAGTCATAGGTGCTACGTAAACAAGTGGTGCAGCTGGGTTCCAATAAAACTTTGTTTCCCGCACTGGTGGAAGGTCGGATTTGGCCCACAAACCATAGTTTGCTAACCTTGGATCCATGTCATTCTTTCTAGCAGTAATTACCCAGAAAGACCAATTTTCTCATCAGGTTATTCCTAATTTAATAATCTAATAAAACAAACAATATAAAAAATTCATTCAGTAGGAGAAGAATGACTATCCTTCTCATCTCAATATGTGTAAAAATGCATGGGTACAAGTCATCCAACAGTAGACCCAGAGCAATAACAAACAAGACAGAATTCAAACCAACTGACTCAGCCGGAGAGTCTCCCCAGCTCCTACAGTAATATTGCAGTGCAGTTTTTCTGTGGAACTCCTACAGCGTAACCCTTACCTGATACCTGCCCATGTGCCCGTCAAATCCATATGGGGTCTATTAGTTTTGGGTATGGATTTCCTCACAGAACCGGAAGACACATTCCAGAGGTCTTTATGGAATAGCCAAGACTAACATCCACCATCTTGCATATGAAAGCTTGGCCTGAGGAAACCCAAACCCACGGTTGATCAAGTGAGAAGCGAATTCTTTGGGCAAAATGTCCAGGAGACGAATAGGCCTGCAACGTGGGGTGGTAAAGGGTTGCCCTTTTGGAAGATGGGATTCACTTTCCACCTGAGATCCAGGCAGGTAGCATCTCACCTGGAGAGCTTGTTAAGGTCAAGAAGCTGGTGAGGAGTGAAGCCCATCATGCAAGATGGTCCTGGAGCAGCCCTGGAGGTACGCGCCTTTCTGGAAGGCTCCGGTCTAGCTTGTTTTTAAAACTTAGCTGTATAATGAGGAATTGTTGCCGGACTCTACATAAAAAGGAGCCTGAAGTACAACAACAGGGCAGTTGCCTGGATTTAGAGATACAGGTGGGCGCTCCCTGGTGTCATTTGGAATGAGAGAGTCCACAGGTTACCTTAAACACCCCTGAATCAGACCACTTTGTCTGATCCAATTGCCAAATCTATCAGCAAGCCCCTTCCCTGTAGGTTTATTTGCAGCTATGTGTTTGCTGCTTCATCAGTTTTCTTTTCAAAGATGAAGAACTTTAACACAAACTTTAAGTATTATAAAGTCCCAGGGAGATACTTCCAAATTTTGGTTTTTTGGTAAGTTATAACCTCCTTAAGTAGTTTTTGGCTATTTGATAGTATTTACCAATCTAGGCACTTATATCCACTGTACCTTGAAAAATATGAAATAATTACAAATAAGTGTTATTATTTTTAAATTTACATAAACAATAACGTCCTACTGTATAGCACAGGGAACTATATTCAATATCCCATGATACACCATAATGGAAAAGAATATGAAAAAGAATATATATATATATATATATATAACTGAATCACTTTGCCGCACAGCAGAAATCAACACAACATTGTAAATCAACTATACTTCAATAAAATTTTAAAAATTAATAAAAATAAAATTTATAGGATCTATATAAAGAAGACAACATCTATTTACTTAGGTACATAATAAAGGATTTAAATAAATGGGGGATATATACCGTGTCCCTAAATGGGAAAAATTTCAGTTATCTTCAAATTAATCTATAAATGTCATATAATTCCAAACAAAAATCTAAATTTGTTAATTTCACAACCTAATAGTAAAATACCTCTGGAAGCACAAGTGCTTGAGACTAATATGTACATACACACATGAAAAATACAGATAGTTGCACTGTTAGATGTTTAGATGTTTAAAGGTAACATGAAAACTTAATGATTAGAACAGTGTGAAAGTGGCAGCAAAAAGACAGAATAAGCAGCATGGAATTTCATGTGTAATGGATTGTGATCAACAGGGAAAGCACCGAAACACAGACACTTGGAGGAAATTAGTGCTCACTTAATAATAAAGACCACGCAGCCTGCAGGAGGCCAGCTTCACCCGATTACCTAGCCTAGCTCTCCATTTTCTTTTCTTTTTTTCTTTTTTATAAATTTATTTATTTATTTATTTATTTATTTTTAGCTGCATTGGGTCTTTGTCGCTACACATGGGCTTTCTCTAGTTGTGGCAAGCAGGGGCTACTCTTCATTGCAGTACATGGGCTTCTCATTGCTGTGGCTTCTCTTGTTGTGGACCACAGGCTCTAGGCGCGGGGGCTTCCGTAGTTGTGGCATGCGGGCTCAGTAGTTGTGGCTCACAGGCTCTAAAGCGCAGGCTCAGTAGTTGTGAAATGTGGGCTTAGTTGCTCCATGGCATGTGGGATCTTCCCGGACCAGGGCTCGAACCCGTGTCCCCTGAATTGGCAGGCGGATTCTTAACCACTGCGCCACCAGGGAAGTCCCACCATTTTTTTTTTCTTTTATATTCAACTGCTGCTTAATATTTTACAACATAGATTCCTAGTCAAACTCTTGATTTCCCTAGTTGCTCCTCTACTATCAAAATAGCCTCAAAACTATTGAATGTTTTCTGGACGTAAGTTTGCAGACAGTTGGCCCTGCAGACCTCTCACTGGGCAACCTTTCCTTACTATCGTTCATCTAAATAGCCCGTGCGCTCACCCACCAAATATGCGGGTTTCCTCGATGGATAATTATTTGGTATAGGATTAAGATGGATTTGCATAAAAGTGAAGAAAGGCTGCGTTGGACTTAATAGTTAACCACTCTAAATTAAATTCTTATCTCGTGACCTAACACAATAAATTCCATGTATATTGAAGACTAAAATACCACAGGTGAAACCATAAAAGAATAAAAAAACAATATTTGTGCCATCTGGGAATGGGAATGGTCTCTTTGAACAGATCCCCACACTAGGCCCAGGGTCTGTGCCCCAGAATTGCCTTTTGAATTATAAATTAATAAATTGCCAAAGAGATAAAACATAGAGGAAAATACAGATAAGTCTGACTACATTTGAATTTAAGATATTTATAAGTCAAAAAATGAAAGACAAATAATTTTGAAAAATTGGGGAAAATGTTTTGATGTGAGATAGATGTGAGAGCAATATACTGTCTATGTAGAATTCTTTAAAAACATTTTTAAAGGATAAAAATAAGATAATCAGGCACTTCCCTGGCGGTCCAGTGGTTAAGACTCTGTGCTTCCAATGCAGGGGGCACAGGTTCAATCCCTGGTGGGGGAATTAAGATCCCACGTGCCACGTGGCAAGACAAAAAAAAAAGATAATCACCCCAATGGGTGAGAAATGAGCAAAAGAAACTATTAAATATAGTCGAACATATATCAAAGGTATTTCCACTGTGAAACATAGGGGAAATTTAAAAAATGATTAGTCTCACTACAACCTTTCAACTTGACAAAAACTATTCTCCCCAAATAGAAAAAGATAATACCCATGATATACAGAGTGAGGGGAAACTGGCAAGCAAAAGACGTATGACTCAGCACAACATATCTGACAAGAAATTAAACCAAAATCTTTAAAATTACATTCCCTCTGACCTAGAAATTCTGATTCTAGAAATTTTTCCTAAGGAAAACAATTAAGACCTGCACAGAGCTGTGTAGAGATATAAAGTATTGTTCATAACACCATTGAAATGGAAACAACTTAAATATATAACACTAGGAAACTGGTGAAACAAACAAACCGCCACCACCTATCAGATTATGATGCTTGTCTATATGGCTGAATACTAAGGTACTATTTACAATCAACGTAGAAGAGTTCATTATTGACTTTGAAAAATATCCACAGAGTTTTGTCACTGAAAAGTCACATCACAAAACAGTTTGTTCAGCATTATCCCTTTTTAGGTGGAAAAAATTAGACATCTTTTTTTTAGTTCATTGTTATTTTCTAGTTTTTCAACAATGACATGTGTTAATTATATAGTTTTTAAAAATTAAAGCCAGTAACAGCTAGAGTTGTTTTCAGAGGGGAGATAGCAATATTCCCAGAGTCTTCCAGGAGCCCAGGAAAGGGGCACAGAAGTGTGATGCTTCCTCCATGGCTCCTGTGCTTTATCACACCTGATGGAAGGTCCCAGAATGCCACTGTATCAAGTAGCATCACTGGTGTGTCTGTTGTCAAGGCTAGTCATTTATTTAAGATGTTCTTCACAGAAGACTCTCCCTACTCATAAAGAAAAGGAGCAGTGTGCGCATTTTTCACAAACAAAGCAAGGAAATGTTTCCTAGCAAGGGAGCTGACCTCTGTGATGACGGTAGACGTCTCTCAACCTAACAGGCAAACTTGCCTCACAGTGGAATTGTACAGCAAATGGTGAATTTTTTAATCGTCCTTTCTTCCCCACTGGGGATATCAGCAGATGTTTGTTATGTTACTGTACTATTCATATGGCCAGGCTTCCCAGGAGACCAATAAGGTCTGCTCAGGTGTGTTAGTAACTGATCTGAATAGGATGTGCCTGTGACAGGATCAGCTCTGATGTATCGGGAACAAAGCAGCAGCTCAGATCTGGTTCATGAGGGTTGAGATTCATCAGATTCATCAGATTCGTCTGGGTTCATCAGCCTGTGCCCTGACCAACAGCCATGACCTATTGGTCATGTGACTGGCAAGTTACCTCTCTGTGCCTCAGTTTTCTCATCTATAAAATGGGCATAATACAAGTTCCTACCTCCTAGGAGTTGCAGTAGAGATTAAATAGAGTAATATAGGTAAAGAACCTAGACAGTCCCTACAGTTTACTGAGTCCTTTACATTTATGACATTGGTACTCATCCATGGCTCCAGACATCCGTGCCTTTTCCCATCCTAGCAAGGCTTTTTTTTTTTCTTTTCCATTTTATTCCAGCCTCTGGAGGCTTCCCCCCCAGCCCCACATGTATCCCAATTCTCAGCACAGAATGATTTCCAAGATCTCCCCTGAGTATTATCCAAGGGAGCTCCATGTCCTTCTCCACTGGGTGCACAGATACCTGAAAATAGTTGTGTTGGTACCAGTGAAGGTGGTCCTTCTGGAGGAGGTGGGAACAGGACACAGCATCTCTCCACCTCTCCCCATCCTCACATTTTATTTAGAGCCCCAAACAGAGACCTCCTCAGGGATCTAAGACTGTGGGTAGGGACAGTGGCTTGGGTTGTGGTTGTCATCAAAGTTGAGCTCTGCCTGTTAGCCCGTCTGCCTGAGACAAGTGCTGAAGCCAACAACAAGTAGGAACAAGTCCTCCAAGGAATAAACGTAATGGAGTATTTATTACCAGCCCTCTTTACATCTTCTGCCTGGCCCTTTGCTCATTAAAGACCATACATTACAGAGACCTCAATCTGGAAGTAACCTCGGGTTGATTCAGCTCCCATTATCTCCCACTTGCATTTCTGTCTTAGTCCCTTGGCTACAACAAATTACGATTGACTGAGTGGCTTATAAACAACAGAGATTTATTTCTCACAGTTCTGGAGGCTGGGAGTCTGAGATCAGGGTGCCAGCGTAGTCGGGTTCTGGGGAGAGCCCTCTTCTGGGTTGCAGCCTGCCAACTTCCTTTTGTGCCCTCATCTGGCTGAAAAAGGGCTGGAGAGCTCTGTGGGGTTGCTTCAACAAGGACACTAATCCCATTCATGAGGGCCCCACCCTCGTGACCTAATTACCTTTCAAAGGCCCTACCTCTAAACACCATCACACTGGGGGTTAGGATTTCAACACATGCATTTTGAGGGGATGCAAACATTCAGTCCGTAACACCTACAAACTAATTTCCCTTCCCCATTTTAGTCCTTCCCATTTATCAATCCTTAGGAAATAGGCCTTTGTTATATCACCCTCCTGTTTGGGGACCATCAGGATAAAGTCAGTCTTCAACCTGCCATTAAAAACTGCCATAATGAAAAAAAAAAAAAAACTGCCATAATGTAGCTTCATCCTACCTACCTTTATTGCTACCTTCCCCACACACACCCTCTAGCTAATCCTAACCCTCTCTACTGCAAGCTCCACCCTCACTCTTTATTCTTGGCTTTCCTTTGCAGGAAAGAAATGCCTTCCTCTGGTTTCCCATCCCCCAGTCCAAAATCAAGTCTCTTTTGTAACCTTGTTCAAGATTTACCTTCTTTATGAAGCCTTCCCTCTACAAAAAATTTCAAAATATTTTATGTACCCTCTGCAATTATATATTCATGTATTTTTTATTTCATTCAAAAATATTTCTTGAACACCTATTGTGTGCAAGTAGGATTGTGTCAGATCCACCCTCCTATCTCCCCAAGTGCCCAGCATAACGGACTTATTTATTCATCCAGTAGATGCTTATTGAGTGAAAGCACTATGTTAAACAACTTGGGAAATACAAAGATGAATCCTCTATCACTCCCCATCAAGGCACTCACAATGTGATAGAAGAGACAAGGTATGCACCCATGTGATTATAACACAAAGTAGAAAGTGGCAAGTAACCCCAAGAAATTATAAAGCACAAGGGAGTTCCCAGTGAGGAGAGATCACCTACAGCTGAAAGACCGGAGAAGGCTGCAGTGGAAGAAGTGGTCTTTTGGTTGGCTTTGAAGGATGGATAAGAAGTGAGCCAGTAGCCAAGGGGGTAGAGACATTCCAGGAATGCAGGAAATCATTCCGTTGCATGTAGATGGAACTCCATGAAGAGGCCAGCAAGATGCTATATGCTGGGACTATTCTAAGAAGGTCGTGGGCAGGGAAGCAGGCCTGGAAGGGCAGGGGATCTCCAGCATGCTCGCTATTCCAGATCCTATTATCAGTGCTCTGCATGACGGTCCCCAAAAGGAGAGCACTCACTGCCTGAACTCCTGGCCACCTATGTCCTTAGCAGTCTGGCCACCTTCTGCTAAGCTGAGTGCACTGATTGGCTGATGGTTTTTAGGTGAAGGAACAGAAGGGCTGCAATGAGAAGCCAGAAGATTGTCGTCAATGGGGAAATGCAAGGACCATGATGCAAGCCCATTGCTCTGGGCTGAGTTGGGGACCGCTTCATAGAGCTGTGCGGGGTGGGTGTAAGAACGGGTCCTGTAGGTTAGAAATTATATGAGACGTTCTCCAAGTATCAGCCACTTATTACCAGTTTGCAAAGAAGAGACCCTGGATCCCCCTAGAAACTCTGTCCAGCTCTGCAGTTGATGCTACAGACGAGTCTCTATGTGCACATTCCAGCAAGATAGCAGCACCGTGTAGAGTTCAAGAGCACTGTGTTTGGATTCTTTAGATGTGAGTTTGAATCTGGGTTCAGCCACTTATATTCTGTGCAACCTTGGGCAACTCAGTGCCATTGATAAAATGTGAATGACCTGATAGAATTACTGTGAGGTTTTAGTGACATGATACTTGTCAATTACTTAGCACAGTAAGTGCCTGACACGACAAATAGTGTCAGGAACTGATAGGAAAAAAGATGATTGTCTTTGCCCATTCCATTTATACTGGGAATTATAACAATGCATCTGGTTTCTTGATCCAGGCATGAGGCTTAGAATGTCCTCCAGTTGGTATTGTAACATAAAGAACAGATGTGCAGATTAACAGTGGACCCAGATAACAAAAAAATTGCACTTCTTAAAGGGAAATACAGTACTATGTCAGGTACACTCACAGCTCATAATAGTTACAGGACAGCTGCAGACCCTCTGGTGGCCTACTTTTTATTCGGGATATTTCGGGGTTTCCCCACAGACTACATGCCCTCTAAATATTAATCATCCCTCTGTTCTAGTTACTTCAACTGGAGTTGCTTTTTGCAATATTGAGCTACTTTGTGTCACCCAGTAGATGTGCTGGGTGCCTAGATCAAGCTCAGGAAATTGTAGGATGGGATGCCTATGGGTAGGGGTGAGAAGAATCTGGAATTTGCCATCGAGTCTCACAATAATCGCATTTCTGAGGGACTATCATCTGCCTTAAACCCCCTGAGGGAGCCCACCTGACGGGCCAGTTTGGCCCAGTGTCAGAGGCCAATACCCTCCCACTCTCTCCCAAAGCCACAGCATCACGTGCCTGGGACTCATCCCCTATCCCGCTCCAGGTAATCCCAGGGCATTCCAAGGCTGACTTTCCATGGGTACGATTTAAATAGCTCTCAGGAATATGCTCGAGTCTTTATTACCAGGTGGATGACTACTCCCCTGGAGTCAAGGGGATGGTAAATACTCCTGTGGTGATAACAATAACTTCAAGCAGAGCAAACACCGCTCGGGTGCCTCCAGGCCCAGAGGAGCCAAAGCTCTCCTGGAGAAGCAGATCCCAGCAGGTGGCAGGCAGCTCTCCCAGGGAGGCCTAAGTTTGTCTTTTTAAGTGAATCTGGCAGAAGACACGTTGTTTTCCTCTGTGGGACTGACAACCCATGTGAGGCCGTTTTCTTCAGGCAGCATTGAAAATGACAATCCTTGCCAGAAGTGGGGGAAGCAGAGCGGGCCCACTAGGGAGGGGCTGACATGAAGCCAGACTCTCAGGGGTGGGACCCCGGGGACCCGTCGTCAAAGCCTCGGAAGAGGAGAAGACCGAGGCAGAGGAGAGAGAATGGCTGGAAGCACAGAGATGGGTGACCTCACAGTGTCACTGGCAACCAACCAGTCATCTCGGGAGGAATCCCACCTTCTGACACCATGACTCACAGGCCTGCCTCTCTGCATCGACCTTTTCAAGCCGTGAAGATGAAAGGCATTGTGCTGGCATGCATTAGAATGGCAATTAATCCTCAAGAAGAAGTGTGAAATGTGGGTTGGATTTGAGGTGGGGAAGGAGGGGTGCCTTATACCTCCACACACACTCATACTCAGACACATACGAAATATTACAACCCACACACTTGGCTACAGGCCCAGAAAAAGCTGCCACTCTGAGCTGAAGAAGAGGGAGAGAACGAGAAGAGAGAAAGGAGGATGGGCAATCGAATGTCACTGACATGGCCTCTTGCCCATCCTCCACTGCCCTAGAGTTGATTCATTGACTCATTCATTCATCAACAAATTGTACAAATGCCCCGAGGGGCCCAGCCCAGGGAGGATGGTGTTAAGGTAAACACAAAAGAAGTACAATCATTCCCCACCTCCAGCAATGTTCAATGTATTCATAGCTGGGGAGAAGTGCCCTACATACCAAAGTATTTAATCATCTTGGAAAGAGTGAATGAATGAGACAGAGACGTAAAAAAGCAAAATGATATACAGTTAGGCACCAAAAGCAAATGGGGGCAGACATAAAGGCTCCAGTTATCAGAAGGGCAAGGAACATCGCTGTGCATTGGAGGACCTGAGGATGACTTTATGGAGACGAAACTGGAGTATTATCACCAAAGACTGGAAGGGTTTGGAGGAAGAGAGGAGGGAAGGAGTGGTTCAGGTGGAAGATGTTTCTGAGCAAAGCACTGAGATGGTGATGGGGGTTGGGAATAGCGGAGGGAAAACCAGTCGTTAGAAGTCACTGGTGTGTTGAGGGAGATGAAATAGGCCTAAATCATAGGCAGCTTTGAAAATGCAGTGACATCTGCTACATTTCTCAAAGTGTGGTCCAGATTCCAGCTGCAGATGTATCACCCAGGATGCTTTCAAAAATACTAATTCCTGGGGCCTGTCTAGGATCACCTAACACATAATTCATGGGATGGGGGAAGGGCTCAATTTTTTTAAATGAATTCCTCAGGTCATTCTTAGGTGTAGTAGTTCAAAAGTCTGTGGTGTTAGGCATCTAAGCTTTAACCTATTGGTAGTTTGTAATACTTACAGGCTAAAGGCCAGGGTGAAATTGGTGTTTAAGAAAGACTATTCTATACTACTCAGCCATAAAAAAGAAGAAAATTTGCCATTTGCAGCAACATGGATGGACTCGGAGGGCATTATGCTATGTGACATAAGTCAGACAGAGAAAGATAAATACTGTATGATATCACTTATACGTGGAATCTAAAAAATACAACAAACTAGTGAAAATAACATAAAAGAAGCAGACTCACAGATATAGAGAACAAGCTAGTGGTTACCAGTGGGGAGGTGGGGAGGGGCAAGATAGGGGTGAGGGAGTGGGAGGTACAAACTATTGGGTGTAAGATAGACTCAAGGCTGCATTGCACAACACGGGGGATATAGCCAATATGTTGTAATAACTGTAAATGGAAAGTAACCTTTAAAAATTGTATAAAAGTAATTCTTTAAAGAAGACTATTCCAGCAGGAGTGCACAAGGTGGACCCAAAGGGGCAAAGATTAGAGGCAGGGAGGAAATTCAGAGGCTATCATAGCAATTCCAGGGTGTGCTGATGAGACCAGAGACTTGAGAATCTATAACCAATATGCAGACTACCTCTTTGTTTTGTACTCTCAGGAACCCATTAATCTCATCATTGTTGATGTCTTTGGGTATTATTTGTTCCCTGTAACCTTCCTCTGACTCACTCAACGGAAACTACTTTTGCTACATCTATCACTGAATTCACACCAGGCATGTCCACCACCAACCAAATCACTCTTTCTCTTTCACCCTCTCCCCCTTCCAACCATGCACATAAGCAAACACGCAGACACAGAACTGCATGCACACACATGTAAGCACACAGTTTATTTGCTCCACAGAGAAAACTAGCCACTTCCCTTAGCAGTTAAACCATACACCAATATGAGGAAACTCACTGCCGGATCCAACAATGTCCACAGCTGCAGAGGCTGGGGGGTGGGGGGCTGCAGAATCTTCCGATTCTAAGAGACCTGCTCACCACGGATGGTCTACACAGATGCTCTCGGTGTGTGGGCCCCACCTTACTTCTCTGTTTCCTTCAAGCAGCCTTGGAGCTCCGATGGAGATTGTTTTGTCACTTTATAGTCTTGTCAGCATATCGATCCATGAGTCCTGAGCACTAATTAATTGTTATGTTATCCAGCTCAATCCATCAGGACGCTGATGGCCCTGACTGGGCACTGTGCCAAGGCCCAGGACTCCCTGAAGGAGAAGGGGGAGGGGAGAGTGGGAACTGAAGGAGTGGAGATGTGATCCACTGATAAGTCCAAGGAGAGACCAAATCCAACACACTGTATGCACATCACGATAGAGAGGAGCTCCAGGCAAATTCCTGGAATTGTTAGCTTCCCTACTCTTTGTAGGGCATGAATTCTGCTTTTGATTCTCCCACATCAATGCCTAGCTGCTGGGCTTCCCTGGTGGCACAGGGGTTAAGAATCCACCTGCCAATACAGGGGACACGGGTTTGAGCCCTGGTCCGGGAAGATCCCACATGCCGCGGAGCAACTAGGCCCATGCGCCACAACTACTGAGCCCACGTCCCACCACTACTGAAGCCCGCACACCTAGAGCCCATGCTCCACAACGAGAAGCCACAGTGATGAAAAGCCTGTGCACCACAACAAAGAGTAGCCCCCGCTCACTGCAACTAGAAAAAGCTTGCGCACAGCAACGAAGACCCAACGTAGCCAAAAAAAATTTAAAAAAACCTAGCTGCTCACTCACCCCAAAACTCCATTACCTAGAACACCATCTGCCCAAACCCCCATAGACCATCTTCGGGATGTAGTAGAGTAGCATTTGTCAGGAAGAGTTAGCACGTCTGCGTTGGATGGTTTTTCCATTTGATCCTCCATATTGACTCCCCACCCTACTCAGTCTCCTAGGTGCTGAACCTTATGGACTGCTTCATTGGGATAGTTTGTTCTATGGATATTAGCTGGGTTTGGTAAACAGCGAATCCTGGCAAGAGATCAAAGGGATGGAGGAGAGTGAAGTTGGGAGACTTATTTCCTAGGCCACCTCCTGGTACATTCGTGGGGGACTGGCTTTCTCCCTCATCTAAAGGTCAGGGGGCCCTGTCTACACAGCTCTCTCCCACATTGGGCTGCAGAAGCCACTCCCTTCCTTTACCAGTCAGGGCAGGTTTGAATGAAGCCCCCAACTCTTACTAGTCCCAGGGTACTGTACTACCCTTTATGGGTTTCTTACATACTGCTCACACCTTTGAAATTAGTTCCTTTATTAGAGTCCCCTTAAAATACCCAATTGGATGTGTATCTGTTTCCTGTCTGCACCCTGACCGTTAGGTTTAAAAAAATGGTCAAATAACTAATTAAATGGGTTATTTATGGCTAGACTTCTTGGAGCTTTTAACATGCATGGTGAATACCCACGAGGAAGGATAAGAGCCAGCGCTTATTTGACCCAGGACCACCCCCCATTCTCCCTCCACCCCCAGAATTCAAAGCATTTCAGGGAAGCCAGGTGTACACTACAGCCACGTGCAGCTAGCACAGAGGGGCAGAGCCACCAGAAAATGCACAGTTCTTTGGAACCCCTGCTGGAGAACACAAGGGAGTCTTTGTAAATAGCACACAAGCTCTGGACAATGATGCAGCATGAAAGAATACAAGTAAGACCTAGTCCTTTGTCTGCTACCAACTTTGTGATCTTGGGCAGGTCACTTCACTTCTTAGGGCCTCTTTTCTCACCTTTAAAATGAGATACTGAGCTTGATCAGTTGATTTTAAACTTGTAAACACTGGAACTGTCTCTCCAAATGAAATCTTACATAGAAACCCAATACAGAAGACAGATGGAAACCAAGCTGCTCTGGGTGAGGCCAGGGTCAGGGCAACAGTGTAAAACATCACCCACCAGACTCTATCTCTTATACAGCAGCCCTTGAGGCAATTCCAAGGAATCTACAAGATTGCATGGAGCCAGTCTTGGAAACACTGTTCTAGAGGGACCCACAAGTACCTGCTTTGATGTGAGACCCAGGTGGTCTTCACATGGAATCAGTGTTGCCCCTCACCACCAAGAAGAGATAGAGGGGACCACTGAGCCCCCACTTACAGCAAAGCCAGCAAAAAGCTTCATGTGGAATTTTCTCTTTATTTCTGAAAATATGTCAGGTTTTAGCAAGAAGTAATTCCCTTTATCTCAGGGTAGAGGAATTTTGTAACCTATTATGCTCTCCTACGAAGTGTCTTCAATACCAAATTACTTTTCCCAGCCAATGTTCTAACTATTAAAATGTGTGAATGAGTCTGGACACAGATCTCATTCTCTCTGGATACAAAACATTCAGCCTAAAATGTATTTGGGATTTTACTGATACCAAAAGGCTTGAAAACACCTTTGAGCCACCTTGAGTCTAAGGACCCAGCCAGAGCTCCCCTTTCTTCCCTACCTCCCCCCAACATCTCTTTGGCTGAGCACCGAGGTCTCCAGGCTGCGAAGGAGACTCCACCAGCCTGGTGGAGAAACAGGAGCAGGGGTGTGATCAGGGAAAGTATCCTAAAACCTGGAGGAGGTAGGCCAAAGCCCAGTGAGAAGGTGAGCAAATCCTCTCCCCATCAAACAGCTGCTAAACTGGACAAAATTGATACAAACAGCCATTTCAGTGCTCTAAAAATTGATCAAAAAGTACTCAACCATCTGAGAAGTGGTTATGTGTGAAAAACTGCTGAACTTCAGGTAGGAATAGTGAGAGTTTATGACATTCTTGCCTAGGACTCCTCCCAACCTCCTCGCAGATCAGTCATCACAGAGGTTCTGCCAGGATGGGGAAGGCTAAGAGTATTGGCAACTGCGCTACTGTTAGGTCAGAAGGGACCCACTCGATTTGGAGTGTTGGGTGACACCCTTGCCCTCTCACCACATTAGAGGAGCATTAATATGATTAATGGCTGACTTCTCATCTGAAGCCATGGAGGCCACAGGCAGTTGGAAATACCTATTTGAAGTGATAAGAGAAAAACTATCGACCGAGAATTCTATATCCAGCAAGATTAACCTTCCAAAGCAAAGGTGAAATAAAGGCATCCTCAGATAAACAAAGACTGAGAAAATTCTCTGATAGCAGACCTGACTTATAAGAAATACTAAAGAAACTTCATGGGCTGAAAGGAAATGGGCACCAGGCAGTAATTCAAATTCACAGGAAGAAATGTAAAACACCAGAAACAATACATATGTGGTTAATGTGAGAGACTCAGCACACATATTTTTCTCATGTCTTAACTTTTTGAAAAGACTTAAAATTTTGTAAATAATTTTAATACTGTAGTATTGGGTATAACATGTATACATATACATAGGTAGATGATAGAAAGATAGATAAATAGATAATATATATGACAATTATAGTACAATAGGGGAGGGTTCATTGGAGCAATATTGGGGAAAGTTTCCATGTTCTACTGGAAATAAGTTAGTTCTAAAGAATGTAATGAGTGAAGATGCATATTATAATCCCTAGAGCAATCACTAAGAAAATAACTTTTATTTATATTTATTTACTTTTAACATTTTATTTATTTTATTTATTATTTATTTTTGGCTGTGTTGGGTCTTCGTTGCTGCGTGCGGGCTTTCTCTAGTTGTGGTGAGTGGGGTCTACTGTTCATTGCAGTGTGCATGCTTCTCATTGTGGTGGCTTCTCTTGTTGCAGAGCACAGGCCCTAGGGTGTGTGGGCTTTAGTAGTTGTGGCACGCGGGCTCAGTAGTTGTGGCTTGCGGGCTCCGGAGCGCAGGCTCAGTAGTTGTGGCACACGGGCTTAGTTGCTCCGTGGCATGTGGGATCCTCCTGGACCAGGGCTTGAACCCGTGTCCCCTGCATTGGCAGGCAGATTCTTAACCACTGTTGCACCAGGGAAGTCCCAAGAAAATAACTTTTAGATATAATAAAAATGTCAAAGGAATTAAAATGGTACAATATAAATAGAGACATATCACGCTCATGGGATGAAAGATTCAATGGAGTAAACATGACAATTTTCCCCAAATAATATATAGATTTAACAGAATTCCTATCAACATCTTCTCAAGATTTTTTAAGATACAGACAATATTATTCTAAAATTTATGCAGAAAGGCAAAAAAAAAAAAAAAAAACCAAAAAACCTAGAATAGCTAAAATAACTTTTAAAAGGAAAAATAAAGTGGGAGTGATCAGTCTACTCAATTTCAAGAAATATCATGTAGCCACAATGATCAAGACTGTCTGGTATTGGCAGAGGAACAGACATGTAGATCAATGGAACAGAATAGAAAACCCAGAAATAGACCCACAGAAATATGTTCGACTGACTTTTTTTTTTTTTTTTTTTTCGACTGACTTTTTGACAAATGTGCAAAAGCAATTAAGTGGAGGAAGGAGAGCCTTTTTAAAAGGCTCTAAAGCAACTGAACATCAGATCTGCAGGCAAAAAACAAACAACAACAACAAAAAACCCTCAACCTAAGTCTCATGCCTTATACAGAAATTAACTCCAAATGGATCATGGACTTAAATGTAAACACAAAACTATAACCCATGTCGAAAGAAAGGAGAAAATCTTTGGGACCTAGGGCCAGGAAATGAGTTTTTAGACTTGACACCAAAAGCACAATCCATAAAGGAAAAAAAAAAAAAAACTGATAAATTAGACTTCATCAAAATTTAAAGTTTTGTTCTGCAAAATACCATGTTAAAAGGATGACAAGATAGGCTTCAGCCTGGGAGAAAATATTTACAAACCATGTATCCTACAGATAACTATTATCTGGCATATAAAAAGAATTCTCAAAATTTAACAGGAAAAATGTAAACAATCTGATTAGAAAGTAAGCAAAAGTAATCAAGAGACATTTCACTGAAGAAGGTAAACAGATGAAAAATAAGCCCATGAAAACATGTTTAACAACGTTAGCCATTAGGGAAATGCAAACAAAAGCTACAAAGATATCACTCCATAGCTATCAAGGCTAAAAGTGGCTAAAATAAAATAGTGACAAAAAATAGTGACAAAAATAGTGACAAAAGTGGCTAAAATAAAAAATAGTGACAACACCAAATGCTGGCAAGGATGTGGAGAAACTGGATCACTCATTCATTGCTGGTGGGAATGTAAAATGGTACAGCCACTCTGGTAAATAGTTTGGCAGATTCTTTAAAAATAAATAAATAAATAAACATGTAGCTACTAAACAATCCAGCAACCGCACTCCTAAGCATTTATCCCAGATAAAGGAAGACTTATCTGGACACAAAAAAGTTCGCATGAATGTTTATAGCAGCTCTATTCATAATATCATAAAACTGAAAACAACCCAGATGTCCTTCAACAGATGAATAGTTAAACTGTGGTATATCCACACCACAGAATATTTGCTACTCTGAAATAAAATGGAATGAACTATTGATGCATTCCTGGATGATTCTGCAGAGAATTATGCTTGATGAAAAAAATCCAATCTCAAAATTATATACTGTATGAGTCCATTCATATAACACTCTTGAAATGACAAAATTATAGAAATGATGGATAGGTTAATGGTTACCAGGGGTTAGTGAGGGGGTGGATGCAGAAAGGAAGTGGGTGTGGCTGTAAAAAGGCAACACGAGGAATCATTTCCGTCTCCTGATGGAAATGTTCCATACCTTGACTGTATCGATGTCAATATTCTGGTTTTGATATAGTGCTATAGTTTTGCAAAATGTTACTACCGGGGAAACTGGCTAAAGGATACACAAGGTATCTGTATTGTTTCTTACAGTTGCATGTGAATCTACAATGATCTCAAATTTAAAATTTTAATTTTAGAAAACAATACAATAAAAGCAACACTTATTTTGCTCACACATCTCTGATTTGGGCAGGGTTCAGTGGGTATAGCTCGTCTCTGATCCACTTGTGTTAGCTTGGACATCTACAAGGCTGGGGGTTGGAATCAGCTGAAGTCTTTCTCACTCATACATCTGTTGACAGTTGATGCAGTCAAAGGCAGTTGACACTGTTTGTTGATGGATACCTGAGCTGGAGCTGTCAGCCCTTATAGGCAGCCTTTGCACATGGCCTGGACTTGCTTACAGTATGGTGGCTGGGATCCAAGGTTGAGTGTGTCAAAAGAGAGAGAGCTGTGGAAGGCATGCAGTGTTACTTCTGCTGCACGATGCTCGTTGAGGCAGTCAGGAAGGCCCTCCAGTTTCATGGAGAAGAGACCATATCTCATGGGGGAATGGGAAGGTTTTGGGAGAGCGTGTGGGACTAGAAATATAACTGTCACCATTTTTTGTAAAATATGATGTGTCATAGTCTCTAAAGACTGACTTTCTCTCTCCCAAATCTACAAGACTGGCCATAGCTACCTAGTTTACATGTCATAGGTCCAGCCATGCAGAGAGACCAACTCTCTCTCTTTTAATCATTCCTAATTTCTAGAGAAGGAGCTCCAATTGGCCCAGGTGAGTCAGGTATTCATATCTAGTCAATTAACCATGATCTAGAGTTTGAGCTGTGTGGAGGGCAGCAGAGCCATATCGTATACATACAAGTATAACAGGGAGCTGGGATGCAACAGTAGAAGGAAGGACAATTTTCTGAGCCAGAAGGACTCACTTTTAGCCACCAAGACAACCCAGAAAGCGCCAAAGCACATAGGTAAATTTTCGTAAAATTGTACACTCTTGTCAAGAGATAAGCATAAAACCACATGACACAGAAAGGTTACATACAAAAGGATAGGCAAAGTTTATCAGGAGAATGCAAACAAAAAGAAAGCTGGGTTGGCAATATAAATATCAGATCAAGCAGACTTAAAGGCAAAAAAAAAGGCATGAAATAGGACAGAAAGTGTTATTTAATGTTGATAAAGGGTACAAGCCACAAAGAAGACATAAGCACCATGAACTTTTTTTGTGCTGAACAATGTAACTATGAAATATGTAAAACCAGTTCTATAACAAATACAAAGAGAAAATTACAGGAACCCAACAGTAGTGGGAGAGCTGGAGACACCTCCCTCAGTCTTTGACAGATTAAGTAGGCAAAGAATGAGTTAGGATAGAGAGGAACTGAATAATATATTTCATGTATCTGATTTAATAGATATATGTCAACTTATACTCTATGGGAAGAAAATAATACCTTTTCTCTAATAACTCATGAAACATTCACAAAATATTGATCATATATTGGCCCCAAAAGAAAACCTCAATAAATTCCTCAAAGCAGAAATTGTACAGGCCCTGTTTTCTGACTGCAATACAATAAAATGGCAAAAGTTCAAACTGACAAACCCAAACACTTTGAAAGTTAACAACACTCTTCTACAAAAATCTTGGGTCAGAGAGAAAATTAAGGCTGTAATTACAGATCATTTAGGACTTAACAGCAATAAGAACATTGCATATTGATGCTCATGGGATTGTGCCAGAGACAAATTCAGAGCTAAAGACCCGATGTTGTTGACAGAAAAGAGTAAAAATAAATGGACTAAAGATTCAAGCTCAAAAATTAGAAAAGAATAACAAACCAAACCAAAGAAAATTAGGAGGCAGGAATCAACAAATCTGAAAGCATAAAATCATGATTTGAAGAGGAAAAAAACCCTGATGTGTAAAGAGGCAGTTGTTTGAAAAAGAAGAATAACGGAAATAAATTGCTAATCCAGAAAATATTAACACAGAACATTAAGACTGAGAAAAGGAATTTAATTTCCTATATAGAGGTTTTTTGAGGGTATGTTACAGTTTTAAGCTAATAGAGTTTCAAATGTTCAATGGATTTAAGAAAAATAGAAATTACAAACTGAAGGTAGAATTAGAAAATGTGAATGAATCAATATGCAAGGAAAATGTTGCCAAGTTATGACAGGCAGGATACATAAGGATGTAGGTTCTAGGTGCCAGCCTGCCTGGATTTGCATCCCAGCTTCACCTGCTGGGCAAATTATTCAACCTCTCCAAATCTCAGTTTCCTTAATGCTAAATTGGTGATGGTAACAACATCTGTCTCCCGAAGTTGATGTTGTACAGTCAGTGAAATAACAAGCCAACCCCCTACCACCCTGCAAACCGAAGGACTCCCCGAAAGATACCAGGCATTTTTATTATTGCCTTCCTTCAAACTTTCAAAGAACAGATCTTTCATATGCTCTATTAATAGTTTCAAGGCATACAGAAGGGTGAACACTATGCACTTGATTTTACAAAATCATTATCTTGATACAAAAACCTGCCATGTTAGCACCAAAACATGCAAATTTTCTTTATGAATACATAGGAATTAAATAAGATATATGCAAATGGGATCCAGTGTTGTAATGAAAGAATAAGACACAAAAACCAAGTAAGGTATTTCCTATGAATAGATGAATAGTTCAGTATGAGGAAATCCGTTAACCCACCTCATCACATCACCAGGCAATTGGCAGTGTGCTGACCAAGAAATGCTGCTTTTAGTTATTTGCTTAAAGAAATAAGACATGGACAAAGAGCTGTGTTCAAGGTTGTTTGGTGTACATTTATTGAACTTTTAAACAATCCAAATACACATTAATAGGCTAATAGGGGAATGTCTATATATATAAATATACAATGGACTATTCTATAGAAAAGACTATTTTGAAATCATATAAAAGACTATTTCAAAACATGAAAATATATTCAAGACATGTCCATTAAGTATTCAGGAAACAGATTAAAAGCAGTATATGCTTATTTACATAGGTGGAAACTACACCTTTATCTGTGTGTGTGTATGTACCTATAGGTATGAATATTTAGGTTGTTTCTTTTGCTACTATAAAAATGCTACAATGAATAACCTTATGCATTTGTTATTTCATACAAGTGTGAGGATCAAATCACCATATTTTTCTCCATTTTAAGCATTGTAATCTGATTCTCATTTGTGCAAAGTGAAAAATGCAAATGGTTATTCATTGCAATATTAAGTGTGCGTGTGTGTGTGTGTGTGTATGTAAACATACACATAGTAATGTATAGGGGGAGGGAAACAAAAGAAAATATAACAAAATGCCACAATGGTTATTTTAAGATGGCTTAATTTTTCACCTCTATACTTTAAATTTTTTTCCTTAATGCCAGTATATGAAAAAAATCGAATATTAGCAAAATATTTGAAGTAAGGTTCAAACAAAAGGAAAAGCCCTGCACTTGTAAACAAAATATCTAAATTCAAGACATTTATCATGTTTGTAAACTCATCTGTAAACAAAATTATAAGAATTACTTCAAATAAGATATTTAAGGAGTTTTTTGCAGTGTCTGGAAATCGGTAGGTCAATAATATAAATTCAAATGAAAATCATTGCAAAGATTAGTTTAAAAAATGTATGTGAGGGACTTCCCTGGTGGCACAGTGGTTAAGAATCTGCCTGCCAATGCAGAGGACACGGGTTCGAGCCCTGGTCCAGGAAGATCCCACATGCCGCGGAGCAACTAAGCCTGTGCACCACAACTACTGAGCCTGTGCTCTAGAGCCCGCGAGCCACAACTACTGAGCCCATGTGCCACAACAACTGAAGCCCGTGCGCCTAGAGCCCGTGCTCTGCAACAAGAGAAGCCACCACAATGAGAAGCCCACACACTGCAACAAAGAGTAGCTCCCACTTGCCGCAACTAGAGAAAGCCCACGTGCAGCAATGAAGACACAATGCAGTCAAAAAATAAGATTAAATAAATAAATAAATAAATGTGAAAGTGTTTAGCACAGAGCCTGGGCCATAGTTGGTTACCAGGGATTATTAAATGAACCTGAATCATCTCCCTTTCCTGGTGACACCTAGATTCTGAAAAGGAAGATTAGAAGTATTTCTAACTGCCACCATTTAACTTGGGTTCTCTCATTTCTTGCAACTGTTTATTTGATGCTGCCATATTGTTTAAAAACAAATAAACCAAAAAATAACAATAACAACAAAAAACAATGAAACTGGTTTTCTCCTTGCCTCTGGAGGACAAGCCGAACAAATCTATCCTTTATCTCCCTTCCTGGATTCTCTCTTCTTGCTTAAATCCAGATCCAGGGTAGAACTGATTCAGCATTTGGCAAATAGTTTTTCCCTGGATATAACTTAATATTCTGTTTTGGGAAGGGAGAATATCTTCATGTGAGAAATGCTGGCTTACCGCCCAAACCTATACCCCACTGGATAGAGTCCATGACTATTTAAAGACCCTGGTCTGAACCAAAGGAATGATATAAATGATTCCACTGGTATGGGAAATTTTGTCTGGTAGGAGCACACAGGATGATTTGTCTTGGAAATGGCCAGAGACTAGAACTAAGAGAAATATGAACAAAAAAAAATACATTGTGGGCCTGGATTTAGGATAAGGTCATAGGAAGAGGATTTGGGGATTCACTGGATGGATACGGAGGATGAAGGGAGGGAAATGGTGAATGAGGACTGAAGTTTCGCTTTCCAAGCCCATGGAACGTCAGTACCATGGACAGAGCTTGAGCATCGGGAGAATAAAATGATGAGCTCACTTTGGGACATGATGGTTTGGGCTAAGAGCAGGAATTTCACAGGGATGACCATAAGCAGTTTAAAATCTAACCCTGCAGACCACATGGATCTCAAGCTAGAGGTGTAGACTTGAGACCTATCAATTTGGGCAAGAAGGTGGAGCCTAAGTCTTCATGAAGACACCTGAGCCTTACGGAGCACTAGTATTTAGAGAATAAAAGAGAAAAAGGGATCTAGTGAAGGAGCTTAAGAATGAGTAGCCAGAAGGTATAATGCCAAAGGTCGGAAAGATGGTTTCATCCAGGAAATGGAAGCAGACCTAGACCTAAGAGGATGGCAGAGCTGTGACCCATGGTTTAAAACTAAAGCTAAGACCTCATGCCTCCTCTTTCCCTTGCTTTAGTTGAAATTAGATGCATGCCAACAAAAACCAAAAATACAATGTCAAATTGAAGCCATAATACAATGTTGAATTGTGCTTTAGTGGTAACCCAAACCATTCAGTTTTAGAAGCCCTTAGAATGCCTTGAACTCCTGGCTTTAGCAACTATGACTCTATTAATTTTGTGGCTTGTTCAATCAATGTGGACTTTTGCATTATTAATTAAAACCAGTGCTTTTGAAATATCAGGCTGTGTTACTTATAGGCAGGACAGAGCCTAGAACCCAGGACTCTGGATCCCAGGCAGTGGGCAGTTCATGTCAGCTTGCCACATCTCAGGATGCACCCAGATACCTGTGTATAAAGACCTGGGGCAAATCAAAGTCCCATAAAGTGTAAGCACCTTAAGTTACGGCATCCTCTTCCTGGCTAACCATACCTGAACACCCTCCTCCCAAAAAACGGATCTATTTCCCCTGCCCAGTTCTCTGTCTCACATATGTGTATTTGCCAAATGTCCCCTAGTCTCCATCCTTCTCCTCCTCCACCCCAACAAAGCCTCTATTGCTGGTCAGCCAGATCCACAGATGTGGGTGGGTCATCATGGTGACAGAGGAAGCCCTAATGCAGAAGGAGAGAGACAAAAACAGCAGAGGAGGGACCCTGCCCTATTTCTAGGGTAGCCAAAGGTCTGAGCTTTTTAGAAGTGCTTCCTTTGACTCAGAGAAGCATAGTAGAAGTCAAGAGAGGTGCTTCTGTGTTGGAGAGACCACGGAATTCCTGAACTCTTCTTTAAAAAAAATTTTTTTCTGTGATTTTCAGGTGATCATCAGTATAACCATCCGATTTTAAGCAGCGCTACCCAGACCCCTACACATGGTGAGAGATGATTGAGAGCGTTCTGCATTCCATCCTCATTCCAAGTGGCCCCATCCTAACTACTGATGCCTATTATGGCATCAAACATGGTCACTGGCTCATTGAAGCTAAGGTGTAAGGAGCCAGGTACCCGCCCTCCTCCAGGGCCACAATGCCTCACTCTCACTTTTAGACAATTGTCCCCCTAGTGTCTGTCTCCGATATCAGAGTGATCTTCTGCCATGAAAGGGAAAGTGTAAGCCCCTTTCTTAACGCATTTCACTTGCAACCTTGATCACTTCTTGCAGCCATAAATTCCATGTGTCCACAGCAAGGAGTGAACACTCTCCTTTGCCCAAGGCTACTTGTGGTACCATTTAGGAATGACATGAGATGTGAAAAATTCTACTGATGCTCCCCAAACTAATTAAGATTTAATAAAACTCAAAACCCAACTGGATGACCTGAGCTTTAGCTTCCCAGCAGAGGAAGAACCTGAAAGTTGCAGAGCACAGGCATGGCAGCAAATTGCCAATGGGTTACAAAACCATGTTTCCCTCTTAGGTTTCAACGTCCTCCCACCAGATCACAGCTTACCATTTGGAACTGCAGTGAACAACTATTTTTTGGTACATGCCCAAATCTTGATAGAACATGACAGCCACGTAAATTGTGAGCTATCATCATTCTTCTGTCTTTGCTGTGAAATAATGAAAACACCATTAAATTCTAGTGAGAGAGAAACTCAAAACAAAGATAAATTCTGCAGCTCACCTGGCAGAGAGACCTACCCCTCTCATGTCAGACTCTGCTCTATTTCTGCATTATAATTCGGAGAACAAAAGTGGACTATTTTGATGTCCCCCTCCAGCTCCTAGTGGAAATATATGATGAAAGCAACAGTTTAATAAGGTGTTTCAGGTTTCGGGGCCTAGGAGAAATTAGAACTGGGAGAAATCAGAGAGATCAGTTAAAAGAAGCTGGTATCAGTGGTGATGTTGACAGTGGGGAGAGAAAGAAGGGTTCAGATATGAAACATTTTGTAGAAAGAATTGGGAAAACTTAGTTACTAACTGAATATGGCTGATGAGAGTCAATTATCAGTAAAATGCAAAGCCACGATCCATGAGAAGAATGGAGGGTCTTATTCACACCATCTAAGGAATCAGGAAAGCAGCCAGTGTACTGAGGATGGAGCTGTTGATGGTGAGCTTGGATCTGGACATCGAGAGCCGGATATGACTGTAGGATTTGCAAGAAAAACCACTCAACAGGCAGTTAGAAATGCAGACATGAAGTCTGGAGGGAGATGACAGCTGAAGATGTAAGTTATGCTTTGGAAGCAGTAACAGAAGCCTTGGGAGTAGGGGCAATCTGTGCAAGAAGGCTGAAAGAGAAAAGCAGAAGGCAGAGCAGAAAGCCTGGGGGATGCCCATGGTGATGAAGCAGCAGCAAGGAGAGGAGCCAGAAAAGGCAAACGAGAATGCTCTGCTTGCTCAGTATCATTCTGAAAGAGTAACTATGAGCTGGTTTTCCCCAGAAGAAGCCAACACAAGTGCAGCCCCTGAACACAAAAGGAGGAACCATTCTTCCCTCCTCTTCTTCCTGTCTTCTTTTTCTACCTGGTGCGAGGAGATGACAGTAGATGAGACCCGATCCCTGTCCTTGAACAGCTCGTAGCCTAGTGGAAGCAGAGTTTTCTCTGCATTCCTCCCTTAGATGTTACACTTTTCCCAGGAGCTGGCAGAGCAGCTCTCAAGAGAAGAGACAGCCTGTGTCTACTTGATTAGCAAATGAGCATTAATTGGATCCTTATTTTGGGCCAAGCACTATGAAGGCATCAGAAAAATTGGAAAGCAAGACTTCTGCTGTCAAGGAGATTGCAATCTTTGGAGATCAGCAAGACCAACTCAAGTCAAATGATTAGAGACGACACAGACACTAAACTGGGTGGTATTGACCAGAAGAGCAATAGGGGCTTGAAGATCAGATATCACTCTCGGCTTTAAAGATGTGATGTTGTCATAGTGAAGGGTCTTGGGGGAAGGGAGAATCTGGATAGAGGAAGAATAAGGAAGGGCATTGCAATAGGAGAGAGAGCATGAGCAAGGGGGCAGGGGCAATCATGGTGGAGGGAAAAAGCAGGGAAGGGCTGGCTTTGGCTCAGTGGCAGGTTTTGGAGAACAGTGAGGGGTAAGAGCACCCAGAAATGTTGCAGTTGGAAGTGGGTGAGCTGAGTGATGCCCTCAGTGGGAGTATGATGCCAACAGGCAGAGGGAAGCTCGTTCTTCTCCAGCATGGCCAAAAGTGAGGAAACCAGAGCTAAGGGGCTGTGGCTGTTACCCAGCTCTGGGTAGCAATGCTCCCGGCTTCCTACCCACTCCACTTCCTGGTATCTGTCCCGATCTGTGCCAGGGAGGCTCTTTCAGTACAGCATGTTCTGATCACTCAGGGATGCAGAGCATCCCCCACAGCCTCACATATGTACTGAGCTGGCGCGAACACCAGCTCATTGGCTGGGCTCCCCTGGTTCCATCCCCAGTGTTGGGGGTACCAGTGAAGGCAGGAAGGGATACAGAAGCCAGGAGTTCCCTGTATTGAGGTTGCCCTTGGACCAAGCCTAGGGGTCCTTCTCTTTGTCCCACGGTTCACAGCACCCTCTTTGCCAAGAGGCATAGGGAGACACAGACCACTGATACATTTGTCCAAAGTTAGAGCCTGCCCTTTCTTGGATGTCCCAAACCCAAGAGGATGGAGGGATGATGCAAGAGCCACCCAGCTGCCTCATTTCTGGGAATGGTACCACTGTTTTCCCAGCAATACCTGTTAACTTCTGGCTGTGCTTCAAGCCGGCCAAGCACCAAGGCATGCTTGTCTTCCTGCCTTGGATCTCTATTCCTTTTTGTCCCCCATCTTCATGGTCACTCAGCACCCATACCTGCATCTCCTCTTCCCCCGACTCCTGTGTTATTCCTAATCTGGCCCCCAGAGCCCAGCCCAACTCATTCACCTCATTAGTCATTCACCTCACTTCTCTTTGTTCTTTCCTTCCATGTCTTCCCCACTTCTTTCCCCCAGGTCTGGCACTGAACAACTCTCCCTTCTATCTCTTAGACTTTGTAATCTCGAGGGATGGAGGGAGAAAAACAGAATGATGTACTAGGCATTTTGCCCACATTCTTTCCTCCAGCAGCTCAGAGATGGCTAAGGGGGCTTCAGAGGAAGGAGCAGGAACAAGAGGAAATGGCTTTGTAGCTCACAGTGGCTTGTCAGTTGCAGGGCTTGGAGAAGCCAAAGGTGGAAGGGGTGGTGTGGGAGATGAAATGACCTCGCGGACAGTGTGGGTTGTAGTCTTGGTGGAGCTAGGTCCTGGACCCAGTCCTATGGGTATGCAGACAAGATGGGTCACTCTACCTCCTTCAAACTCAGATTTTTTCTGAGCCTGAGAGCTAGTCTGCCTAATGCTATTGGGGAAAGGATAGAACCTTCACACCAAAATAGATGATTTTATGACACCCCCCACTCAGCTCCATCGGGCTTACATTTTCATCAGACAGCCCAGTGATATACCGGCAGAAAGAGTTTGTCATTCAAGGAAGGGTAACCTGCCATCATGGCCAGTGCAGCCAAAAGCACCTGCCCCCCAGCCTGTTGGCAACTGAAGCTGAGCACTGAGGGAGGCTGAGTCACCAGCATCACCTGTGTCCTAGCACAGGGGGCCAGGAAAGCAGGACAGGGATGAGAGATGGAACCTGAATGCTTCCTTCCTGCCTGCCCCCCAGCCTTTGTCCCCACTAACGCCATGACCCCTCCCTTCTTTTTCAGAGAAGCCTCGGATGAACAACATCCTGACATCGGCCACCGAGCCCTATGACCTCTCCTTCTCCCGCTCCTTCCAGAACTTGGCCCACCTGCCCCCATCCTACGAGTCCGCAGTGAAGACCCATCCCAGCAAGTACTCATCCCTGAAGAGGCTAAGTAAGTGGGGTTTTCCTGGGGTTGGGGTCTGCCTCTGGGGCCTCCACAACATCTTCCTGTGTCTCACTCTCTTGCTGTGCACCTGAGGGCATGGGAGGGGGGACCCAAGAACAAAGAGCAAGGTGTAGCACGGTAGAAGAGAACAGACAAGTCCCTTGTTTTTCTTCTTTAGAGCGTGACTCCATCTTCTCCCTCAGTAGAATGGAGGCCATGGGATCCTCAGAGCCACATTCCCATGGGAAGCAGTGCTTCAACTCATGTACCAGGTTAACTACAAGAGAAAGCCTTTCCCCAGCCTCAGCCCACACCTGCCTTCTTCAAACCCTGGGCCTTCCTTGCTCTCTATCTGTCTTGGAGTAAAGGCTCTCAATGCCAGAGCTTTCTCTGAGACTCTTCCCAGAGACCGGCTGTGGAAGGGCCCATAAACCAGCTCCCTCCCTAACCCCGTTAACACCGCCTTGGGAACCTGAGACTCCCCATTCCACACACACACCCCATTTCATGAGTTGAGCCCAGTACATCCCATGGTCCCAGCTCTGCCATTTGAGTCTGGGGAGCTCTAGGGATTGATGGGTTTCAGATGTTACAATGTCAAGAAGGTACATGGCAGGAGAGGTCTTCTCTTCCAGCTTTCCAACCCCTGGACCTTCTGCCTCCATTTCCCGATGAGTCTATTTCGATGACCACCCAGCTACAGGGCCGAGCCTGTGCTTGACAGTACAGGGTAACCTATTGTGATAGAAGTTCAGCCCATGAGTCCATATCAGCCACCGCCAAGGTGGAACAGTGAGTTTCTATGGCTAAAAATGGGAATCCCACATTCTGCAGAGATCTGGAAGGCTGCCTGTAGGAAGCCTCATTCCTGAAATGTGGGGCAAAGAAGGCTTGTGCATGTCCTGGGTGAGTTCAAGGGTGAGCCTGGGGGGGCCTCGTGGATGGAGAGATGGGCGGAGCATCTGAACGAGGTGCACACATGGGATTGTCCGGGCCTGCTCGTGCTGTGGGCACAGGCGAAGCACGTGTAGACTTGATTCTGTGCTTGTGCGGGGGCTGGA
Organism: Balaenoptera acutorostrata; assembly: GCF_949987535.1. Classification (NCBI taxonomy): domain Eukaryota; kingdom Metazoa; phylum Chordata; class Mammalia; order Artiodactyla; family Balaenopteridae; genus Balaenoptera; species Balaenoptera acutorostrata. Next base: position 5,959,467 of record NC_080083.1, on the reverse strand, counting down.
TGCCCATGTGTTGGCTTCCTAGGCATAGGCTGTTACTCCAGAGAAGGTGTTACTATGTTTCTAAGTTACCAGTAAGGATTTTCACAAGCGCCTCCTGGATGGAGCATTCTGCTTTATTCTAGCAGGAGTCTGGTTCTGCAGCCCAACTTCCTTGGAGAGAGGTTCTGAGCCTCATCAGAAAGCTGCCGGCTGCTCCTTGGGTGTTTCAGCGAGACCCAGGGAGCTGTTCTGTTTTGGGACCATGGTGTGGCAGGAGCAGCACCAGAGCAGGAGTTCAGGGTCATGGGCTTGCCATCTATTCGGCCATGAACTCCCTGGAGACCTCAAGGGAGTCCATTAACCCCGGATACTCAAGGTGGTCCAGGGACGAGGGGCATCAGAGTTGCCTGGGAGCTCCTTAGAGATGCGGACTCTCAGACCCACCCCAGAGCTAGGTTAGAATCAGACTCTGCATTTAACAAGACCCCTGGGGTCTGGAGAAGCACAGCCTCTACCTGTCTGGGCTGCAGGATCCTAGTTGCATCCTGGCTGCACTGTCACAGTGTCGCCCCAGCTCACTCCTCTCTCTCTCTCTTTCTTTCTCGCACTGTCTCTCTACCCTACAGCTGACAGGGAGGCAGACGAGTATTACATGAGAAGGCGGCACCTGCCCGACCTGGCCGCCCGTGGCACCCTCCCCCTCAACGTCATCCAGATGTCCCAACAGAAGCCGCTGCCGCGAGAGCGACCCCGCCGGCCCCTCCGGGCCATGTCGCAGGACAGGGTCCTGTCCCTGGAGCGGAGCCTGCCGGATGAGTTCTGCATGCCCTACGACCGCATCCTGTCGGATGAGCAGCTGCTCTCCACGGAGCGCCTGCACTCCCAGGACCCGCTGCTGTCCCCGGAGCGGACGGCCTTCCCCGAGCAGTCCCTGTCGCGGGCCATCTCGCACACGGATGTCTTTGTGTCCACGCCCGTGCTGGACCGCTACCGCATGACCAAGATGCACTCCCATCCCAGTGCGTCCAGTAACTCCTGTGCCACCCTGGGCCACAGCCAGACGGCGGCCAGGCGCCAGGCCTTTGCCTCACGCAGACACAACACCGTGGAACAGCTCCACTACATCCCAGGCCACCACACCTGCTACACAGCCAGCAAGACAGAAGTGACCGTGTGACCGGCGGGGCAGGCAGGCCAGGGGTCGAGAGGGGCCTGGAGCAGAGCTTCCGGCTCTGGATGGCTCCCTTCCCTCGACCCCTCTGTAGGAGCTGGGGGTGCACCGCCTTTGCCTGGAAAGCCGTACTCCTGGGACATGGCCGGTGGCCTGGCACAGCGCGCTCGGACCTGGGATCTAGAGCGATCACCCTCACTCTTCCAGAAGAAGTGAAGGGGAGGGAGGAGCGGGGCTAAGCCCCAGTCCCGCCCCCCACCTCCACTGTCACCAACTCCCTTTCAGTCCCACATCCCCTCTCCCCGTGCTGGAGACCCTGGCCTGACCCTGGCCCGAAGCTGCCTGGGTTTGAATTGGCCAGTGGGTGCAGTCAACGGGCTGACCCTGACCGAATAGGCTACTCGGTCTCATTCATTTACTTAAAACCGCATCACAGAAATCTTCTAGTGCCTAAAAACTGCCTGCTCGCTCTCTCAGAGCCAGGGAGCTGCTGTGTCCATAAGCACAATAATGATTCTCTTCTGCCTGCTGGAACTCTCTGGTCCCCACTGGGTGGCCCTTCCTCCGCCGACGCCCTGGGGCCCTGTGCCCCTCCCCTAAGCCCCGGGACAGGGAGGGGTTCCCTTCCTTCAGCTGCCTCTCCACGGGTGGGAACCCCGCCCCATTCCAGCTGGCTGCCCTGCCCACAAGGCTCTGCCCCTCCCCCAGCCTTAGATTCCACCCCTGGGTTCGCTGGGGCTTTGCTCTAGTCCTTCCAGAAGAGAGCAGGGACGGGGTGCAGGGACTTCTGGGGTGCCCTCCCCAGCAACCTGGTGATCTCCACACTTCCTCCAGGCCTCTAGGTCTGAACTGTGACCTGCCACTCTGGCCTGCCTTCCCCTCCCCTGCTCTTCTCCCAAGAGGCGTCTGCCCCTGGCCAGAGAGCGGAGGTGGGGAGGCCACTGTGACGCCCTGGGCCTCAGGGGCTCGCCATTCCCATCGCCCAGGGCTCCCACCACGCACGTCAGGCAGGACAGAGGCTCTGGCTTCTATAGAGGGGCAGCTCAGCCCCAGCCAAGGAGGACCCCAGGTGGCTGTCCTGCGCCTTGCCTGCTCCCCTCTCCCCATCACTGCCCCCCTGCTTGGCCCCTTCTCTGTTTAGAACTTGCTCTCTCTGCCTGTTTCCCCACCCCTCCCCCACCTCCCATGACTCTCTCCCGGCTGCTGCTTCTACAGACCAGTGCCTCCTTTGGATCAAAGGGACAGAGACCCATTAGCAGACGCAAATAATGGTACTCCAGGCTATTGGTCTGGGAGTTAACTGGGTAGCTCCCCAGTCGCTCCCCTGAAGGGGGCATTGGGCGCCAGGCAGATCCATGCCCTCAGCTCTATTGGGGGGCTGCCCCCGCCAGCCCATCTCTTCTCTGCCTCCAGCCTGGGGAGGGGTGGGCAGGATATGACAGCCACCTGGAGAGCAGACAGTGAACGAAGCAGCATCCACTCCCTGGAGACTACAGCCTGGGGTGGGGGAGAGAAGGGGCTCCCCCATTCTCAGAGCCAGGGTACCTCCCTGGGCTGGAGCTGGGGGAATCGGCTTCAGACTATTGGGTGAAGGTATGATACTAAAAATGTGACTGCCGCCACAGTCAGACTCCAAAAGCAAAGACCTTAAACTGGGCTTTTAGATTCCCCAGTTCCGCATACAATATGTATGGCCCTTTAAAAAGGGGGGCGGGGCAGGGAGAACTCCCCAGTGTCAGACCTGGGAATTTTTAATCTAATCCACGGAGAAATCAATTGACTGATTCCTCTTACTTATTCAAGAATTCCAAAGCTCTTGTTCCCCCCCTCCCCTCAAGGCTCACTATCACATGAATCAGGAGGGGATTGAGCTGGGGGTGAGGGACACAGGCCTTAAGTCCCCAATGGGGCAGTGTCACTGGGTCTGTGAGGCTGTGAGGACAGGGATAAGTCTGCTTTCCTTCCTTACAAACACATAAACCTTCTCAAGGGCTGGTCCCTAAGGGTTTATGAGACTTTTTGGTCCAGAAGGTGAGGCTAAGAGGGTTGGGCTGGAGGCAATCAACTGTTCCTGGAAATGAACGTGTGTCTGTCACAGCTGGTCCCCTCTGCCCACTGCTCTCTAATCCAGCCCTTGAAGTCCCCTTGAAGGCTGCCTGCTGGGACAGAGGGGAAAGGACGTGAGTGGGTGAGAATCCCCTCACCGGGTGTCTGCACACACATATATCTGAACCAGAAACCAGATTTCATTCTGTGTCTGAAGCATCATCTCAGCACCAAGTCCTCCAGCCCTCAGGACGATGCTCCTCCCAGCCCTGTGTGTCTGTCTCAGGGGTTGTTTGATAGATTGATTCCAAAACATTTCTCATCCCAGCATTCCTGCTGCCCAGTTTAAAACCTCTGGTATCACTCGGATCAAAAAATTCTACCTGAACCATTACTTCTTTTAAATGATTCTTCTGCTTCACCCTTGGGTTTGGAAGGAGTGAGGGAGGGAAGGAAGGAAGGAAATAAGAGAAAGAAGTCTACAAACTTGCTCCAGTTCAGTCCCTCATTTCAAAATCCACACAATGATGTCTTAACTGGGACACAGCAGTATCTCATTTATCGGTCGTGCCATCCATGTTTGCAGAATAAGCAAAGCCAAGTTACCGGACAAGTTCTTGTAGCAGATAAGAGAGGGTTCTGGGGCTGGAACCCAGATGTCCTGACTTCCAGCCTCACCAGGCTGGTGGCCACTACCACACTTGGAAGGGCTGGCCCTTCCCCGACAATGGAAGCCCGCCTCCCCCAGCAAGGGAAGCCCAAAGCCCAAAGTTTCCCTCTGCTTGCCCGGCTCTCTGTGTGAGTTTCCATTGCTCTGCTGGGAATGCACTGCGGTCTGCATGGATTCTCTCCTGCCCTGAAGGTTCTAGCTGATCTGCTTGGCCTTTAATGACAGCGAAGCTCTCACAATCTGTCATGTCCTTCCACCTTTCCTGCCTCACTTCCACCAGTGAACTCCTGGCTCCGTGAGCTCATAAGTCACAAAGGCTTTCCCATGAATTCCTTTAACCCGCTAAATGGGCTTCTGCCCTCAGGGCTCCCCAGTGTCTTGGGTGATGGGTCTGCCTTCTAGAAAGTTCCAACCCTTCTCTTAATTCAAACGTCTTCTCCCCTCTTTCCACTCTCCCACCTGGAAACTCACCTCAGTCTTCTACACCCATTCAGCCCTTCCTCCCTCTCATCTCCCCCGCCTTGCCCTTTTCTTCCATTTACCTCTCTCCATCCATACTTTCTTTTCCCTGGTCCTGCTTTACTTTCTGGTTCTAAAATGAGAGCTCTCAATGAAAACAGTCCCAGAATGAGACATTCTTCAGGTCTCTGTTGGCCTCATTGGTTTATTCTTCACCTCCTGCCCCTACGAGATAAAGGATGGGAGCTGCTCTGTCAGAGGCCTCATGGGTCAAAGATCAGCTTTGGTTCCTACAGCTGGCATGTCCCTGAAGCGTCTGCCCCAGCCTATTGCTAGCCCAGAGGCTCCTGCTCTGGCCAAAGATTCATATCCTTTTTGAGGGCTCTTGGCCACTGTTCCATCTCACTTGTGCCTGTCCTGCTTATGTGTGTCACAGATCCCTCTTTGTCCCCAAAGACTGGAGAGCCTCATGACTCTCCAAGCATGGGGAAATATCCGTTCCAATAACCCTGCTACCAAACAATCCATTTTCTTCAGAGATATCTTGTCTGCCACCAGCCTTCTGGCCTCAAGATTCCATTCACAGGCAACTGTGGACCCGACCCAAGGTAATCTGCAAGGGTTGCCAATGACCTGGGTCCTAGGAAGCACCTGCTCTGTTCCCCCCACATACCTTCCTCCACCATCCTCCCCAAACCTGGGAAACTTGGCTCTGGAGTATTTTCAAGGAAGCTCGTTGTGTTTCAATGAAGTGTTTTTCAGGGTTCCTATTTATATATATATATATATAAATGCAGCATTTTAGTGACAGATTCGATATGAAAGCTATGTCTTCCTAGGCTCTATATTTGATTTCAGAAGGCAGCGTACTACAGGAGGAAAAAAGCACAGGGCTGAGGCTCTTGGAGACATGGCTTCGGCCCTGGCTTTGTCTCTGTCTTGCCATGTGACCAAGGACGAGCCACGTCCTCGCTCGGCGCCTCCGTTTCCCATCTGTAAAGTGAGGGGCTTTGAGCAAAGGAGTTCTGAAGTTTCATGCCGCTCTTACATGTAGGGCTCCCATTCCCCATTGGCACCCGCTCCTCTCTGCATTCCTCCCCTCCTCAACTGGGCTGCACGCATCCGATTCCACCCGCCCCACGGCGGCATCCTCAGATGCCCTAGGCAGCCACCAGACTCCTCTCCAGCACCTGGGGTGGGCCCTGTGGTCGCAGCCACCCAGGGGTGCTCTCCTGTCTGACGGTGTAAGAGCCTACCCATTCAGTGGGTTACCAACCATGTGTCATGGATTCCCCCCCATCTAGACACACCTAAATCATCTTAGGTGTCTGTGTCGTTGGGGAATTCTGAAGTTTTCATTTTGATGCGGTCCTTAAAGCTGGAGGGAGGTGGTTCTGATTTCAGAGAGGGGACAGGCTAGAGGAGAAAGGTCCAGAGGTTGGCCCACAATGGCATGAAGTTTGTATCTGAGGGCAGCTTGGAAACGCATTCCAAGCCACAGAGGGGAATGCACAGCAGAGCCCCTGTGGGGCAGTGGATGTTATATCCCCCTCCAGAACCTGTGTCCCGAAGACCGAGCCCAGACACTGGGCTCCGTTCACCTGGAGGAGGAGGAGACATCCCCCCTGGGCTGCTAAGAGGTGGGCACCCACCCCATCCCAGTACCTTTCTAGCCCCTCCTTGTGACCCTGTCATCCTCCCGGTGAAAGCTTGTGAAGAAGCAAGAATTGAGAGTCCAAGCCAGTATCATTGAACCCATCTTGTAAATCGACAAACACATCAACCATCCATCAGTCAGAGAAATGACGTCATATGTTTTCTTAATACCCTCCCTCCTGAGGGAGAGGAAGACCCCTGCTCAACTTTGCTGTCCACTCCGCTGTGACCCTTGAATGCCACTGCCTGGGAGGACTCATTCATTTGCTTCGTAGTGGCAATATTCCTCTAGTTCTATAACTCAACTAGACATTTTGTAGTAAAGAATTCTTGAAATTCTCTAATTAAAAAAAAGCAATTCTTACTGTAATGTTTTTAGTTTGGGGACACAATTTCCTAAGGGGAGATTAATGAACATTTTTACGCATTAGCCCAATTTATGGATTCCATGTTTATTACATATGGTAGTACTGATGAAAAGTACCTTTCTATCTGTACCTTTGCACAGTTTCTTCATTCCTCATAAGTAAGCTTCACGATGAGCAGTGCTCCTGTAACTGCTGCTTCTGTACAAATCTCATTGTTCTACTTACCTGTCAAAGCACATTCTGTATGTACTGTAAACAGATATCACTTTAGTAAGATTTAGTCTTAAGGATTTTTCCACTTTTGTCAGTAACAGATATTTATGGATTAAAAAAATAATAAAGCCGTTTCAACATAACCTATGTCTCTTAAAATAGCCACATGCTTGCTTCTACAAACACAGAGCCAAAGCTAAAGGTAACTAAAAATCACAAAATGATGTAGCAGATCACTGGAGGTGGGAGCAGAGACAGAGATTGACTGCAAATGGGAATGAGGAAGATTTTAGGGTGATGGAAGCATTGTAAAACTGGATTATGGTGATGCCCACAATGGCATAAATTTACTAAAAATCATCAAATTGTATATTACAATGGGTGAATTGTATGATATGCAAGTTAGATTTTAATAATGCTTTAAAAATGGTGAACAAAAGGAATGTAGGAAGGTAGGCTTAGCACAAGTGCCAATGGATAAGGTGTACCAACTCAAAGCAGAATCAGAAGTTACAACCTTGTATCCATATTCATCTACTCCAGCATTATTATTCTTGGACATTAGGCCTTAGTTTGGTTTTAGAGTTAGTGCTTGCAGTTGCCACGGGTGACCAGAGTACAGGTGGTTAAATAGCCATGACATTCTAACCAGAGAATGAGGTTGTGCCATGAAGATTGATTTAGATTTGGAGTCTTGCTCAAGACCTCTTTCTCTGGACTTGTTTTTTTTATATTATTTCCTTTGGCCCATATTCACTTTTGCTGCTAAGGTCATCTGTTGTTCTGTGTTTCTGAATTTTCCCCATAACCTAGATACTGGTGGGCTCTGCTTCAGCAAACAAAGTATTGCCAAACAGGACATGGCCTTCTGCCAGCTTCAGCACCTCCATAGTTCCTAGAATCCACAGTCAGTCATACTCTCTTACCAACTGCCCAGCTCCTTTGTAATTAAAACCCTTCTCCTGGGCTTCCCTGGTGGCGCAGTGGTTGAGAGTCTGCCTGCCAATGCAGGGGACACGGGTTCTAGCCCTGGTCTGGGAAGATCCCACATGCCGTGGAGCAACTAGGCCTGTGAGCCACAATTACTGAGCCTGCGCGTCTGGAGCCTGTGCTCCGCAACAAGACAGGCCGCGATAGTGAGAGGCCCGCGCACCGCGATGAAGAGTGGCCTCCACTTGCCGCAACTAGAGAAAGCCCTCGCACAGAAACGAAGACCCAACACAGCCATAAATAAATAAATTAAAAAAAAAAAAAAAAAAAAAACCCTTCTCCTTGGCTGAGTTGAGCTTATATTCAAAAATCTTTTTATTATCTCTTACCAATGGCATTCTTTACCTAGGACAAAGTTATAAACCTGTTTACTATTCTAATACATAGTAACACATTACCACACATATCCCGAAACCTGTTTTGCTCACTACAACAATCATTATTACAGTGGATTACCTCTAAGTCGTGGTGTCGCTAATCCATGATGACACACAGCAAGCACACACACATTACAAGTATAGCAAAGCTTCATTAATCTATATTCATTATTGGAAGGAAACCCAAAGGAAGACAAAATTCTGAGTTGGCAAAAAAAATTATTTTTAGAGAAGTGCAATTTAATTACAATGCTTACACATACACAGAATGGCCAGATTAGACTAGCAATATGTTTCCTCATAGACAATCACAGGAGACCTTCCTTACCGAATAGGTAAGACTAATGTGTAATTGATATAAAAATGGTCAAGAGGTTTGAGTCAAGGAATTCTGAACATGCTTAACATGGTTCTTAAATTGGCTAAACATCCACTTTTTTTTTTTTTTTTTAAACATCCACTTTTTAAAAAAATTTATTTTATTGAAGTACAGCTGATTTACAATGTTGTGTTAATTTCTGCTGTACAGCAAAGTGATTCAGTTATACATATATATACATTCTTTTTCATATTCTTTTCCATTATGGTTTATCACAGGATATTGAATATAGTTCCCTGTGCTCTACAGTAGGGTCTTGTTGTTTATCCATCCTATATATGATAGTTTGCATCTGCTAATTCCAAACTCCCAGTTCTTCCCTCCCCCACCCCTCCTCTCCCTTGGCAACCATACATCTGTTGTCTATAAACATCCACTTTTAAATATCATTAACTCTACTAATTTGTTCAAATTTTCCTCTTTGATTCTCAAAGTTAAACCTCAATTTGGCCCCTGTCACAGTTGTCACTAATTCCAAATTGGTGAGATCTATAAAAATGAGGTCTTAATATACCATCATTAATAAGCCAAGGCCAGAGAAAACTCATGTTGGAAGCATTGAGATGCCAGGGGTCTTGGACAGCCTTTCACTTTCCATGTCACTTTGGACACTGAACTTTCTCCTCTCTGGCTGAGCATGAAGGAAGTACAAAACCTCTAGGGAGGAGTAAGAAAGATTTTCCTTCAAGTTTCTAAGAAGAAAACCAAGGACACTCACTCTTGGCGCTGCAAATGTGTCAGGAGTGGGAAAATCAGAAAGAGCAGAGGTTCAAAGGAATGCTTGGAAAGTTCCAGAATGAGTGAACCAGTAACTTTTATACCAGGGATGTGTTGGCCAATGTCATCCCTGGGCCTCTGTGTCCTCATCTGTAAAGGCTGGGCTATTAGACAAATACAACAAAATGAAACAAAACCCATGTGTGATATATTTTATCACTGAATTATCACAACACAATACTCAAATTTTATCTGGGCTTCTAGGTAGCTGAATGAACTTGCGAATAACCCATCCTGCTTGGCCTTGCCCATCTCAACTTTCCCATCCCATGAGAATAGGATGCAGTCAAAGACTACTGGACCGGGTATCAGAAGATCTTGTTCATTGCACTGGTTCTGCCAGCATTTTGCTGTGTGACCTTGAAAGACATATTTCTCCACTTCAAATTTCAATTTTCTCATTTAAAACAAAAACAGTGGGCCAGGGACTTCCCTGGCGGTCCAGTGGTTGGGACTTCTCCTTCCAGTGCGGGGGGTGCAGGTTCGATCCCTGGTAGGGGAGCTGGGATCCCACATGCCTCGTGGCCAAAAAACCAAAACATAGAACAGAAGCGATATTGTAACAAATTCAATAAAGACTTTTAAAATGGTCCACATCAAAAAAAAAAAAAAAAAAAAGTGGGCCAGACCCCTCTAAATCTCTAAAATCCTTCCCATCTTTTTCAGCTTGCTTCTGTGATTTTGTCAAGACTTTGCAGGGAGCTGGTAAACTCAGCTAGTACTAGTCCTGGAAGAAGGGTAGAGTGGGAGGGCAGAATGATGGGAAGGCAGGAGAAAACACTTGGCAGGAGCCATCACTTATCAGATAGCATTTTCCCAGTGACAAGCATGGCTACCCTGTGTCAACAAGAGATGGCTACGGAGGAAGGAAAGGTATTAAGCTAGAGGAAGAATGAGGTCCTTAGAAAGCTGCCTCTTATGTTAACTTAACGTTTTGTGATTTCCCAAGATCAACAACTTGTCTGTTAAAAAAAAAAACCCAAAGAATGCATTTCCACAGAAAGTTATCAACAGTTCATTATTTTTCTGTGTTTGCCCATAGATATAGAGCTCAGATGTGTGTTTCAGGACCAGGCCTCTCTCCACGAAGAGAAGAGAAGTTGCTTTGCCTCCAGCTTCAATCTTAACCCCAAGTCCAAGTTCTGGAGACATGTATCAAGTGTAGAATACTGGGACCATTGCCGTCATTCCCAATTGTGTGTACCCTAATAATTCTTTCTTGGGCCATTTATAAGAGCTACTCCTGCTGATTCACTAGGGCAACCATGGAGAAGACCTCCCCTGCTACCTAAAGGATATTCGTTCATACATCGGTCTTCATTTCAGACTTGGAGAAAACAAAACACTGCCGTCTAACCCAGTGTGCCCACAAAGCAGCAACATCAGTATCCCTGGGAGCTGATTGCAATGCACGTTGCCAGTCCTATCCTAGACTTACTGAATCAGAATCTCTACGGGTGAGCCCCCAGAATTTGCCTTTCCACCAGATCCCTAGGTGACTCTATGCACATTAAAGTTTGAGAAGTACATCCTCCTGCATTTTTTTTTTCAGTTTTGAAATACTATAATCCTATGATAATAAAGATTTGGAATTCGGGGGATCAGAGCAGCCTTGATCTATGTAGCCAAACAATTTCAGGCAACCAGCTTCAGTGAAGAGGTTAGAACAAAAATGAATTTACACAAGGATTTACTGTATAGCACAGAGAACTATATTCAGTATCTTGTAATAACCTATAATGGAAAAGAATCTGAAAATATATATATATATATAACTGAATCATTTTGCTGTACACCTGAAACTAACACAATATTGCAAATTAACTCTACTTCAGTTTTTTTAAAAATGCGTTTACAGAGGATTAAGTATTTGGGAAATGAGAAAGCTGAGGCAGGGTGTATAAACCATCTGCAGGAAAGTTTAATAGAAGAGAAGGTATGTGAATATTGGAAGACTGGATGAGAATTTTTAAAGACTGCACAAACCTGAGCACGTTAACATTTGAAGAGAAAGGACAATCAGGTAAGGACGGGGACCCAGAACCAGATCCATTCCCTCGGGTGTAGGAGGGGTACAGGAGGAAGAAGAGCAGCTCCTAGGAAACTTCTAGGGAAAGCAAGATGGCGGCCACTGTGAAATAAAGGGAAAGGGCTGCTCGGGGAGGTTTCCCTGGAGGGTCCCAGTCTCTTGGTGATGGATGATGCAGAGTCATCGAATCAGGCAGGATAGGCTGGATTCTGCTATGGTGATAAACAACTCTCAAATCTCCTTAAAACATCAAGGGGTTATTTTTCACTCCCACTCTGCTGGGGCTTCTGTTGCCCTTCCGCATCCTTACTCAAGGGCACAGAGGTAGCTGGAGCCCCCACTATCTGTCACGTTGCCTACCACCATGGCAGAGCAAAAAGAGAGCTCTGGAGGGTCTGGCCAGGACAATTAAATGGCAGCCAGATGCGACACATATCACATCTGCCCTAATCTTCTTGGCCAGACCTGGTTACACAGTCCCACCCCACCTCAGGGGAGCCAGGACCTGTGATTCTATGATGTTCCAGCTAGAGGAGAAGCAGGAACTATCCAGTGAGTAGAATCAATCACAACCACAGGTGCCATTCTGTGCTGAGAGCTAAAGGCTGGGAACTTACAGAGGCAAATGGTCCCTCCTCTACCACTGTAGCAAAACCATCAAAATAGTCTCATGTTTTAAAACTTTTCTGCAGCAGCTTTATTCTATGTAAACTCAGTGGTATGTCCATATCCACTTCAAATTGGTTAGTAGATGTCTTAATCAGGAGTCATTTGGTTACAAGAAACAAAAACGTACTGAAATTAGTTGAGGCAAAAGATGAGAATACTATTTATAATAATAACAATATTTAATTTAATAATGATTATTTATTAAATTAAATTAAAATAAATGTAAAAGTTATGATCATTATCATTGTTAGATATAAAAGCTTCTCACAGGATCTAAGTCCTGAATGTATAACCGGGCCTCTCCAAAGCTAGGAAGTTGAAAGTCATCCAAAACCCTGGCAACACTCTCTCCCTGTCTCACGTCCTTCTCTCTGAAAATATCCATTCCTCTGGTATGTGTTTCCTTTCACACATGGTTGAACCTGACTAAGATGACACCTTCAGCAATTGTGTCTGCATAATCTCCCAGGTCTATCCCCTGTGGCTAGCTGACACAGTCTCTCTGTGCCTCAATTCCAAAAGTCCTGGGAGAAAATCCAAAAATCTCTATAAATGACTCTCCTTGTATATCGGTTATCTACTGCTGAGTGATAAAGCTCCCCAAATTTAACAGCACAAACAACAAGTATTTACTGTTGTAATCACTCATGATTCTGGGGGTTGTCTGGGCTCAGCGACACAATGCTCACTAAGCGTCCCTTACGTGGTTGCTGTCAGGTGGTGGGTAGGACTGGAGTCATCTCCAAGGTTTCCTCACTCACACGTCTGGCTGTTAATGCTAGTTGTTGGTCGGGGTCTCAACAGGGGCTACCCACTGGAACCCTTAGATGCATCCCCTCCACGTGGCCTGGGTTTCCTTACCACATGGCAGCTGGGTTCCCAGAGCAAGTATCTGGAGATAGGAAGAGAGAGAGGGAGTGGGCAAAGGGGAGATGTGGAGTGAGCGAGCCAGGTAAAAGCTATATCATCACCTCATGTGATGTAGCCTCAGAAGTCACATAGGCCACACTCTGAGTCACCAAGTTCTGCCCAGGTTCAAGGGGAGGGGACACAGACTCCACTGTCTGAAGAGAGTGTAGCAAGGTTTCATTGTAAGAAAAGCATGTTGATGGAAGAGACTGCTATGACCATCCTTGGAAAATACAATCTGCCACACTTTGGGCCAAGGGTCTATCTCTGGTCCCATTGCTGCGGTCAGGGAGCCTTGGATCACATACTCCAAAATGGCTGCACTCATCCTCCCCTGGAGCTGTAGGCAGTTTTCTGAAAATGAAGCGTAGGATGAGCTCACGCACTGAGCAACCTCTTTACAGTGGGACATCCCTGAAGTACTGAGAAAGCATCCCATGAACACAGCATCTACTCTTTAATTCCAACCTCAGGACTCCAGAGAAGACAGTGAACAGGACATGGGAACAGTGGATTCTGTGAAATCCCATTAAAATACTTCCCGACAACAGGGTGATGATTTTAAACTGGTGGGTTTTTTCCCCTTTCCTTCTACCCCTACTCTTTCCCCCCACCAGTCCAAACAATAATATTAACCCTCCATCTCTCTGCTCTTAGGGAAAAGGTAGAGACCAGAGGAAGAAGTCTTTGTTCAACCTTGGCTTTTAAAATTGACTTTTGTCAAGCTCACAGGAGCAAAACTTGTTACGTAATTGCAAGAGCCACAGAGTGGAAAGAGAAATTGTTTCCTATGATATTGAAAGCTGACCTTTAAGTATCAATGAGCCCAGCTTGATAAGAAAACAGAGTAAATTGCATATAGAACGTGATGGAAGAGCCCGTCCCTGCTGTACAGGACAGAGAGAAATGCCTTCCTTCATCAAGAGAAGAAATTCAGGGAGAATCAGAGAAGAGAGCAAGAGAGAAAGACACATGTATCTCTGAGAGAGCACATGTATCTCTGATCATCACCACGGGGTGGGCTCGTAGGGATGGGGGATGGGGGGACAACAGAATCCTCCCAAAAGATTGGAGGATCTGAGGGCAGAATGGATTTCTGCTCAGCTTCCTGCCTAGAACTCTGGGAGGAAAATTCCTGATGAATGTTCCATGCCAACATATGGCAGGTATGGCAGCATGGAAATGATAGGAAGACAGATCTCTCCAGAGCAAGCCCTCCCCGCACCGTGAACACCAGGCTCCCAGCCCCTCAGAGGTACTCAGGTGACAGTGAATGCCCTGGCTAGGAACCTGAAGGATATGTCTGAAGACTGGGAATCTCAGGGCTCACAGCAGCACAGGGCCACCGTAACAGAGAAAGGAAGAAATACCTGCATATCTGAGTTACGGCCATAGATTTTAAAGGTGGGACACCCATATCCTGAGACCCAACGTCTTTCAAGAGCGGTTCTCAAGCTTTTTAGTATCAGTACCTCCTTATACTCTTAAGAAGTATTGAGAGCAGAAATTAATACGACACTGTAAATCAACTATACTTCTAAAAAATTTTAAAAAATGTATAGACGACCCCAAAGAACTTTTGCTTGGATGGGACATATCTATAGACATTTATTATACTATAAATCAAAATGAAGACCACTTAAAAGTTATTTACTAAACCATTTAAAAATAAAAACAATAAATCCATGATGTGTCAACATCAATAACACATTGCTATGAGAAATAACTGTTATTTTCCAAAAATATAGTAAGAAGAGTAGAATTATTTCCCTTTTTTGCAAATTTCTTTAGTGTCTGGCTTTAGAAGATATCTAGATTTTGATATCTGCTTCTGCAGTTAGTCTACTGCGATATCACACTTTGTACACCTCCCCCCAGAGGCAGGGTAGGAGGAGAGGAAGCACCCACAGAGGAATCGGGGTAGGGGGTGTAAAACCCCCCTTTTCCACTGCCACTGGTCAGTCCCTCCCTTATCAAAGGGACACTGACAAACCCCAGTAAACCTGAGCTTAGGCCAGGAAGACGCTTTGGTTTCACATTAATTTGGAATTGTTAATATTCTAATGAACTGGACATATTAATTATTAAGCTGTGAAGTTACCAAATGACTTCTTATTTTCTAAGAATAACCTGGAAAGTAGGGGATGGGAGGAAGGAATAAAGCTGTTTCTGATGACATGATAGGACTTACTTGCTTGATATTATAGTGATTATATAGATAAACACGTCTTGCATGGGACCTTTACGCAATGCCCCAGATTAAGGAAAAGGAAATTTCATTCATGTTAAAAACTCAAAAGAGGATCATAAAACCGTAAGAATGAGAAACTGGATGACATCCTTGATAGGTTACACGAAGACAAGGCTTATACACACTATTATATATAAAACAGATAATCAATAAGGACCTACTGTATAGCACAGGGAACTCTACTCAATATTCTGTAATAACCTATGGGGAAAGATCTGAAAAAGAATGGATACATGTATATGTATGACTGAATCACTTTGCTGTACACCTGAAACTAACACAACATTGTAAATCACTATACTCCAATATAAAATAAAAATTAAATTAAAAAATAAAGACAAGGCTTTAATATATCAGGAGAAGAAAAATCCTAAGGAGAGATAGGATGGAAAGGGACACGATAGCGCAGGGACATGTGATTCTTTGTCCTACATGATCCTGGCCGCCATGTGGTACCCCACACACCTCTGGGTAACAGATTCCACCATACGCCAGCAACCAGTGTAGGAACGTGGCACAGACCAGACCAATTAAAGTCCATTTCTTCAATTTCTAAACTGAGACTTAAAGAGAGAAAATTCCCTCCTTCTCAAGGAATGGACCTTAATGATATGAATCTGGGGCTACCAGTAGCCTTGTCCCACACAATATGGAGAAAGAATACAGGCAATTGAAAAGAAGAATAATGACAGCTAACATTAATTCAAGGCATTATTCCAAAGCACTTTACATGTATTAACTCATTTAATCCTCATGTTGTCTCTTCCTGAGCAGGGACTACTGTATGTCCCATCGTTAAGGAGTTTGGCCCTATCCTAAGAAAGAAAAGGCATTGAGGCCCCAAGGAAGCATGGTGGCAAGATCAAGACTATACTTCAGAGGAATCACTCGAACTCTACTGCAGGGAGGGGACTGGTGAATTTCATTCTGAAGGCTGGGAGACCAGGGAGAAGCATGGTGACATTGTGGCTGGAGATTTACCAAATCAGAATTTTTGTCCTATGCTCAAAATTTCAATTGCATAGGGCAACACAGTGGTCCCTTGAGGATTTTGAGTCATTTTCTGATTATTAAAAAAAATATTGAATAATCCACATCATTAATGTTTTAAAAACTATGTAGGCTAATAACTGTCTTTCATCTAGCACTGTGATTATTCTGCCTATATTATGCTTTAAAAAAATCAGAATCGTGTAGGTATAAAATGTGTAGCTAAAACAGTAAGTAAATAATAGCAACAAATCAATTATGTTATCACTAAGTGGTGGGACTCTATTTGATTTATAGTTATTTCTCTATATTTCTTTAAGTTGTTGATAATTTCTAGTTTTCTATAATGAGCATATATTACTTTTATATTCAGAGCACAGCCCACATAGGCAATGTTATAAATATCATAAGCTCATTTTACATATAAATGTATCTATGTGTGTATCTATGTGTGTGTGTGTGTGTGTGTAGCAAAATGACTGGAAGAAAGTCACCCTTAATTATTAACAGTGGTAGTGAGTCTAAGTAATTTTTAAATTTCCTTTTACCTTTATGCGTTTCCCCAATTTTCTATAATGAACATGCATTCCTTTCATAATGGAAAAAATAAAATTTATTCTTTTAAATTTTAAAAGAAGTGGGGCTGGAGGACTCACTTGGAACAAAGAAGCTGCACATTCCTGAAAACAAAGCAGCAAATATTACCATCCTCCAGCAGAACCTCCTCTATAAAGGTGCCCCATTACTCATACAGGGGTTGGCTTAAATGTGGTAGATTCAAGTACCAATGGGAAGAGTTCTACTGGGCATACACCTTAAGGGGCAGAGTCAGCTATCATCTGCTGTGACCTTTGCCCCCTTTTTCCTTCTTTCCCTGGACCGTGCTTTGATGGCTCTCCGATAGGCAGAGTGCGTTAGTCCCACTTGTAATTGGGGAATTGGTAAATCGGGGGTTGCGACAGGGGCCCGGTGGGCAGAGTGAGTGGCAGCTGTTCCCCTTGGAAAGGACACACCCTCTCTGGTCTTCCTAGTCCCCCCTCACTCCCTGTTTTATCCCTTCTAAGACAATCACTACTGCCTTTGAGAAGACACAATTTCTAGGCTATCTTTAATGTTAGCCTAATATAGATGTGTTAGATCCATTAGGAGGTGGTGAGGATTATGAAATCAGAGAGCACAAGCCCATCTAAAGGGGACTACACCTCTCACCTCCAGCCAATCACAACAATGGCCATTCTTTAATATGTTAAAGGATGAAAATACACTGATTTTTAAATATGGCAATTCATTTAAAATGAAAACACTCTCTGGGCCAATGAGTTCTGGCTAAACACAACATGTCTGTGAACCATAGTTTGGTTGGTCAACTAAAAATACAGAAGCTCCAAGTCAAATAGTCAGAGCTGGGGTTCCTTACTCTCATATATCCATAGCAGCTCTTAACCACTGATACTGAGTATTAGGGATGGAACCTGAATTCTGACAAATAGTCTTGGCACCAATAAGCAAGTAATGCCTTGAACCAGGGCATTTTAAGAACCCACAGGATCATGGACACGAACTCCTGGATATAAACATCTCCCTTGGAAACTGAAAATTGGGGATGTAATCCCTCTTCCTGGTAGGTCAGGGGATGTAGGTTTTTATAGTAAAAGGCGTGGGCTACATAAGGGGTTATTGAACACTATGAGCAGAGAGCAATCTATATAAACAAAGTTTACTGACAAAGTTTACTTCCTAGAGCTGGCCTTGAAATATCATTTTGCTTATTTCCATGATGCCCTTCTCACAGGCCAGTAAAGCTTCCAAAGATTCTGAGCTGGACTGGTCTTTGTTCTCACCGTGTAGCTCTGAGACCCCTGGGAAGCCGTATCACCAAGAGAAAGTCAGTGTAGCAGTAAATTGAAATCATGTCAAAATTCAGCAGAAAGAGGAAGATGAAATACCAAATCCCAAGCATCTAAATCTCTCCCTCCAACTGTTACTTCTTACCACAAAATCTCAGAGAGAAATACATGCAACAAGAAGAAAGCAAAGAAGCATTTATGATTGTCTAGGGCCATGGAGAATTTTAGTGGACTCAGCTGGAACTCATGGAAGACTCCGTTTTCTCGAGTTAAGAGTTAGAGGCAGAATAAGAAAGAGGGGGAGATTCTTCTTAAGTCTAGGGCAGAGTTGGTTTAATCAGAATGCCCAGGTCTTATGAGACTTAGGTGACTCCATTTGAAGGTATGCCCCTGTTCAGCTTACAGTAACCACTGGGGAGAAAGATCTCAAAGGACTTCAGGCCAAATGGAGGATAAAGATGGCCTCTCATTCTTTTAAAAAAGAACAGCTCCAGCCTCGTCTTGTTTATCTAACCCAGTGAGTGACCATGACTCACAAGTGTGTAGGTTGGGCATTGGGGGTGGAGGGAAGATAGGAGAGTGCTGTGTAGACAGCCAAGGTGAAACTGAGTTGCTTGGCCCCTCTCCCCTGGGAGAAATCCCTGCCCTTGTGATTTCTCTGGATGTGTGAAGAAAGGGAGACCCTGGGGTTCACTTTGGACCGGGACCAAAAGGGAATTTGGTCAGTCCAGACCAAAGGTCCTCCTCTTTGGATTTAGGATGGGCATAGAGGATGAGAGTTAGTCTAGGAAGTTTCTGTGAGGGTCCATTCCCTCGGAGACCAGATATTCTCCTGTCTTCCTGTTAACTTCAGAACTCAACTCAAGCCTTTGGTCTTGACGTGGGCACTGGTGTCCTTTCCTTGGGAGGAGAGCAATCCAGTGTGAGAGAATCCCCATGGGTTCTGTCTACACCCTCGTGGGCTGCCTTACCAGGCCTGCCAAATCGCTTCTGACCCCCATGAGGACCAGTGAGGTGAGCAGTTCACCCCTCACAACTATTGTGATTGTCTCTTTGATTTTGCTTTCAGAATCTGATGAAACAGGTCAAGCCCACACAGTGAAGATTAGGTTTACCCACCAGGCCAACCATCATCCTCTCTTCTATTTCTCTACAGACATTCAGCTTAGCTCTAACTCCAAATAAGCTCCTCAGATAGGGCTGCACAGTATGTACCAGAAAACAATCTGGCCCAAATAAAGAAGCATCTTCAATTCAGAATGCTTGAATTTGTTGCCACCCTATGAGGTTTAACATGATGAACCTTGTTCCCCTTAAAAGAGACAAAATCTTCCTGCTTTCATATTTGCCAGGGTGCTCGTTTCCATATTTCCCAGGCACACTCATTTCTAACCCCTTGGAAAGGTCCTCTTGGTGGACTATGTCTGTTATACCCTAGAAGTAACTTGGCCCATCTGGCTCTGCATCTCCTGTTAGGAGGAGGGTTGTCACCTAGAGTAAGAGAGTAGAAAAGAACTGAGATCCTCCTCTTCCCTGGAGGCAAACAAGAAAAATCAGGATAGTTATCTTTGCATATGAGAGCAAATAACAGTGAGATAAAGAATCAAGGATCTTTTCTCTTCTCCTTAATTCCAGGTACCATGAAGTACAGACTTCATCTTGGAATCCCAACTCTTTCCCAGCCCCCTCCTCATCCTACACCCACCTACATGACCAGCTCAGTGGTGAACAGAATTTTCCAGATGTTTGATAATACATGTCCTACTTCATTCCATCACGCAGTCACGACTGAATATATATTTAGAAATTTTTGTAATCCCATCCCACCAGAAGGGTCAGCACCCCAGGCCTCTTAGATGTATGATTTCCTCTGAAATCAAGAGGACCATATCCGAGAACTAAAGTGAATGCCAAGCCCCAAGAATTCCTGCAATCACAAAAAAAGAAAAGAGCTGAGAAGGTGTGTTTCTGCAGCTTTCCTTGTTCTGCCCACCCGTTTCCTGGGGTGGAAAATGTACAGTTACGCTCTATAGGTTATTATAATTAAGTGGTGCGCGGAATTCTTTTTTTTTAAAAATAGCTTCATCGACTCTTCCGTCGTATTTTTGTAAGACAAGTCCATGTGAAAAGCAAGTGAGGCTGGTTATTGTTTAGCATGTTTAATTAAGTATTTCTTTCACCCTTCTGGGAATTAAATATTGAATGGTGAATAAACACAGGGAAATGTGCCCATGTTAATTTCTGGTTCGCAGCCTTGATTCAAAAGCAGGGTGAAAAGCAAGGGCTGAGTCTGTGATCTGGAGTCTTTGTATAACAAACAAAGCGATTGAAGGGTCACCCCTCTCGTGTTCTATAGGAATTGTTCCAGGAAGAATCCCTTTCCTGTTTTCTCTCCTCAAGTGTCTCCCTGATGGATTCCTTCCCTGTTACCAGTTTACATCTTCATCTGGAAGAAATCTTTCTTTCCCTGCCAGTTGCATCAGTTGTGACTCATATGTAAGAGGGAGAGAAAGCACAACTCAAACTGGCTGCCTGGGGAGAGCATGTCTTTGCTCACATCAATGAAGAGCCCAGTGTAGGGGCTGCAGCTCAAGCAGTGTCATCAGCAACTGCTTTCTCTTCTCCATTTCTTGCTCCATTTTCAGATGACCCTTCTCCTCATGGTGCCAAGGTGGCCCCATTAGCCCTGCCCTACATCCTCCTAGGTTCAAGTCCAAGAGAAACTAGAATAGCATTATTTACCCCAACAGTCAAACCAAAGCCTTGGGTCTGACTCTGCTGTTCTGATGGGATCACATGTGCATCATCAGATTGTTGACTGCTGATGGGGAATGGAACAATCCGATTAGCTTAGGCCAAGTCACACACTTCAGCCCGAGAGCTGGGAACTGAGCCCTACCCGAAGTACCTGAGCCGGCGGGTAGGAGGGTAGAAGGTGGTTCAGGGGGTGGGGGTAGTTCCCCAAAGAAAAAGTGGTGAACCAGAAGAAGGGTGAACGGATGCCGGGGGGGCGGAAAACACAAACAAATAGATAAACAAAACCGATGTCCGTTAAATCACCTTTCTATTGGGGGAGCTGTTGTTTTTCTAAATCTAAAAGCTAAAATGGCCTCATGATATCTTATTCCAAATCGTTTGTTATCCATCTGGCACCACTGTCCTTTACAAGGCAGGAAACTACATTTGTCAAAATCTCCTTCACTGCATGTTTCTTTCTAAGAGTTTGCCTTGGAATGGAATTCACATGAGATTTGGAAGGGGGGGGGGTGAGAGTGATGCCGTTACACTTGGGTACAGTTGCCAGATTTCACAAATAAAAATACAAGATACCCAGGTGAATTTCAGATAAATAATTTTGGGGTGTAAGTATGTCTCATTTCCCCATGCAGCCTTATATGCACCACTTGGGACATACTGATACTAAAAGCTTATTCGTTATTTATCTGAAATTCAAATTTAATCAGCATCCTGTGTTTTGTCCGGCAATCTTATTTATCCTGGAGGACATGGTTGCCAGGCTTGGTGCCTTTGCTGACCCTCCAAGAACCCCCTTTTTGTGGTTCTGCAGACATATGCTTTTGGAGATCTCTCCATGGGCTCCTGCTTTGCAGGTTCTGACACATGAGTGCTATGGCTTCTTACACGTTGCCATGAACTGATCTACCCCTATATCCAGGCAGCAGAAGAAAACAGCATTTTGCCATTTCTAGGTAACTCAGTCACTTCTGATGTCTGTGTAGTCTTCAGGTTTCTTTCCTTTTACTCTTCCCCAGAGGATTGGAAGTTCCTGAGGGCCTATATATCTTCCAGCCATCAGGAGAGGGTGGACATCTGTCGTTTGTACCATACACTGTCATCCACCAAGGCCTTTAGGCAATACAGGTACCTATTCTGTTTTCTTCCTCAGCCTGACCTCACAACTGGCCCTCTAAGCATTTATGTTCTCCTCCTCCCAACCATTCTACAACGATCTTGGAAACAGTCAGTTCCTATCCCTGAACCTGCTAGGTCAAGGCAGCATTGAAAGGCCGCCCTCTAGCTACTCTCCTTCAATCCTGCCCTCATCCACTGCTGCTCTAACTCCAGGCACCAGGTTGGATAAGGGCTTCTCCACGCGTGTGCAGTTTCCCATGTCTTCCCTGGGGAGCCAGGCTCAAGTGTCCCTTCTCCTGGACACCCAAGTATGTCTGTCATAGCTGTCACGTCATCCCCTACCCTGAACTCTCCTGAAAGGGTCAAGAATTCTACAGTCATAGCCAAGTGGTCCCCTACTTTGCCTCCCCAACCTCCTCTTCCCCATCCTAGAAAGAGTTCTTATTCTTCCTTTTAAGGAAATCTGCTTATCAGACCGCCAAGCGCTCTGATCCATCTACAGCTTAGCAATTACATTCTAACCTCTTCATCCTCCAGACTCTGCCCTGTATATTCAAAGCCACGCTCTTGGAATTAAACCAAACAAGCAACACAACATAAACCTTTCCTCCCTCTTAAGTGCTTGGCTCTTACAATAAAAGAAAAGAAATAGCTTGGTTTTCACCGCTATTATCTCTGGTCTGTATTTAAAAACTACTGAGAAATTCAATGGACTGTTTCAGGCTGTAGCCACACTCCCAAGGCATTACATGTCAATAACCCACCAAGTAAAGAGCCACAGGGCAACATCCAAACATATAGGAATGGAAAACCTCAATTAGTATTTCAAAATGCATCCCCTACTTGTAATTGTTAGCACACTCAATCCGTTTACATTACCAGAAAACCAGACCAGAGAGTGCAAATGGAAAATAAGTAACAGTCAAAGATTCCATAGAACAATCTGTCCTGCTGTGAAGAAACACGTCATTATGAGAACCAAATGGGCTCTCATAATTTCAGGCAAAAATCAATTTAATGGGACGTTACCTATATCCTAAAACATTTTTTTAAATCACAAAAATAAAAAGGGAGAAAAAAATTCCTTAAACAATCATGTGGTTTCAAAATGTTACCTACAAAGGAACAAAAATCAAGCTCCCTTCACACTTCTCTCCAACACCGCATTTCAGAAAACAGTGGAACAGTTTTTACAGACCTTTGAGAAGAACACAGGTATTATCCTAAAATGTTATATCTCCCTAGCTCTGGGCTGGAGATGTGGGTTTGAGGGCCATTAGTATAAAGGAAAGAATTGCTGCCTTGGATGGGTGAGTTCATCCAAGGAGAGATTTTAAAGTGAGAGGACCAGAAGCTCTGAGAGATGCCCAAGCAACACTTATGTGGAAAGGATGGGCAAAAAGGGAGTAGTCGGAGAATGAGAGGAAGTGCCCGAGAGGAGGACGCTTGTCATGGAAGCTAAGAGACTAGTGAATCTGGAATCTCCTGGGTTGAACACAGCCAAGAAGCAAAGTAAGATAGGGCTGATAAGAAAGAAGCCACCAGTAATAGACCTAATATAAAATTTGTAAAATTGGTCAATCAACATTTTAAAGATATTTGATGTGTAATTTTAGGAATCTAATGAATTATTAGCATTTATTCCCAGTAACTGAAATGAACTCCCCACAACACTCAAGAGTATAAGAAATGACACATCCTTTTTTTTTTTATAATTGTGAAGTATATCATACATACAAAGAAGTACAGAATATATATGTACAGTTTAAGAGGAATGATAAAATGAAAATGCATAAGCCAGGTTAAGAAATAAAACATTACCAGGGGCTCCCGTGTGCCCCTCACCATCCCATGTCTCTTTGTCCCCAACAAGAAGGGATCAAAATCTGAATTTCGTGATAATCACCCACTTACTCTTCTCTAGATGACTACATATGTATATCTGCCTGAAAAAAATATTCTTTGTTTCATTTGGTTTGCAACTTCTACTAAATGTACTCTAATGTACTCATCTGTAACTTGCCTTTTTTGTACAACATTATGCTTTTGAGATTCATCCTGTTGATGCACGCAACTATAGTCCTTTCATTTTCACTGCTGTATAGTATTGTATTCTATGAATAGTATATCCCGCAATTTATTTATCCATCCTATCATGGATGAACACTTGGTTTGTTTCCCATAATTTTGCTATTATGCACAATGTAACAATCAATATTCTTACATGTATCTCTGGGATGGAGCCCCAAGTAGCCTGGACTCTCCTTCTACACATGTATCCAGTATATCTGCCCATGAGTATCTGACATCTTCACTTAGGGCATTCAAGGTGGCTGAGAGGAGACCATTCTAACAATGCATGCATGTTCTTTGAATTAAAAGTTCATCATTATTTTCAAATATTTGATACAGAAAGGTTGATTTAGATTCAATATCCATTAGCAGCATCACAAGAAATCTCAACATACCGTTTGTCAAGGAAGAAAAGAAGAGCTGTTAAGATTCTGTAAATATAATGTCAACTGTTCACTTTTGAATAATTGTAAAAGGCTTTAAATTTTGCACTACTTGCTTGTGTGAACACATCTTGTCAATGATGACTATCGAGAATTTAAAGAGATCATAATTTAAAAGTGTTGAACAGGAATTATGCCTAGTCATTTCAAGCAAAAAATCTGATATACAAAGTGCAATACTCATGGAAGCAAGTTCAAGTTCCTAATGTAAAAAATGGCAATTATTTCATCTGAACAATTACACAAATTTAACGTCTCCCTTAACACCTTTTGCAGTAGCCAGACTCTCAGAGAGCACCCAAGGATTCTTCTTCCCTGGCATTCACATCCTGGTGTAGTTCTCTTTCACAATGAATAAGGTGAACGTCCGTAACTAATGGGATTTTTGCAGAAATGACAGTGTGACCTCCAAGGCTAGGTCATAAGAGACATTGGGGCTTGTCTTGCTCTCAGATCACCTGGTCTAGGGGAAGGCAGCCAGGGTGTTATGAAGACATTCAAGCACCCAATGGAGAGCTCCACGTGCTGAGAAACTGAAGCCTCCTGCTGACAGTCAGCACTGACTTGCCAGCCACGTTAATGAGCTACCTTGGAAGTGGTTCCTCCAACCCCAGTCAAGCTTTCAGATGATGTAGCCCCTGATAACATCTTGTCTGAAACATTATGAGACATCATGAGACAGAACCACCCAGCTAAACTGCTCCCATCTTCCTGATCCACTATAAACTATGTGAGATAATAAATGTCCATTGCTATTTTAAGCTGCTACCTTTTGGGGTAACTTGTTACACAGCAACAGATAACTAATACACTTGTAACTTTTATTTTTCATACCATAATTACACAATAGAAAGACAACGTTAGTTGTTTTCAATAAGTCCCATATAGATGCCCCCCAAATCTCTTTCTAAAATGGAGATTAAGGTGTGGTGTTGGAGAAAAAAAGCAAAAGCTGACATTGCCAGTGTCCAGTAGCCTTCACTCTCAGATACTTTCAAGTCATCTCCACAGGCTCCTGTGTTTCTATGTTGGGGCAAAGGGGCAAAGAGGATGAAGGGCAAATAGGTCATGGCGGGGGTGGCAGAAACTTTATTTGAAGAGTTTACAGGAACTTAATGGCCCTGAATTCACTCTATACACAAAATATGAGTAGGATTGACACATCTGGAATCCCCAAGCACTAAAACGATAAGGATGCCTTCCTATATGCAAAATAAAAACTCTGCAAAACTAGGATATGTGTAAGAAGCCCCCAACATTTCTATTTTTCCCTGATGCTTTTTTTAAATGTCAACTATCAAATCCATCTTAAAAATTGTTTTAGTGCCTCGGCTTTGTCCCTTTACTCATAGTTGGTCTGCCTACTGTTTAATCCAGCACTGACAAAACACTCTCTACAAACATAAAGATTCACGTTGTAAGGTGGACACTCTTCATCACAGCACCTCCTGTGCCCCAGTTATTATTAAATCAATCATTTTACCTTCCAGCTACTGGTTTTTCCTGAGGGGCTCTTATTAGCTAAGCTGCCTTTAATAAGTGCTTATTCTGTTAATATTCCTTTGAAGCCCATTCTAAATGTTCTTTTTACCCAGAAACTCTGCAGTCTCTGACTGGTGACTAAAATCAGGGTGGTAGGGCAGAGAGGAGCTCATTTCAGAACTGCAGCCCTCCTGCTGCCCGAATTGTCCCTTTCCTTGTCCCATTCTCACCTTACATGCATGCAAAGGGCCAAGCTATTTATATCCTGAGCATGGAGAAGGACTCAGCAGGTGACAAATGCTAATTTCTGAGGTCAGGAAAGGTGCTTCACATTATCCCTTTTTGAAGACAAGATACAGACAAAGGGCAGGATAGGGAGGCTCTGAACATCCTACATATTCAATAGTGCTTTGCTGCATTTAAGAACTCATTGCTGCCATACTCATGGAAATCAGTGATCTCATAGTTTTAGCCCCCATTTTTCAGATTAAGCACACATTCAAGGCATGGACAAAACAGGCCAGTAAAACTATTTTATTTTCTTATAATTGATATTAAAATTATGAAGCTAAGCTGTCTAATATGACAGCTACTAGCCACATGTGACTATTTAATTTTAAATTAATTAAAATGAAAATGAAAAATCCAGTTCCCTAGTAGCACAGCACATTCTAAACGCTCAATAGCCACATAAGCACTGTTATAAAATATTTCAGTTATCATGGAAAAGAAATAAAAATTTGATTGATTTCCCTTACATCTATATTGTGATTTGACATTGTTTTTAACTTTGAATTACACATTTCGGGAGTAGGTGGGAGAACCATAAATACTGTCAGTGTCTGGACACCTCTAAAGAATTTAATGTGACCTTAGCCAGCACGCTCCTTAGCAGCATTTATATCCTTGATCTCCCCTCCACGCGCCTCATCCATAAGCATGGGCCCGGACAGTCACCCACGAGCACCTCTAATCCACGAGTTCAGACGCGAAACCTGAGCCTCGGCTGGTTTCCTAGCAAAAGCGACGCGACCCCGCCCCTTACCACCCCGCCGTGCGTCTCCTACCTTATTGGACCGGAGTGGGCGGGAACAGGAGTGAAGTGTCCAATAGGAGGGGAGCGGAGGAGGGAGTCCTGGCCGCGTCCCGGTCGCCCGGGAAACCTCTGCAGGCAGGTTCGCGCGCGATGCCGACAGCCGAGGAGCTTCCCGGGTTGGCTGAGGAGAACGCGGACTGGGAGCCCGGCGCCGACCCGCGGCTGCGACTCCTGGGGGCCTACGTGGCCCGGAGCCTGCGGCCGGCTGCGGGCGCCTGGGAGCGCTGCGCGGGCTCGGCCGAGGCGAGGCAACTGCTGCACGCCTTCCTGGGCCGCGGGGCCGCGGAGGGGCCGCGGCCGCTGCTGGTGGTGCGGCCCGGGCCCGGGGGCCTGGCTGTGCGCGCGGGGCTGGACGCAGGACCCGAGGCCGGCGCGCCTCGTGCTAAGGGGCTTTTTTGCCTGCGCACTAGGCCCGAGCCGCCGGGGCCCGACAGCCTCCGCGGAGCAGTGCTGTGCGGGGACCTGCCCGCCACGCCGCTGGCGCATCTGACCGCGCTCTTCTCCGAGGTGAGGGTGGGTCTGCGGCCCCGCGCTGGCTGCGGCTGGGAGGGGGAGGGGAGGAAGAGGCGGGGCCGGCGGGGCGTGGCTATGGGAGAGGAGGCTGGAGCTGCGCTCGAGGAGTTACGAATAAAGTGGGATGGGCGGGGGGTCCGCTTGCTTCATTCCTGGTCTGCGTTCAGTCCAAACTCAAGGCGAGGCTAAATTCTGAAGAGGGCCTGGGTCCTGACCTCTTTTTGAGGCGCCATTTCTGAATCCCCCCTGTAAGCTGGCATTGCAAAAGCCCGGGAGTGGTGGACCCAGGGGCATTTCCTATGGGTCAGTGAGGTGAAGGAGGTGAAGGGCTCTCTCCACGCTCTTTACTTCTGGAGAAGAGTTGAAAAGGAGAGATGGCTTGGTTTTGATTTTCGTGTCCTTCATGAACCAGAGGTCACCCCTGTGCCCAGGTAAGAAGTTGAGGCATCCAGTTGGAAATGTCCAGCAGGCGTTTGGAGGGGCCGGCCTGGAGCGCAGGAAGGAAGGTCTCCCCGGATGTGGATTATGGAGCGCTTTGGTGGCACCACAGCGGAAGCCTCCGGAGTGCAGGGGTGCCCGGGAGAGATCCTTGGGACACTTAGACCTTTCTGGAATAGGAGTGAACGTCCCTGGAAGTTGGGTGTGTGTGCTCCTGGAGGCTTGATGCCCTGCTGCGTGATGTTTCCTGTCACAGGTGCCGTGGGGAACACCAGAGAAATAAAGACAAGATCCCACCTGTGAAATTCACCATATATATATATATATATATATATATATATATATATATATATAGCATCTTCAAAGCTAGTGTGATGGAGGTGGAGACAGACCTTACCTAAAGTTGGCCCCAGTGCTAGCACTGGGTCCTGGAGGCTCCCTGCTGCATCAGGTGTTAGGCCTTCGGTTGCTTCATGAGGAAGCTATGGGGAGGGGGAGTTCCAGAGAAGGGTCTGGGGTGACAGAGGAGCTCTAGGGGACCCAGGGAAGCTAGGTTTCTCAGTAGATATGCAAGTATTTCAGTATTTTAATAACCGAATGGCTTTACTGCTGTGTGTTGTCTGAACACCACACCGTCCCTGCAGGAATCCAAGCTTGGATCAAATTCCCTCATGAACGGTGATGATAGGAGGAAGTGCTTGAAAACAAACTTATGGTGACCAAAGGGGAAAGGGGGGGAGGGATAAACTGGGAGATTGGGATTCACAGATACACCCCACTCTATATAAAATAGATAACCAACAGGGACCTACTGTGTAGCACAGGGAACTCTACTCAATATCTTGTAATAACCTATAATGGAGAAGAATCTAAGAAAGACTATATATATAACTGAATCACTTTGCTGTACACCTGAAATTAACACACTGTAAATCAACTATATCTTAACAAAAATTTTAAAAAAACTTTAAAAAATTTTTAAAAAGAAAATAAGATAAACAAAATGCGAAATAGGTGAATAGATTTTAATTTACAGAATAAAGACAATGTTTATTGATATGGAAAAAAAAAAAAAAGTGCTGTTGGGTTCCGAGGACAGACATACGCGTGTGGTCTGAGAGCCCTGCTTCACCTCCAGTGCTGAACTGGCTCCTGAACAAGGAGAAGGATTAGAATAAATAGAGAGCAGGGTAACTTTCAAGGTCTGGGGAGCAGACTGAACAAAGGTTCCGAGATGGAGCTACACCTAGTGTACGTAGAGGGCAGTGGGTCCATCTCAGAGTGGCGTCATGGCCAAGGAAAGGCAGTTCAGCGAGTGAAAGTAATTTTAAAACACTTCAGACTCTTAAATGTTCAAGAATTTTCATCGGTGCGTTGAAAGAGGCTGGAAACAAACTGAATGTTCATCTGTAGGGGACTGGGTGAACGAATTAAGGTCCGTCTATAATTAAAAGTAATGATTGATAATGGGACCGTTCTTAAGATAATTTTCTTTTTATGGTGGCATAAAAAAGCCACATAAAATTCACTCTCCCAGCAATTTCCAAGCGTACAGCACAACATTGTCAACCTCATGCACATCATTGTGTGGCAGATCCCCAGAACCGGCCCCCCCCCATCCTGCATGGTTGAAACTCTACACTCACTGAACAACTCCCACCTGGCCCCCCTCAGCCCCTGGCAGCCACATTCTACTTTCTGTGTCTATGAATTTGACCACTCTTGCTTAGTACCTCATGTAAGTGGAATCATGACGTATTTGTCTTTTTGTGACTGGCTTACTTCACTCAGCATAATGTCCTCAAAGAGGTTCATTCTCAAGGTAGCATGTGACAGAATTTCCTTCCTTTTTAAGACTGAATAGTATCCCACTGTATGTATATATACCACATTTTCTTTATCCCATTCATCCATGGATGGACATTTAGGTTCCTTTCACCTCTTGGCTATTGTGGATAATGCTGCAATTTAAGATAATTTTTTTAAAGGTTTAGAATTGTACGTATAGTATGCTACCGTTTCTGCTAAAAAAGAGAAAGGAGGAAGGGAGGAAAAACATTCATTTACAGAGTAATCCACAGGCCCAAGGAACTGGGCGACTCAGGGAGGTACAGGGGTAGGTAGAAGACTTACTTTCTACTGTCATGCTTTTGTGCTTTAAAAATTTGCACCACGTAAATGTGTTATCTGTTTTAAAAATCTAATAATAAAATAATAAGTAAAAATATATATAATAAATAATAAATAAATAAATAGTAAAATTAAAACAATTTATTTTTAAAATACCTCGAGGCCTTTACTTGCGTTTCTCAAAACCTCTAACAGCAATTCTTGGGCCATGCAACCACTGCTGTCCCATCTGCTTTTTTCACACACCCTGAAGCTGATCCAGGGCCACTTCAGGGCCCTGCTCCCCTCCCACTCATGGATCAGCCCCTGGCTGCGTGCTCCCCTGGTCCTAACACCTCCTCATAAAGCGGCACTAAAGCCAAAATA
The DNA here is from genome assembly GCF_949987535.1 of Balaenoptera acutorostrata. NCBI lineage: Eukaryota > Metazoa > Chordata > Mammalia > Artiodactyla > Balaenopteridae > Balaenoptera > Balaenoptera acutorostrata. Next base: position 5,929,273 of record NC_080083.1, on the reverse strand, counting down.
TCCCACCTGGATGAGAAAAGTATTCTTTGTTGGCAGGGGTGGGGTGGGGTGGGGTGATATTAACGAAGGAATGAAGCTATAAATTTTAACTTTTCTGTCCCATTAGGCTAACACAAGGTAAAAAGCAAATGCATCCAGGAAATGTTTCCGAGGGAGAATTGACAGAATTCAGAAACCAGCCCTCCTGCTCCCTTTCTTCCTCCTCCCAGTCCCTTCATTCAGTGCTGCCTGCCAGGTTCCTTTTCCTAGAGCTCTGGAACTTGGATGCTGTTTTGAAGTTTGGGGTTTTGGAGAGGGAGTGTCACCCACCCTTTCTAATCAGGTGTCCAGTCGGGTGGACCCCCAACTGGGTCCTTCCGTTGCCCAGTGCCAGCTGGTGCCAAATGAAGGAAACCAGGTGCAGCAGAGCTGAAACTTTATTATTTTTTTAAATTTGGTTGTGCCGGGTCTTATTTATTTATTTTTATATATTTTTAAAATTTTTGGCTGTGTTGGATCTTCGTTTCTGTGCGACGGCTTTCTCCAGTTGTGGCAAGCGGGGTCACTCTTCATCGCGGTGCGCGGGCCTCTTCACTATCACGGCCTCTCTTGTTGCGGAGCACAGGCTCCAGACGCGCAGGCTCGGTAATTGTGGCTCACGGGCCTAGTTGCTCCGCGGCTGGAACCCGTGTTCCTTGCATTAGCAGGCAGATTCTCAACCACTGCGCCACCAGGAAAGCCCCAGAAACTTTATTCTTTAATCAAGGAACGGAGAAGGGGTAAGCTCCTGCTCTGAAAACGCCACCTTCTCCCCAGGTGAGGAGACGGGTGCTTTATACAGAGCCGGGTGAACAGCAAGGGCGGGGCGGGGCGGGGCAGGAGGAGCGGGCATGCGCAGAGCCTCCGTGCGTGCGTCGGGAGCGCCTTTCCTCGAGCGTCGCGACGCCTCTGCGTGTGGCTGCCCTGTCGCCATCTTGGAGCATTCAGGTTCCCTCAGGTACTGCGGTTTTCCTTCCTTGCCGTTTCCGCAGCCTGTGCTTTAGTTTCCCTTAAGCAAGTGCAGCGGTGGGCGTAGGTGGATGGATTGTTGAGGGCAGAAAAAGGGAGGCTGTAGGTTTGTTTCCGGTAAAAGTGTGGGTCCTTTTCCCCGTGAGAGTGGCATGGGATTTGGAGTCTGGGGGACCCGGGTTCCAGTGCTGGTTCTGTCGCGTTCGGTGGGGATGGTGTGAGCACGCTAGCTCACCTCTGTCAGGATCCAAGCACCTTGCAGGCTTGTCGTGAAATTTAAAATAACTGACCAGGACACTTGGAATAGAGTGTGTTAGCATCACTAAGTCCAAGCTTGTAGTGCTCGTCGCACGGCAGGCTGATAAATCGAGCGAGGAGGTGTTGGGGCAAAGAATAGTGGCTTTCATCGGAAAGCCAGCAGCCCAAGACGACGGTGGGCTGGTAGAACCATCTTTCCTGCGGTAGAGTTGAAGCTTCTTTTGTACTAAAGGGGGAGGAGGTGCTTGTACTAAAGGGGGAGGAGGTGCGGCTGGTATTACAAACTTGTTGGCGCTTGAATCCTTTGTTCTCGCAGCTGTTCACAAAGGTCTGGTCACAGTGTAAACCTCCAACAGGACAATTGTTATTCTCTGTTCTGCAACTTTTTGTTGACACCTTTAAAGGTCAAGCCTGGGAGGCAAAACCTTGGGAATAGGCTGTCATGTGTGTTTCAGGCTCTAGGCGACGTCCTTTTACAAAGATGCAGAGCCAGCATGATTAAGACAGGAAACAAAGCACAACAGTTAGAGCTAAAGGAATAGATACAATGTGGAGTCAGGTTGGTTCTCTGTTAACGTTAGTTGTACGTTTTCGCTAAAAGACAAGAATTACTGTGACTCTGCATCCCCCTTAAAAGCTTCCTCACTTCCTGTCACCCACCCTTGTCACTTTGCTCTAACCCGAACTCATCTCTCCCCAGAGACTTTCAGCCTTTCTACCTCCGAGGTGGGACAGGCATCCCTGCTCCTCTTTGCTCCTTCTCGATTCAAGTAGAAAACAGTCCGGTTTGAATCTGATGCCTTTAGACAAAGCCACTGTCTCCCCCCATTGCTGTGTCATAAATTGATAGCACTGCCCTCATTTCGCCACGATTGGGCTCCGGCTCACTGTGATTCTCCCCCAGCGTTGCTCCCGTCTTAACACGTGGCTCTTTCAATAGACACATAAGTGATCCTTCATTAACCTGGCCTCTGAGCCCCTGGAACCTTCCTCCTCCGCTGACCTTGTCGCCCTTCCTGTCTTAGCCACCCCTTCCCATGCGGTTCCCAGTCCTTGCATTACCACACCACGCCCTAGCGATCCAATTCCAGGCACCTCTTCCTCTGACCCTACTCCTGCCTTTCTGGCTCACTCTCCCCAGCAGCCCCCTGCTACAAGCCTGTGACCCTGCTAGGACCTGCAGCCCGTTGATCCTGCCGCCTGCCCTCTGTCCATCCTCCACACCCACATCCTTCCCCCCTTACCCAGCTCAAGTGCTCCATCATTATCATCACGGCCTCTGTCTTGCTTTGTCGTACGTCTTTGGCAAAACCATAAATCTGGTGAACTCCAACTCCCTGCCTACTGTATACCCGCCCTCGTGAAGCTGAGCAAAATGTCTAGACTGCGTGTCTAGTCTTGCTGTGTCCTATCCTTTTCCTCACTCGTCAGGCTCTTACCCCCACTTTGCGTGGAGAAGAAAGAGTTGTCAGCGTCGCCAGTGACCTCTACTTGTCTGAATCACATGGCCGTGTTTCAGTCTGTTTCCTGCCTGACCTGTGAGCAGCCTTTGGCACAGCTCATGATGACCCTGTCCTTCTGGAAGCACTTTCTTCTCTTGGCTTTCAGGTCACCAGTCTTCTGGTTTCCTCCTCTCACCATCGCCATTTCTTCTGTTTCCCCTGTTGGTACCACCCCCGCTTCTTGCTAACTTGCTAACATTGGAGAGCCCTTGGGCATCTTCTCTGTATGTACGCAGTTCCTTGGGGGGCACTCATTCCCTTTCAGAATTTTATGAATCATCTCATCTACATCTACCAGATTTGTTATCTCCAGACTGTTCTTCTCTGAGCTCCCAACTACCAAATCCGACTGCCTATTCAGTGTCCCCACTTAGAAGTTCAGTAGATTTATCAAATTCTAACGTGTCCAAGAACCTACTCTCAATTCTTCCCGCAAGAACTTAACTCCACCGTTATTCTTCCCCACGTCAGCTATGGCGGTTCCCTTCTTCCTGTTGCTCAAGTCCCAAACCTTGGAATCATCCTGACTCCTTTTTACTCACACGACTAATCCATTAAGAAATCATTTTGGCTGAGCCTTCAAAATTTATGTAGAATTGGACCATTTCTTACTATCTCCTCTACTCTGCCCTGTGCCAAGCCACTCTCTTCTGTATTATAGCAATAACTTGCTAGCCAATCTCTTTTTCCACTTTTGCCCCCGAGAGTCTATTCTCAACACAGTAGCTGGAGCGATCCTATTAAAAAAGATGTCAGACCATGTTGGTCCTTTGCTCAAAACCCTTCAATGATTTACATTCCTCAGAGTAAAAATCAACATCCCACAGGCAGGGCTGCATGTGATCTGACCCCTCTTACTCACCCCTACTCTTCTTGCCAATCCTGTCCCAGTTTCACTGACCTCCACACTGCTCCTTGATCACACTAGGCATGCTCCCACCTCAGGGCCTTTGCACTGGCTGTTCCTTCTACCCTCAATATCCTTCCCCCAAGGGTCTGCACAACGCTCTCCCTATCCTCCCCAGGCTTTGTTCAAATGTTACCTTCTCCATGAGATCTGCACCAATCACTCTATTTACGATTACATCACTTCCAGCCCACCTGTTTCATTTTTTTTCATAGAACTTATGGTTTATTGACTGTCTCTTCCCTAGAATATAAACTTCATGAAGTCAGGAATCTTCGTCTGTTTTGTTCACTGATGTACCTTCCAAGCACCTAGAACAGTGCTAGCATGTGGTAGACTCTTGATAAATATTCATTGAGAATATTCATTTCCTAGAAAGTTCATATTCACTATTTTTCTATCACTGAAAGCCCTCCAAAATGCACCCAAGCCCACCTACCACTTTTTCTTCAGACAGCATATGTTTCAGTTATTCTCTGAACCTCTATTGAGTGCTTCCTGTATGCCAGACCCTAGGGAGGACTATGGGTATAAGATACAGTCCCTGCCTTTTAGATCCTAGAAAAATTCTTGTTCATCCTCTCTGCCTTCTTAGGCCTCCTGCCATGGGTCCAAGGGGTCCTTTCTTAACATGAATGTGAGTAGAGCTCAATTTGTCACATTTTATCTCTCTGCACCCCCTGTTCACCTGCTGTTGTAAGTTCTCAGTTCAATGATTGCTTCCAGACAGACCAGGCAAGGATCATTCTCTTGGCTTCATATGCTGGGTCCAGGCCTTCTATCTCATAGCCACATGGACTCATTGGTTGTATATGGAAACCAACCAACCATTTATTTATTTTAAAATTTATTTATTTATTTTTGGCTGTGTTGGGTCTTCGTTTCTGTGCGAGGGCTTTCTCTAGTTGCGGTGAGCGGGGGCCACTCTTCATCGCGGTGCGCGGGCCTCTCAATATCGCAGCCTCTCTTGTTGCGGAGCACAGGCTCCAGACGCGCAGGCTGAGTAGTTGTGGCTCACGGGCCCAGCTGCTCCGCGGTATGTGGGATCTTCCCAGACCAGAGCTCGAACCCGTGTCCCCTGCATTGGCAGGCAGATTCTCAACCACTGCACCACCAGGCCCCCAACCAACCATTTAAGTCCGTGTTTTCTTTTCACTCTTTGCTAGGCAGCTCCTTATCACATTTCCTGATCATCTGTTTTTCTTTCTAGTATTCCCTTTCTATTGTGAACTTTTGACAGGCAGAGGTTCCTAGTGAGTTGCATGAATTACAACTTTTTAAGTTGCTAATGGTAGAAACCTCAATTTAAATCAGCTCAGAAAGTTCAAGAGCAGCCTGATGCAGGAGCTCAAATGATGTCATAGGACTTGGTTTTTCCTCCATCTGTAAACTCTCTCTTCCCCATATTGACCATATTCGAAGGCTCCATATGGTAGCAAGTTGGCCACCAATTGTTCCAGACTCGTAGAAAGAGAAAGCTTCTCTTCCTCAAAATGTCCAGATAAAAGACTTTGGCCTGACTCTTACTGGCTCAGATTTGTTCACATGTCTACCTCTGGATCTGGAGATGAATACTAAGAGAAGAGGGACTATGTTCAGTGGCCAGAACCAACTCAGGTTCTCCCTACAGACAGATTCAAGATCCTCAACTTGGCTTCTTTAAAATGCCGTCTCAGACCACCTGTAGACAGAGGGTCATGCTTGCCTGCATCTGTCCTGTTTTTGCCTCTTGGCCTTTGTGACAGTTTCACCCGTTGATGAGGAAGGGATTCCTGCCCTAGGGTTCGGGGGATGGCCGTACACGTAACACTGGACAGATGAGACTGCCCGCAGGTTATTAGCACAGATACAGTCCAGAGGAGGGAGATGCTGTACCAGGCAGGGCCACGTGGGGGGTTGCACGTGGTAACAGAGCAAATGAACAGGGGCTGTGGGAGGCAAGCTTTGTACCATTGAGAGGGTGTGGTGCCCACTGGTTCCTGTGGGAGGATGGGATCGGCTTGCGTGAATATTCCACTGGCTGGAACTGAAGCCCACTCCTCAGGGATGGGCGGCGGCCATGCCTGGTCCCCTTGGTAAGCAGGGCTGCTGGACTAGGGGCCTTAGGGGCAGGAGCAGAGTGGGCAGGGAGACTTGTGGATAGGCTGTTCGAGGCCCTCCTGATTTTACCAGATGGCAAGGCAGCACATAACGTTGGTTATTAATAGTTAGGTCTTACAGAGCAGGGACCTGCAAAAGGTTGTATATAGCCCTCTCGACCTCTCTCAGAATAGTCTTTAGGGTTTCAGAAGTTGCCTGCCTTTCTTTTCTGTGCACGTCTGTCCCAGGTTGTCATCCCCATCCTGGCCAATGAGAAGAATCACCTAGACTGGCCCCACGTGGTTTGTCAGGATGTCCAGCGACACGCCCACAGCCTCCAATGTGACCTCTTGGTTCTCCTTGAGCAAGCGAAGGGGAAAACTTTGCTGCCTCTTCCAGTCGGCTCAGAAAAAATGGGGTTTGTGGATTCTGAAAGCGAGACCGCGTAAGTACCACCAGGCTGGCCGTCTGGGCCTCAGAGATATGGGAGATGCTGGTTTATCTGAGTGTTGTCTTTACTTTTCTGTTCCTGACTCTGCATATCTTTGTCCTGCACACAAGCCCACTGTTTGCCAGCATCCTCAGACTGTATGTTTTGTGCTGATGGCTACCCTCGCCCCAGTCCGTCTGCCCGACGTCTTTTAAGGCTATCACGGCAACATGGCCTTTTTTCTGCTCAGAACTATTTCAGGGCTGAGAGTAGCCACGCTGATTTCCGTGTTTCGCTTATCAGGACAGTGTCTCGCTTATCAGGACAGTGTCTCGCTTATCAGGACAGTGTCTCATCATTGGCAAAGATCCAGGTCCGGTCTTGGAGACAGCACGCCTCTTCCCAGCATTTACCCAGCACACAGTGTCACTGTCCAGACCCTCCTGCCCCAGCAGCTGGAGACTTTTTTCAGGTCCTGGGGATTTTTTTCCAAACAGAAACAAATCTGGCTTTGTTGAGGCTTGAGGTCCATATGCCTCCTGTGCCTGGGAAGACATTAAAGCCGCATCCTCGTCTCCATGTAAGAGTGATACCAACTGTCAGCTTCCACTTACCATTCCAGGTTTGCTTCTGTCCTGTGGGGATTCTTTTCTTTTTCATTCAAGCCAGGCTATATATCTAAATGCTATTTTTTAATCATCTTCTATCTAGCATTTCTATATGTTTATGGCAACAGGCCATCTTCCTACATGTGCTTGGTCTGCCATGTTGCCGGGAGTCTCCAAATGTATTATGTCATCATTGTGTATTCAGGGCCCGTGATTTTATCTGAAGAATAAGTAATGCATGGGATAGCAATGTACTTTATAATGAGTTTTTGCTGTTGGAAGTAATTTGCTACATATATAATTTGAAGCAATTTCCCGGTTAACTGTAAAACTTACTGTGGTTTAATAAAAATACACAATTTTCAAAATAAATAAATTCAAATTACCCTTTTCCTAGTCCTTTTCTCTTTTAACATAATAACATTCACTGTGCGTGTATATAATCATTGCTGAGTTTGTCTCCCTTTGTTCAAATTTGATAATTTCCCAAAAGGCTAGATCATATTTCAGGGAGGTGAGTATCTTCTCCCTTTAATACCGTCCATAATCACTTGTGCCATATCATTGCTCAGCAAATATGAATTTAATTAAATGAAGTGAAGGTAGGTTTCTGGCATGAAAATGCAAATGACAGATTCTCTTTCTTTGTCACCCATGTCCTGGGTTCTTGGCATGAACTATTGTCAGTTCAGACTTTGTGAAAAGGCAACCAAAATGTATTTTTGATTTTTAATCCCTTCCAAACATCCTTAGTTAGTTAGTTTATTTATAAGGTGTATGGGGGAAATGCATGGGAATTGCATTCTTCATTAGAAAAGTGAGGACAAAGGATAGTAATGTTTGGATGTCTGATAGCTTGCCTTGTGGAGGAGAAAGTAACCTATTTCCTCTTACAGCAGAGGTCAGAACTAAGACCAAATGAGGAACTGGCAGGGCGATAGACGTGGTTCAAAGTAGAGACAAACTGTCTCCCAGGGAGAGCTGATCTGAGGAATGTGCTGCCTTGTCAAGTAGGGAGCTGGCTGGCATTGGTGGGACTCAAGCAAGGGTTGGGTGACCATTTGGATGTTTTCTGTCCAATGTATTCCTGCACTGACGGAAAGACTTGATAGGATTCAGAGTTCTTAAACTAGCCTTCAGAATATTGGCGAGCCTCTGAATCTTGAATAATTGTGTATGAATAACTGTATACACATGTATAAGCAGCTTGTCTGAGGAGAAGATCTGTACTTTTCACTGACTACTCATTAGAGCCTGTTATCCAACAAAAGTTAAGAGTGCTTGGACTAAATGGAATTTCCCACCTGTTTTTAAAAGATTTGGGATTCTGTTTTGGGGGACACCCAGAGTTAAGCTATTTCCAGTGTCCCAGGAGATCTGTTGTGTCTTTCACAGCTTGGATTCTATGGATAAGTCAGTCATGTATGCCATTGAGTCTGCAGTGATCCAGTGGAGCCACCAAGTCCAGGTGGTGCTCAAGAGGGAGTCTTCCCAGCCTCTCCTACAGGGGGAGAATCCCACCCCGCAGGTGGAGTTGGAGTTCTGGAAGAGCAGGTAGGCACAGGCTCAAACCCTGGGGAGCAGATGTCTCTCAGAGGATAATGGGCTGGGGGAGGCAGCCACTGAGTCTGGTCCCACCCCCAGGCATCTCTTATCACCCCTGGAGCACACAGCTCGGTGTCATTTGGGTCAGTGCAGTTCTTCTGTGCACTGGGAGGTGACACTTTCCCCAAGGTTCAATAGTCATGCCTCGTTTCTTGAGCTACCGTCAGTGTATCTTCTGGCATTTCTTCAAAGGCTCTTTCAATTACATGTAAAATTAATTAACTCTCATATTTTCTACTCTCTACTCACTTCTCCTTGGACAGTCAGTATGCACACATTTTTTGTAGGATCTGGAGAAAGAGAGGGGTTTTGGCAGTTCACCACTGAACGGCGTCTCCTAGGTTCCAGGCGGTCATTAGTCCATCATCCACTGTGTCTTAGCCCCACAGGTTCCAGAAGGACCTAATTATTGCTCTTGCTCATTCCCCCTTTTCCTCCCCATTTCCCTGCTCCTATTTATCATTGTGCTGATTAATCTTTTACTCAAAAGGAGACAGACAGATATTTGAGGCAGGCGTCCCTGTCCTTGCATGTCATGTGACCAGGCATGCCTGTAGGGCTCCAGTTCCACCTGTACCCCGTGCTGAGATGCCCCATCCTTTTGCCTGGTTTCTGACCATTCTGCTGACCTACTGCGGGGCCCTCCTCCAGCAGCCATGCCCTGACACCTCTCTCACCCCACCCCAAACCTTCCTGCAAGAGCCAGTGACCTCCAGCTGCCAAGCTTTTGAGCCACCAGATGGTCACAGCAGTGTTCCCTGCTGCTGCCTCCTGGAGCTGCCCCTCTGAACCTGTGTTCCAGACTCAGGCTTTGGCCCTCACTGCTCTGGGAACAGAGGCCTCTGCGGAAGCACCCTGAGGCAGGCTTCCTCTCTCTGTCTAAGGGTGGGTCACCGCAGCGTGACGTGTGTTTCCTGATGTTCACCTGGATTCACTCTTCTCCTGGTGCTGCAGGTGTGAGGATCTGGAATACATTTATAATCAACTGAGAACGATAAAGGTGAGGGGCATGGCGGGGCTTCTGGACAAGCTTCAGAGCAGCTACTTCCCAGCTTTCCAAGCCATGTTCAGAGATGTTGTAGCAGGTGAGGACCCGCACGTATTTTCATAAATTGACTGAAATTTCGTATTTATGCTGAATTGTCTTCCTCTCTGATCTCAGCAGCTTCCAGTCCTCATAGCCTCCAACCTGAGACAGGCTAGCACTGGGGTGAGAAGGCCAAATGCAGAGGCAGGGAAGCAGCTGCCCTGTGCTCTGTCTGCATTTCCAGCGCTTTGTGCCCTTGACAGAGTCGCCTCACCTCTCTGAGCTTTCGAGTGTGCCGTGGAGCAGCGCACACACTTCCCGCCTGCTTCCCTGGGCTGCTGTAAGGTGGGGTAGGCGGAAGTTCCTTACTGACTGCACCGCACTGGCCAATGCGCTTTGTGATCCCTCGTCTCTGCAGTTTACCTCCTTCCACCCCCTGGCTCCTCGGGAAGTCTCTGTTCCATTTCTAGCTCCATTCTGCCTGTTTTGCGCCTACTGTCAGATGGGACTGCAATTTCCTGGCCATCTGAGCACCAGACAAGATCGGCCCTTGTCAAAACTGCAAATCCAGCAAAGTCTATAATTAGAAAGAGGTAAAATTTTTCAGGGCTCCCTCTCTCCTCATCAGTGCACTTTGCTTCTTTGCTTTCTCTTATCACAACTCCTCCCAGCTCTTCAGTATTGTAGGTCAGAATGTGCTTTTAAAGGTGTTTGCAATTTCATATAATTTAAGCTTAACCCAAGCAGTGATTTTCAAACACTTTTTCTCTATCAGAACTTTCCTTCAATGCAATCTCCTATATGAGTCCAAAATTTAAAACTTGGCAAGGTGTATTTGCTCTGCTAAATAGGGAGTGTCCTGTGTCCAGAGCCCATTGGTGGATCCCCTGTCCCACCTTCTCCCATAGGGTTTGGAAACCACTCAGATAAAGGAATGAAAGTTCCAGTGGTGGAGTTTCTGGCATGCGCTTTATAACAGAGAAGAACTGGCTTAAGTAGCTGGTCTTTGAGGTCCTTCCGGGCCCTAAAATCTCATCCTGGAGGCTGCTCTGCCAGCATCTAGAGCTGGCTTGGAATGGGGTCCCTGTTGGGGTCTCAGTTTATTGCTTCTCTGAGAGATTTTGTGTGCCAGAGGAATCAACTGTTATTCCCAATTTATACTCCAATTCAAATGAGATGGTGTCGCCATAAGTGATATGTGTACCACTGCTGGTGTGAGAGATGGTTGTGGGAGATGTATGGACAGGTGTATTTTAAAATGTGCTAACGGGTCACTTTTTTTGGCACGTGATACAAGTTTTCCATTTATAGTAGAGATTTAAAGTTTTCATTTTATATGATTTTATTTAGGCTAAAATGAGAGTCAATTTAGAGAAAAGTATGAAGTAATACAACAGGTTGTAGGCAGTCATGACAAATATCATAAAGGAGCTATGCAAAGGACTGAAATTTGAGGCTCTGAAATAAAACATATAGTAAAAGTATATTTATGAGTTGGTTATTTAGAGCCCCAAATATATTTTTCACATTAATAGATTAATAGAGTACAATCATTCACATTGATTAATAGTTATAAAAGATTCGGTTCCCCAGGCCAGCTTCTAAAAGTTGTTTGCAGAAGAGTATAGGACAGCAATGAAAAGAAGTTAGAAAAAACAATATCATCATAATAGTCCCAGAGAAACACCACTGTAAAAATAGAAATCCTTGAAATATATGACTCAATCCCGATGATGGAAGAAAAGAAATTTTGATTAGAGTTGCCAGGTAGAGACTTGGTCAGAAATATTGGTGGGGTCTATGGAGAATAAAAATGTTTTAGAAGCTTGCAACTGATTTTCTCATTTCAGATCATCTGTCTTTATTCTGCACAGATATACTATGTGCATTGTTCTTATCAGTCACAATCAGGGTAGTTCTTTGGCTTACAGATGGATGGAAGAGAAGGAGAGGAAAAGAGATAGGCCTGGATTAGTGGGCACGTGGGAAGTAAAGAAGGGGGTTAAAAGGATGTAGGAAAATGTGTGGGAGCAAGATTGTCTGAAGTGGAATTAATTGGGCAACGAAGAACCTTGGAAACCGGAAGTAGAGATACCCTGGAGGGGAAAGGACCAGGGCAGTAAAGACTAAGTGGGGAGTTCTCCCCTCTGGCCACTAGGGAACAGGGTCGGCACAGTCCGGCCCAGTTGCCAGTCCAGGATATTTGTAGGTGGATGTGTGTGGAGAGAAGTAAAGGCCAGGGGTTCTCTGGAGCTGATGTGGACTGGCTCACAGTTTCTCAAGAGAGCCCACTGTACGCAACCCTTTTCAAAGTGCCCTCCCTAGCACTCAGTGACGTCAAGTTAGTAGCTTGAGATCAGACATGGTGGGAAGATTGGGAGTATTTACACCCCAGAAACTGGCAAATGCTAAAGGCTTTTGAGATCAAGGCTTTTGTCCCAGAAGGGCTTGTTGTTAAAAGATTTATCAGCAAACCACAGATATCCCTGTGCAACTGGGGTTTATGTTTGAATTTTGTTTTGTTTTGTTTTGTTCTGGTCGTCCTGTGCGGCTTGTGGGATCTTAGGTCCCCAGCCAGGGATTGAACCCAGGCCCCCTGCAATGGAAGCGCAGAGTCCTAACCACTGGACCTCCAGGGAAGTCCCTATATTTGCATTTTTTAAAAGCTGTGCGCCTAACTCTGTTCATCTCTGTCTTCATTTGGCTTGTGAGCCAAGGTGATTGCACCCTGGAATAGATGAGCTGGCCCTCAAACGTTGAGTTCTTAAAAATCAGGGGCGTGCCTATTTGTATGATTAAAGGAGATTTTGCTTATTAAAAAATATAACATAAAAAGGAAGCTCCTCTGGCACAGTGGTCTCAGTTTCTCTTCCCTCAAGGCCCATGTGAAAGCCCAAGCGTGTGCTCATTGGAGTGGCTGTTGGATTCTGACACCCCCCCCCCCACCCCACAGTGGTTCTGATACTCCCATCAGCTCCCCCATTTAAGAATCGCTGCTCTAATCAATTTACCGGGACATCTGACTTTCAAAAATTGGATTCACATAGTCCTTCCCACAAGTCCATTTGGGATATAAAATACACCTCTCAAACTCATGTGTGTAGTGAGCCCCACAGCCATCAAGCCAGGGCTTCAACATGATAAACTTGGGGTATAATCTTCCTTTTACTCAGCTGGGCAGGGGTGGCCGATTCACAGTCTAGGCAAGTTATTTAGGTCTTAATGTCTTTCCTTATAAAGTGGAGTAGTAAAGCTACCTCACAGGGTTTTCTGTGAGTTGGTATATGTCTCGTGAGTTGGAAAGTGCCTGGCATATTGAAACTGCTTACTAAATACAGTAATAAATATTTTGAGTTTCCTTTAGGATGAATGCAGAGCTTCATCCACATAATATATAACCCAAGACCATCTGCTGTCACATAACAGTGCCTGGTTATCTGCCCAGGAAAGAACCAGCCTTTATAAACTCTCCCTTCCCGTTCAGTTTGTTCAGTGGACTTTTGCATTCCCTGTAAGTGGCTCTGCAGAATTAGTGCCCAGAGCTACTGGTTTTCCTAGTTTCCCCTCTCAGCCACCACAGGATGGCTGGTGGAAGCCGCTCTCTTTCCTTGCCTGCATTCAAAGGAAATGGCAGGAGATTTTCCGGCTTTGAATACCAGCAGAACCTTCCATAATCAGCCTGGGCTATTTCTGTATTCCCTGTGACTTCTCCTCCGTAAGAGCTTCGTGAGATTCTTTATTAACAAATATTTATCAGAGACATTACCAGGTATGGAACGCCTGCTTTGGTCCAGGCACTGAGCTAGCTGTGTATGAAGATTCTGTGTGTGCTGCCCTCAGACCTTCATGAGAAACCTTTAAATTAGTTACTGTTCAGCCTGTTGTTGAGGTTCAGAGAGGTTAAACATGCCCAAGGTCATACATTTGATTTATCGGCATTTGAAGGCGGATCTCTCTGACTCTAAAACCTGTCCTCTGTCATCTATCTTGTATTGCCTTGGAGGTAACAGCAGCAAAGGAAACAGCAAACAGTTACTGAGCGTCTTCTACAGGCAGAGTACCAGACTGGGGCTGGGAGGGCCAGGAAGAGGTCCAGATACAGGAGTTTTATAAGAGAGCCGCCTCAGACCACTATCCCAGCTGCCCAGGGCTCTTCTGTTTTCAGTGTTTCCTCATAAGAGGTAGAAAGTTTTCAGGGACCAGCCCTCTCTGCTCCCTTAGCGCAGGAAGAGATCGCAGCCATTGCTTTGCAGATCCTTCACTCCCAGGCCCCAGGGCTCCGCTCCGTGGGTGTGAGCCTCAAGCCAGGAAGGTGACCATCGTCTCCAATTCCTTCCAGCTCTGATGGAGGCGCGGGACATCCACACGCACCTGGTGCCGCTGCACCGCCACCTGGAAACGCTCGAGAGCCTGGAGTTTCCTGAGGTGAAGCCACGGCTGTGGTCTCTGCTGCACGTGGTCTGCCTGATCTGGGCCATGTGTGAGCTGTACCGCTGCCCCGGGCGCCTGATGGTGCTGCTGCAGGAGATCTGCAACCTTCTGGTCCAGCAGGTTTGCACCCAGGATTCCCCAACCTCTCGCTGGATGGCTCCGAGTCATGAGAAGAATAAAGTGTCCATTGTTTTCAGGGCAGGGAAATAATTAGGGTCCAAAGGGTTCTCAGACTTGAATTGTTTTATCATCACCGCCAGTAACTCACAAAGGTGTTCTCAGTCCTGCTGGGATCCTTGGGAGGACCCGGTTCAGGCGCAGGTTGGGGTGGTAAATTTCAACCTCCTTAAGGATCTTAACCGCCTGGTATTAGGTCAGCAGCAAAGCCCAGCAGCTAAGAACACTGCCTCTGGAGTCAGGCGTCCCTGTGCCACATCCCGCATCACTACTTGTCAGCTGTGTGTGCCTGGGTGAGTCGCTCACCTGCCCTGTGCCTCACTCTCCCTCTGTGCAAGGGTGGGAAGAAGAGGTCCTGCCTCGGAGAGTTGCTGGGTGGCTGTGAGGCTCCAGTGTGATCCTGTATGGCAAGGCTCACGTCATGCCCCCACGTGCTAAGAACTCACTGCCCGTGAGCTATGTAGAAACAGCTTCTTGGCTCACACGCTCTGTGCTCCTTAGGGACCCCTGTAGCACCAACCAGGGTAGCGTAAACCTTGAGGAGGGCACCTGTAAACAGAATGAGGCCTTTAACAAGGTTTGGGTGATCTGCCCCCCCAAATTGGGTCCTTTTACCTCTGAGGAGCTGGGACCATGAGAAAACAATGAGCGTGTTTAAAGAGTAACTAAAAATAAGTCACATCTGTGGAGCACATTGAAGGCTACAAAGTGCTGTGACATCCCGTCATTTGTGGATGAACCCTGCGAGGTGGGCAGGGAGAATCTTGTTAACTTACTATTATTATTTAATGATGAGGGCTACAGCTCAGGGAATTTAACTGAGGCACCAAAGGTCACCCAACCCAGGACCGGAAGCTAATTGTTTGACTCCTAGACCAGCGATGTTCCATCACTGCATGTTTGTCAGCCAGGACTCTTACGATTGAAAGTCTAAGAAAATCCAACCCAAACTAGCATCAACAAAAAGATAACTTATTGGCTCATTTATCTCAGAAGTCCAAGGTAAGGTTGGCTTCAGCCCTGGGTTACAGTGAGGCCTGGATGAGGTCACAAGAACCCAGTTATTTTGGCCCCTCCCTGTGGTGGTGAAGATAGCTGTCCAGTGGATTCAGACTCACAGCTTTCCAGGTTCAAGCCTCTGGTTCAAAGAATTTGTGCACTTGAATTATTTACTATAGAAAGCCAATGAGTCACAACGAAACACCTGGAAAGGACACCTGCCCAGCCCCAGCTAGCCCAAGGAAAGTCTCACTGTGTTTCCTTGTCTCTGGTTGGTCACTTGCAATCACTGACTATGGCTTGAACCCAGGTTCCAGTCTACCTGTGGAACTGAGGATGGGGTCTGACGTTTCCTATATTAGGCTTCTGAAAAACGTTGGTTGGGCAGTTACTCAGTTGAGAGCTGTGGGCTGGGCAGAGTTGTGGGCCGTCCTGCTCCTGCAGCCAGGCTTAGTGCCACTAACCTGTCTGCCCTCCAGGCCTCTAAGTATCTCAGCCCAGAAGACCTCCTGAGAAGTGAGGTGGAAGAAAGTCAGAGAAAACTGCAAGTGGTCGTGGACACCTTGAGCTTCTTCAAGCGGGTGTTTCAGGACAGAAGGGAGAATCTCCATTCTTATTTCAAAGAGAACCAGGAAGTTCGGGAGTGGGATTTCCCGTCCTCTTTGGTCTTCGTGCGACTGGATGGCTTCCTGGGGCGACTGGGCATGGTGCAGGTGAGTGTTCTCTTTCCGGTCAGGCCCCCGGCTCCATGCGGGAGGGAGCTGTCCAGGGATCCAAAAAGTAACAGCCATAACAAAGAATGAAGTCATGCCATTTGCAGCAACATGCAGGGACCTAGAGATTATCGCAGTAAGTGAAGTAAGTCAGACAGAGAAAGACAAATACGTGATATCACTTACATGTGGAATCTAAAAAAAATGGTACAAATGAACTTATTTACACAACAGAAATAGACCCAGGGACATAGAAAACAAACTTGTGGTTAACAAAGGGGGGGGGGGAGGGATAAATTAGGAGTTTGGGAGTAACATACACAAACTACTGTATATAAAATAGATAATCAACAAGGACCTATGTATAGCACAGGGAACTCTGCTCAATATTCTATAATATGGAAAAATATTCTGTAATATGGAAAAAAATCTGAAAAAGAATGGGTATATGTATATGTATACTGAATCACTTTGCTGAATACCCGAAACTAACACAACATTGTAAATCAGCTGTACTTGAATTTGTTTTAAAAGTGTAGTATTTAAGATTTAAAAAAAAAAAAAGTGAGGAAGAAACTTGAACATTTATCAAATGAATTAATTTTTAAGACTAGCTGCCTTTCAAGATGTAAGTGGAAATCCTATTTTACTCTCTAATGGCAATTAAATTTTCTTTTATCTCTCCTTTTCATTACATTTTGTGTATGGAGAATGCACTAAGAGAATTATAATGTATCTGCAATTCCCATGCTGTATTATTAGATCAAAATTTGGCCTTTCTTTTCTTTATTACATGTTTGTGTCTGCCTATAGGATGACCAAATAAAAAATGAAAAAGTAAAAAACAAAACAGGGTAAGAAAAGGTCCAAGACAACATGGTGCTCGCCCCAACCCCCCCGCCATTGGCTGGATAAACCCATGATTCAATAACTTTTTTTTTTTTAATTTGTTTATTTATTTTATTTTTGGCTGTGTTGGGTCTTTGTTGCTGTGCATTGGCTTTCTCTAGTTGCGGCGAGTGGGGGCTGCTCTTCATTGCAGTGCACGGGCTTCTCACTGTGGTGGCTTCTCTCGTTGCGGAGCACGGGCTGTAGGCGCACGGGCTCAGTAGTTGTGGCACGCGGGCTCAGTAGTTGTGGCACACAGGCTCAGTAGTTGTGGCTCACGGGCTCTAGAGCTCAGGCTCAGTAGCTGTGGCGCACCGGCTTAGTTGCTCCGCGGCATGTGGGATCTTCCCGGACCAGGGCTCGAACCCGAGTCCCCTGCATTGGCAGGCGGATTCTTAACCACTGCGCCACCAGGGAAGCCCTCAATAACTATTTTGATTGGTCATCATGTAATGGTAGTTCTATCATACTAGAAGTTTAGGAAATTCTGATCATAGACTCAGAAAGAAGGCCGAAGGAATCAATCGACAAATACAATTGGTTTTCAAATTACCCATAATCTTCTTGCTAGAAATCTCATGCAAAATACCAGCGAGCTGACCCGGATGCAGCTGGCCATTCCCACACAGCCACTGCTTTGAACTCCATTCTCCCACCCTCACGGTTGCTCTGAAAACTACAAGACTAGCATGAATCCCTGTGCAAAAGAAGCATGACTTTTGCTCAAAGTTGTGGCAGTTGTTGAAAAGTTAACATGAATGTTAGTTTAAGGGCCAAGGTGAGAAAGCATGAGGCTTTCTCTTTTGATTGTTTTAGAGTTTAGTGTGGTTAACAGGTGTTTTCACACTTTGCAGCTCTGTACTTGCTGATTGAACTTTGCAGGGAGAGTAGTGGGCATAATAAAACAAAATAAATACTTGTCCTAAAACTAATTTGGGAAATTCAGGGTCAAGCTCAAGATTAAGACAATAGCAATCGGGATTGAGAAGGAATCAGAATCATGTTTCTAGCCATGATCAGCAGAGATTTGGGAAAAAGAGAGGGGCTATATTGGGGGAGGTTGTGATAAGTGGCACAAACCATGGGATTATGAGGATAGGAGAGAGTGAGACTGAATCTGTTCCTTCCAGCTCAAAAAGCATCGGCCCAGCACTGCCATGCACCAGGCACCATGCACCATGCACCAGGCGCTGAGCTGGGGCCTGGAGGTAGGACGGTGGCTGGGGTACAGCTTTGCTTGTAAGAAGCCCATGGGCCAGTAGCCATGGCCCAGGAGAAGGTAGAGACAGATGGAGGAGATCCAGGGATGGAAAGACGCAGAATCAGGAAGTTTCACTGAGGTGTATTAAGTGCCATGAAAAAAGCAAAATTAGCATGTTATTGGGAGCAAGAAGGAGGGGTCTCTAACCTAGAGAAGGTCTGAGAAAGTGGGAGCACAAGAGAGAATAAATTTCAAAAGTGGAGTAGGAATTCTCCAGGGAACTAAGACGGGAGAGGGAATAGAGACAGACAAAATGTATAAGCGAGAAAGCGAGACGCTAGATCTTATGAAAGGCTCACCTTAAATCCTTCACCGGGATCACAGAGAGTATAAATAATTGATATCTAGCTTTATCCTAAATGGGTCCTTTTTCTGCAGCCGTTTCTACCATGGCTCTTGACGAGCAGCCTCCCCTCTCCTCCCCCTCCACTCCATCCCTTCCTCTCCAGCACCAGCCCCTTTGCTGTCGTTTAACCAGAGGGGACAGACACTCTCCCGCTCCACCCTGCCCCTGGCCGCCAGGGTGAACGCGGCAGACAAGTGCCTTTACTGTGTGCAGGCTCTCCAGCCTTGAGGATGGTCCTCACCCGGAGGCCAGGAAGCAATGCTCAGCTCTGCAAGGCTGTTGGGCTGCAGCCTCGGCGCTGCACACATGCTAGTGATGGGACTTTGCATATAGACAGCTATCCTAATGCTGGGGCGCCTAATCTGCTGGGTTTATTCGGTAAAAATAAGCCTAGGCCACCAGTCTCCCTGGAGTCATTACCCTCACAATAGTCTGCTCTCAGGCTGCTTTTTCTTTCTGAATCAAGGGCACAGGAGCATAAAAAGAAGGTGCCCCGGTTTAATTAGAAGATGAGTTGAATGTCACCTTCCCTCTGTCTTCCTGCTCCTTCCCCTCTTCCATTTTCGGTCCCTGGCTCTGGTTCACTTCTCTGCTCTTAGGCCAAATTCCACCACTTCTTTTCTCCACCGATTTCCCCTCTGCCTCCCTTTTCCCTCTTCCTTCCCTTTCTGCTGGTCTCCCTTCCCCTTCCCTGTTTTCCGCTCTCTCTTTTTCAGTTTCTCTTGGCTCTTCGTACACCCTCCATTTACCTGAGTCTCCCTTTTCCCATGGCTGCTCCTTTCCCTTGTCCTGGTGTTTCTCCCCTTTCATCTTTCGTCTCCCAGACATTTGCTCAGACTCACCCCCTGGCCCCCAGCTCCTCCGTCTCTTCCCAACTCAGCTCAGTGCAGTGGGACACAGACTTATCGATCGGCTCCAGGCATATTTCATGTTGCCCTTTAGTTAACATTCTGTGTATCTCTGTGATCGATGCCTGTTTGAAATGAGATTAATCTGCTTCTCTCCAGCAAGAATTAGCATGAACCCGGCCTTATACTTCTTGCCGTTCTGTACACTTGGTGGCCCCCGAGATGTTAATAAAATGACATCAGTGCGTTTCCCTCTCTGCCTGCTCATGTCCAGGGTTAAGTTGTTTAGGGCTGGGTTTTAATCTCCATCGTTCTCATTTCTTTCCCTCTGATTTGTGTGGCTTTTTTCCTTTTGCTCTTTTGCTCTTGCTCTTTGAAACAAGAAAGTTTTATTGTGCAGATTGATGCTTCCCCTCTGGGCACCTGCTAAGTGAAGGTGGGGCAGGGCCTGCGTGGCCGGAGGTGCTGTCCTCCTGCAGGTGTGTCTGCAGCGGCACGCGGAGTAATTGCCTTCTCCGCAAACCGCAGTCCTCCTCCCCCTCCTCTTCTTCCTCCTCTCCATCCCCACGACGCAGCTAATCTCTTAGCGTGCCAGCCCTTGGGAGGGAAAGGAAGAATAGACCAAGAAAGAACTAACATCTTTCAAGAGCCTGTCTCGTGCCAGAACTGCAGCCTTAAAACCTTCGTAAGAGCTGGATATAAGAACCTTTACTTTAACAAATGAGCACCATTAAGTCTGACACATAAATGAACTTGCCCAAAGTCACAGGCTCAGCGAGGTTTACCTGGGATTGGTACCCGGTACCCAGGGGCACAGGGTTCCAAGTACTGTCTTTCCACCAAACTCAGCCGTCTCCCAGCGATTCTAAAGGTCTCTTCCCCTCCCTCCCTCCCTCACCTCCCTTTTGAGGGTCCCACACTGGTTTTGTGGTTTTCTTCTGTCCTGACACACTCTATCCTGCATTTGCACACACTATTTTTACCACATGGTTTCTAGGTCTTTTTTTCTGAGTAAGTCATTTGGGTAAAATTATAATTCCCATTCCATGAAAGGGCCTTACTAAGGAAATCCCAAAAGTATATAAAATCTTTGCAATTTGAAGCAACAGTCAAAAATCAAAGGGGAAAAGAGTCTTCAGCTGCCTCTTGATTCCTTCCCTCACCCTGCCTTCCTGCTCCATGCTTCAGTGCGCATGCACTCACACACACACATTAAACACACCACACTCACAGAGACACACACACTGAACATATGCACACAGCGCTACACGTACCTACACACACATTACACACCACACTCATACATACATTGCACATATGCAGACAACAGTACACACATACACACACACCACACTCACAGAGATACACACACTGCACATACGCGCACAGTACTACACATACACACTGCACATATGCACACAACGCTACACATACATACACATACATTACACAGACATACATACACTGCACATATGCGCACATATGCACACAACACTACACATACATACACATTACACACCACACTCACATACAGACACTGCACATATGCACACAACACTACACATACACACTGCACATATGCACACGCTACACATATTACACACATACATACACTGCACACATGCACACACTACACATACACATTACACACCACACACACATACAGACATTGCACACATGCACACAACACTACACATAGATACACACGCCACACTCACACCACACATATTGTGCAGACACAGACACAGTCACACACCACACACATGTACATACATACACTGTGCACACAACACCGCATACGACACATGGACACATCACACACACAGAGTTCATTTTTGTGTCATAATATTGCAGATTCTGCAGGTGCCCTGTTTATGTTTCTCCCCGCAGCCTCTTCCTTCAAACAATGCAGTGAGTAAGCAGCTTGGAGAGAACCCCCATTTCTTTCATTGTGAAATTGCTGTAAAGCTGTGATTAACTTGGAGACAATATGATTTCCTGCTGAGGCTTCCTGCGCGGTGATTAGCAGGCACATACGTAATAAACTGACCTAATCTACAACGCTTTTCCTTTGCTCTTTCCTCAGTCTCCAGCCCTTTCGCTGCCTCTTTTCATTCCAGCCTAATTGGGCCGTTTCCGTTTTAGCCGGGCCTGAGCGCTCGGTCACGTAGAACATTAGCTGCATGAGGTCGGCCTCCATCGGAAGGTAAAGAAAACTGTTTCCCAATGACCTTTGAGATTTTCATCTATGAATGTCTGCTTTGTGCTCGCCCTTAATGAATTCTGAAGACATTTCTTTTAAGATGTGCAGCCTCTCCTGAGAAGAGGCTTGCTGTTTGTGGGGTCGCAGCACAGATGGAACCCGCCCTCACCACCCTAGTAAAGGCTGCACAGTTTTTCATAAGAATAGTACCTGGCCGGTGCAGCCAGCTGCCTGGGACCCCATGCTCTTTGTAGCTTCCGTCTCTAAAAGGAGCGCCTGTGTGTTAGCTATTATACATCTCTCAGCCACCAACCTGATCTAATGACACCGGGGTAATGAAAATTAATTACAGCACCTACCGTTTATTGAAGTCACACAAAGGCACTTCCCCTGTAACGCTGTGACCCATTTGCAGGTTAGGAAAAGGAAGCTTAGAAAAATTAAGTGTCTTGCTTTAAGTCTCATAGCTGGTTAATGGCAGACCAGGGCTGTGTGAACCCAGGGATCTGTGCCCTATCCTACACTCTTTCCACGATGCCCTCTGTCCTACCACTGAACTTGACATTTTCAGCCTGTATATAGCATAATGAATTTCGTGTGTCTACAACGATGACGGTTAAAAATGGATATTTTAAAAATATAATTTAAACCTCTTATTGGTTTAATAGCCTTTTTTTGTGAGGACTTCTAAATAAACAAAGAAAAGAGCTTACATTTATTTTAAGAATCAAAGATATAGACACCATGATTACTATAAATCTGTTTCTACAGTGGGAAGACAACTTCCCACCTGATGCACTAATCTTCTTCACGATACCTCCGTGATGTCAGACTTCTAAAATCCACCCAGAGATGGAGAGCTCACTACCTCTCTTAGCAGCCCAGTCTATGGTTGGGCCTTTTAGGCGTGAGAGGGTTCTGTTTTACGGAGTGGAACCACATGAAATTGCTATTTCTTGTAGGTCAGAATGGTCAAGTATAAGAAATTTTATAAGTTCAACCTACAACTTGACACCAAATCTGCCCCTGGGTCCCGTTCACTCATTTGCCTTAGTTTTGCCCTCAGAGCAGAACCATGCAGGGTTCTGCCTTGCACTTGACCAAAGCCCTTCAAACATTTAAAGGCACAGTTTGGCCTTGCTTTCTAATTCTCTGCTCTTGTCTAATTCTCCTTATTTTCTCCAATTGCTCTGAGTCCAATGTTCCTAGAGTCTCTACCACCCTGTCACCTTCTCCTGGAGGTGCTGTCGCTAAGTCAAAGGTCAAAGATCACGTCTTCATTCATTCAGCAAATATTTCTTCAGCATCTGGGACTCTTCCAGGGACTGAAAATACAGTGGGACCTCTGGGGTGTTTACAACCTACTGAGAAAGATGGATAGAAAATAAACAGTGTAATATAATCCCAAATAGTGTATTATAATGCCAGAGTATTATAAGAGTTCTAAAGAAAGCTTACGCAGGGGAAGGGCATAGAGAGTGCAGGAGAAAAGTGGGGTGGGAGGTTCTTTTAATGGGGGGCGGGGTAAGCAAAGGTTTAAGACCTTGAGTTGAACCCTAAATAAATGTGTTGCCCATCCTGTGTTTGTTAAGTAAAACAATGTAAATATCCATTGTTTTGGGTGACCAGAGTTTCTCCAAAAATAGAATGATTATGTAAGAATTCTTCTAATACCTATGATTTGCCTGTTAGATTGGAGATAAAACACCTTTCAGTGACCACCCAGGATCATGCTTCAAGAATTCTTGAGAAATAAAATAGTATAACAAAATCCTCATCTAGTTTTCCGATGTAGTCAAACACATCGAGATGCATCTGCCTTTTAAAATGGTTAGAAGGGAGGGGATATGGGGATATATGTATACATATAAGTGATTCACTTTGTTATACAGCAGAAACTAACACAACATTGTAAAGCAATTATACTCCAATAAAGATGTTAAAAAATAAAATGGTTAGAGGGTATTTCCTAAAAATTGAAATTGACATCCACAGAATTATGAAAAATGGCTACCCAGGTGACATTCCACTGCACAAATATGTTTCTCCTGTCACACTGACAGCAACTAAGCACTTTTTGAATGACTTGAGTTACTATTTAAGTCTATTTCATTTAAATCAAATTGACTGCTGTTTTCAGAGTTGAACGTGTATTTAAATAAAGACTGCCCCATTTCCCCGTCGTTGGCAAGATCTCCTGGTTTGGGTGTATGTCTTCCTTCCCTTGGCTGGTTCTTCCTCCTTCTCTCCTCTCCTACTTCAGCCACCTGCTCACAGCCATGCCTGAGCACAGTTGAGCAAAAAGGGTTCTTAGATGGCTGCCCAAGGCTGCGTGGGTGGGCACCCACCTGGCAACACGGGGAAAGTCAGCCACTTCTCAGCACTTCCCAGTGCCTCTGTCTCTGCTGCTGGCCTCGGTGTCCCAGCGACAGGGAGGAGATAGGCAGCCCTCTGCTAGCCTAATGGATCAGCGCATAGCGGTGGCCAGTGGCAGTGGGAATTCCCTGAAATGGTGCCAGGGCCTGCTGGGTTTCCAGCCTCGTGTCAGTGTTCCCTTTTCTTTACTTTCAAACCTCCTCTGGGTGGCGAGCCGGCTCCCAGGGGTCTACACCACATGTTTGCCAAAATGACACAAAGGTACCTTAATTTCCCTCTTTCCTGTTGAAGAGGTAAGCACACAGATTGGAAGGGCTAACAGGGAGAATGTCTCGGTTTGGAGGTTTTGTGATTTTCAATGGGTTCTAATGAGAGGTTAAGTACAGTCTGTTGCATTAGACGTGTTCTGAAGGCTTCCATCCTATCAGAGGTGAAACATCTTCGATGGACTCGGGCAGGGTCCTGTCCTCCCCAGGGCTCTAGGTTGTATTGTCACCTGTCACTTAATCCTGAGCACAGCTGGGACACTGCCACATCAACAGTGACAGTAATGCACACTCACTGCCTATTTACTGTGTGCCCGGCACTGGCCTAAATCCTAAGCCCTCATTGACTTGATTCACTCTCACTATTACTGTCCCAACGCAGAGCTGTCAAGTCATCGCCCACCACCACCCAGCCGGCCACAGGGTCTACCGCAGCGTGTACGCTCGGCAAGGGCGCCCCGCAGATGTCTTTTCTTAGCAGAAGTCATTGCTGAGAATGTTGGTGCCACCTCTGAGCTTGTCCTCAGGACTGTTTGGAGGATCTGCTTTCCTGTCAATATCCTCCAAAATACCTGTCATTCTAGAACCACATAACATGGTCCGTTTGAAATTAATTTTTTAAATAGGTATAAAGCCACCAGCCACGTAGATAATGTTATTATTATATTTTATTATTTATTAGAGAACACGGAAAGAGGCTGAAGCATAAATTTGATTTGTGTGTGTGTGTGAATTTTATTTCTCGGAATTTTCTCTTTGTTATCGAGTCTCACCAAGAGTTATTTATACCAACCCAATCTAATAATAAGGTTACAAAACTAATCAGGCTTCACATTTTCCTAAGCAACCACCACCCCCATATAATTTCCAGCCCTTCCTGTACTAATTTGAGTGTCATCTGATGTTGTCATCATCATCATTATTTTAACTCTATTGCAAATTGTCTTTATAGGATCTTCTGAAGACAACTTTGGATTTCCACAAATTGGGAAAGCTTGAGTTTAGTGGCATCAGAGGGAGTGCCCTGAGCCAGCAGGCCCAGCGGATGTACAGCGAGTTTCAAGAGATGTACAGGGTCTTCTCAGAGTCTTCCTACGACTGCTTGGACCCTCAAAGCATGGTAGAGCTTGGAAGAGCTAACTTGCAAGTTTGTCTCTTTCTCAGATGCCTGCAGCCCGTAGGGTCTGGGTATTTACTTGATGTTCCCTGTGCATTTTCTTTGGCTCTGTGGTCCCCATGGTTTTATTGGCAGAGACTACTCTTAATTATTCTTTGTGTCAGGAGAAAGATCAGGAGAGGGCCTCTTCCAACTGCTGACCTCTCCAAGCTGATGATACGCAGGGTTTCAGAGATGCTGAGGTGGGGAGGGGATGATGCTGGAGGCTGTGGCTGCCCTGCAGGTCCCAAAGCTTTGAGCTCTGAGCGGTGACTGCTAGGTGAAGGCCAGGCACACTGGGCGGAATTTCATTAGTGGTCTGGGGAGGGGTGAGTGACGCAGTAGCCTGCTTTTCCACTCAGACCCTGGTTCCCAACGAAATACTTAGGATGAGGAAAGGGCTAGAGCTGCATTTTCCAGGGTCAGGACACAGGAGCCCACGTCTAACCTGTAGCTCAGGACAGCTGAGACCCGTGAGTCCAAGCCTGCAGGAAACAAAAAGAAGCAAAAGGGTCAGTACAGAGGTAGGGAATGGAGTTCCCTGAGAAGGGAATGGCTGAATTGCTGGAGAAGGAATTTTGAGAGTATTTGAGGGAAAAGGAGAGAGAAATTCAGCAAGAATCTGCTCTGAGCATCTTCCGATGTCTAGGGGGATCTTAGTTGGCCAAACCCAGGAAATGTCACTTTCTAAAAATTCCATTAGTCTAAAGTAAAAAAAAAAAAGAGTTGGAGTACAAAGCAGGATATATACCATATGTTTGCTACCGTGTGATAAAACAAAGCAAAACAAAATCCTATGCACAGGGAAACATATTACAATGCTAATATGGTTGGGTTTGGGAAGTAGAAAAATACTACTACATTTTCCTACTTTTCTTGGTCTTTTCATAAAAATATGCATAGCTACTGTAAGGCAATAATAAGAAAGAATAATTCCACAAATTAGAGATTTGAGTTAACAGTTTCTCTGAAAATTGCTACATTCGAAGAAAGAGGGCACACTTTGGGTTGCCGGATAAAATACAATAATTGGGACATGCTTATTAAAGGGACATGCTTATAAAAAAAATTCACTATTGATCTGAAATTTAAATTTAACTGGGTGTCTTGTATTTTTATTTGCTAAATTTGGCAACCTTAGGAACAATAGCTAGCCGCTGTCTTAAGCAATTAAAGTGTAGTTAGAAGAAATAGTGTACACTAGTTTAATTAGCTTACTTTCCTCCTAATGGCCAGATCAGTTTGTTTACACTGAAAAAAATAGGATTTTCACTTGGGGGGTGGGAAGGGAAGTAGGGGGTAATCATGGAATAGCCCCATTGCTGGGGCTGTTGCTGCTGAGGTGGCTTTCGGAGTGGCCTGAGCTGGCGGGTGAGAGAGAAGGGGCTTCAGGATCTGGAAGATGGGGCACAGACAGGAGGGACAGGGTACCAACCTCACATCCAACTCTCTTTACCATTTTGCCTAGAGTGTCTAGGAAAAAAATGCTGCAATAATAGGGTAACTATCTACATGGATAAGCACTAAGGCACGCCATGGTGAACTGTGCAAAATTAAAATAAATCCGTGGTATAACCGATTTGAGTACACATGTTAATAGTAAAGAGCACAGCAGGATGGACCTTCAGAATATCATGTTTTCTTATGTCTATGTGATGTCTCTTCAGGAATTTGAAAATGATGTCTCTGAGTTTAATCAGAGAGTAGAAGACCTTGACCGGAGACTGGGGACTGTCTTTGTTCAGGCCTTTGATGATGCCCCTGGTTTGGAGCATGCCTTCAAGGTTTGTAAAGTAGGGGGGGGAGCCACCCCCATGCTTTATTCCCCACCCCCTTCCAACTGTTTTGTTCCTGCAGAGAGGAATTGTTCCTGTTAGAGCAGTATTGTGGGTGTCCCAGGGCAAGGGAGTGTGCAGAACTGGGCTTTTCAAGTTGGCAGCTAATGCTTTTCTGCAAACAGGACGATGTAAAAATGCTTTGTAAGTGAGTTTCTTCTGGAATGCTTTCTTTGGGCCTTATCAGTAGAGTACCCATTGAAAGTGAAGAAGCCTGCTGTGGTCACCATCCTAAATCCATGGCTCTGCAACACCGCGGCTGTTTAACCGCTGCCGTCAGGTTGGTTCAGGCTGGAGCAAACCACTCAAGCACAAGTAACTGGAGTAAGAAGACGCCGGCCCTGGCCCTGTGCTGCCTAGATCAGACAGTACACAAATGCGCAGGAGGAGGAGGTTTAGGACGATGAGTAGGTAGATGTCTACAGAAATGAGAGATCTGGGTTGTGAGACCTGAAGACTTAGTGAAACAGAACAGACCTTCCATAAACTGTGACGACACTTATTCTGTAGAGCCTGAAGGATTAGAACCAGGACTAATCAGGTTACAAGGAGGCAGATTTTAGCTAAGTAGAGGAAAGAGGTTTCTGTTAATGCTATTTAAAGATGGAGTAAACTTCCTTGAGACGTAGGTGAGTTTCCAGGCACTGAGCATGTCCAAACGTAGACTGGGTGATTGGTGGGACAATTGCAGAAGAGGCTTAATCCCAGGATGTGTGAAACCATGCTGTTCTAGAACACTGGGCATATATATATTTAACTCATTCAAGAATATACATATGTATTCTTTAGTAAATACCTACTACTCCATAACTCACATAGGAAGAGTTTTAGAATTTCTCTCTCCAAGTATTTAATTCCAAGAGAAGGGCTTATATGTATCTATAAAATAATCCCTTTTGCCATTAACTGTCATGGCTAATTGGGATGTTACCATTCAGATAACTGGTGAAGCTGGAACCCCATTTCTGCCTTGAGGATGTCCAGCCCTATCCCTCCCATAAATCCCTGTGCACCATGGATTTCAAGGCGTCTTCAAGGGTCTCACATATACTCTCACGTTGCTCTGTCTTTGACATCATGGTGTCTTTGCTACTTGTCTACAGTCTCCCTTAAAAATGTCATCTGCCCAGGAAGGTGCTTTCGGGGGTCTTATTATTACTCTTCTGATGATCCCCACCATGACAACATCTACATTTATGCCAAGGGCATATCTGTCTGGGTTCCAAACACCCCAATCTTTGCATTTTGTGGTGGAGCAGGGTTCTGAGCAGAAGCAGTGAGAGACCTTTCCAACTTTGCACACCCTTTGCTACCAGGTCCTGAAGCAACACTGCTCATACCCGGAGTCTCAAAGGGCTCTCACGGAGCAGACTCTTCTTCTTTGGGCTCCAACACCTCTTCTAAACAAGGCTACCCACCCAGTCTGTGCGACCTTGTAGGAAAACCATAACCATTCGGTCCCTTCTGCATCCTTGGTTTTCTCTTTTTGGTCATCCCACCAACAAGAAACCAAAGCCCTTCCCTCCTCCTTCAGCCAAAACAAAAGCTTCCAATGTATATAATTTCGTGCAAAGAAGTGCCTTTTCAGGTTGGGGAAGTAGGGACCCCTGAGTCCAGATACCCCTGTGACTACTGTAAGACCATTCGACCACTAGGTGTGCCTCAGTGGACATGGCCAGAAGGGGTACGTCCAGGTCAGAGAACCTGAGGCCGAGGGGGTGGACTGGCTGCAGTGGTCCCTCAGCCCACACCTCTGTACCTCTCAACAGGACGTGTGAGCCAGAACTCGGTGGAGACCTGCTCTCTCGTGCCTCCGTGGAGGGAGAGCTACTTCCTGCTGTCTCCAGAGATCTTGGTGATTTGGGGTTGGAGGACTGGGTGGTCCTAGAAGTCATGTATTGTTACATCCTAAATATAACTGGAGTCTCCCACGACCTCGTCTCAGGGTGGCATGAGGGTCAGAGAAACACAATCCAGCAACCAGGAGGTGATAAAAGCAGTTCACATTTTGATCCCGCTGCTCCCACCAAGGGGTTAGGGCAATTGTGATGCACAGGAAACGTCTGCAAAGTATCCTTGCAATCACTGCCTTCTGGGGGCATCTGCTCCCTGAAACTCTTTTCTTGGTCCCCACTCAAATTTTAGCCCTCCCGATTCTCCCCAGCACCCAGCCTATTAGCTTCATTTTTCTTCTCCGTCGTCACCCTCCATATCTGCATTAGGTCTTTATGATGTACATCAGCTTACCCTTTCTGACATCTTTCATTTTCTCTTTGTTTTACCCTCTACCCAGGTTCTTACAACACGGCAGGGTCTGGTATATCATTCAGCACACAGGAATCCCTCCTTCAGAAACAAAGGCCAGAGGGACAGACTATGAATATTCTGCCGATTCATAATTATCCATCCAGTTGCACAGTAACGGTTTTTTGACCCTCTTAAATTTGTGGACAGACATATGAAGGAAAACCCAGGATACAAGATTAATGTAACCTTGGAAAAGTTGAATCTGTGACTTTTTCCCTTCTTTTCTGCCTCCTCTGTAGCTGCTAGACATAGCAGGAAACCTCCTGGAGAGACCACTGGTAGCACGGGACACATCTGATAAATACCTGGTGCTCATCCGCATGTTCAGCGAGGACCTGGATGCCGTGAGGAGGATCTACAGTCAGCATGTCCAGGAGGAGGTGGAGTATGGTAAGCTTGTTGTCACATTTGAATGGGGGACATCTGTTACCAGAAAGGGTGCCACTCTTCTGTATTTGTTACACGTCTGCTGTGAATCCAGGGCATTCTCCAAGAGCACAACCTTCTTGCTTGAAATTCTAGACTTGGGTGATTGAAGAGTTCACTGAACTGTGCATTTCCCTGTGTCTAGGGCAGGATTGGCAGACTGACCCAGAGCAGTGAAGTCCTGACCACTAACTCGGGTCAGTTTAGTCCTCAGCGTAATGTATGAGTTGACCCTCAATCAATGTCGCCACACTGATTAATCTTTAACATACCTCAATTCCACAGTAGATTTGTACATGCCTGAGAAAAGGTTCTTCTCCCTTCCAACGCCTTATCAACCATGCTTTTGGAAGGAGGAACCAGCAGGAGCCTGACAAAGGGCAGTAACACACCGAGGTTATTGTAATTCTTAGATGCCCTGTCTTGTCTGTTTGAAAGTCAAACACAAGTTCAGTTCAGCTTTGCAAATGTTTCTTGAGGCCTTGCTATATGCAAGGTAAATTTGTGGGCACCGCATGCAGAGGCAGGCCAGGGTAAGGGAGAGAATAATTAATCCTAACAGGTGGTTCTTCAAGGAACACGATTGGCATGAACAGAGTTATAAAGAACTGTAGTAAAACAAGATGAACTGGGCTGGGAGATGGGAGGAAGAGTTTATGGAGATGGTGGCCTTGAGCTGGACCCTGAAAGATGGGGAGATGGGCAGCCAGGGAGAAGAGGCAACGGTCTTGGATGCAAAGGCAGGAAAGGGTGTGGAAGGTGACCAGTCGGACCTGCCTGAGCCAGACAAGGTATATAGAGGGAGATCAGGTCAGCCATCGAGTTTGGAGCCAGGTCATGAAGTGCTCTGAGTGCTCTATTAGGGAATCTGGAATTCATCATAAAGGCAACGGGAAATTTTCAAAAGTTTTTAAGTAATGGTGTAACAGGACCACTATTTCTATAAACAGGTTTCACAGTGAGGTCATTAAGAATGGCTTCCACTTAGGAAGTCATCCCAGAAAAATCTGTTGGCCTCAGCTTTATGAGAGACCATCCTCCTGACTTCTCACAGTGGGATGCAGAGTTTGAAAACTCAAACACCTTCAGATGCATATTGAATTTCTGTTGTGCATAACAAATTATCACAACCTTAGTGGATTAAAACAACATCCATCTTTGAGCTCACAGTTGTGTAGGTCTGCAGCCCAGTTTGGTGTGCCTGGGTTCTTCACTCAGAGAATCTCAAGGCTGAAATCAGTCAACTGGGCCAAGTTCTCATCTGGGGTCTCTGAGGGAAAAATCTACTTCCCAGCTCATTTTTGTTGGTAGAATCCAGTTCCTTGTGACTGCAAGACTGAGGTCTCTGTGTCCTTTTTGGCTGTCAGCCGGGGCCTGCTCTCAGAGATTAGAAGCCCTCCCGTCCCTAACCACATAGCCACCCCATCTTCGAGCCAGTAATGGCACGTTGAATCCTTCTCATGCTTCAGATCCCTGACTTCCCCTTCTGCCAATAACCAGAGAAAACTCTTCTCTTCAAGGCCTCACCTGATTAAGTCAGGTGCACCCAGGGTCATCTCCCATTTGCCATATAATGTAACGTCATCACAGGAGTGATATCTCATCACATTCGGTTTCCACCTGTACTTAAAGAGGAGAGACTCATGCAAGGGTGAGGGTCATTGGGTGTCATCTTAGAATTTTGCCTACCACGGAAGCCAAGTAGAAAATGACAGTGTTGGACCTGGGCTGAGTGTAAGGCATCAGGGAGTGGTGGGGTCCGTGGTCAACTAAAGGACAAGACCAATATTCACCTCCTACAGTTAGTTAGAAAGGGGGCTGATGGTTGCCAGATTTCCCAGTTTTATCAGAGAAGCTGGAAACTGAGGGGTTTTTTTAAATGGAATCTTACAATTGTTAATTTTGACAACTGATTATAAGCAAACAAACCCACTGAATGGACTGAAGTAAGAATATCCAGGCTGTGCTAACTCTGGTCAAGGGCTTCGTAATCCACATGGCCTGTCTCATACGTAATCTTACTGAATTCTCACAGAAACCCTGGAAGTTAAGCGAGGAAGACATTATCCCCGTTTTATAAATGAAAAACCTAAGGGCCTGAGAGATTAAGTTGTCTGTTTAAGGCAGTTTGTCTTTTTTTTTTTTTTTTTAACATCTTTATTGGAGTATAATTGCTTTACAATTGTGTGTTAGTTTCTGCTTTATAACAAAGTGAATCAGTTATATATATACATATGTTCCAAGGCAGTGTGTCTTAACCCTGACTGTACAATTAGAATTATCCTGAGTGCTTTCTAAAAATACTGATGACAAGGCCCCACGCAGACGAATCAAATCAGAATGGCTTGGATGGGGCCCAGGCATCAGTGTTTCTAGAAGAGCCCCAGGTGACGCTGATGTGCAGCTGGGTTGAAAGTCACAGGTGTGCAGTCAGAAAGCCAGTGAGTGGCGGAGCTGGTCTGGGAACAGCTGTCCTCTGTTGCTGTTTAGCGTTCTCCCCAAGGGCACTCTTCCTTCCCCCTTAGCAGAACTCGGTGATGTCCCAGGAATTTCCATCTCAGCGTAAGCCCAGGGTGACTTTAGCAGGTGGAGGTGGATGAGGCAAAAAGTGCAGTAAGTGGCGGGAGGTGGGGGAGTGTTCATGGGCAGAGTGGGGCTCAGGCCTGGAGCCTCGCTTCAGTCTGCTGTGCCCTGTCCCCAGGCTTCTCCTCCGTGCATAAGAACATGCCCGCTGTGGCCGGGAGGCTCCGCTGGGCGCAGGAGCTGAGGCAGCGCATCCAGGGTCCCTTTGACAACTTCAGACGCATGACACACCCGTGAGTACCTCGTTCCTGAAAGGCAGCTTTGTTTCAGGCTTCTGCTCCCGCTCTGGACTTCGAGTATTGTAGCAACGCAACTCAGTTACTTGAGGCACAAAAGTCATCTTCTTTTCTTTCCATTTCCAGCAATCAGCCAGTATCTTAGTCCGTTCAGGCTGCCGTAACAGAATACTATAGACGGGGTGACTTAAGAATATCAGAGGGCTTCCCTGGTGGCGCAGTGGTTAGGAATCCGCCTGCCAATGCAGGGGACACGGGTTCGTGCCCCGGGCCGGGAAGATCCCACATGCCGTGCACCGGCTAGGCCCGTGAGCCACAACTACTGAGCCTGTGCGTCTGGAGCCTGTGCTCCGCAACGGGAGAGGCCGCGACAGTGAGAGGCCCGCGCACCGCGATGAAGAGTGGCCCCCGCTTGCCACAACTGGAGAAAGCCCTCGCACAGAAACTAAGACCCAACACAGCCAAAAATAAATAAATAAATAAATAAATTTATAAAAAAAAAAAAAAAAAAAAAAGAATATCAGAAATCTCTCTCTCACAGTTCTGGAGGCTGGGAAGTCCAAGGTCAAGGTGCTGGCAGATTTGGTGTCTGTTGAAGAGGACCTGCTTCCTGACTCACAGCTGGCTGTCTTCCCGCTGTGTCCTCAGATGCAGCAGGAGGGACTCAGCAGCTGTCTGGGGTCTCTTTTATACGGGCACTCATCCCGTTCATGAGTGTTCCACCCTCATGACCTAATCACCTCCCAGGGCGCAACCTTAGGCTTCAACATACGGATTTGGGGAGGACACAGACATTCAGTTCATAGCAACCAGGTACTACTGGCCAAGCAGTAACGAGATTGAGATGTTTGGATTGAAGAGTGGGTCCCTTGGTGTCAGGTGAGGCTTACTGGACACAGGCTGGCTCCTTTTGCTCCAGCAGAGTCCTCGTTTCCAGGGGAAAATGAGTGAGGGTTTTCAAGCTCTTTGGGTTCCTCCACACATCTCCTCTGACGTGACGGCTCTTTACTACCGAGGCTGCTGGAGAATAATGAAGCCCAGCGTTTCCTGAAGCGTGGTGTGAGGGCCTCATGTATTGGAAACCCCAGGTGCTTGCTAATGGTGCAGATTACCAGCCCTCACCCCCCACCTACTAAAGCCAGATCTCAGGGCAGGGTGGTGCCTGGGATCTGCTTCCTTGGCACACTCTTGCCATGATCCGACGGTGACCAGGTTTGGAAACTGTTGGCCTGCCTCACAGCTGAGTCTGGAGGCCAAGCTAGTTAGAGGCATCTGGGCTGCTAGAGCGAGAGAAGAGCTGTTGCGATACCTTGTTGAGGGCGCTGCCCGGGGAAGGGCAGGCTTTCTCTGACCCTCTTCCTAAAGGCTCCATCTTGTGGAAAACACTTAGCTTTGACAAGCACAGCATGTTCACAGCAGCATTATGTACAGTGGCCAAGACATGGAGACAACCTAAGCGTCCATTGATGGATGAATGGATGAAGATGTGAGAGATATATATATATATATATATATATATATATATATATATATCACATATGTAATGGAATATTATTCAGCTATAAAAAAGAAGGAAATCCTGCCATTTGCAACATGGATGGACCTTGAGGGCATCATGCTAAGTGAAATAAGGCAGAGAGAGAAAGACAAATACTATATGGTCTCACTTATATCTGGAATCTGGAAATAAGAAATAAAACCAAACTCATAGTACAAGAGATTTGTGGTTATCTGGTTATGGGGGGTGGGGTTTGAGGAGGAGGGTGGGGGAAATGGATGAAGGTCAAAATTTACCAACTTCCGGTTAAAAGATAAATACTGAGGATGTCAAGTACCATGATGGCTGTAGCTAGCACCGCTGCATGGTATATATAAAAGTTGTTAAGTGAGTGGATCCTAAAAGTTCTCATCACAAGGAAAACATTTTTTTCCCTTTTTCTAGTATCTGTATGAGATGATGGATGTTAACTGCACGTATTGTGGTGATCGTTTTACAGTATATGTAAGTCAAGTCATGTTCTACATCTTAAATTTACACAGTGCTGTACGTCAATTACATCTCAATAAAACTGGAAACAATTTTGTTAAAAAAGACTAACCACTTTCAAAGGCCAGAAAGACAATGGAAGATAGCCAGGTTGTGGTCTGAAGGGAGCCTCCACCACATCACCCCGTGTTGCCAAGAGGAAGAATGACTCAATGTGAGAAATCTCCCTACTGTTGGAGAGAAGCCGAAAATCTAGATTCACTTTAAAACCAGCAAGTATTCCTCTTTTCCTCAAACTCCGTACAAATCAAACAAACGTGCCCGTGAGTCAGACCTGCCCAGTGGGAGACCCGTCTGTTGCGTCTGCTCTGTCTGAGTGAGCTCTTCGTTGTGCAGGTGAAGAAACTGAGGCAGATGGAAATGACGTGACCTGCCTGGAATCCGAAGATAGCAAGGACAGAACTGGAACAGGCGTCTGGGTCTCAGGGGTCCTCACCCAGAGCTCTCCCAGGGGGACCCCCCCCCGCAGCCATAGGAAGCTTGGCCCGGAGTCCAGCTGAGCCCCCATCTTCTCAAACATGCCTCCCAGGGAGGGAGGGAGAAGATATGAGAATGGGCGGGGAGGGTGGCAAGGCTGCTTCTAGGAATGCGGCCTGCAGGAGCTGTCCTGGTTCAGTGCCCTGGAGCAGAGCTGAGGCGAGCCTGCAGGAATTTACAGGGATGCTCTTGGGACCAGCGCCTGTGAGGGAGCGGGGAGGGATCGGGCAGAGGAGAAGCTGAGCTGCAGCACAGCTGCACGTAGGCTTCAGCTCATCCGGTGGGGAAGTCTGGCCCTTTAGGGTTGCCTGGCCTTTGTACCCCACGTCAGCTGGTCGGTGGAAGGGGGCTGTGGGGCAGGGAGGGGCCTGACCCTGGGTGAGGAGGCAGCCCTGTCTGTCTGGCTGAGGCTGTTCACAAAGAGGGAGGCAGCTACACTTCATCTGCCTTCTTGGTGGGGGAGATTGGGGGTGGGGGTGGTCCCGAGAGGGTGTCCGAATGGCCCCCCACGACGTCCTCCACAGTTCCCATGGAAGTTCCCGTTTGTTCTGAAAATGAATTCACATTCTTGTGTATACTCTGTAACGTATTTATGAATTGGTTAGTAAAATGGTTTTGATTCCTCGCCATGAAGTGAAATAGAACCTGCAGGCAGTTTGATGCACTTATTCCTGTGACTTCTCAAGCCTCCCAGGCAAGTCCCAGGGGCTGAGGTGCAGAAGCCGTTCTCTCCTCCAGCCTCGTTCTTTTCCAGATAGAAACTGAGATCTGGGGTCAGGGCTTGTCCTCGCTGTCCTGCAGGCACCTCTGCTGCTTCACGAGGAAAGAGGACAAGCGACTGGGAAAAACTCCAGGAAATTCAGTGCTTTCTGTGCAGGTGTGAGGGCTTACATCGAAGCCCGAAGCTCGGGGGAGCCTGTGAAGAAACCCTGTGTTGATTTAAAGAGCAAATGGATTTTAAAGAATTTTGCAATAAGCTGCCTCGTTTTGTTAGCAGAACAAACAAGATCCTCCAACACAGTTAGTGTGAAGGTTTCTGTTAATTACAGATACTTCACCAACTTTCCCAGGAGCTGGACTCTTCATTTTGTGCTGTAAAGAAGTGTCAAAACCGAGGAAGAGGTGTGGGCAACGATGCCTCCATGGTCCTCAGTGGACCCAGGGAAGCTTCCGAGCGTGTGTCTGCGCATGTGAGCATACAAGTGTATGCATGTGTGTGTCTGTGTGCATGTATGTGCGTTTTGTGTGCTCAAGTTTGGGGACATAAGAGGTGGGAGGGAACCTCATGTAAACATGGCAATGAGTAATGAGGCAGAATTTCTCATCACGTGCCATAGATGGATTTCAGAGAAGGGGAATATATACATATATATTGTTACGTATATGACAAGGTTTGTATATGTGTGTAGGATGTATATATATTGCTATTTTTTATATGCATTGTTATATACATATATACGTATATAATGTTATATAGTTTTTGTTATAATGTATAACGTTACATACAGTTTTGTTCTTAAATACAGAAAACTGCAACACCTAGAATTTTTCTTGCATGTCTCAATTTCCCTCCTGGTTTTTGAAGGACTTGATTTTACACGCGCAAGACTGGCTCAGCCAGGGTGAGGGGGTTGGCGGAGCCCTGGTGGGGAAGGGCTGTCCTCCTGTCGCCTGGGCGCTGACTGCATTTGGGAAAGTGCGGATGCCCTCTAGTGGCCGGTGGCAGATGTTCAGGAAGAAGAGTGCAGGCTCATTTAGGGGCCTTGGGAAGCTTGCCCAGGGAGCTATTCAGTCTCCTCTTTATAGGCTGCAGTTTGTTACTCAGGTCATTATTTTCACTTCTTCTAATTCGATGTCATTTTTTTCCTCTCTTTTGTATGGGTAGTTGCATGGAATCTGCCGAAGGAAAGCGCATGATACAAAAATATGAAGAAATGCTCTCATTGCTGGAAAAGTAAGCAGTTTCCGGGACTGGATCATTCTGCAAATGCAGAGCCCCCACCATGCCCTCTGCAGTTCTGAGTCTGTGCACATTTCTCGGTGGCAGTGAAGTGTTGCTCTGTGTTTTATGTTATAACCACAATATCTGTGAGTACAGTGCTTCAGGGTCGCAAACAGCAGGTCTCCGGGGAATGCAGCTCTAGTCTGGAAATGGGCACTTTTCCAGTGCAGTTTTGTTGGGAACGTGAACTCGGCAGAGCTAGAAGTGGGGCGCTCCTCATGGCACCCCGAGATCAGTGTCATGGAAAATCTCAGCAGCTGCTCACTAAGCAGAAAGTGATAGTTGGTGCTGCACAAAGAGACAATAAGTTTCAAAAATACTTCCTGCATCCTTTAACAGAGAAAGCATAAGAACGAAGATTTTACCTGGGTTCATAATTGTTCCTTCTTTAAAGCTGCAGTCAGTCTTTTGGGGGAGCAGGGTCCAGACACAGCCTGTGTCTTGCCTCGTAATCTTCTCCTGCTTCAGAAGAGGAGCACCGTAGACATTATGATTATGATTATAGTTATGACCACGCTTAGCATTGTGGAGACATCTTAGCTGGCGGCACCTCCACCTGCCAGGTCACCCAAGTTCTACCCTTTCGACTTCCCAAATATGAGCTTCAAATCTGTCCCCTCCTCTCTGCACCCACCACCCACATTTCACCAGAGACCAGAGCCTCTCGGGCCTGAACTGCTGCAGTGGCTTCCTAAGAGCCTCTCTGCTCTGGACCTGTGCCCCTCAGCGCCCACACTGTCACCAAATCCCCTTTCCTCACATCCCCAGTCTGGGAAGCCTCTCACTGCTTCCCACCAGCTCCTTAGTGTGACCCGAAAAGTGCTCCCTGATGCGGCCTCTGCTTCTCTCTCCAGCCTCGGCCCTTGCCCTCTCCGCCCTCAGGTGCACTGTCTACTCGCTCTTCCCAGCACGCCGTCTGCTGCTCCTGCCCAGAACACTCACTCCCCCTCCCTGCCCGGCTGCTGCTCATCCTGGGACTCAGTCAAGCATCACTTCAGCCCCTCCTCCGTGAGACCCTCCCTGGCATCCTCCTTACCACCCCCACCCACCCGCCTGCCTCTGCCATTCAAAGCCTAATGCCCAGTACATCTGCCTGGGATTGTACTTGCTGCGTCCTCTGTTGACCCGTGGTTGCACCACTAGCTGCATTTACCATGGGATGTTTATTCATCGTTTTATCTCCCAAGCCCAACACATCAATGTGTAATGACTGAACAGTGAATGTCCGTGAGCTACGTGAAGATTAGCGTGAGAACAAATCTTACCCGATAACTTCTTCCAACATTTACTGAGACTAATCACCACTTCCCTTATCCCCCCAAAAGATCGCATGGAGTCTCTCTTTCTACTCTCCTCTGATTTAAGCTTTGCCACCTTTAGGAAATGAGGGGTTCCCTGCAGGAGCTGACTTGCCTGGCTGAGTCAATGACTCTGACTTAAGAATGTATTCAGGTATTTTACTAATAGCATCTTCAGTTCATGAGATATATGTATTAAAGATGGATACATAAATGGTTGGATTAGATAGATAGGTAGCTATAGAGATGTTATATATATACATATATAGCTATGTCATTTATGTTATATATATCTATATATAGAGAGATGTATCTTCAGTTAATCATTGCGAGGCATTGGGGAGCTGGGAGGGTGCTTATGAGGTGACCGTTGTCTCTGATCCTCACAGGTATGAGACAAGACTCTATGAGGACTGGTGTCAAACAGTATCAGAGAAGTCACAGTAC
The DNA here is from genome assembly GCF_949987535.1 of Balaenoptera acutorostrata. Classification (NCBI taxonomy): domain Eukaryota; kingdom Metazoa; phylum Chordata; class Mammalia; order Artiodactyla; family Balaenopteridae; genus Balaenoptera; species Balaenoptera acutorostrata. Next base: position 5,890,548 of record NC_080083.1, on the reverse strand, counting down.
AGCCTTTCCCGGCCACTTCTGAAACGTGATCCAGAGACAAAGCAGATCACTGTCAACTTTAGCCCACAAGTAAGTCCAATGGCAGTAACTTCCTCTTGGTTTCTGAAGAGTTTCATTTGACTCTGCTGATTTCGAAGGCAAAAAGGCTTTTTATAAGAATATGCAAAAGCTGCTCAAAAGAACTTGCACCCTGGATTTCTTTTTTGGGATAAATCTTAGGGTGTAGTGTTTTCTTAAGTTGTCCACTGTTCACATTTTTCTCCAGGGTCAGCCAGTATATTTGCTTTGATTTTGCACAACAGAAAATATTGCAAAATATCACTTGGTACCATAGTGATACCGTTTGGTACCATAGTCAACTGGGCCTACCTTGAATACACACTGCGGGTGAAAGCTGTTGACTAGATGCTAGAGGGCCAACCAAGTGTAAGACCTGGTTCCTGACTTCCAAGAGACCACAAGCTGGTTAGAAGCCAGAATCTCAACATGCAAATGTCTAGTTTCATTAGGTAGCATATGATAAATCTCCAAGGAGTAGCTTTGGAAATGAGACTAGATTATTGGTTCTCAACCAAGGCAATTTTGTCCCCAAAATGGAGACATTTTTAGTTGTCAAACGTGAAGGGGGTGCCAGTAGCACATGGTGTAAGTAGATACAAACTTCCTACAATGAACAGGACAGCACCCCACAGCAAAGAGTTTTTTGTCCAAAACTGTCAATGGTTCTGAGGTTGAGAAACCCTGCTTTAAATTATAGAAAGGGTAGAAGACCAGTGTGGGCTGTAGCAGCCATGGAAAGCTTAATGCTGGAGAAAACTATAACCAAAAGCAACCCCACATCAGGATGTACATCATTCAGCTTAAAAATTGAGGAAACGTATTGGCCACACCGAGCTAAAGGCAGTCTCCTAGTTCTGTCTTGATGGCATGTTCCATAGGAATATAGCATAGAAAGAGCTGAAAGCTAAGCTGACAGAATATTGGTTTCTTCTGAGATAATTCCAGTTTAAGTAGAACATCAATTCCCCCTAGAATATAAGTCAACAGAGGAAGTTGGAGGGTTCATTTCTTCACTTTGGCAAGACATGAGTCTGTGGTTGAACTCATTAACTCCTTGGAGTAATTTTATCAGCATTCGCTTTGAGCAATATTGAATATTAAATGCCCAAAGAATTGAGTACCTGGATTACCAACTAGGCTGCAGTCCAGATGGTATAATTGTAGTAATTAAGTCCTTGGTGTAAGACAGTATTGAAGATGGGCCCTCGTCTATATGCTCCGAAGACAAGGACTCTGTCTGCTTCCATGTGCAGCACATAGTGGGTGTTTTACAGGTGTTTGTAGGTGATAGAAGGGAAAGGAGGGAGAGGAGAGGGGTGAGAAAAGAAAAGGGGAGGGAGATACATACCTAAATTATAATGTGAGTTGGAGGGAGACGACTACAAACACAAGTCAGAGAAGGGCTACGAACATCCCTTGGCTTCCAACCGCAAGCAAAGTGGCGGTAGCTACGCGATGGAGAATGAGCAGTAACGCGTTTGTCATTCTAGAGGGACATGATCAAAGATTTGGCCGGGGTAAGAATTGTATGGGTTAAAAACATATATATATATTTAGTAATTTGTTATATATTAAATAATTTATTTAAATTATTTAAAATTTTCTATTGTTGGGCATTTAAATATTTTCTAGTTTTGTCAATCTGTATTTCATTGATTCTAGGACACACACGGGTTTTTTATATCTTAATATGTCTGAAAATAGCATATGTTTATAGTTAAATAAACCACATTTTTTTCTTCCTTAGGTGGACATAAAATACTACTGAATCTTACCATTAATGGCATCTTATAGTTGGATAAAATATGGTATAAATAATGCTACAATAAGCATCTTTAGTTATTATTGCAACCGTATTTCTTTGGGATAAATGCCTAGAAAGGGGATTGCTGGGCTAAAGGGTGCTCACATTTTGAGAGTTTTAGTGTATTTTATCAATTTGTTCTTCAGAAAGATGTAACTCAGGCATTCTCCTGCCAGCAAGATATCATTCATTTCTTCAAATCACTTCTAACCTGTTGAACCAAAAAATATGTAATATCTCAATATGGTTTTAATTTGCATTTATTTGACCACTAGTAAAGTAGAAAGTTTTTCATGTGTTCATTGGACATATATCTTTCTTCTCCTATGAATTGCTTATTCATATCCGTTGCCCACTTTTGAGTGAAAGTGCTCTCTTTTCCTGTGAATTTGTCAGACTATTTGTGAAATATCTGTCAGATATTAAGAAATCTGCTGCAAATATTTTTATCTGTTGAATGTGGCATTTTATTATGTGTATGATATTTTATGCATATAAATTTTATCTTTTATTTTCTGGTTGTACATTTGGAATGGCCTTCTCTACTTCAATATTATATAAATGGTCCACATTTTTTTCATTTTTTGTTTTCATTTTTTACATTCAAATTTTTAATATCTATCTTGAGCTTATTTCAATATAAACTCGGAGGCTAAGGTCATTTCCCTGCTAAAGGATTAGCATTTGTCTTAACCCTGAGTAGGGTTGTCTGGGCAGCAACGAAGAGCTGGCCCAGAGCCACTGGAAGGAGAGTTGGGAGCCCAGTTGTCTTGATATGGAGGTGGGGGGTGGCAGTGGAGGGGGTGGTGTGAGGAGAACCTATGGCTTGGTAAGCGTTTTGTCATCCGTAACTATATATATATATATCAGTCCCTTCATCAAGCAAGGGATGAAGAACAGGGTGTCTGGAAACCCCACCAGAGACCTCTCTGTTTTTTCACGGGACCACATCTGCTTGGCTTTTTCCTTCTGCCCCCGGAATTTCAGAGAGGCCTGCGTGACTTCTATTTCCCAACCTCCTAGTATATCAAAGCACAGAGACATGCCAGCAAAGAGTTACAGAAATTAAGGGATATTTCAAATGATTATATTTAATAATTAAAGTTGTACAGCAGGCATCTCCTCTCAACCCTGCCAGTGTCTGTGACTGTGTGTCTGACCTCATTGGGCAGGGACACCGGGAGTCTGAATTTGAGGCTCCACATGCATGTGGGTGGCCCAGACCAGGTGACCCTCCTCCTTCCCCTGACCACCCCTCCACGGGACTTGGCTCAGCCATCAGGAGCCTACTGTTTTCATCATGCACGTGCCCAAAAGCATCGAGGCAGAGCGCCCTCCCCTGCTCTCACTGGTGTCTTCTTTCTCAGCTTTTCCTCTCCTTGCTCTGTGTTTGTGATTTACAGATTCAGTAAACCTTGGTGCTTCCTGATCATCTTCCTTTTGCCTAATACTCAATTTTCCTTCTCAGAAGATTCAAGGAACCAGTAGGAGCAGAAGTGGAGAAAGGACCCAGAAGGCCCTTGGGCCCCTGGGGTTTCCCAGTCCTGATCGATGCGGCTGCTGTTCGCTGCCATGGAACTGCAGCCACTTATGTCGCTTCTTTTCTCCAGCTGATTTCCGTGCTGAAAGAAGTGAGTTATCTTCAACCCCAGCAGATGACGCACATCCCTGAGACAGCAGCAGCCATGTTCTCCTCCAGGGAATTCTATCGGCAGCTTGTGGCTAAATTGGAGTTGATGGCAAATTGGTACAACAAGGTTATGAAAACTCTGCTAGAGGTGGAATTTCCATTAGTGCAGGAAGAGCTGCAAAATATCGATCTCTGCCTGAGAGCTGCAGAGGAGACTCTGAGCTGGAAAACAGAAGGTAACAGGAGACCACCTGGGGTCTGGGGAAAAGGTTGGCAGTCAAGATTCTAATAAAGTTGGTAGAACCTCACTTCATTCCCCGGTTAATCTGATTTGGGTTTGAAGCATGAGTCTGTCCTCTCAGATATGCGCCCAAAGTAGAGAAGACAAGGAGGAACGGGGTCCCTCTTCCGCCTCCTCTGCGTGCCTGGGAGGTTTAGACAGCTTTGCTGCCACGCTCTGGGGAATTTTCATGAACTCTGCCACAGTCTCCAGCATATACTGGGCACTCCATGGAGGAGGATTTTTACTACATTATCATTGTTACTTACTTTTCTTAACTGGACCATAAACATCTTAAATGAGGGAACTATGCATTTACTTTTCTTGTATCCTCCAGCGCAATTCAATAAACTTTCATTGATTGATTAACATGTACAGCGCACCATGTGCAGGACTGTGAGGAGAATATGAAATATAGGGGACGTGACCCCTACCTTCAAAGAACTCATAACCAAGGTCCATAACCAGGGTCATGGTAAGGGGTGGCTTTTTGTTACAACTAGGAAGGAAAAGGCTCTGATGATTACAAACTAACCTGTGCAGAAAAGTCTTATAAAACCCACAGGTATTAAATCCCTGTGTTTCATAGCAACCAGACCTTTCGCTCTACCACTGTAAGCAATTTCAATTAATTCTATCTCTTTTGGGGAACAGGCATTTGGGATTATGTCATTCAGATCACCAATAATATTCATGATCTTGAACAAAGAGTTCAGAAAACGAAAGACAACGTGGAAGAGATTCAGAACATCATGAAAACATGGGTGTCACCAATGTTTAAGAGAAAAGATGGGAAAAAGGAATGCCTTCTCTCTATGGATGATCAGCATGATAGAATGGAAAAGTATTACAGTCTTATCAAAGAATCTGGCCTTAAGATTCATGCCCTTGTGCAGGTAATAACCAGCCTCTCAGACACACATACCACCAGTACAGGGAAAGCATCAAGAAGTGTGTTTGAGTGCTAGAAGTGATTTGGAAATTAGAACAATCAATAGATGCTGTGTCTTCTGCAGTCAGGGATAGAAGTTAAAACTGATAGCAAAAGAGCTAAAACTAATGGATGGGGAGCATGTCAAGTCACATTCTGGTATCAGTGTGTCAAAGTTAATACGATCTTAATAGTGACACCACTTAGTCGTCACACGACTTAACATCCCGCACCAAACCCCTAGGGGGTAGAAGGGGATGCCAAGGACAGAATCCTAATTTATCCACTGCACTAACCACCCCGGACTCGTCCACACAACCTAGTGTGGCCCTGCAGCATCATCCTCATAACCTAGCTCTACAGAGCCTGGAGATACGCAAGATGACTGTGGTGTCATCACACTCATGCACATCACACATGATGCACTGGGTAAAGAGAAGGAAAAATGCAGAGTGCTGCCCTTCATGCAGGAAGGCTCTGCCCTGCGTTGTGATCAGGGCAACCGTGTGTCTCATCATCCAAGACTAGACGAGGGAAAAGAGCTATAAATGGCCACCAGCTCCAGCCCTACTGAAGTAGCCATGGGGCAATTCTCCTGGGTTGATCTCATGCACAGGGTCAGTCATGAATCATAGTTGTTATCTTTGGGTTTTTTGTGGGTTGAAACACAATAAAATGTTGTACTTTTGACCTTTTAAATTTTCTTTATCTGTTTTCTAGCTTATTAATTTCTGTTCTTCATCATTTCTTTCTAGTTAATTTGGGGTTAATTTGCTTCTCCTTTTTGTCTAGCCTATAAGGGTTGAAACTTAGAGTATTGATTTCAACCCTTTCTTTCTAATGCAAGCATTTGATGATATAAATTTCCCTCTTAGCAGTGCTTCAGTTGCAATCACAGATTTGATCTGCCTCATTTTCATTATCATTCAGTTTTAATTATTTTTCTCTTGTGATTTGTTCTTTAACTCAGTGGTTGTTTAGAAGTATGTTGTTTAATTTCCACATATTTAGGTCGTCTCTGGATAGCTTAATGAAATTGATATCTAGTTTAATTCCCTTATAGGCAGAGAAAATACTCTGTAAGATTTCAGTTGTTTAGAATTCATCAAATCTTGTTCTATGACCTAGAATGTGGTCTATGTTATTGGATGTTCCTTGTGCGATTGACAATATGTTTATTCTTCCATTGTTGGGTGTGATGTTCTATAAAATATCAATTAGTTCAAAGTGGTTGATAGTATTGTTCAGATTGTCTATATGATTTCTCAGTTTTTTTGTCTATTTGTTCTACCAGTTACTGAAGCTAGAATGTTAAAATCTCCACCTATGATTTTGGATTTGTCTATTTTATCCTTTAGTTCTTTCAGATTTTTCATCAAGCATTTGAAGCTCTGTTCGTAGGTACAAACACATTTATAATTACTGTAGCTTCCTGATGAATTGGCCATTTTATCACTATGAAATTATATTTATTTCTAATAATACTCCCTTGTCTTGAAGCCTTTTTTTCTGATAATTCTATTGCCTTTTCTTCCAGATTCACTATTCCTACTTTTTGCATTGTCCATCTTTTTCCACCCTTTCACATCCAACCTATTTGCTTCTTTGGATTCAAATTTCTTCTCTTATAGACAGCATATAGTAGAAACTTACTTTTCTGCATCTTACAACTTTGCCTGTTAATTGAAATGTTTAGGTCATTACACTTAATGTAATTACTGATATGGTTGGATTTAGCACCACTGTTTTGCTATTTGTTTTCCATTGGCTTCATCTCTTTTTTGTTCCTCTGCTCTTCCTTTCCCACCTTCTTGTTATTAATTGTATATTTTCTAGTATTCTGTTTTCATTTCTCAATTGGCATTCAGCTTTTCCTTGTTGCATCACATTTGCAGTGGTTGTTCTAAGTTTTGGTAGGTCTCCTGAACTAATCACAGTCTACTTAGAGTTTTCCCATGAAATATAGGAACCTAGCAACAATTCAAACTGCCCAGCCATCTTTTATAGTGTTGGTGTGTGTGCATGTGTGTGTGTGTGTGTGTGTGTGCATGTGTGTTTATGTGTGTGTGTATAATATACCCCACAACAGAGTATTATAATTTTTTGTTTTAAAAGCTTTGGGGAAAATATTTATAGAGTTTTGTATTTACCCACATAGTCACCATTTCCAGATTTGTTTTTCCTTTCTTAGTTCTGTAGAACTAAGTTACCGTCTATGGTCATTTCTCTTCAGCCAGAAGAACTTCCTTTAGTATGCCTTGCAGTTTAGGTCTGCTGATGACACGGTCTCTCAGTTTTTGTTTATCTGAAAATGTCCTTATTTCACCTTTGTTTTTGAAGAAGAGTTTCACAGAATATAAAATTCAGTGTAGACAGTTCTATTTTCCTTTCAGAAGTCATTTCATTGTCTTCTACCCTCCAAGGTTTCTGATGAGAAGCCAGTGTACTGTGTATCTTTGTTCCCCTTTTTTCTCAGGCTCCTTTTAATAGATTCTTTTAAAATAAATTCTTTGTATTTTTTCCCATTCAACTACGATGTGCCTAAATAAATTTTCTTTATATTCAGCCTGCTTGGAGTTTGTGAGGTTTTAAATCTGTTTTTCACCAAATTGGGGGGGGGGGTGTGGTTAATCAAATTACAACATTCTTGTCTAATAATTCCAACATCTATTTTATTTTCTGAGTCTTTTTTTTAATGTGAAGAAAGTTTATTTTTGTGTCACATTAAGTCGAAGGAATAGGCATTCCAGGATTGGTATGGCAGCTATTTTCTGAGTCTGTTCTTAGTGATTATTTTCTCTCTTAGTTAAATGTCACATTTTCCTGCTTCTTTGCATGTCTAGTAATTTTTTATTATGTTCTAGTCATGTTGGATGCCACTTTAGAATCTGGATGTTATTTCCCTTTAAAGAGTTTGTGGTTTTGTTTTGGCAGGCAGTTAACTCACTGGTGGGTCAGCTTGATCCTGTTGAAGCTTTATGTTAAGCTTCCTTAGGGAGAGTCTAAAGAGGCCTTGCTCTAGAATAGAGCTCTAATCCTAAAGCATTGCATTTCTGGGGTATCAACTGAAGTCCTGGGTTAGCTGTGAGGTCTTTTCATTATTTCTGATAGAACACAAACATCTTCCAGCACTATATGACCTTCACAAACTCCATTCAGCTTAGAGCCCCCAGTAACTGTTCTCTGCCAGGCCTTGCAGAATCTTGCCCTAAATATGTACAGCTTAATCCTCAGTCAGAGATTCAAGAGGACTCAGCAAGCTCAGCAGTCCCAAACCCCCATTTCTGTCTTTTCTGCCCAGCAGGAACGATGCTCTAATTGAGGTCCACTTTCCTATGCCATGGTTTGGAAAGTGCCTCTAGGGAGAAAGCCAGGTAGTTGTGAAGCTCACCTTGAATATTTCCCGTCTCTTAGAGGTCACATCCAATTACCCAAAATAATTATTTCTTGTATCCCGTTCTGTAGCTGTTTGTAGCAAAAGGGAAAGTCCAATCTCATTCCTCTGTCTTGGCTAGGATCAGAAACTTGGGCTATTTCTTCTTAGTTTACAGAAAATTCTGACACGTTTGCTCCTTGTACCATAGTAGATTTGAGGTGAAAGGTATACATAGCTATATTGATAGGGTGACAGTAGGAAAGAGATAAAACAAACTATACAAGGCAGTCATAAAAACTAAACTAGAAGCAAACAGACATACACATCTTAGTAACACCTAAGAGCAACTCTGGATTGTCACTGAGTTATGATTTGCATGATGATGGACTCTCATTAAATCTTTAATCTACTTAGGAAGGAAAGGTATAGGTAATACACTTTAGAAATTTTAGAGTTTTGACATTTAAAAGCAGAATCATGAGATTTACAATATGGCAGTGTTTCCTAAAGGGGTAAGCGTGAGTCACCTAGAAAATTTACTTTTGCAAAGTGGTAACTGCGTTCTTTGAAGATGTAAGATAAATGGAAAGTTGCTGTAAAAAGGCTGAATGATGAAAATGATGAGTAAATGGGACATCTGTACTTGCCATACCACTAGGTCGGCGACTGTATCATGTAAAAGGAGGGAGAGAAAGCCTGTGCGTTCCTCTCTGTGTGTGCATTTTCTCATTCACTCAGTATGATAAAGGTATTTAGTTAATATTAAATGCCAACAACAAAACACTCCAGCTCATTTCTTTTTTTAAATTTATTTTATTGAAGTATAGTTGATTTACAATGTTGTGTTAATTTCTGCTGGACAGCAAAGTGATTCAGTTATGTATATTAATATATATATTCTTTTTCATATTCTTTTCCATTATGGTTTATTACAGGATATTATAATTCCCTGTGCTATACAGTAGGACCTTGCTGTTCATCCATCCCATATAGAATACCTTGCATCTGTTTATCCCAAACTCCCAATCTATCCCTCTGCCACCCCCTTCCCAGTTGGCAGCCACAAGTCTGTTCTCTATGTCTGTGAATCTCTTCCTGTTTCATAGATATAATCATTTGTGTCATATTTTAGATCCCACATATAAGTGATATCATATGGTATTTGTCTTTCTCTTTCTGACTGACTTCACTTAGTATGATAATCTCTAGGTCCATCCATGTTGCTGCAGATGGCATTATTTCATTCTTTTTTATGGCTGAGTAATATTTCATTGTATATATGTACCACATCTTCTTTATCCATTCATCTGTTGATGGACATTTAGATTGTTTCCATGTGTTGGCTATTGTAAATAGTGCTGCTATGGACATAGGGATGCATATATCTTTTCGAATTAGAGTTTTGTCCAGATATAGGCCCAGGAGTGGGATCCACTCCAGTTCATTTCTAAGGATTATCCAGGAAATGCTTTACTTGCTTGAACCCCAGATTTCTTATGTCTTGAATTATAATGCTCTCTACCGTTAGTGTTCCTTTTTCTGCCCACCCTGACTTCTGCTCTGATGCAGCTTCCTCCACAGCCATCAGTCAGCATATATGAAGCACACATTGCATCCATCAGCATCCCTCCTGAGAAGGTGACCTGACCCCAACCTCCTTTCTCAGGGAGAGGATGAGGCACCACATTTCCTTCATGGGTTAACTTTGTGTTCCTTTCAAGCAAGGGTTATACCCATTAGACAGAATGGTTTTGTTACACATGTACAGGTGTACCTCATTTTAATGTGCTTTGCTTTATTGTTCATTCACAGATACTGCATTGTTCTGTTTTTTTTTTTTTAATTGAACCCTGCATCACAAGTCTATTCATGCCATTTTTCTTTTTGTCACCTTTTGGTAACTCTCACAGTATTTCAAACTCTTTCATTCTTGTTATACTTTTACGGTGACCTGTGATCAGTGATCTTTGATACTATTGTGAAACATTATGGCTTGCTGAAGGCTCAGATGATGGTTAGCATTTTTTAGCAATAAAGTATTTTTTAATTAAGGTATGAACATTCTTTTTTTTAGACATAGTGCTGCACGCTTAATAGACTAAATTATAGTGTAAGCATAACTTGTATATGCACTGGGAAACCAAAAACTTCGTGTGACTGACTTTGTTGCAATACTGGCTTTATTGCAGTGGTCTGGAACCAAACCCGCAGTATCTCCAAGGTCTGCCTGTAATAGAAAATTCTTCGTAACAGTGCAATTTTTCTCCATGTGTTCTTTTCATTCCCATTAATGATAATAAGACCCGTCCTCCCATATTATTAAACATGGTTTATATCCATTCTTCTTTATTTTGTAGGAAAACCTGGGTCTTTTCTCAGCAGACCCAACCTCCAGTATTTGGAAGACTTACATTAACTACATCGATGATATGTTGGTGGATGGATTCTTTCTTGCCATTGAGTGCTCCCTCAAGTATCTCCTGGAAAATACTGGTATTTACTGGCTTATGGATGTGGTTTATTACTGGGAAGGTAACAGTAATAGCATCTATTGAGTTACAGTGAAGTGCAATTGAGTGCTCTGTGACTTTTCCCAAAGCATTGTGAACATTTTGTGAATTATAACAAAGGCATTGCGTTTCTAAATTGTTCAACGATAGGGCTTCCCTGGTGGCGCAGTGGTTGAGAATCTGCCTGCCAATGCGGGGGACACGGGTTCGAGCCCTGGTCTGGGAAGATCCCACATGCCGCGGAGCAGCTGGGCCCGTGAGCCACAGCTACTGAGCCTGTGCGTCTGGAGCCTGTGCTCCGCAATGGGAGAGGCCGCGATAGTGGGAGGCCCGCGCACCGCGATGAAGAGTGGCCCCCGCTCGCCACAACTAGAGAAAGCCCTTGCACAGAAACGAAGACCCAACACAGCCAAAAATAAATAAATAATAAAAATAAAGGAATTCCTTTAAAATAAAATAAAATAAATTGTTCAACGATAAAAGACTTCTCTCTCTTCAAAACTCAGATGATAAATCAGGCTTTAAGATAGTGAAGCCCATAGCAAAAGCAAAAATACAAAAGCCAATTCAGTCTAAATGAAGCTCAAGTGAGGAGGAGTGAGTAAGCTGGAGCAGCTCCACCTGGACTTGACTCACGGCAGTGGGAGGGGACATTCCCTGCCTTCAAGCTGAATGTACTGTATCTCTGTGGCCTTTTGAGAACACAGGGAGGTTGTAGTAGCCAGCTTACATGGAAGAATCAAGTTTTTCTGTGTAAAAAGAGTCAGACAAGAAGCTGGGGGTGAGGTAGCTTTTAGAAGGAAAAGGAATGTCAAGGAGGCAATGGGCATTCTTTGAAGCTGTTAAAAGATAGCCAAGGGCTTTGAATTTATGGTCCATACACAGAGTCAAAGATTGTATAGTAAAGGCTAACCTTGGTTAGTAAGGGACGGGATGGAAAGGGCAGAAGAGTTCAGGAATAAAGTTGAGTTACACCTTTCACATTCTGGTAGATTCTGAGGAGCTCAGCGAGGGTGAAGGATGAGGTGAGGATGAAGGTGAGATAAGAGCTTAGTCCGTTGAGCCCAACCCAAGGAAAGAAATCAAATGCAGAGTTAAAATAGGTGGGCTGAGACCCATGTCCAGATATCCAGCCCATGCAAGAGGTTGACAATGCAGAGAGGAGCAAGGCCAGCGCTGGGTGTAGCTCAGATGGGCACACCCACCCTCACCCCCACCCCATGGTCCTGGTAGGTGGAGTGACTGAGGTCAGAGGCAAGGTCTTTGCTTTCATGGTGCAAGGGGCTCCAAATCAAGGAGATACAGAAGCAGGAAGTGGGCTCTGGCATAGTCAACAGGTGGGAGGTCACCTTCTAGAACCTGGGGCATCAAACACAGGCACCGAGACTGGAAAACTGGTTCATAGGGACCAGCGCCAATGGTGCTCATCTTAGTGAACTGACCAAACCTCCTCTGATATTGGAGGTTGGGGGTCCCGTCACTCAGCCCTCCTCTAGAAGATCTAGGAAGATGCCCCAGCCACACCTGAGTGCAGGCACTGCATAAAGGACTCACCCTAGGCCAGTGTCTATCCAGCTCTCCTGATCTGGGCTGTCCGATGTGTCACTTGTCCTCCTCTCACGAGGAGGAGAGCGTGGGAGCAAGAGGATGGGGACGGGATGGTAGCCAAAGTCACCTTCCCTCCATGGAAATGGGGGGAAAGGGAATACATTTCCTTCACAAAATAGAATGGGCAGGAGCTGGACCTAGTGGCTGCCTGAGCAGAGGAGCTATAGATAAAATTAAAAGGCGCTGGTTACCAAGGCAAGGTGAAGGAGCCTAAAGAGAGTGGCCTCTAAGAGGAAAATCACCATGACCCTTTGCCATAGCCCAGGTGGACAACTTTATTCCCCTGGTCCACCTTACCATTTCCACTTCTCGTGTTTGGTCAAACCAATACCATTCCCATGGCTTGGGCTGGCGTCCCAGCCATCTCTCAGAATCCACACCCTGCCTGGGTTAAATGCTACCCACTCTATCCAGAAGCACTCTTCCTCTTCTCAACTCTTAAAACGATTTGCTTGTACCAGGGGCGTGGAACCGCCAGGACCATCCGACTTGTACAGTAACTATGTTGCCATTGCATCTAACATAGGGATTCAGTTCTTATGTCGGCACATAGGGCAAAATCTCTTATAGTAACATGTTCTTGAAAGTCTTTTAAATCCTTTAAACTATATGCAACCCAACCTATTAAATTATAAGTATCTAATGCATGTAGGAATGCAGAATATATCATAAGTACATATGCAAAGCATAATTTTACTGATTTTTTAAAACATTACTCCATAATAATAATATAGTTACTGTGATATTGGTAAACTTGCACTTCCTTAAGCTCAATATGCACTGGATGGGACACTCCTGAGTCCAGTAATGCAGATTTCTCATCCTTACAGTCTTGAAGGCAAAGCCTTAGTCTTACATATCTTTGAGGGTCCCACAGTTTTTTAGTTAGGGAGAATGGCTAAGCAGTGGTAAGAAAAACTCCATCAATAATGTGGCTTAAAGGATATGGAAGTCTGTCCCCCGGGTTCTAGTCCAAAGCGAGCACTCCAGGTTAGTTGCAAGTTCCTTCCGTCCTGTGGTTCCACCACTTTCTAGGGCCTGGTCTTCATTTCCATGGTTGAGCCGGGTCACTGCTGCATCCCGGCTCCAGCCTGTGGGAGGGCAAAGAGAGCACAGAGGAGGCCGCCTGCTGCCTCGTGGATCGCAGCCCAGAAGTGGCACCTCTTCCCACATCCCACTGGTGAGGGAATCACGTTGCCACACCTAACTGCAAGCCCGCCCACTTATATCTCTATTTCCAGGGAAGAAAGGATAATGGATTTCCATGAGTAGTCTCCACTGCCCGTGATGTCCAGCACGCAGCAGTTTCCTAAATACTTTTACAATCAAAAAAATATATGAAAATAAATGGTTATTAATAGTCTAAGCATTTATCTTGTACTTGGAACATCTTGTTCCATATTATGTTTTGATTTAAATTTAACAAGGCAAGTTAGTCTAGCAAGTAATCAGGGGTTTGTTAATCATTTATACTGTTTTAAAAAATCTTATCACTACAGGACTACAGAATTAAAATAAGTTCTGTTTTTACAGAAAAGGAGCAAAAGGGATAGGATTGTGACTTTTTTTTTCACGCCTACACGACCTTGGACAAGCACACCCTTGTTCCCCTAGTGGCTGCCAATGGGGAATGGCCTGGTTTGTGCACAGGAAGAAATCAGCTGCTTCCAAGAAACTGGCTTTGCAAAATCAACCTCTTCTCAATCAGAGGCTGTAGTGCCTCCCAGGAGGTGTTTGGGGATGTGGAAGGGGACTGGCTTGGGTTGATCAGTCACTAGGACGTGCTCTCTGAGGACAAGGAGAGTAAATGTCCCGCAATGCCCAGGATGGCCCTGCACAAGAATTAGCCTGTTCCAAATGTCAGTGGTTCCCCTCTCAATAAACACTGCAGGACCGCCACCCTCACCTTTCCTGGGGTGTTAGCAAATTTTACATTTCCATTTTCTTATACCCAAACAGCTCATTAAAGGAAAGAAATGCTCTGGGTGCTTTTAAAACAGTATTGCATTTTGCCTACGTTACCCATTCTCTTCTGTTTTCCTTGTTTTTCAGAATGTAAGGCAGGACTCACCCCGATATTTGAAGCACAACTGAGCTTAGCCATCCCAGAATTGGTTTTCTGTCCGTCTCTGGAGCCTGGAGTGAAGGGTGGCTTCTACGACATTGTTGAGGGTCTCATCACCAGCATTTTTAGGATATCGTCCTTGGTTCCACGGCTTTCCCCTCAAAACGGCTCTCCCCACTATCAGGTACTGGATCTGCAAGCATCCTGCCCTCCCATCAGATCTGGAGCCCCCTGTGAAGTGCTGGTGTCACCCGCCTGCTTTTGTCTTGCTCCCCTAGGTTGACTTGGAGGCCATGCCTGATCTGGCAGGCATGCGGGGCGAGCTGATGGGGCGGATGCGGGGCATGATGACCCTCTGCTGCGGCTATCGGCGCACCCTCAGCCAGTATTCCTACCTCTACCTGGAGGACCGGAAGGAGGCCCTGAGCCAGTTTCTGCTATATGGGCACATGCCCACAGCAGAGGAGATGGAAGCCCATGCTGAGGACGGCATTCCAGAGAACCCGCCCCTGCTCCATCAGTTCAAAGCGCAGATCGACTGCTACGAAAAGCTCCATGAAGACGTGTGCAGGCTGGAGCCCATCCAGGTGTTTGACAGCTGGATGAAGATTGATGTGCGGCCCTTTAAAACGTCTCTGCTGAATATAATTAAAAAGTGGAGCCTTATGTTCAAACAGCACCTTGTGGACTACGTCACTCACAGGTAACACGGTCCTGCTAGCTTCCCGGGCTGTCAGGAACACCATGGTTTTAATCTTCTTCACATTTTCCTCCATAGATTCTTGGTTAAATTAAAAATTAAAACAGCTGCTTGGAGGTTCCAGGCTTTTGGACACCAGCAGTAACGTTAGTCCTGCCCTCTCATTTGTTCATCAGGCCTGGCCTCTTTCTGGTT
Source organism: Balaenoptera acutorostrata (assembly GCF_949987535.1). Lineage (NCBI taxonomy): Eukaryota > Metazoa > Chordata > Mammalia > Artiodactyla > Balaenopteridae > Balaenoptera > Balaenoptera acutorostrata. Next base: position 5,875,389 of record NC_080083.1, on the reverse strand, counting down.
CGTTTTCCATTTGGTGCCCAGTGTGCGAAAGGCACTCAGTAAGTGGTAAATAATGTTAGAGACAATAATAGCAGATCTAACCTCCCTTCACAGCTCTGACTGTGAAATCTCTTTAAGCCTGAGAAGCAGAGGGGGTCTAATGGGCCTCTTAGATTTTATTTCTCCCACTTACTCCTTGTCTCAGATTATCCAGCTGTGAGGCACAGAAGCCCCTAAATCTACACACCCCTGATGCCTGCCAGTGCCACTCTAGCTGTGTGACAGATTGGATTTGAAACTGTCTGTTCCACCATAGACCTAGACCACCCAGCCCAGCACCAGGCTCTCTAAGCCAGAGCACCAACCTCTAGATAAATAATCAGGTTGGTTAATAGTCTCCCAGTCACTTCACCTTAGCCTTGTCCTCTCACGTCTGCCACAGGCAGAATCTCAGCTCCCAGCCCCTCCCCACAGAATCGTATGGAGTGCCATGTCCCTCTGGTCAGTGGTCAGTCTTTGGTGCATTAGCTGATGCCGCAGGGGAGCCCTCCCCAGAGTTTGGTGCTGGTCTTGCTTGCTGCTCAGTGATGTGGATGGGAGACAGCCAAGTCGAGAATGCATCTATGTACAAACAAATTCTGAGACTTTGCAAGGGTGATGGTTCTCCACTCTAGGAAACCCGCAGGAAATCATTTTGGGATGTTTCAAACAGGGCTTTCCAAGTGTTGTTTAAGAAGCAGCAGCCAGTTTCCCACACTTGAGAGGCAAGAAAGGGAAGCAGTGGTGGCAGTTGGGGAGGTGGCAGTGATGCCCCTGAATGGAGTACTGTTGAGGGGACAGCTCTGTGCTCTGTGGTCCCTCTCCATTAGCAGGTCTGGTGACCCAAGGACATGGGGACATGGTTCAGATGCAGATGTTATTATTTAGGTATGGCAAGGCCAACAGATCAGGAGATGACGGCTATTGAAAAGACAGTTTGTTAGGCTCATAGATCCCAAGAGGAGGGGGGCACAGCACACCATGCGGGGCCAAGTGGGGGGCACCAGTGTTAATCAGGAAGCAGAGGGAGTGAGGGGAAACACGGGCAAGAGCTTTTATTACGGCTTCCATGGAGAAGAATGGGCAAGACATTCTTCTCCAGGTTTAGGAGCAGGTTTAGGATTGGCTAGTATTTAAAATAATTTTAACAGGCTCTGGGGTGTATGTTGTCTGGTACCTGGCTGTGGGATTATAGGGCAGGTGAACTGTGGCCTGGAGAATGAGAGCCAGATGGAGGAGGTGGTTGGGGATATGGACTTTGGATTGATTGGCTTGCATTTGAAAGGCACAGTCAAAAGCAGGGTGTTTACTATCTCTAGGAACTGGCTAACCCTGGGAGGGTCAATCCCTCCAGGGCCGACAAGGCCCCAAATGTCAGAGCATCAGAAACACAGGGTTGATACAGGGCATAGTGACAGCAGCTTCCATGTGTCCCTACCAGGTGAGGCTTCACAGGATGTAACAGTTGTTTTAACAGGAAAACACGTGATAGAGCATTGAGAAGGCCTGAGTCCTCCTTGAACCCCTGTTTCCTTGTCTCTGAAAGAAGACAGTTTGACTGGATTCCTGTAAGGTGCCTTCCAGTTTTAATAGTTGGTGATCCATAAACTGATTACTTTGCTACACTTTGGGAGAATGTCTCATTGTGTTCTCAAAAATTAGATAAAAAAAGAAATAATAAGAACAATAAAAAATATTTATTATTGAGTGTCTACTATGTGCCTTGTAATTCTGTGATTTCCACCTTCTCTTAGTAGGTGTCAGGATTAATCCCACCTTGTCTTACATAAATACTTCATTTACTGTCAGAAATCCAATCCTTCGTTATCATCTGTCTTATTCAGCTTGGACTGCTGTGATACTGCGATTTGTAATAAGATATATATATTGGATTGGCCAAAAAGTTCATTTGGGTTTTTCCATAAGATGCATGGGAAAACCCGAATGAACTTTTTGGCCAACCCAGTATTTGGTCTTCATCCCTGTTTCTGGCAAAAGCGCCTATAACCCTTGTATTTCCTAAGTGGTGAGAGCCATAAAGGTATCTTTTGTTATGTTAATGGTAACTTTTGGACCTCACCTATGGATGGGAGGTGGTTGTCAGGACAACCAACCATGTGATTAGAGGTTGAAGCTTTCAGTCTCACTCCCCAGAACTCCAGGGAGGAGAGAGGGGCTGGGGGTTGAATCAGTCTCCAATGGCTGATGGTATAATCAGTCATACCTGTGTAATAAAGTCTCCATAAAAACCAAAAAGATAGGGTTTCAAGAGCTCCCGGTTTGTGAATGCGTGGAGATTCGGAGGAGTGGTGCATTCAGAGAGGGTATAGAAGCTCCACAGCCTTTCCCATACCTTGCCCTGTGCATCTCTTCCATCTGGCTGCTCCTGAGTTATATCCTTTTATAACAAACCAGTAATCTAATGAGTAAACAGGTTCTCTGAGTTCCATGAGCCACTCCAGCAAATTAATCAAATGCAAGGAGGAGGTCATTGGAACCTCTGTCCTATAGCTGGTCAGTCAGAGGCAAGGTGACAACCTGGACTAGTGTTTGGGTCTGAAGCGGGTGAGGCAGTCTTGTAGGACTGAGCCCTTAACCTGTGGAATCTCCAGGTAAATAGTGTCAGAATTGAGTCAAGTTGTAGGACAAGCAGTTGGTGTTGGAGAATTGCTTGGTGGTGTGGCGTACCCTCCTACCGACCCATAGGCATTGGAATTGGTATTAGGATCCTTGTAGCTGCCATAACAAAATACCACTGATTGAGTGACCTGAACAGCACAAATTTATTTCTCACTATTCAAGAGGCTAAGAGGTCTAAGATCAAGATGCCAGTCAATTTGATTCCTGGTGAGAGCTCTCCTCCTAGCTTGCAGACAGTCGTCTTCTCACTGTGTCCTCACGTGGCCTTTACTCAGTTCCTGTGCACAGAGAGAAAAAGAGAGATCTCCCTCTTCCTCTTCTTATAAGGCCACTAATCCCTCATGGGGGCCCCACCCTGATTACCTCATCTAACCCTAATTACCTCCCCAAAGGCCTCAGCTCCAAATACCATCACAACTGGGGAGTTGGGGCTTCAACATATGAATTTTTGGGAGACACAGACATTCAGTCCATAGCATCATCTTAACTCTCATCCCCATTCAGCTCCTTATGCCCTGATCTTACTCAGTCCCACCCTTGCCCTTGCAAAGCCCTCCCCTGTGCTCTTACCCTGGACCTCAGGATCTTGCATCAACAAAGTCCACTGTCCCTTCGTCTTCTCTCATCCTGTTTTTGCTCCAACTGAAACCCAGCTCTCTCCTGAGGATACTGCTTCCCTGCAGCCGTCCCAAGTAGGGCTGATTTTTCTCCTGTATCCCTCTTACCACTGGGCCTAGAGGTAGATGAGATATTCTTGCTCTTCATTGCTGCTTCCAGACCATTCCACCTGGTCCTCCCTCAAAACCTCCGGCTCCACTGGAGTGAATTCTATCAGACAGTACAACCTGCCACTTGTCGCTGCTGCAGTCACCTGCCAAGCCCTTAGCCATTCCTCCCCTTCGTTGCAGGTCATGTCATCTGGCTCAGTCTCCCTTTCCCATCCTGCTGCTGATAATCATCCTCAGTGACTCAGCATCCACATGGAGCCTTCATTATACCTGCCTCTCATTTTCTTGACCTCTCTCTCCATTGCCCTTTCCTTCCGTCATACCTCTGCTACCTAATTCCATGTTGTGCCCTCAGTGGAGTGGAAGGAAAGATGAGCAAGTACTTGCTTCCCCTTCAGAATCTCAGGTTAATGCGTTCCATTCTCTGACCACCACTTGGTATCTTTCCAGCTGTCTTACTTGGCAACGGCGCCATGCAAAGTTCTTCAGACCCATCAGGATTTCCAATCCATTGGTCCCGATGCTTTATCAGGATAGCTCAGTGTTTATCACCCTTGCTCCCCATTCCCGTTCCCACCTCGTAAAACCCTGACTGTTTAAATTCAGTGCCCCACACCTGCACCTGAGCAATTCATCCTTGATGAAGGAAAAACAAACCAGTCTTCTGACCAATCTCATATTAAATTTATGAACATAAATATTTTTATGAACATTTTCATAGATTCTTCCCAACTCCCGTAGACTCTTTTTTTCCTCTCTCCTTAAACCTCAAATATCCTCTCTGCCCTTATAGCCTTGCCTCTCATTTCACTGAAAAATTAGAACCAATCACAAGAGAACTAACTCACCTTTCACCAGCGTATCTACCAACCTACCTGCATTTGAAGCCATACGTTCAACTACCTCTCCTGTTACAGTGAATAAGCTGGTTTTCTAAGTCCAGCCTCTTTCCTCTCATCTACTTGAGAACTTACTTCCTTAAATATTCCCTATAAACAACACCATCTATTTTCATACATTTTCCACAGAATGCAAATATATTGTCGTATCTGGCATCTTAAAAAAAAAAAAAGGAACACGGTCCCAGGAGTCCTTCCAGCCACAGCATCATTTCTGTGTGCCCTCCTTCATAGCAAAAGTCCTCAAAAGATGTGTCTGTACTTGATCACTTTACTTCTTCATCTTCCATTCTCTCTCTACAAGAAATTTTATTATAAAATGTAGCATAGGGGCTTCCCTGGCGGTGCAGTGGTTAAGAATCCGCCTGCCAATGCAGGGGACACAGGTTTGAGCCCTGGTCCCGGAAGATCCCGCATGCCGCGGAGCAGCTAAGTCCGTGCACCACAACTGCTGAGCCTGCGCTCTAGAGCTCACGAGCCACAACTACTGAAGCCCACGTGCCTAGAGCTGGTGCTCCGCAACAAGAGAAGCCACCGCAGTGAGAGGCCCGCGCACCACAACAAAGAGTAGCCCCGCTCACCGCAACTAGAGAAAACCCACCCACAGCAATGAAGACCCAATGCAGCCAACAATAAATAAAGTAAAATAAATTAAGAAAAAAGAAATTTTAAAAAATGTAGCATACAGGTGATTTAGAGAAAAATATTAGAACAAATACTCGCATTTGCTTTATCCAGCGAAGAAACAGAACATTAGCTACATTTTAAAATTCCCTTATGTACTCTTCCCTGATTAAATCCCTCTTCCTCCCTACCAGATGTCACCCCTGCCCTAAATGTGAAATAATCCTTCTCATACTTTTCTTCATTGCTTAGTATATATATATATGTACACACACAAACACACACACAGATATACATATATTGAGATTTGCATTTTAAAGCTATAAAAATGAAACAGTGTTGCATACTATATATCCCTCTGTCCTGTTTCTTTTATTCAGCATTATATTTGAGACCCATCCACGCTGAGAATATAGCAGTAGTTCATTCATTTCCACTGCTGTAGGGTATCCCATCATCTGAAAATGCCACAATCTATCTATCCATTCTGTGGTTGATATGGTTGTTTCAGATGGTTTCACTAATATCAACAAGGTTGCTATGCGTTCTCTTATACAGCTATCATGGTATCCATGAGCAAACATGGTTCTAGGGTGTATAGCTAGGAGTGGAATTGCTGGGTCAGTGCACGTAATGACAACTCTCGCCAAGGTGGATCGGCCATTTGTGAAGATTCCCGTAGCCCCACGTCCCCAACACCTCTTGCTGCTGACAAACTGTTTACTGCTGACCATTCTGGTGGGAGCTTAGTGGTATCTCACTGTGATAGACATTTTACATTACTCTGACTATGAATAAAGTGGCTCATCTTTTTGTGTTTTTGGATGAGTCATTATGCTTCCTATTCTGTGCTTCTTCGTAGCTCTTGCCCATTTTTTGCTGGACTTTATCTTCTCCCTTTTTATACTTAGAAGTGACTTATGTATTGTATATCTAATCCTTTGCTGATTGTACATATTGCAGATTTAGTCTCCCGTTTTGTGGCCGTCTTCCCACTCCATTTATGGTATATTTTGATGACAAGTTCATTTTTATGTAGCCAAATGTGTCCATCTTTCCCTTGTGTTGTCTTCTTTTCTCTTGTTAAATAAATCCTTTCTTGTCCTGAGATCCTGATGATACTCTCTTACATCCTCTCCTACAAGTTTTATCTTTCGCGTTAAATAGCTCTTTGTCGGTCACTGCATTAATATGATGCAGTCCTAATTACTATAGCTCTGTAATAAATCTTGATATCTGGCAGGGCGAGTCCCTACCTTGTTCACTTTCATTAAGAATGTCTCAGTCATTCTCAGCCCTTCCTTACTATTTTACATACATTTTAAAATCAGATTGTAGAAGAAAAAATCCATTGGGATTTTGATTATACTTGCAGTGACCATAGATCAATTTGAGGAGAATTGTCATCTTTGTAGTAATGAGTATTCCTAAGAACATGTTGTCTCTCCATTTATCTTCCTTAATGTCCTTCAGTGAAATTTTGTAATCGTTTCCTTTAAAATGATTTTCACGTCTTTCTTAAGATTTATTCCTTAATATTTTATTTTTTGTTTCCTAGTGTAAATGATATTTTAAAATCGTATTTTCCATGGAAATGAATTGACATTTGCATGTCGATTTTGTATCAAGCAACTCTACTAAATAAGTTGTTAATTCTAATAATTCATCTGTGTACTCTCTGGGGTTTGCTATGTGCATAATCATCATCTACAAAGTTATGATAATTTTATTTCTTCCTCCTCAGTCTTTTTTTTAAAATGCGTTTTATCGCTGTTTCTTATCTGACCACACTGGCTAGGACTGTCAGTATAGCATCGAATGAAGTGGTGATGGTAAGTATCCTTGTCTTGTCCCCAGTCTTAAAGTGGATACTTTCAACATTTCACTACTTAGTATAATGCTCTGTGAGTTTTTTATGGCTTCTCTTTATCTGATTAACGAAGTTCCCTTCTAGTCCTAATTTGTTAAGAGGATTTAGCGAAAATGGATATAACATTTTATCAAGTGCTTTTTCTCACTCCATTAAGATAATTCTGTTTTTTTCCCCTAAGTATGTTAAAGTTGTGACTATATTATTTGGTTTCTAATACTGAACCAACCTAGCATTACTGAGTTAAGCCCAACATGAAATACTGTCTTTTTCAGTGTATTCATTGGTTGATTTTGTTTGCAGATATTTTATTTAGCACTGAGGTGTCTATGTTTGATCAAACTGGCTTTCAGTTTTTCCTTTCTGTAACATCTTTGTCTGATCTTGCTCTGTGGTTTTGCTAGCTTCATAAAATGGGTTAGGAAGTGACCTTCTTGTTTATTCTCTGTAAGAGCTGGTGTAAGATTGAAATTCTCTGATCCTTGAAAGTTTAAATCTCCTATTGAAACATCTGGCTTGGTATTTTGCTTGTGGCAAGATTTTTACCTGTAATTTCTCTAATGTTTATAGGAATATTAAGGTTTTCTATTCCTTAGTAAGTCATATTTTTCTAGGGATGTATCCATTTCATGTAAATCTTTAAATTATTGTCATGAAATTTATATTATGCTCTTACCTGTTTAATCTCTACAGAATCTATGGATATGTTCCTTTTTAGATTTCTATTCATTTCTATTGTGTTTTCTGGCTTCTTTACTTAATTAATCTTCCAAGAGATTTACAAAGAACAATCTTATGGACCCATTGATCCTCTTTATTATAATTTGATTTCTATTTTGATAATTTATTCTTTTATGTTTATTATTTCCTTCTATTTTCTTTGGGTTTATTTTCTGTCCTTTGGCTAAGTTAAAATGTGTGCTTTGCTATTCACCTTGAGCCCTCTGTCTTTTTTAATGTAACTCTTAAAGTTATAAATTCCCTTCTAAGTACAATTTTACCTACATCTCACAAGTCTTAGTAATAATTAAGCTCTAAATATTTTTAACATTCATTATGATGTGCTTATATTTTTTTTAATCTTAAAACATGGGTTCTTCTAGTTGCAATTCTGTCATTAATTTCTAACAATTGTATTGTGGTCAGAGAATGTAACATATGTAATAACAAGCCTCTGAAATTTGTTGAATTTGGTCAGTTTTTATAAATGTTCTGTGCATATTTGAAAAGAATGTGTACTCTATAAATGTTGGGTATAATGTTCTGTGCATGCCTATTTGATCAAACTTGTTTTCTTCAAATCCACTATAACCTCGCTGCCTTTTTTTTTGGCTGCTTAATTTATCAATTACTGAGATAACTGTGTTAAAAATCTTCCACTTTGATGGTAGAGTGTCAGTTTCTCCTTGTAATTCTGTCACTTTTTGTTTCTTTTTTTTTTTTTAATTTTATTTATTTATTTATTTATTTATTTATGGCTGTGTTGGGTCTTCGCCTCTGTGCGAGGGCTCTCTCTAGTTGCGGCGAGTGGGGGCCACTCTTCATCGCAGTGCGCGGGCCTCTCACCATCGCTGCCTCTCTTGTTGCGGAGCACAGGCTCCAGACGCGCAGGCTCAGCAATTGTGGCTCACGGGCCTAGTCGCTCCGCGGCATGTGGGATCTTCCCAGACCAGGGCTCGAACCCGTGTCCCCTGCATTGGCAGGCAGACTCTCAACCACTGCGCCACCAGGGAAGCCCTGTTTCATATTTTTTAAGGTTATACTATGTAAGCGTACAGCGTTTGACTTTTTATATATTCCTGGAAAATTGAATCTTTTAGCCACACGTTAAAAATCTTTTATCACTAGCTATATTTCTTGTGTTAAAGTGTGTTTTGTTGTATATTAGTATAACAAAACCAATTTCCTTTGTGTGACATTTGCCTGGTGTCTCTTATTTTATCCTCTGGCTTTCAATATTTCTGTGCCTTTATATTAGGAGAGATCTTTATAATTGGTATAGAACTGAATGTTTTATCTACCTTAATATCTTTCTTTTAACTGGAGCGTTTTGTTCATTAATGTCTATTGTGCTATATTTGAATTCATTTGTACCATTTTATTGTGTCCTCTCTATTTGTTCTTCTTTTCTTTTTTTTCTTTCTTGCTTGCTTTTGGGTTGAATTTTTTAAAATATTTTCTTTTATTTTTCCTTTTTCTTATTCCATTTTTTCCCTTCTGCTAATTTGGCTGTTGTGCTATCTAAGTCTTCTTTTCTAATAGCTAACCATAACTATTTTAAAAAACATTCTTAAAAGGAATAAACTAATCAGTACTGTTACTCTTTTCACAACCAATACAAGGACTTTAGTTTGATCTCAACCGTTCATACATCAAATTATATTCTATAATTCCAAGTAATTTCAATTGTTCTCTGCTATTTATCTAAACTCCACAAATCATATGTTATTTTTATACCCTCACTGTTTATTTAAATTTATCTACATATTTATCAATATCTTTGCTCATTCCATCTTCCTACATTGCAGACTCGCTATCTGAATTGTAGTCATTAGAAGGTCCGTTAATAAGGTTCTTTTGGTAAAACTCTCATTCTTTTTCTCTCCAAATGCATGTATTTTGCCCTTGTTCTTGAAAGAATTGATATGTGGAAGAGAGAATTGTAGGATAACATATTTTCTGTAAGCCTACTGAAAATATTATTCCATTGTGTCCTGGCTTCATTTTTGGTGTTGCATCGTCAGCCATCAACTTAGGGTTTTTTTTTATTAATAGAAATCCATCTTTTCCCTGCAGCTAATTTTAAGATTTTTTTTCACTTTTGGTAATCTGCAGTTTCATACTGAAGTACTTACGTGAGGGTTTCTTTATATTAATTTCACCTTGAATTTGTTGGGCTTCCTTGATATTATATTTGGTGTCTTTCATTAATTCAAGAAAATTCTCAGCCAAGATATCCTCAGAGATTGCTTCCTGCCCATTCTCTCTATTACCTCCTTCTGGACCTCTTATTACACTTGTTACACTTATACACTTTTAAATATCCCCCATGTATTTGAATAATTTTCAGTTTTCAGTTGTTTGTCTTTCTTTACTGCAGTTGAATAATTTCTCCACTTTTATCAAACAGCAGCCTAATTCTCTCTTTTAGTTTTGTCTAAATCTCTTGTTTAATCCATTCATTGAGCTTTAAATTTTAACTATACTTTCCATTTTTAGATCTTATATTTGGTTATTTTACAGTTTTGCTTACTCATTTTTATACCCTCCCATTCTTTGCTCAAATTCCTTCTTTTTTATTTATTCATTTTTCAAGTTTTAGAATACATTTACTAGAGGATGATCTTAAGATAACTTTTGATTTGTCAGCCTAAAAATGGTTTGTTTCTTCTTGCCATAGATCAAAGTTAACATAAAGGCCTATGGAAAATTATTAGCTTCTTTCTACTGGAATTGCCTGCTAACATAGCACGGTATGATCATTTTTGCATTGCTAGAACACATATTAAAAGTTTCTTTTCACAAAATAATGCCATCACAGGCCATAATTTTCATGTTATCCACTTCAATAAGTTTTGTCACTTCTTGAATCCATCATTCGATACAAAGGTCCACACACTATCACAGATTCTGGGCATATTTGGAAAGCTGCCGAAGTCACCTCCATTCCTGACTATGAGACAATGCTGAATTTATGCTTGAACATAAAGGCAGGTTGGGGCCAGGGTAAGGCATGGTGACCTGTTGAGAATGTAAGAGTTTATCTAGGCTTCTGAAGGGTGATTCCTAAAGAAAGCATTTCTGTACAAACTGATATATCATACTTAAAAGGATGAAGTTGTTTTTCTTAGTGAATCTTGAATAGATGTCTGGGAAACTGCAGGGAAAGCCTTTGCTCCTGGTATGTGGGTCAGAAATAGTAAAGCAAAGCACCTAAACAAGAACTCTTTTGTCTTTTGACATATTAAATATTGCTATTTTATATTCTGCACCTGAATTCCAGTATCTGAAATATTCACAGGTTTAATTCAGCTGTTTCTGCTGGCTCCCACTCATGGTGACTTCTTTCCTTATGTATTTTGTGACTTTTGATTATAAAATCATGTTCCTTGGAGAGTAATCCTTTGAGGATTGGATTCTTGTTGCATTCCTCCAGAAAGGATTTTCATTTGTTTCTGCCGGTCATCAAGGGACTCTTCCAACCCCAGACCACTTGTACCTCAACTTACAGCAGTCCATCTAGTGCCATGGTTAATTCGGGCGAGTTTCCATGCTGTCCCATACCATGCAGCCTGTTTATTTCTTGTTCACCCTTAACAGCGTTGCAACTTCACACGCAGCTTCCCATTAGCTTCCTCACCTTGAGTGGGCCCTAGGCTTAATCATCTGTTCCCCAGTTCTCATAAATAATCAAAGTAGAAGCTCAAGATCTCCAGGGTTCAATAGAAACTATCCTGTGAAAGCCAGCTTTGAACCTTGCTTACCTCCCAGGGTTCTTGCTTTCACTACATTTTCAGCTTCTGGAGATTCCTTAATTTCATGCCACCTTAGTGATGCATTTTTAAATGATTTTGAAATATGTGCTTAAGCATTTCTGTTGTCTTAGCAGAAGGGTCATTCATATTATCGTGTACATCATACAGCTAGAAACAGAAATCCACATTCTCCAACATATCCTCCAGTCAGGCCTTTATTAGACCGCTCAACTAAAACCAGTCTTGCCAAGAGCACCGATGATTTTCATATGGCCACAGCCAATGGTGATTATCAGTCATCGTCTTACTTGTATCTCTCTGCAGTATTTGGTACAGCTGATCACTCCCTCCTTCCCAAACGGTTTCTTCAGGAGACCTCACTTTCTTGATTTCCTCCTTCAAGGTCTCCTTGACTGGGCTCATCTCCTCCAGGACTCAAAATATTAGAACTCCTGAAGCCTCGATCCTGGAATTTCATTTCTAGCCACAGCCATATTCCAGGTGATATTTAATCTAACACTTTGAATAATCTGTGTGCTGATAACTACCAAATTTATATTTTTAGCCCCGTCTCTTAAGAACTCTAGACTTCAATTCAACTGCCTAATAAGTATCTCCGTTAGGTGTCTGGGAGGCATCTCAAACCTAACACATTTATTTATTTATTTATTTAGACTGGGCCAGGTGGCTTTCGGGATCTTAGTTCCCTGACCAGGGCCCCGGCAGTGAACGTGCCAAGTCCTAACCACTGGACCACCAGGGAATTCCCTAAACCTAACATGTGTAAAACTTATCTCCTTCCCTCTTCTCCCTCCAAAAAAACCCCACTCTTCCCCAATTCTTCCCCATCTCTTTAAATGGCATCATCATTCACCCCATTACCAGGAGTCCTTATTGATTTCTTTATTCCCTCACACCCCTCCCCCAGCCCATTAGTGGGTTTTATTGGCTCTACATGCAAAACTGCCCTGAATCTGACCACTCCTCATGTCCACCATCCGGGTCAAAGCCAGTATCTTCTGTCATCCAGACAACCACAATAGTCCCTAAATGCCCCCCGGCTTCTGTTCCTGTCTCCCCACCCATGTCACCATCACCATCATCATCACCGCCTCCAGCTGAAATCTGTTCTCCTCCATCTATAGTTCTTTTTGAAAACCAGTCAAATTATACCCTTCTCCTACTCAGAATTCTCACACTTAGAATAAAATCTGAGCTTCTTATCATGGCCAATAAGGCCTCCCAGTGTCTGGCCGTTTCTCTGACCTCTTCTCCCTCGGCGCTCCCTTCTCTTCTCCTTATGCTTCTGCTACTCTGACTTTCCCCTTTTCCTCAAGAGAATCAAACTGAATCCAGCTTCAGCGCCTTTACTCATGCTGCCCCCTCTCCCTGGAAAGCTCTTTTCCTGTTTCTTTCTTGGCTCACTCCTTCATATTGTTTACATTTCTGCTCAAACATCACCTCCATAGAAAGGCCTTTACTGACCACTTCATATAAAATAGTTCTGACCTTAGTCTCTATGCCCTTATCTCATGGCACTCATCACCATGTGAAACTGTACCATTTATCTCATTGATCTGTGTCATATTTATTTTTCCCACTAGAATGTAAGTTTCATAAGGACAGAGACTTTGTTTATCTTATTTATTATCTTATCCTCAGAACCTGGAAGCCGGCTAGGGCTTGTACTATTTGCCCAGTAAACATTTTTGAATTCAAGAATGAATCTCATTTAACTCTCACAATAACCAGTGAGAAAGAAATGATTTTTCCAATCTTATAGATGAGGAAACTGAGGCTCAGAGATGTTAAATGACTTGGCCATGGTTACACATCTAGTAAGTGTCAAAATTAAACCCAAGTGTGTATGACCTTAGAGGCCATAGTATTTATTTTCAGTTTTTTAAAAAATAATTTGAGATTCACAACATAATTTGTAATATATTTACTTTGAAATAATTTCACTTTGAAATAATTTCAGACTTAACAAAAAAAGTTGTAAAAATAATACAAAGAATTCTCTTTTACCTTTACTCAACTTTCCCAAATGATATCATCTTAGATAACCGTGGTACAGTTACCAACACAAGGAGTTAGTATTGATGTGGAAGTAGTAACTTACTTAGTACAGACTTATTCACATTTCACCAGTTGTCCCCGTAATGCACCCTCCATCATGGAGGGCTAAGTCTTTGTCCTTTGCGAGCTTGACACTTCTGAAGAGGGTCATATCTTACCATCAGGATGTGGAGAGTTTTCCATAATAATACCCTCAGGATATGCAGAGTTTTCCATAATAATACCATGAGGATGGAGAGTTTTCCATAATAATAGCTATTAATGTTGGGGAAATAAATAAATCTTCCTTTCAAGGAGTGAAAGGAGAATGGCTCCTCACATTCTGTTTGTTTTGCTCAGCTTGGCCGACCTTGAAACATTTATTAAAAACAGCGAGAGTGGCTTGCTCAAGAAAGTCGGAAAAGGAGATTTCCAAGGATTGGTTGAAATTATGGGACACCTTATGGCTCTTAAAGAACGACAGAGCAGCACCGATGAGATGTTTGAGCCTTTAAAGCAGACTATTGAATTGCTGAAGACCTATGGACAAGAATTGCCGGAAACACTGTTCAGGCAGCTGGAGGTCAGTGCAAAGCTTATGTTTTCTTAATAAAAGAGATAGACGGAAAGTTTGGGGATTTCAGAGTGAGATGAGGTGGGTTGAAGTAAATGAAAAACAGGGCTTGGTGATAATTCAAGGTCCATGCTTTGGAGCTAAATGTGTCACACATGTATAATGTGTACCACTTTCTTGAAACTCAATAAATATGAAACACTGTAACGCTGGACATATATGGGAGAACTGATGTGGATGATGTGTTTGGGTTCTTTTTCCAGAATTAGGGAAGAGCTGAATTTTTCATTCGGAGAAAAAACAGCAGGTCTGAGGAATGTTATGATGGTCTAAGAGGAGATGTGGGGCATAAAAGGAAATAACTAGGCACTCTTAGAAAGTGAAGAAAAGTGCAAGGGTTACTGGGTTAGAAGTTAAGGGCAAGAAGGATAGTGTTGAATCAGAAGTAGGTCATCGTCGGGAGAGTGGGCATCCAGGGAGCCGAGTCAAGGAAGGGTCGAACGATGCCACGGCATCAGAGCCTGGCATCAGGGCAGAGATGAAGACATCCGGGTGCGTCCAGCCTCAGGACTGTGGGGGAGGGTCTGACCACACTGAGGTCTCTTTTGCAGGAGCTGCCTGAGAAATGGAACTACATTAAAAAGATGGCTGTTACCGTGAGGCAGCAGGTGGCCCCCCTGCAGGCAAATGAAGTGACCCTCCTCCGCCAGAGGTGCGCGGCCTTCGAGGCAGAGCAGTGGCGGTTCTGGGAGCAATTCCGCAGAGAAGCCCCCTTCAGGTATGCACCCAAGTTGCCACCACTGCTTCCCGGCCTTTAAGCACGGCAGCATCTTAAGTCACGGTGATCTCTCCGTGGAGTTCGCGTATTCTTTCAACAAGAGACGACTAGTTACTAGTCTTCCCTCCCGCTTAGGTCCACTGGTTAGAACCTGGTGCTCATGTTCACAGAGTACCGCTGCGGCCCGTGTGGGGTGAACAAAGGCTGTACAAATACTTAAGAAAAAGTCTAGAAGCTTCTGTGTCTCCAGGTCTATAAAGGGATTGTGTGTGGTAAGAGTACTAGGTTTTTACTAAACTGTTAGTATTCTAAATTCTCCCAGACTCCTGTTCTTTCGGTTTAAAAAAGTGGCTGATAGAATTTTAAAATAATTTTGGAAGGCATTTCAGTAGCCTAATGGCAGGATTTGAAGTGATGGATTTACTTCAAGGTGTACTTTCTCTGCTTAGTAGTTAGTTCTCAGGCTCCTCCCTACTTGTGGTCAGGGGTCTTTACACGAACAAAACAGCTGTGGGATGGGCAACACCCATCCACACGTGCCCACGTGCACACACACACACAAGTCCTTTGCTCACTGCCTTGGTGGAGAAATCTACAGGGTCTGCTCCTGGTCTGCTCCTCGGTGTTAGGGGCTCCAGCCAGGAGAACCAGCCGGTTCTGTGTCTGCTGACATGCCAGCTGAAGTGGACACTCTCCCCTCAGTCCAGCTCCGGGGTTTGCTTCTGTTTCCCTAGCTGGACTTCCTGCTGGGTCTCTTCTGTAGTTTTGGAAGTCACTAGACTGAAAAATGCCCTATGTAAGGAGCAAGGAAGCTTTTTATTTTCAAGGGTTACTTACAGAAATCTGACATTGAGAGATACACGCTAAAGCAACAAACAAAATGGAAAAATAAATCACAGCTTTATCGGGAGGAAAGACAACATAATGATTAAGTACATGGACTCTGGATTTAACAAGACCGGTATCTAATCTCAGGTTTACTACTCACTGCCTAAGTCAGGGCAGTCACTTAATATCTCTTTGCTTCAGTTGCCTCATCTGTAAAGCGGGGTTAATAATAGTATCCACCTCATAAGGTTGTTGATAGGATTAAATAACGAATCTTTGCAAGATTTTAGCATAGGACCTGGCACTAGGGTAACCAGCCATCCTGGTTTACCTGGGACAGTTTTGGGGTTTTTTTTCTTTTCTATTTTTTTTTTTTTTTTATTAAAGTATAGTTGATTTACAGTGTTGTGCTAATTGGGACAGTTGTGGTTTTAACACTGAAAGGCATACATCCAGGGAAGCCCCTCTATTTCAGGCAAACTGAGACTTGGTCACCACACCTGGCACACAGTAAGGGCCTACCTATTCTATTATTCATTCATCAAACATTTCTTAAGCAGCTACTGTCTCCCAAGCATTATACTTGGGGCTAGAGAGCACGAGATGAGTATGTCAAGAGGCAGGGGAGGACAGATGTGTAAACTGTGCTTAGGATAAACGCACAACGTGGAGCTCTAAAGCATGAAAATCACCTGGGGTCCAGTCTGTCCCACAGACCAACTAAATCAGACTCTCTGGCGGTGACACCGGGCATCAGTAGTTTGTAATGCTCCCCAGGTGACTCCAGTGTGCAGCCAAGGTAGAGACTGCCTCCCTAAGGGAAGTAACTGGTTCCCTTTTAAGCAATCATGCCAGGGCATATAACTCCAAATGAGTCTGTGTCCCTTTAGAATAAGTGCCTTAGGAGCCATGCCCTTGTTCCAAAGAAGCATCTATTGCTCAAAACATTTGTGGAACTTCTTTTGGGACTATTCCTTCAGAGTCTGAAGCACATTCTTTTGATTCTCCTTTGGCCATGCAGTTGAATTTCTGAAATTCAACACTGATCATACAGGGCCAAAGCTGGTGAGGCAGGTGGGCAATCAAGCTGGGTATTTCTGCTCAGTGCTAACAACATCCATACCTAAGGCAACAGCCACAAAGGTAATGACACTGATATCTTTACATCATCTGTCTCTTTTTTAAGCAATTTCTAAAAAGGAATTCCAAAGATGTCTGGTGAAATATCTTCCCAAAAAGACTCCTGAGACTGCCTGAATGGAACAGCACTCGTTTGCTGGTGTGTTTCTGTATGTCTATTGGAAATCTGGTATCCCTCCTTCCTAGTTACACCACATGTGTATATTGATCAGCTCTTGTTGTTTTTTAATTTGGTAGCTGCATTGGTTTTTCTTTCTTAGCACTTTTATTGATATCTATCTGCTGGCTGTGAGGATATTGCTACCCTTAACTGGGTCTTGCAAATTCACATCTGTTAATTTAACATGCAGATGAATCTTTGCAAGAGACTACTTTGAAAAGAACTGCTCACAGCAGTGTGGAAAGCCAAACATTACTGCAATTTTGATGTTTTTCCCTTCTTGTCAAGAAAACTATCAAGACTAGAACAGAATTGTGGATTTATTGCTGAAGGGAATCTTCATGGGTGTCAACGCATGAGTTTGTTTCTTAGTTTTGTGTGCATGAATGTGTGTGTTTAAAATGTGCAGACACTGTGTGTGGCAAATGAGTTGAGTTCTGGTTCCTCCACTTTCAGATCAATTTCTAAAATGCATCTCTGTGAAGGCACGTTTCTGTTCCCGATTAGATTATAGGTGAAGCTCACGCTGATCTTGTCTTTGGGAGGAAAAGGAAAGTGCGTGTCTCATTTGGCCTTTGTAGTCTGACAGGTGCAGGATGAAGTCAGGTCATTGGGGGAGGTTCTTTCTTAATGTTCAAGTTGAGTTTTTCTTCTTCTTTCTGTTCTTAACTTGAAGCTGTATCAGCACATTCCTAGCTGAGCTCTCTCGCTTCTCAGTAATCGGCTAAACCATCATAGCCAGATTCAAGCCCTTCTCACACCTCTGGAAATTGGAGACTCATTCTCCCCTTTGAGTGACAGGGATGCAGCAAGCTTCTAGCGGCTCTCTTGCTCAGTTCCTGCCCTTGAGCACAGGCTTCCTGGCTTTAAGGAATGAATGCCGTGTTATCCAGTCTCCTTACCCACATCAAGACCAGGATAATCCAGGGGTTTCTGGGTCAAAGCATTTGATCCTTATAAGCTCCAGTTCAATGGAGACCATCAGTGTTTCCAGCTGGCCAGCCACCAGATTCTGTGAACAGTGGGGAGAACCTTCCTAAAGACCTCCTGCCATTGGGTGCTGTCCTGCGTGACAACCAGCAAAGCAAGGCTTTCCAAATAGCCCAGTGCAGCAAATGTGAGGAAAGAAGGGCCTTCATCTTGCTTGTGCAGGGTCTCTTGTCCCTTCAAAATTTGGAGAAAAGAGCAGTATTAGTCATGAAATCTCTCAGGGACATATCAGTATCCTCAGACATGTCATTAGTTCAGCTTGACCCTGTTCTTGCAGTTAATCTGACTCACTCACATGAGTCAGGCTTCCATAGAGCAGAAGAGGTTGTGTTCTCAACAGTGGAGTCAGCAAAAAATGATTTAAGTGCTAGGATCTTCAGATAATACAGATTCCCTGACCTCAAGGACTTACAGCCTCAGGGTCAATTTCAAAAATGAGTAACCAGACATGTCCATTGGGGCCAACTTTAACGCCCACTGGGGAGGCAGTTCACAGCCCTTGCAGAAGTTGTGCTTCAGCCAATGGGCAAATGAGACTTAGCCATTTGGAAAAAAGAGAGGTGGACAGCAAAGATATTCCAGGCAAAGGAAGCAGAACATAGAGACACACAGGGAGACGAAAACATAATAAACAGTTGGAGGACTGCATGTATGTGTGGCTGGGCTGCAGGATGTGGGAGATGAGGATGGAGAGGACCAGGTGACCAGGGCTTGACCATGAATGAGCACTGAGGAGTACAAGCATGAGAACAACACACATCATGGAAGCACCAGTCTTGTGGCTGCAGAGGGCAGAGTGGAGCGAGATGGACTCAAGGTGGGGCCTCCACGGGGTGGTGGGTGATTGCAACAGCTGGGTGCGAAGCAGGAGGACGGAACTGAAGCTGTGGCAGTGAGCATGGGGGAGGAGGATGGACGTGAGGGAGACTTAGGAGGGAGAATTAGCAGGACTGAGTGAATATGGGAGATGATCAGGGAGAGCCTGGTGTAATTCTCCATCTTCCATCTGGACCAGTAAGCTGGAAAAGGTATGTTCTGCTGCTCCTGAGATGGGGCCACAGGATGGGAAGAGCCGAAAGGTCACCAGGTCAGAGGGGGTGTGCTGAGTTTTATGGTACCTGTGGGGTATCAAGCACAGGTGTGTCACTGTTCCTTGTATGTGCAGGTATGGAACTGAGGTTGACATTTACCAGCTGCTCACTTCCCAAGAATTCATTTAAGTCACTTATTCCTCTCTTTCTCTTTGTGCCTATGTCTAGGGCAGGCCCAAATCTATACTTTTTCCAAGATCATGCAGATGAGCACTGTATTTCCATTTCTCTTAATTATAGTTTTATTCATCCAGACTTTCCAGGCATTTCTCTTTTAGATTAAAATACTTTTGCATTATTGTTTCAATTTCAAAGACTAACTACACCCTTTCCCCTCCTATTACTTTCTTGTTCTCACACTGTATTGTTCCCCCAGGCTTTGGAGAACTGCTTCAAGTTTATTAGGCACATTAATCAGATCTGTGAATATCCTGACAGTTTGCACTAGAGCTTTGAAACAGGAAGAGGGTTACTTGCTCCCCTGTCTAGAGGTTCCTTTCACTACTTAGGTCAAATTAACTTTTATGTGTGCTCAGCTACAGGAAATGAAAGCCCACAGATTTAAACCATAAACAAAAATTATGCCACGGGGCAGATGAAGTTTGGAATAGGTTTGACAGATGATCACCTCCTACAAATATTTGAGGAACCAGTATTGATTCAAGGATGTTCATGTGCACTGAGGAAAGAAGAGTTAGGAAGATCATTCATTGTCTTCTGTGTCCACAGCCCCCAACACTCTGATAGCACCTGTCCTATCGAATATGCCTGAATTTTATTCCATTAATAAATTAAACAGAATGTGGGCTTTTAGAATTTGTCTGATTTATACTAACACCAAGAAGCTAAATTCACTTTCCAAGTTCACTCTAATAAAGATAAAAAGTAGAACCAACACACTACACACTCCAACAATTAGTCTTTGGAGAGAATATGCAGAAGGAACCTTCATGCTTGGTAATCTTTCCTGCTGACCCACGAGGATGTTACATTTCTTTCCTTCTAGTTCTTTCTCTACTGCTCTCATAGAAGAGAAAGCTACTTTCCTATGTAGACAGAGGGCCCTCTTCAACTCTGAGAACTCCAGCCCGTTCTGAAACACTTGGGGACTGGACAACAGTGAAGACACACGGTGATATTCAGTCTCATTCTCTTAAGATGAAAATACACAACCAAGGCACATGAGCCAAAACTATTTAGATGGAACAAGTGGGAATCAAACATAGCAAGCATCAAAGTTAATCTGACACTAATTTAATGATATGCATAACTGTTATTGTGTTGCATGGTAATTAGGCTTAAGTGGCAAGCAGTTCAGGTAAATGACTTTAATTAGGATTACTTTCCATCCGTCAAGTCAAATATTTCCAGAGACAACTGAGAGGAGAGACAGTTTAAGAAAAGGAATTTGTATGTCATCCTCTTCCTTTTTCCCTCCCCTCTGTACCCCACCAACCAACACACACACACACGCACACACACACACACGTGCACGCACACACACACACACACACGGGATCAGAGGAAATGGCCAATTCTCTAATCACTCCTTTCCTCTCAACTTTCCCTTTATGTTGGAACCCGTGATACCCTATTCTGATTTTAGAGAAAGATGGTATTCACACTTAAGTCATGGTATCCCTGCTATCTAGCCTTCCATGCACACAGAAACAAGATCTGAGACTGGTGATGGGAAGAAAGGATAAAGGGAGGCTGGGGGAGGAAAATGAGAGGCTCCTTGAACATTGTTCTGGGTGCTCCTGACCCATGTGGGTCCCTGTGCACGTGCAGTTCTTACGTTGGAGGAGAGGCTCTGCCGGGAATGCAGGTTGGAGGGGCCGCAGGGTAAAGGAGGTTCACGGCCGTGAGGACCAGGAGGAGCAGTGGGGGCCGTGAGGACCCACTGGGAAGAAGAGGAGGAGGAAACGTGAACTCGAACTGTAAAGCGTGATGTAGTGCTTACACGAGTCCAGCGCAGAGCCAGAGGCTGCCACAGGACGCAGGAGGAGATCAGGGGCAGCTTGAAGGAGGTACTTAGGGGACGCGGAGCCTGACAGGAGGCATGCAGCGCCGGAAAGCCAAGCAGTGCAGGCCCGCGGTGAGGGCTTTGTGCTCACACTGCCAAGTCCCTAGCAGTGGTTCTCACATCTGGAGACCCTGTTCCCTGAAGGTGATGCAGGCCGTTAGCAAGGGCCTCACCACAGAGAAGGACGCCAACCTGGCACATCGGGATCACCTGGGGAGTTTGGGAAATGCTGTTGCCTGGGTCCCGCCCCCAAGGATTCTGATTGAAGGAGACCAGGGAGCAGCCTGGGCATGGAGATCATTTAAAGCTTCCAGGAGGCGCTAACAGGCAGCCAAGACTGAGCGCCACTGCCCTTAGAGGGAGCAATGCCAGACTAGGTCAGGGTTGGCCTCTGTCTCTTACACACCACCCACCACAAGTAGCTTCTGGTAGGAGCTTTGCCTGTACAGCCTCTGCAGTAACAGGACAATGCTCTTTTGTGTCAAGTGGGCTGGACGCCAGCAAGTGGAAGCAGAGTCTAAAGGGGGCTTGAACAAAGGGGTGTTTCGCACTGCACCTGGGTGGGGGAGTTGGGGAGTATTTTTATTACCCTCTCAGACTGAAGAACAGACCCAGACATGGTGTTCCTCTTGAATCGCCAACTGGCTATGCTCGTCCCGCTCCAGCCTACCCTGGATGTCTCTTCTTTCCAGGCTTTGGTGACAGTCCCTGCCCTTTGCTAAAATACCAAGGATTTGAGGATTCGAGCTGGCATTACTCTGGTGATTCTAGGAGATGGCTCTTGTGTGCTCTACTTATAAAGGGACAACATTGTGTTTTGTAGGTTTGATAGCACTGACCCTCATCAGATGCTGGATGCCAGGCACGTGGAGATCCAGCAGATGGAATCCACCATGGCCTCCATTTCTGCATCTGCTAGCTTGTTTGAGGTCACCATCCCTGACTATAAGCAACTGAGGCAGTGCAGGAAGGAGGCGTGCCAGCTGAAGGAGCTCTGGGACACAATTGGGATGGTGACCTCCAGTATCCATGCCTGGGAGACCACCACGTGGATGGATGTCAACGTGGAGGCCATGGACTTGGAGTGCAAATGGTTTGCCAGGCACATCCGGCACCTCGACAAGGAGGTCAGGGCCTGGGATGCCTTCACAGGCCTGGAAAGCACCGTTTTGAACACCCTGACCTCCCTGAGGGCTGTGGCCGAACTGCAGAACCCGGCCATGCGGGAGCGGCACTGGAGGCAGCTGATGCAGGCCACGGGCGTGACCTTCACCATGGACGAGGGCACCACCCTGGCACACCTCCTGCAGCTTCGGCTCCACCACTTTGAGGACGAGGTCCGGGCCATCGTAGACAGAGCTGTGAAAGAGATGGGCATGGAGAAGGTCTTGAAGGAGCTGCAGACCACCTGGGTCCGCATGGAATTCCAGTACGAGCCCCACCCGCAGACCTACGTGCCTCTGCTGCGGTCCGACGAGGACCTCATCGAGGTTCTGGAGGATAACCAAGTCCAGCTTCAGAACCTGATGATGTCCAGGTACATTGCCTTCTTCCTGGAGGAAGTATCGGGCTGGCAGAAGAAGCTGTCCACTGCTGACGCCGTCATCTCCCTCTGGTTTGACGTGCAGCGCACATGGTCTCATCTAGAAAGTATATTCATCGGATCTGAAGATATCCGGGCTCAGCTGCCCCAGGTACCTGCTCCCTCTGTTCCCATCCCTGTATCAAGGGATGATCCCCCAGTTCCTGCATCCTCTAGACCTTTCCTTCTCTGCCTCCCTGCCTTGGCTTCACCCAGGGGCACCTCCAGTAAACATTGACCTTCCAAGCCACCAAAAGTCAGGCAGAGGAAAAGAGAGAAAGTGAAATGTATGCCAGCGAGTTTGTTCCTAATGTGTAGGAAAAAGAAAGGAGAACCTGGTTTTAAAACCAAAACCAAAAAAAGTGTACAGGAGAAAGGAGGTCAAAAATATGAGCTGCTCTTGGGGTGCTCCACACGTAATTACAGTGCAGGTATCGACTGGAAGCGAGCATCGTTTCCAGGCAAACTCAAGCTCCTTCTCTGCAGCGAGCTGTTCTGTAGTACTCGGGCCTGTGCCAGCAGGCTAAATACCAGTCTTCAGCTAAATACTAAATGAGGAATTCCGCTAAATATGCATTCTTCTCATTACTACCTTTCCTGTAGTTGCTTGCCCCTTGTAATTTGTCCTAATTAATGTGCATTAATGTACTTCCCCCCCCCAGTGGACTCTAATTCATTTAAAAAGAGATTTTCCAGACTTCTTCTGTGTCCCTCAGCACAGCAGCACAGCGAGTTCTCTGCTTACAAATTAGTTTGATTCCAAAATGTCATATGTTGTCCAGACCTTGTTTCAGAGTTAAAGCACATTCCATCAAAACATGATATTTTTCCAGCTCATCCCACAAATGCATATTTAGTGTAATAATGCACACTAAAGATTGTACATTTGCAATGAAAAATAACAGAAAATAATCCTGCTATAGCTATTGTCATTAAGCAAAATTGAATAAGCCAGATTTTATTAATCTCCAACGCTAATGATTGAAGAAGGGCAGGTTTAATGAGAAGGGGGTGTAGGTGGAGACTTTTGTACACATTTTGAAGGAGACATTTGAGAACTTTCAATTCAACATAATAAAGAATTCATATCATTAACTTCTCAGGTTTGTGTGTAAAACATATAAATACATTTATTTTCTTTGTATTAACAATATGGTAACAAAGACAACTCTGAAATGTAATAAATCAGTCATCATCTTACACCCTACCTAGTAAATATTTTCATTCATTATGAATATTTCCCAACTTTTTTTCACATATATACACGTTTTTACACAACTGCTCTCAGTGTAATTACAATTTTCTGTTCGGCTCTTTTCATTTGAACATTTATGTCAGATATTTCCGATACTTCTATAACCTTGATACTTTTTCATTTTTAATTGTCATAAGATATCTCACTGAGGAATCATAATTTACTTCACCTCACCCTCTTATTTTTAAATCTTCTTGGGAGAGAGGCCCAGATCACAGTGGTCCCAGCAGACTGGAGCCGGTGGCCCGGGTTTGAGTTGCAGGACCTTAGGGAAGTTACTTAAGTTCTCAGTGTCTTGGTTTTCTCATCTGTAAATTGGGACTAATACTAGTCCCTACTTCAAGAAGTTAAAGTAACGCACACAGCAATGCCATTATGATTGTTGTTATGTAATAATAGCCACACAAGCTCTCATCAGGTGCCAGGTGTTGGCCTAAAGTGCTTTGCATTATTATTGTCTCAGTCATTTCAACAACACTGTGAGGGTGTGTGCGTTTGGGGGGAATGATAATATCTAATTAACTTTGACATCATAGTAGCACATTTGCTGTGGAAACACTTTGGTTATATAAACTTTTGCTTGGACCCAGAAAGAACATTGGATCCACCATCTCCCTGACTTAGGAATTATGTATTTTATGCCAACAGTTCTCAAAGTGTGGTCTGGTGACCCCTGGGGGTGGTCCCTGAGACCTTTCCAGGGGATCCTCAACGTCAAAATTATCTTTATAATAATACTGATGGTATTTGCCTTTTTAACTCATTCTTCCATGAGCGTACAATGGAGTTTTCCAGAGGCTACATGATGTGATATCACAACAGAATGAATGTAGAAGCAGAGAAGAGAATCTGGCCATCTTCTAAGTTAGACATTAAACATATTTGCCAAAAAAAATGTGAAGTGATGCCACTTTTTCTCTAAGTTATATTGTTTAGGAGAATATAATTATTTTGGATAAAAATATGTTATTAACATAATGGGCTTATTATTGTTATTTTTTAAATGAATTGATAAATATTTTTAAAAATTTCTCAACTTTAGCTTCTAATATAGAATATACATGGATAGATATAATATTACCTACATAAACAATAGCTCTTTCCACTCCTCAGTAATTTTTACAAACATAAAGGGACTTCAAGACCAAAATGTTTGCGAACCACTGTTTCAAGCTAAAGGCGTTTCCTCCTTTGAGACTAATTTCTGTATTAGACAACTAGGAGCAGTTTCAAAAGCAGACTTAGTACATGAAGGTAGCTTCTTGAAATTGAGGGGGGTGGTAGTTTATTTTTTTCCACATTTTTATTTGCAGGATTCTAAAAGATTTGAAGGCATCGACACTGACTTTAAAGAGTTAGCTTATGATGCTCAGAAAACTCCAAACGTAGTGGAAGCCACCAACAAATCAGGTCTTTATGAAAAGTTGGAAGATATTCAGAGCAGGTGATGGTCGGTTTGCAGCCTCTTTTGTAATGTGTTTCCTTTCCCCGCTCTGTCTCTGAGATCCTTACCTTATTTAACTGCCCGAGTGAGAGAATATGTCTGATTGTGTACCTTGATTTGCCTGTGTGGTTGGGTAATACGGGGTGTTAATAGAGGTGTTTATTGTGATGTTTGCAAATACCTATACATGTTCCATGCATACATGATTTCTGCGTGTAATCCATAGGTCGCACTGGTTTTCATTTAGGTAACATCTATGTGCCTATGGATCTAGGCAAACCTAATTAGGAAATTCTTTGTGCCCGCAGACTGTACCTGTGTGAGAAGGCCCTGGCGGAGTACCTGGACACCAAAAGGCTTGCCTTCCCTAGGTTTTACTTTCTCTCCTCTTCTGACCTGTTAGACATCCTTTCCAACAGCACAGACCCGCAACAGGTAAGCTGGGGAAGTACCTGTAGAAACATTCAGAAGGACCAAGATGCTCCAGCAGGAGAGTTTCAGGTTCCCCGTCACGCCCCCTTAGGCAGTGTATGTATTTCAGACCTGTGTTGCCATCCTCATCATCCCTAACCTCAGAGCTTTCTTCATTTCCACCATTACTGCTTCTCAGGATGCCCGCCCCTCAGCCCATCAATGGCTTTTTTTTTTTTTTAACAGCTTTATTGGAGTATAATTGCTTTACATTGTTGTGTTAGTTGCTGCTGTATAACCAAGTGAATCAGCTATACATATACATATATCCCCATATCCCCTCCCTCTTGTGTCTCCCTCCCACCCTCCCTATCCCATCCCTCTAGGTGGTCACAAATCACCGAGCTGATCTCCCTGTGTTATGTAGCTGCTTCCCACTAGCTAGCTATTTTACATGTGGTAGTGTATATATGTCCATGCCACTCTCTCACTTCATCCCAGCTTACCATTCCACCTCCCTGTGTACTCAAGTCCATTCTCTACATCTGCGTCTTTATTCCTGTCCTGCCCCTAGGTTCTTCAGAACCTTTTTTTTTTTTTTTTTAGATTCCACATATATGCGTTAATATACGATATTTGTTTTTCTCTTTCTGACTTACTTCACTCTGTATGACAGACTCTAGGTTCATCCACCTCACTACAAATAACTCAGTTTTGTTTCTTTTTATGGCTGAGTAATATTCCATTGTATATATGTGCCACATCTTCTTTATCCATTCATCTGTTGATGGACACTTAGGTTGCTTCCATGTCCTGGCTATTGTAAATAGTGCTGCAATGAACATTGTGGTACATGACTCTTTTTGAATTATGGTTTTCTCAGGGTATACGTCCAGTAGTGGGATTGCTGGGTCATATAGTAGTTCTATTTTTAGTTTTTTAAGGAAGCTCCATACTGTTCTCCATAGTGGCTGTATCAATTTACATTCCCACCAACAGTGCAAGAGGGTTCCCTTTTCTCCACACCCTCCCCAGCATTTATCGTTCGTAGATTTTTTGATGATGACCATTCTGACTGGTGTGAGGTGATACCTCATTGTAGTTTTGATTTGCATTTCTCTAATTATTAGTGATATTGAGCATCCTTTCATGTGTTTGTTGGCAATCTGTATATCTTTTTTGGAGAGATGTCTATTTAGGTCTTCTGCCCATTTTTGGATTGGGTTGTTTTTTTGGTATTGAGCTGCATGAGCTGCTTGTATATTTTGGAGATTAATCCTTTGTCAGTTGCTTCATTGGCAAATAGTTTCTACCATTCTGAAGGTTGTCTTTTCGTCTTGTTTATGGTTTCCATAGCTGTGCAAAAGCTTTTAAGTTTCACTAGGTCCCATTTGTTTATTTTTGTTTTTATTTCCATTTCTCTAGGAGTTGGGTCAAAAAGGATCTTGCTGTGATTTATGTCATAGAGTGTTCTGCCTATGTTTTCCTCTAAGAGTTTTATAGTGTCTGGCCTTACATTTAGGTCTTTAATCCATTTTGAGTTTATTTTTGTGTATGGTGTTAGGGAGTGTTCTAATTTCATTCTTTTACATGTAGCTGTCCAGTTTTCCCAGCACCACTTATTGAAGAGGCTGTCTTTTCTCCATTGTATATCCTTGCCTCCTTTATCAAAGATAAGGTGACCATATGTGCGTGGGTTTATCTCTGGGCTTGCTATCCTGTTCCATTGATCTATATTTCTGTTTTTGTGCCACTACCATACTGTCTTGATTACTGTAGCTTTGTAGTATAGTCTGAAGTCAGAGAGCCTGATTCCTCCAGCTCCATTTTTCTTTCTCAAGATTGCTTTGGGTATTCGGGGTCTTTTGTGTTTCCATACAGATTGTGAAATTTTTTGTTCTAGTTCTGTGAAAAATGCCATTGGTAATTTGATAGGGATTGCATTGAATCTGTAGATTGCTTTGGGTAGTAGAGTCATTTTCACAATGTTGATTCTTCCAATCCAAGAACATGGTCTATCTCTCCATCTGTTTGTATCATTTTAATTTCTTTCATCAGTGTCTTATAGTTTTCTGCATACAGGTTTTTTGTCTCCTTAGGTAGGTTTATTCCTAGGTATTTTATTCTTTTTGTTGCAATGGTAAATGGGAGTGTTTTCTTAATTTCTGTTCCAGATATTTAATCATTAGTGTATAGGAGTGCAAGAGATTTCTGTGCATTAATTTTGTATCCTGCTACTCTACCAAATTCATTGATTAGCTCTAGTAGTTTTCTGGTAGCATTTTTAGGATTCTCTATGTATAGTATCATGTCATCTGCAAACAGTGACAATTTTACTTCTTCTTTTCTGATTTGGATTCCTTTTCTTTCTTTTTCTTCTCTGATTGCTGTGGCTAAAACTTCCAAAACTATGTTGAATAATAGTGGTGAGAGTGGACAACCTTGTCTTGTTCCTGATCTTAGAGGAAATGGTTTCAGTTTTTCACCATTGAGAATGATGTTGGCTGTGTATTTGTCATATATGGCCTTTATTATGTTGAGGTAGGTTCCCTCTATGCCTACTTTCTGGAGTGTTTTTATCATAAATGGGTGTTGAATTTTGTCAAAAGCTTCTTCTGCATCTATTGAGATGATTATTTGATTTTTATCCTTCAGTTTGTTAATATGGTGTATTACATTGATTGATTTGTGTTTATTGAAGAATCCTTGCATTCCTGGGATAAACCCCACTTGATCATGGTGTATGATCCTTTTAATGAGCTGCTGGATTCTGTTTGCTAGTATTTTGTTGAGGATTTTTGCATCTATGTTCATCAGTGATATTGGCCTATAGTTTTCTTTTTCTGTAACATCTGTGTCTGGTTTTGGTATCAGGGTGATGGTGGCCTCATAGAATGGGTTTGGGAGTGTTCCTCCCTCTGCTATATTTTGGAAGAGTTTGAGAAGGATAGATGTTAGCTGTTCTCTAAATGTTTGATAGAATTCGCCTGTGAAGCCATCTGGTCCTGGGCTTTTGTTTGTTGGAAGATTTTTAATCACAGTTTCAATTTCAGTGCTTGTGATTGGTCTGTTTATATTTTCTATGTCTTCCTGGTTCAGTCTCAGAATGTTGTGCTTTTCTAAGAATTTGTCCATTTCTTCCAGGTTGTCCATTTTATTGGTATATAGTTGTTTGTAGTAATCTCTCATGATCCTTTGTATTTCTGCAGAGTCAGTTGTTACTTCTCCTTTTTCATTTCTAATTCTGTTGATTTGAGTCTTCTCCCTTTTCTTCTTGATGAGTCTGGCTAATGGTTTATCAATTTTTTTTATCTTCTCAAAGAACCAGCTTTTAGGTTTATTGATCTTTGCTATCATTTCCTTCACTTCTTTTTCATTTATTTCTGATCTGATCTTTATGATTTCTTTCCTTCTGCTAACTTTGGGGTCTTTTTGTTCTTCTTTCTCTAATTGCTTTAGGTCTAAGGTTAGGTTGTTTATTTGAGGTTTCTCTTGTTTCTTCAGGTAGGATTGTATTGCTATAAACTTCCCTCTTAGAACTGCTTTTGCTGCATCCCATAGGTGTTGGGCTGTCGTGTTTTCATTGTCATTTGTTTCTAGGTATTGTTTGATTTCCTCTTTGATTTCTTCAGTGATCTCTTGGTTATTTAGTAGTGTATTGTTTAGCCTCCATGTGTTTGTATTTTTTACAGTTTTTTTCCTGTAATTGCTATCAGTCTCATAGCATTGTGGTCGGAAAAGATACTTGATATGATTTCAATTTTCTTAAATTTACCAAGACTTGATTTGTGACCCAAGATATGATCTATCCTGGAGAATGTTCCGTGAGCACTTGAGAAGAAAGTGTATTTTGTTGTTTTGGAATGGGGTGTCCTATGAATATCAATTAAGTCCATCTTGTTTAATGTATCATTTAAAGCTTGTGTTTCCTTATTTATTTTCATTTTGGATGATCTGTCCATTTGTGAAAGTGGGGTGTTAAAGTCCCCTACTATTACTGTGTTACTGTCGATTTCCCCTTTTATGGCTGTTAACATTTGCCTTATGTATTGAGGTGCTTCTATGTTGGATGCATAAATATTTACTATTGTTATATCTTCTTCTTGGATTGATCCCTTGATCATTATGTAGCGTCCTTCTTTGTCTCTTGTAATAGTCTTTAAAGTCATTGTGTCTGATGTGAGAATTGCTACTCCAGCTTTCTTTTGATTTCCATTTTAATGGAATATCTTTTTCCATCCCCTCACTTTCAGTCTGTATGTGTCCCTAGATCTGAAGTGGCTCTCTTGTAGACAGCATATATACAGGTCTTGTTTTTGTATCCATTCAGCAAGTCTGTGTCTTTTGGTGGGAGCATTTAATCCATTTACATTCAAGGTAATTATCGATATGTATGTTCCTATTACCATTTTCTTAATTGTTTTGGGTTTGTTATTGTAGATCTTTTCCTTGTCTTGTGTTTCCTGCCTAGAGAAGTTCCTTTAGCATTTTTTGTAAAGCTGGTTTTGTGGTGCTGAATTCTCTTAGCTTCTGCTTGTCTGTAAAGGTTTTCATTTCTCCGTCGAACCTGAATGAGATCCTTGCTGGGTAGAGCAATCTTGGTTGTAGGTTTTTCCCTTTCATCACTTTAAATATGTCCTGCCACTCCCTTCTGGCTTGCAGAGTTTCTGCTGAAAGATCAGCTGTTAACCTTATGGGGATTCCCTTGTATGTTATTTGTTGTTTTTTCCCTTGCTGTTTTTAATATTTTTTCTTTGTATTTAATTTTTGATAGTTTGATTAATATGTGTCTTGGTGTGTTTCTCCTTGGATTTATCCTGTATGGGACTCTCTGTGCTTCCTGGACTTGATTGACTATTTCCTTTCCCATATTAAGGAAGTTTTCAACTATAATCTCTTCAAATATTTTCTCAGACCCTTTCTTTTCCTCTTCTTCTTCTGGGACCCCTATAATTCGAATGTTGGTGAGTTTAATGTTGTCCCAGAGGTCTCTGAGACTGTCCTCAATTATTTTCATTCTTTTTTCTTTATTCTGCTCTGTGGTAGTTATTTCCACTATTTTATCTTCCAGGTCACTTAGTCACTCTTCTGCCTCAGTTATTCTGCTATTGATTCCTTCTAGAGAATTTTTAATTTCATTTATTGTGTTGTTCATCATTGTTTGTTTGCTCTTTAGTTCTTCTAGGTCCTTGTTAAACGTTTCTTGTGTTTTCTCCATTCTATTTCCAAGAATTTGGATCATCTTTACTATCATTACTCTGAATTCTTTTTCACCTAGACTGCCTATTTCCTCTTCATTTGTTTGGTCTGGTGGGTTTTTATCTTGCTCCTTCATCTGCTGCATATTTCTCTGTCTTCTCATTTTGCTTAACTTACTGTGTTTGGGGTCTCCTTTTGCAGGCTGCAGGTTCATAGTTCCCGTTGTCTCTGGTGTCTGCCCCCAGTGCCTAAGGTTGGTTCTGTGGGTTGTGTAGGATTCCTGGTAGAGGGGACTGGTGCCTGTGTTCTGGTGGATGAGGCTGTATCTTGTCTTTCTGGTGGGCAAGACCGCATCCGGTGGTGTGTTTTGGAGTGTCTGTGAACTTAGTATGATTTTAGGCAGCCTCTCTGCTAATGGGTGGGGTTGTGTTCCTGTCTTGCTAGTTGTTTGGCATGGGGTGTCCAGCACTGGAGCTTGCTGGTCATTGAGTGGAGCTGGGTCTTAGTGTTGAGACGGAGATCTCTGAGAGAGCTCTCGCCAATTGATATTACGTGGGGCTGGGAGGTCTCTGGTGGTCCAATGTCCTGAACTCGGCTCTCCCACCTCAGAGGCTCAGGCCTGCCACCTGGCCGGAGCACCAGACCCTGTCAGCCACACAGTCAGGCATAAGCAAGGCAAGGGAGATCCTGGGCGAGGGGTCCCACCAGGTCACGTAGACTCCTGGACTCTCTGATGTCCTTTTATTCCTTTGCACTTAGTCTAGTTTCACTTGCTCGTAGGGAGCCGTGTGAAAAGGCCTCGCAGCTGCTCCTCCAGACCGGAGTTCCCAAACTTTAGGCTTGATTTGTTTATTTAATTCGAGTGTCCATCCTTGACTCTGTTCCCATATGGAATGGATCTTGATCTTATATATCCTTTTCTTAATCCTCCTTGGAAATAGTGAAAAGAGAGTAATGTATCACTTCATTTCCAGCATAGAGTTCTCTGTCGAAAATCAGCAGTTCACACATCAGAAATCTCACCTTGCCAAAACCTTTGTGCAGTTTACCACAGAGTCCCATCAGTGGCTTTTACTCTCTAGAGTTGGAGAAGCTTTGAGGATGGCAAAATGGAAGGGGCTAAGCCTTTAAAGAGAATGCCTTTGATGTGCTTCTGAAGAGAGATGCAGTAAATAGTGGTCAAAAGTAATAGCTAGGATTTCCATGGAAAGATAAGATTGAGAGTTGTATTAATGGGACATTGGGGTGGTTTATGTGAATGTATATGAGGAACCCAAAATTTGGGGTTCTAGCCCTTGATTCTAGCCACTAATCAGCCATCTAGTCTTGGGTATATCACTTCTTTGTGACAAACCTGACTCATATGTAAAATAGAAGCCTACTGTGTTACAATTTTTTAAAATATTAAAGTACCTGTCTTTGTCTGTCTGACTTATCTCACATGGCATTATACCCTCCAGGTCCGTCCATGTTCTTGCAAATGGCAAGATTTCATTCTTCTTTATGGCTGAGTAATATTACATTGTAGATGTATACCACATCTTCTTTATCCATTCATCTGTTTTTATGTATATGTGGAATCTAAAAAACAAAACAAATGAACAAATATGTAACAAAATAAAAACAGACTCACAGATACAAGGGACAAACTAGTGGTTGCCAGAGGAGGGAGGGGGTAGGGGGATGGGTGAAATAGATGAAAGGGATGAAGAGGTACAAAATACCAGTTACAGAATAAATAAGTCACAGGGGTATAATGTACAACACAGGGAATATAGTCAGTAATATTAAAATAACTTTGTATGGTACATTATCCATAAACATATGGAATCACTATGTTGTACATCTGAAACTGATACAATATTGTAAGTCAACTATATGTCAATAAACAAAAAAGAAGTAAACTATATACATACATACATATGTGTGTGTGTGTGTGTGTGTATCCTAATGGATACACTGTTGGCATTTTGAGCTGTAGGCAGTGGTTCTCCAACTTGAAAGTGCATCAGAATCACCCAGAAGGCTTATTAAAATACAGATTCCTAGACCCCATCCCCAGAGTCTCTGACTCGTAGGTCTGGCTGGGGCTGGA
Organism: Balaenoptera acutorostrata; assembly: GCF_949987535.1. Classification (NCBI taxonomy): domain Eukaryota; kingdom Metazoa; phylum Chordata; class Mammalia; order Artiodactyla; family Balaenopteridae; genus Balaenoptera; species Balaenoptera acutorostrata. The sequence goes on along the minus strand of NC_080083.1, from coordinate 5,842,504 downwards.
GAATTTGCATTTCCAAGGATTTCTTCCCAAGTGTTTTGAGGACCACACTTTGAGAACCACTGCTAGAGAACAGAGAGTCTGAGTCTCAAAATGATGGACAGGAAGGAAGGATGATGTCTGTACTGTATGATCTTTTAGCTTCCCTCTGTTCTCACCCAGAGAAGAGCTCAAGACTTGTTTGTAGTTCTCTTATTTTCCTTTAGACTGAGGATATAAAGTCAAAACTGTGATCAGGAGTCACTTATGAGTTCTTTTCCACCTTCAGTGTGACTTTGTTACTCATTTGATGTATAGTTGGGTTCATTCCTTCCTTTTTGCTTTCTGTTTTGGGGGTTTCCCATCCTTGTTGGTTTAATTGTTTGAATACATAGAATTCTAAGAAGCTATGCACAAAGATATGTGAGACGTGTCATTCCTTCCAGGTCATCACTACCTCCCCTCCTCCCACTGTAGGTAACCAATTCCACTAGTTTCTGGTTTATCTTTCCTATGTTTATCTTTGCAAAAATAAGCAGATGTGCATTTACATTTGTACATGTGCGTTTTCTTATTTCCCCTCCTTTCTTACACAACTGGTAGCATGCTCTATATACTTATTTGCAGTTTGCTTTTTTTTTCATCGTTATATATCCTTGAAATCATTCCATGTCACTCCGTATCAATTCAAAGTTCTCTCTCTCATTTTTTTTTGTATCTGTTTCATACTCCATGGACTAATATACCATCGTTTGGCCATATGTTGTCTATACTATTTTGCAATTACAAATAATTTTAGGCTTTGTCTTGTTGGAGGTCTGTCTTTCAGGTAAATCCCTAGAAGTGATGTTGCTGGGTCAAAGGGTGAATGCATATGTGGTCTTATTAGATCCTGCCATATTTCCCCACAAAGGAGTTACATTGTCTTGCATCACCACCAGCAATGGATGAGAGCTTCTCCAACAGAGCCAAAAGATGACACCCATGCCTAAGTTTTCTCTTTGTCATTACCTTTCTTATTGAAATGATGTTTTTGGTTTGTTGGTAAGAAACAGGTACTAAAAAGAGGTCGTCACTGATCGTTAAAGCCCTTCTTTTATTCTAGTTGAAGTGTTTCCAAAGTAGCCCAGACATGGTGGAGTTGAAATATTTATTACATTGGCATTCTGTTTCATAACTGTATTTTCATTAATCCTTATATAGGAGGGTTTAAAGATCATTGCCAGATCTTTTATACCTTTTATACATGGTATATCACTCTTAAATATTTATTTTTATTTATTTTTCACATGGTTTGAGTAAATCTTTAAGTAGCCCTTCCCTATGCCCTGCCCCAAAAGATGAAGCATGCCAGAATAATTCCCAATTCCTCCTATATCTGTGACTCTGTAGTTTTCACACCTGAGTGATTGAATGGTTGGATTTGTAAGTCGTGGGTCACAGAAATTTCCATTCAAATCCCTGAAGACATAGCTCTGCTGTTTCCTGTTACAAAGAAGTCATCTCTGGCCTACCTAGCCTTTGTAGGTAGCCCAATTTCTTTCCATTTGGATCTCTGTAGAGATCAAAATTTAAATTAAATTTTAATTTTTGAAAATTTCTGTATGTTTGGATACTTGTTAATTTTTCTAACACATGATGAGGTTTTTTTCCTCTCTGAAAACTGGGGCTTTCACTGTCTTGGAAAAGTTTTCTTTCAGGATGCTTTCACATAATATTTCTATTCCAGTTTTGTGGATAATTCTTTCTCTCAGATTCATCATATTTCCATAAGTTGAGATTATCATCTTCATATATTCATACATATTTGCATATATTCATACACATGTTTCTCTCTTAGTCCTCTTCCTTGGCATTCTTCCATAGTTTCTCAAGTTTATCCACCATATTTAACTTGTGTGTGTTTATTTGGTCCTTATGTATTGCTAACATTGTTATAAACTGTGCTGTGTCCTTTGTTTGTTTCTTTATTTTTCTACCTCTACCAATTCTTCTTATCTTCCACCTCATATTTTACAGAGTTCATGTTTCTTTTGTTTAATTGAAAACTAAACAAAGTGATACTTTTCATCACTACTTCTGTTTCCTTTATTAAAGCTTTTAATATATACACTCTTACTGTACCTCTTGAGTCCAGCTTTCTCCTTCTTTTAAGTTGTGGGATAATTTCACGGATGTCATCTTAGTTGTGGTTGTTGCTTTAATCCACTACTTGTTCTTGGATAAAGAAAAGTCCATCCCATCACAATATTTGTCCCAAGTCACTGTAGGTGGGATCTTGTCCAGTACCTTCACAGTTTACTTCAATACTCTTAGAATTTTTCCTCTCATCTCATAAGCTTAGAGAGCTCATTGCTGTAAATGTAAGGGTTACAAGTCAGGGTACCAGTAGGCCCTTGTATTTCAAAAAACTCTACTGGGGGCAGCTTTCTGTTTGTTGTTTCTTCTTCACCTGCTGTTCCTCTCACCTCAGGACCACAATGTGGCTCTGTCTAGCATCCTTCCTAGAATTACTGCCCAAGGCATCACTGTGAAGAGCCTCTGTATCATGAGATGCTGTGCTAGGAAGAAGCTCCAGTACAACCAGGCTCTCTGCTTGGTGTGAGCATGCTGGCCCTACTCTGGACCCTCCCGAGGATGGTCTGCTGCACCAGAGTGGTTCCTACAACTGAGTGACTTCTTCCACAGGCCACTGTCACCACTGCCCTTGACCCTCCAGATTTGGGCATGTTAGCAGTCTTCTGCAGAGTATCCTGTGCCTATCCCTTGCAGCACAGTAGTATTTTCTTAGGAAGAAGGCTTATGAATTAGCTGTCACTTTTTGTTCCAATCTGTTCCCATCTGTTCCCATCTACAGTAGATCAAGCAGAAATTAATCAGACTTTTTTGGCTTCATCCGTTTGTAGCTAATGCGTGATGCCCACCAGGTCTATGTTCCTTTTATCCAATCCAGCTGGCTCCCATTCTCACATCCCCATCATTCCCTAGCTTCCTTCTAAATGTTCTGTACCCAGCACTCTAGTGGTTGTCGCATGGTAGCCCTCTAAGCAATAATAAGTAACTTCCCGGACATGCTCTCCACTCTGTTGGCATGGTTTCCTTCATAGGTTCAACGCCACCTTTCCAAACTCTTTGACAATATGGCCAAGATGCAGTTCCAGCTGGACGCCAGTGAGAAACCTACCAAGATCAGTCTTGGCATGTACAGCAAGGAAGAAGAGTATGTGGCCTTCAGTGAGCCCTGTGACTGCAGTGGGCAGGTAACGTATGCCTTTCTCTCTCAAGTGTCTGCATTCAGGCATCAGCCTTTGTGACCTTGGGCCGGAACTGCTGTCTGTGCCCTGGGACTGCCAGTTCCCTTGACTTGAACCAATGTTGGAGCAGCTTCCAGTGTCCGCTTTCCTCTCTCTGGGAAGGACACATGTCAGTATCCATATATCTTCCTTAACCAAAGACCTGTGCAGAGAGGAATAAAATGCACATAAACAATTACCTGAGTCAAAGAGAGAAGGATTTTAAAACGATTAGCAGCACCAGGAGACTTTAGCATAACAAGCCCTGGAGCACCCCACAGGGGAATGTAGGACACTGACACCTTCCCCGGGAGAAAACGCCCTCTGAAATCAACCATATTCCTGAGCGATCACTTCTCTGTACAATACACCTCTCACAGCTCTACCCTGTGGAGAGCCCACCACCGCCCTTCTCCAGAAACTACCACCTCCAAATCTCCCAGGTACAATTCAAGAAACACAAAACATGAGACCATTCTCTCCTTAAACCTCCTTCCATCTTTCACCATCACCGCTAAAGGATAAGCGCTACTTTGTTCACTATCCTAAATGATCCAACAAAGCATTGTCCCTGGGGTTCTAATCCAGTCCAGAGTAACACCTGGAGAAAAGATCTTTTCAGAGTTCCACCTTCATCCACGTGTATCTTGGAAAGCAATTCTCGTACTTGAAAATAGTCACACATTCTCAGTTTTATGAAAGGGACCTTGGGGTTTGACTCAAACCTTGTCTGTTCTTTTTGTAGACCCAGAAAGCATTTAGTTGGAAAATATAATCCTGGCCTTTGGCTCCATACTCAGCGTGGACAAGGTCACGAGAATCCACTGACTTATTTACACCCAGCTCAACTCAGATTAAGATTTCCTCATGAGAACTCTGGGCGGCAGCCCCACATCCCCTGAACCTACTCCTCCGCCCAGTGGGCTCACGTGGGCATATCCCCCCTGTTGTTAATTGAGCCCCATCCTGCGTTACACAAACGAACTGGCTCCCTGTGCCTTCTGGCGGCTGTTTGGGGTTGTCCATCGTGCCTGGGCTCATTTTCTTCACTCCCTCAGGCTGAGTGAAGTGTATCACTGAGCACATCTTAGGAACCCAGCGTCTAACCCCGAGTTCTTCTTCCAGGTAGAAATATGGCTGAACCATGTGCTTGCTCACATGAAGGCCACCGTGAGGCACGAGATGACAGAAGGCATAACTGCCTATGAAGAGAAGCCGAGGGAGCAGTGGCTCTTTGACTATCCAGCTCAGGTATTCTCCGAAGCGGGACCTCTGTGGGCCCCCACCCTCTGCTTGCTCTCTTCCTCAATGACCTCCATCAGCCTCCTGGGGCTGCCAGACTCACTCATGCTTCAGGGTCAGGAGAGGCTGGTCTGGAAGGGGTCAGCAGGAGGGACCAGGGGAACTGTCAGCCGCGACGCAATCCAACCCCTACCTTGGAGAATTAAGGGTCGTCCATTTTTACTCCATTGGCTACAGTAGGGAGAAAACGTAAACAGTTCAGCTCACTGAGCCAGCCCACTTTGTATGTGCCAAGCTGTTTGCTGAGTGCAGGAGACACCAGCCAGAGGCATGACAATGTAACCCTGCCCTGCTGGGGCTTACAGACTGGCGTGGAAGTCAATCAGCTACAAGTGGGACCTGGTGTGACAATAAAGGAGGCTCAGGGTCTTCTGGGAGCCTGTAGCTGGTTAGCAGGGTCTGGGGATCACCCTCCTGAGGATATGATGCCTAAGCTGAGGTTTGAAACACGTGAAAGATGGAGGGAAAGAGCAACGAAGCGTGGGTAAGAGTACAGGCGAAGGCTCAGAAGCAAGGGAGAGTGTAATGTGTTTGAGGCCTGAGTGTGGTGGAAGCAGGAGTTAGGGGAAGAGGGAGCAAGAGGTGGCAGGTGGGTTCTGGAGAGGAAACTAGAAGACAGCGCTTGTTGACCACGTTTGGGAGTCTCATCTGATTCCAGGATATATCTAAATCCTTCACCGGGCTCTCAGGAGGGTAACAAGAGAAAGAGGAGAGTTAATGAGGCTATTTTTAATGACTCTGGCTGCAATCCACCACTCCTCCCTCCCCTGTTAATGGCTAGTACTAGTGTTGGTTTGGTTTATTTGGGGTTACAGATATTTGATGGTAATTGAAGCCCGAGGAGTAGATAAGATTGCCCTTGGAAAATATGCAGACTGAGATGAGGGTGCAGAACAAACCCTTGAGCATTATTCAAAGGCTGAGTAGGCAAGGAGAAGGCAGTAGAGCAGAATGAGAAACAACCTTTTCTGATGGAAGGAACACCAAGGAATGGTAGTCATGGAAACCAAAAGAGGGAGTGTTGATAGCGGGTAAGAGGTCAGTCACACCACACACATCTAAGAGATCAAGCAAAATAAAGAGGCTAACGTACGTCCATGGACTTGGTGAGGCCATTTCAGTGGAGTGGTAGAGAAGAGACCACACTGCAGGAGGTTGAGAAATGACAAAAAGATGGGAAAATGTTGACAGCGAGTGTAGACAGAGAAGAGAAACAAGCCAGGGCTGCAGAAGGAAGAGGTATTGTTTTAACAGTGTAATTGGCACACCACGTTCAAACCATCCCAGCAAGAGCACACTGCAGGAGGGACTTCTTTAACAAAAACCGATACGTCTAAATCCAAAGGCAAAAACTAATAAATTAGGGAATGGTACTCGTTACTACAACAGGATTCTCTACTTCACAAAGGGAATAATTCCCACCAGGATTCCTTGTTTACTTGAATCAGCATTTTGTGGCAGGAAAATGTGTTGCCTCCTGCTATTGTGACAGACATCATCTAGAGCAGTGTCTCCCGAACCAAGTGGTACCGCATCTCCACCATGGATAATCAAAATTATGCGTTTTCCTTATTAAGTTTCTCAGCAAAGAAATGTGCACTTAAATCGCTTTTTTCCATTTATTTATTTTGAATCTCTGAAGACTACAAATCATATTGACCACGTTGAATTTCAGTGGAATTCGCCCTGACCTTCAAGAGTAGGCCTTTCAAAGTTATAGTTTTAAAGAGATACAAAAAAATGTAGTGAAAGTATTACGGGCAAGAAAAAATACGCCACACGTGATCAGCAATGGCTCACTAAACTAGAATACTCCAACCATGAGAGGTTCCAGAAGAACAGAGCAAAGACTGAGTATCGTTGAGGTGTTCAGTCAACACTTTGTTATCCTCCCAAGCACAGGAAAGACGCTGTGGCCTGTGAAGCAAAAGCAGAAAGATCAGTGTACCAATTTCTAAAAGCCACTGGCATTGACCAGCATGAGCCTTTGGTTGTTCTCAACCAAATGATATGTTTTCCAAGAGCAGAAAGCACTTTCCCCACTTGTGTTGTGCCCACTTCACACCTCCAAGCCCTTAGAGGCATGTGTTCAAAGAGACAGTGCTGGTGGAAGAGGGAGGGAAGGGGTGTCCGTCCTCCACAGAATGACATTCTCAGCCCGTGCTGTGTGGGGACTGGGCTGGTTTGGGAGACAGTCCTGGTAATAGCTTTACTAAGTGACTCTTGGTGCCCCAGGTGGCCCTGACCTGCACTCAGATCTGGTGGACCACAGAGGTGGGCATGGCATTTGCCAGGCTGGAGGAAGGCTACGAGAATGCCATGAAGGACTATTACAAGAAACAAGTGGCCCAGCTCAAAACCCTCATCACCATGCTGATTGGCCAGCTCTCCAGCGGGGACCGGCAGAAGGTCATGACCATATGCACCATCGATGTCCATGCCCGGGACGTGGTGGCCAAGATGATCGCTCAGAAGGTGAGTTCCAGACTCTCAGGAGTGTCGCTCTTCTGGGCACCTACACCGTGAATATTGAGGTTAGGGAGAAACACAGGGGCTCCAAACTCTGCACCAGCCAGGGAACTGGGAGAGGATCATGGTGGCTGCTCGTACCTTTAAAACCCGAGCAAAACAGCGTCATCTGAGCGGCTCATGCTTACTGTGCTGTGGTGGGCAGCATACTGCTCTCCTGACCGGTACACAACACCCAACACCCAGGTCATCCAGAGCCCTGTGAATCCTGTGGCCGCGGGGCCGCCTGCTGCCTATTGCACCCTGCGATTCACCCACCTCCTCTGCCATGCTTTCTCTAGGTGGACAACGCCCAGGCTTTCCTCTGGCTGTCCCAGCTGCGGCATCGCTGGGATGACGAGGCCAAACACTGCTTTGCCAACATCTGTGATGCCCAGTTTCTGTACTCCTATGAGTACCTGGGAAATACACCTCGCCTGGTGATCACGCCTTTGACAGACAGGTGAGCACTGGAGTCAGCCACTGACAGAGAACCCTCCTGCTGTTTGGCTCACACCATCCAATGACCACCCAGTGTCACTTGCTATTTGTCCACAGAGCTGCAGGGGGAGGGCCAGACATAACCCAACAGAGGTAAAATAGAACTGAAAGGGTGTAGGGCAGAGCCCGTATCAGAGCAAACCCCAGAGCAAATCGATGAGCCATGACTTTTTGAGGAATGACTAGGCAGTCCTACACACCTGGATTCTCATTCCAGCTGTGACACATACCAGCTGTTTGACCATGAAAACCTTGACATGATTCTCGGTTTATTCATCCATGAAATGGAGGTAGTAACTCCCACTTGAAGTGAATTTTGTAAGGATAAAAAACAGGAATGCTTGTTAAGGAGTTCAGGGTGTAATAAGTGCTCAGTAAATAATTCCTATGACTATTTTCTTATCAATCAACTGGCACATTTATTTAGCACCTCTCACTTTGGGAATACAAAGATGAGAGCAAGGTCCCTACCATTCAGGAGCTTACAATTTCTTTTACCATACTCTCTGCCATTCATATTCGTTATAAATGAATTCATGCCAGACCCTGAACTAGTCACTGGGAATACGAAGATGACTAAAAGTTAAACTCCACTTCTATTGAGGGAAATAGGACATGTAGAAAAAAATTCACAAACATACACCACACACACAGCAATAACCCTATGGATCCCCTGTTTATCCTCTTCCTAACATTTCCCACATTCTGAAATGAACTTGCCTTCTTGCTTATTGGTGGCAGTCCCCTTTGGAATGTAGACTTTTTTGCTCTCAGGGGCCTTTGTCTGTCTTGTTTGTTGCTATTATCACCAGTACCTAGTAGATGTTGAATTATTATCCATCGATGAATGAAGGGTGGTTGATTATTGTGAAAATGACAGAATCAGGAAGGGGAGGTCGGTTCGGAGGAGGGATCCACACAGGACTCCGCCTGTGCCTTGGCTCCCAGAGAAGCAGCAGCAGCCGCTACGCTGTCTCCTGCTCTAGCTGGGCACCACCCTGCTCGCTGCCCCAGCTGAGCACGAAAGGCAGACAGCGTAGGTTCAGAGGGATGCAGGTCCCTCTGCAGCTGGAACAGTAAAGGCTGCAGCACCTCTGGGGCTTTGGGCATCTCGGGCTTTTACCCGGGCTTTCCTGGGTCATGATCAGTTGGAGGGGCTCCTTTCACAGTGGGTTCAGGGAAAAGTTTTCCCACCTCAAGCTTCATTCACAGGGGGCCCTCTCATGTGCTCTTTGTCTTTACGATGATTCTCAGCAGCACAGCTGTCCTAAACAGGAAGGGCTTTGGGAAGAGTGTTCTCTTTGGCAGTGAGTTTTTCTGCCTGCCTTGGACTTGGAGCTAATAGTTTTGGAATTTATATCGCTCGAAACAGAATAATGAAGCCATTATATATTTGAGCAACTTGGTTAATGTCTGTCTCTCACTGTGACTGTGTGTTCCATGAAAACATTGACTTTGATTTGCTCACTGCTCTGCCCCAGGACCCAGCACCGTGTCCAGCAAATAATAGGCATTCACGAAATACTTGTGTAAAAGCAGGGAAATGACTTCTGAGATTTGGAGTAGTGTGCCCAGCTTCCCAGACCATTCAAAATATTTCCTTCCTACCCACAGGCACACCAGACATTATCATTCCAAGAGATAAAAAATACAGCACTGTCTTTTCCCTGGGTCTTCATACCTTCCCAGGAGTTGAAGAAGATAATTACCTCTTTTGGATTTAGAGGTCTCTAGTACTCTAATGCCAAATACCTAATAGAGGAAAAGGGTAAAGTTTTGACAGTGAATTATTTCTAAAATAGGCATTTATCACCTCTCATATGAAAGGATGCAAATAGGAACTTGCAAGAAAGATTTGCTGCAAAGAATGGCGAATACTATTCAGACCTTGACCTTGTTTTGCACATGAGATACTTTTCTGACAAAGTAGTATATAGTGAATATTTATATGGTGAATTCCATTTTCTCATTGACTTCCATTATTATCTCAAGAAATGTTTTGCCCAGAAAGAAATTGACCTCAACACAGAAAATCACATTTTAAAGAGCATTCGGCTTTTGCTGGTGTGTAGCTTAGTACGTTTAATTCTCTTCTGCCAGAGGAATTAATCAAATGGACAATTTATCCATACAACCTCTGCACATTCATTAAAAGAACAGCCGCATTACAGTACGTCCGACTGATTATGCCTTTTTCTTTGGAATTTCCCACTGCCTGGATGGGACCTGAATGTATAAGTAGGTACAATGGCTCAGCCATTGTCACAGGACTTTGGCACACTGCTAAGTTGAAGGACTAAATGGAGATACTTTTTCAGGCTGAACAAAAGCCATTCTCCTAAGTTGTTTCTTAACCTGTGGATGGTCTCCTCCCCCTTTACCCCCCTTCCCTCATGTTTGCATACAAACACCCCTTTCAGCCCCGTACTGAAGTACTGTTTTAATCAACAGCTTATCAATTTTGAGTACCTCTTAATTTCTCAGGCACTACTGCAAGTGGGTGAGATATAATTGATGCAAGAGTCTTTGAGGGTGATTTGCTGGGTAGGACACAACTTGCAAAGTCATACACTTTCTTTTTAAGTTTTTTTAATTGAAATATAGTTGACCTACAGTGCTATATTAATTTCGGGTATACAGGATAGTGATTCAATGTTTTTATAGATTATACTCCATTTAAAGTTATTATAAAATATTGGTTGTATTTCCTGTGCTGTACATTACATCCTTGTATCTTATTTATTTTATGCCTAAGAGTTCATACTTTTTAAATCCCCTTCCCCTATCTTATCCCTCTCTCCAGTCCTCTCCCCAGCGGTAACCACTGGTTTGTTCTCTGTATCTGTGAGTCTGTTTTGTTGTATTCATTCATTTTATTTTCTGGATTCCACATATAAGTGAAAACATACAGTATTTGTCTTTCTCAGTTTGACTTCACTAAGCGTAATACCCTCCAAGACCATCCATATTGTTGCAAATGGCAAAATTTCATTCTTTTAAAAGCTTTTGCACGGTGAAGGAAACCATCAACAAAACAAAAAGACAACCTGCTAAATGGGAGAAGATATTTGCAAATGATATGTCTGAGAAGGGGTTAATATCCAAAATATATAAAAGAGCTCATACAACTCCATCAAAAAACAATCTGATTTTAAAATGTGCAGGAGACCTGAACAGACATTTTTCCAAAGAAGACATACACATGGCCAACAGGCACATGAAAAGATTCTCAACATCACTAATCATTAGGGAAATGCAAATCAAAACCACAATGAGATATCACTTCACACCTGTTGGAATAACTATCATAAAAAGACAACAAATAATAAATGTTGGTGAGGATGTGGAGAAAAGGGAACCCTAGTTCACTGTTGGTGGGAATGTAAATTGGTGCAGCCACTATGGAAAACAGTATGGAGGTTCCTCAGAGAATTAAAAATAGGACTACCATATGATCCAGCAATTCTTTTTAAGTTTTTATCTGATATTTTAATTGAAAAACTTAGTAATCTGTAAACAAAGAAAATAAGTTACCAGGAATAACCGTTGTTAATATTCAGTCTGTTTCCTTCTCATGTAGATTTTGAAAAAATGAAATTGCAGCCATATGCTGTATATAAAATATCATAGACTTTTTCATGTAACAATATATCATGTGTATACTCTCTAAATGTTCTTCTAAACGCCTCTTATAGCTGGATTATCTTCTATTTACAAGTATCCCATAGTTTATGTAACATAACCACATTATGGGCCATTTAAGTTGTATCTAAGCTCTTACTGCTAAAAATAAAGCTGCTGTGAACTCACATATATATAAATTTTTACTATATTTCTCATTATTTCCCCAGGAGGGATTCCAAGAAGCAGGACAATTAGATGATACATACTTTCAAGTTATTCTTTTTTTTTTTTAATTTTATTTTTTTATTTTTGGCTGCGTTGGGTCTTCGTTGCTGCATGCGGGCTTTCTCTGTTTGCGGCGAGTGGGGGCTACTCTTCGTTGCGCTGTGCGGGTTTCTCATTGCATGGCTTCTCTTGTTGCGGAGCACGGGCTCTAGGCGTGTGGGCTCAGTAGTTGTGGCACGCGGGCTTGGTAGTTGTGGCTCGCGGGCTCTAGAGCGCAGGCTCAGTAGTTGTGGCACATGGGCTTAGTTGCTCCGCGGCATGTGGGATCTTCCCGGACCAGGGCTCGAACCCTTGTCACCTGCATTGGCAGGCAGATTCTTAACCAGTGCGCCACCAGGGAAGCCCTCAAGTTATTCTTAAAAAAGGTATTGTTCCCACTGTCACTAGCAGTTTATGAGGTGGTCATCTCACAATATCCTTACCAGCATTAAGTATTATTGTTTAAAATATTATTAACTTTATAAGTCAAAATGGTATCTCATTTGGATCTTGATGTTCTTAATTACTCACAGGCTTGAGCATTTTATGTGTTTATTGGCTGTTAGATTTCCTTCTCCTGTGAATTTGTTGTTATTATCATTGCCCATTTTATTACTTTTACACTTAGCAAGTTCCTGCCCATTTTAAGATCAGTTTAATATTCACCTGTATTTTATTATAGTTTATGTTATTTTACTTTTTCCTTTAACCTTTTTTAATTCTTTGGTAAACTTTTTGACTACTGAGTAAAGCGAATGTTTTCATCAAAACATTTTTGTAAAAAAAAAAACAAAAAAAAAACCGCACATTTTTGGTTACAAGTGATAGAAGCCTAACTTAACTTGAACTAACTCAAACTAACTTAAACAGAAAGAGGACTTGTTAACTCAGACTTCTGGGGAAGGAGTCCAGCTTGCTGCAGTGAAACCAGCTTTCGGGCCTGAACAGGCAGCTATCAGGGCTTTGCTGTCTTCTGAGAGCTGATTTCTTTCTTGCATTATTTTTCTTTGGCTGGAAAGATGGCCCACACCTGATCCAGGAGGAAGAGAGACCCTCTCTTTCCCAGCACCATATGTCAGATTCCTTAAAGGGACCCTGATTGGTCCTGTTTGGATCATGTGCCCGTCTCTGAGCCAGTCACTGCGAACAGTGAGATGGGGTATTTTGCTCAGGCCGAGCCTTGTGCCCAGCCCTTGTGGGACAGATTTTTTTTTTTTTTTTAATAAATTAATTTTACTTATTTATTTTTGGCTGCGTTGGGTCTTCGTTGCTGTGTGAGGGCTTTCTCTAGTTGCGGCGAGCGGGGGCTACTCTTCCTTGTTCATGGGCTTCTCATTGCAGTGGCTTCTCTTGTTGCGGAGCACGGGCTCTAGGTACGCGAACTTCAGTAGTTGTGGCTCACAGGCTCAGTAGTTGTGGCTCATGGGCTCTAGAGCGCAGGCTCAGTAGTTGTGGCACACGGGCTTAGTTGCTCCATGGCATGTTGGATCTTCCCAGACCAGGGCTCAAACCTGTGTCCCCTGCATTGGCAAGTGGCTTCTGGGAAGGTGGGAAATACTTTGATTGACAGCCCCATGGGAATACTCTGTAGAGGAGAGATGGCTTCCCAAAGTGTGGAGTCCTGGGAAAGGAAAACCCATAGAAACTATGTTAGGGTGTATATAATTAAATTTGTTGTTGTTGTTGTTTCTAAGTAGTCAATAGGCCCAGCACATGAGTTATGGGTCCTTTCCCTCACTGGTTTGTGATGTTTGCTCAACCATATTCAGTTTTGAGTCTATCAAACTGCTTCAAAGTATCTATTCTTATTCTGTTTCATCAGTATATTAATCCATCTATATGCAATGCTCTTTAAGGATTGTAGCTTTATTGTGAGTGGTAATATTTTTATAGTGAAGGTCTGTATCATCCATTTTCATTTTCCTTTCCTTTTTTTTTTTAAGTTCTTCTGTTTCTTCTTTCAAATGAGCTTTCATCATTTTGTTAAGTTCTAAAATATAAATTATTAGGGTTTTGATTGGTGAGCCTTAAAACCTTCAAATTAATTTTGAAAGAATGGCCAGGCCATCTTTATAATATGTGATTCGTTTTTCTTTGTTCATACCTTCAATCGTGTTTCTCAGAAAAGTTTATAAGTATCTTCATATAGGTTTTGAGTGTTTCTTATTGTTATCTCTATGTAGTTTTTAATTTTTTTGTTCCTATATAAGATTGTTTCTTCATTTTATATATATATATTTTTGTTTTGTTTTGTTTTTTGTGGGGGGCTTTTTGGCCGTGCCCCACAGCGTGCGGGATCTTAGTTCCCTGACCAGTGATTGAACCTGTGCCCCCTGCAGTGGAAGCACGGAGTCTTAACCACTGGACTGCCAGGGAAGTCCCTGTGTATATATATTTTAAAACAACTTTATTGAGCTTTATTTTATGTCAAAAATTTCATCCATTCCAAGTGTACAATTCAATGATTGTTAGTAACTTTATCAAGTAGTGTAACCATCACCATAAATCAATTTTGCGACATTTTTATGCCCCTCAGTAAGATCCCTCATGCCCATTTGTAGTTGATCCTCACTCCCAGCCCCAGCCCTGGTCAACCACTAATCTACTTTCTGTCTCTATAAACTTGCCTATTCCGGACATTTCTTATAAATGGAACAATACAACATGTGGTCTCTTGTGTCTGACTTGTTTCATTTTGCATAATGTTTTGGGGTTCATCCATGATAGAACATGTGTCAGTAGTTTGTTACTTATTATTTCTGAATAATATTCCATTTTACAGATATGACACATTTTGTCTATCTAGTCATCTTAGGTAATTTTCAGTTTGGGGCTATTATAAACAATGCTGCTGTGAACATTTGCTTGCAAGTCTTTGCGTGGATGTACATTTTCATTTCTTTTGGGTGTATACCTAGGAGAGGAATTGCTGGGTAGTACAGCAGTTTTATGTTTAACTTTTTGATAAACTGCCAAATTATTTTCCAAAGTGGCTGGATTGTCTTATATCCCCACCAGCAATGTATGAGGCTTCCCATTTCTCCACATCCTTGACATTTATTATTATCTGTCTTATTCTTATTTATTGTAGCCATTCTAGTGGATGTGAAGTAGCATCTCATTTGAGTTTTAATTTGCGTTTCTGTAATAATGTTATTGAGCATATTTTCATGTGCTTGTTGGCCATTTATATATCTTCTTTGGCATCATTTCTGTTCATATCTTTTATCTATTTTTTGATTGATCTGTTTGTACTCCTTTTTGAGTTCTAAGACTTCTTTGTACATTCCGGACATATTGCATATATGTTACAAATATTTTATCCCAGCCTGTTGTTTATCTTTTCATTTTCTTCATGGCATCTTTTGAAGTGCAAAAGTTTTTAATGTTGATGAGGTCCAGTTTGTCAGATTTTTCTTTTATGGACTGTGCTTTTGGTGTTGTAAGGAACCTTTGCTTAATTTCATTATATCTTTAACTTTCTTTTCATTTACATGTAGGAGAAAATTGGTTTTTGTAAATTTGTCTCCTGTTCTTCCCATCTACTGCCCCATGTTAAAAATTCTAAGAATTATGCTCTTGATTCTCCTTTTTCTAAGTCACTTCTAGAATTTCTAGTTATATTTGAACCATACACATAATATGAAGCATAATTAAACTATTCAAGTTTAGTTACTAAGTGTGTGTTATTTTTGGTAGATCATATGTCAGTCATTGCTCTCAGCTCTTCCTGTCACGGTTTGAGAAAGATATTTAGCAACTAGCGTAGGCAAACGAAGATGAGCACTAGGTGATGAAGGACCTCATAACCACATGGCATAAGGAATAGATCTTAGAATTGGAGCTATTTATGCTGAGGACAAACAATTTTCAAATTTTAAATATTAAATTTTAAATATTAAAATATTATAAGATGGACAGATTTGTTTTAGATTGATGCTAAGGACATTCTTCTATTAGTGCTGTTTCTTATGTTGAGTTGGGAACCTATCACAATCCCTGGGTCTTCTTCCTGCGACCTGCCATCTAACCATATTGCCCCCATTCCATGTACATGCAAGTGCTTGGAAGACTAATTTGCATTTGTTCTTCTTAAATTTCACTTTGTTGGGTCTACCACATCATTTTCAATTGCTAAAATTATTTAGAATTTTGGTCTACCTTCTATCTAATCAATTATTTCTTAATTCAAGTTATCTATGAATATATTGAACATCAGGAGTCTGTATCCTGGTGATGCCACTAGAGGCCTCCCTCCAGGTAGATATTGTTGCATCCACGTTCATTCCTCAGTTATGATTATTGAACCATGTGGTAGGTGGAATTCTAGGAATGATCCCCAGCGACATTTTCCCTTGTATCATCTCCTCTTCTTTGAGCGTGGGTGAAAACTATAAATAGGATGATATCATTCTCATGATTATATTTTGCTTTACGGCAAAAAGGAAATCATTCAGGTGAACCAATATAGTTATATGAGACCTTAAAAGTAGAGCCTTCTCCTGGCTGAGGGCAGAGGGAAGGTCAGAGAGGCTTGAAGCATGAGGAGAATTTTTCATGCCATTGCTGATTTTGAAGATGGAGGGAGCCCTGTGCAAGGATGGTACAGTGGCCTCTAGGAGCTGAGAGATCCCCCAGCCTCAGCATGCGCCTAGGACCTCAGTACTACAACTGGTGGAACTTAATTTGGCCAAGAATTCAAATGAGCTTGGAAGCAGGTTCTTCCCCAGAGTGTCCAGATAAGGGTCCAGCCAACTGGTACCTTGATTTTGGCCCTGTGAGACCCTCAGTAGAGGAGCCACCTGGACTTCTGACATACAGAAGTGAGATAATAAATGGGTGTTTTTTTAAGCCCTTATTGTGTGGTAGCAATGGGATTTGAATACAAATCAAGTGATTTCACCAACTCTAAGATTAGCCAGACCACACGTCTGGGATAGCCAGTCTATACATAACTGAAATCAAGATAGAACACCTTTGATATTTTCTTTAATCTGCCAGTTGTTTGTCTAAAAAAAGGAAAGCTACATTTCATATATTTATTATCTTAAGAAATAATACCTTGAAAGTGGATCAGCTTTCTGCTTTCCAAGGCACTTTCATATCTCTTGTCTCATCTTGTCCTCACAAGAGCCTGGTGGGTCAGATAAGAACAAAGCCTGTAGACATCATTTGCCTAAGAAAGCAAAACCAGCTTCAGCTCGGTATTAGGAAGGTCTTTCAAACAATTAGAACTGACCCACGGTGGAAGGAGCTGGCCTCTAAAATAATAAACCATGCCTTACTGGAAGAAAAGGCTATGTGATCGTATTTGAAGGATTTAATGGGATACAGCCTGGCATGGTTAAAGAGCCAAGCCTCTGAGGTCTCTTCCAGCACTAAAGGTCTGTCTTCCCAATAAGAAATCAGACTAAATTGATCCATATTCATGTTGTGGTTAGTTGGTTAAGGCAAGAGCTCTTCTTAAAGGATTCCTTGCCATTTTCACAATTGCAGTTGTTTTTGAAGCAGCAGATTTATCTAAATTCCTTTGTACAAAGAAAATACTGTGTGATGGACCCCAGTGACACATGTTTTTAAGGCACCAAAGTTTAATAACCTGGCCGAGTTTCACAAACACTTTGTAGTAGAGGCAAGATTTGAACTCAGTGTGTCTGACTCCTGAGTCCTTGCCTTAAACCACAGTAGCATGATCTGCCCCCCTCACTAGGAAACAGGAGCAGATTGAAGCAGCCAGCTTAGATGTTTAAAGAGATGGATCTTACAATCTAACAAGACCACAGACAGAATCTTAGAGGAGGAGCGTGTGTCCCAAAGAACTAGGACATCCTGCTGGCTCAGTGGCCCCCCACACAGAAGAGGGGAATACTCTTTCTTTTCTTTGTGTTTTCCTCATGGCCCACGCTAAAGCCCCACTGTCCCTGCCTTGGTTATTAGAACTCCTTAGACAGCCAGCCCGCTTCCCCTCCCTGAACATCAGTCAATCCATCTGTAATTTAAGGGGATTAGATTAGTTGATCTCAGAAATTCCTTCCAGCTGTAGAGTTCTATTATTATGGGCAAATGTATATGTATTTTGACATTTCCCCCCATGTGCTTCTTCTGGAGATAATCAGAAGCTCAGTAGATGCTCAAAAAGAGATTGACACCCAGTTCTAAGGATTTCTTTTGGGAGATTCTTGAGCTTTCTATGAGAATTCTATTTTTGTGAAACCTTGTGCTTCTAGACTCTCAGATTCCTTGAGAGCCCTGCTGCTGCAGAGAGAAGAGGTCTGGATTGCCCTCTGGCTGGCAGAGAAGGCAGCCATGGGACAGAAAGGGGGTGGGAGAGAGAGTGGGGAGGAGGGCTGGCTGGGGGCCAGGGTTCCACCCATCCAGGCAGCTGCCTTTCCTCCTGGGGGCGGGTACAGGACTGCAGCAGGCCCTCCAGGTTCTGGAAGGAACCTGAGGCTGGCAGAGGTAGAAGGCCTTGGGGCCAGTCTGGAGCCAGAACTCAGCCCAGGAGAGCAGGTACAGTTAAGGCTGCATATGGAACTCTGAAGATCTAGCTACCAGTGTTGGAGAGAAGCATTGCCAAATGGTAACAGTGACCGAACAAGGTGAGATGGGACCTAGCTTTTCACCTTAACCCTGACTCACCTCACTTCGTGGCCCACCTAACAGATCAACAACTCTGATGTGAGCTTAGTCCACAGGGAAAAGTGAGGCAGCTGCATGAGCCCAGCTCACCAGGAGTTAAATGCAGCCAGCCCCCCCATTACACAGGAAAACTCCAGGTAGAATAATAATTCTGCATACTCTTCTCTCCACCTGGAGAAACTACCTTCCTGGGTTTCATCTTCAAAGGCTGAGGTAGCTATGGGAATTTCACACTTAATTAAAGGAGAGTTCAGGAACTCCAAGTCTTTTCAAAACAATTTTGGTTGCAGTGAGGATGCAGTCACCATCTGGCAAGAAAGGTGTTAACTCAGAGTTTCTGGTCAGCTCTAGCATCAGATTCAGAACCAAAGGGAGTCCATTTCAGAGGCCCCCTCAGATGTTCCCTCCCCATCTAGCCTGCAAGTTGAAAGCCTCTGTACTGATTTTCTAAGTATTAAAAAGTTAGGTCAATGGCATGGTTTTAAAAGCTTTATTGAGATATAATTTACATGTCTTAAAGTTCACCCATTACAAATGTACAAATCAATAATTTTTAGTAAATTCTTAGACTTGTGCAGCCATTACCACCATCTAGTTTTAGAACACTGCCGTCACTGTTTGCAGTCCAACCTCACCCTCACCTCCCTTCCTAGGCAGCCACTGATCTGCTGTCTATCTCTGTGTTTTCCAGACATTTCATAAATGAAATAATATGGGAGCTTTTGTATCTGACTTCCTTCACTTAGCATAATGTGTTTCAGGTTCATCCATGTTGTAACACGTATCAGTACTTCATTCCATTATATTGCTAAATAGTATTCCATTGCATGGATATATCACATTTTGTTTATCCATTCACAGTTGATGGACATTTGGGTTGTTTCCAGTTTCTTAGTGTTATGGATATTGCTGCTTTGAACATTCCTGCATAAGTCTTTGTGTGAACATACGTTCATATTATCCTTGGGTAATTCCTAGAAGGGGAATTGATGAATCATATGGTAACCTTTACTTTTTAAGAAAATGTCAAACTGTCTTCCTAAGTAGCTGTACCATTTAACATTCCCACCAGCAATGTATGAGGTTTCCAGTTTTCTCACATCCTCACCAGCACTTGTTATTGTCTGTCTTTTTGATTGTAGCCCTCCTAGTGGGTGTGTCATGGTATCTCATTGTGGGTTTAATTTGCATTTCCCTAATGATCAATGATTTTGAGCATCTTTTCATGGGCTCATTACCCAAAGGCACATTTTATCCTCTTCTTATGAAGATATATATGGAAGAAGTGTATGACACATATAGTTGGGAGTTACAGTGGAGTGGGAGCTCAGCTGAGCCACTCTGCTCACTCACCCCATTGTTGAGGGGTCAGGGAATACTTGTGGGTGAAGTCATGGCAAAAATGAGCCCTAGGGGGTTAGTAACCATCAGCCAAGCAAAGATTGAAGAGGAACCTGATCCGGGTAGACTCTAGGAAGGGTCGGGAGCTGGATGGGGGAGGAGAGAGGGACAAGCCCAGTCCTACTGTGTCTGGCATCTTAGTCTGTTCAGTCAGCTGTAACAAAATACCAATCACTAGGTGACTTATGAACAACAGAAATTTATTTCTCACAGTGTAACCGGACAAGGCCGGTACGGAACCCAAGTTCAACTGCTCGCCACTCGACAGGCCAATTCGAGAGACAGGTGTTGGTGGAAAAGGAAAAGTTGCTTTATTCAGCAGCCCAGCAGCGTGGGAAGATGGTGGACTAGTGTCCTAAGACCATCTCCAAGTTGCCGGTTGGGAGACAGAGGTTTTATAGGCAGCGTGAGGGTGAGGGAGGGGGCTGCAGGGAGCCTGGTTAGCTTGTCCTATTCGCGGATTGGTCGGCATCAATGTGAAGTTTCGAGTATCACCAGTCATCTGGTTTCAACCAGTCTGGGCTCTAAGTGCTGGCGGTTGGCAGTTTTCACCTGGTGGGGTCTGCTTCCGGTAAGAACAGCTTGGGGGGGGCGGGTGTCGGGCCTGTATCCATAGCTTTCAGGGGCCTGGGTGTTCGGGACCTGCTGTGGGGCTCATCTAGAGTCTAAACTGTACCAGTTTCCTGGTCCAACAGCTATTCTTTGTGTCTCCATCTTCGCATTTCCTAATCATTAACTCTTGAGCCAGCCTTTGGAGACTCAGGGGAGGCCTGGGAGACTAAAGCAAAAGGCTGTTATCTTAAAGGACAGGGACACAGGGGCTTGTATGCAGTTTCAATCCCCCCTTTGATACCCCTCAATCTTGAGGGGAACAGGTGTTGGATGAGAAAAGGAATAACGTTTTGGGTAAAGAGGTTAATCGTTAACTCGGCAGAGGAACTCAGTTTTCGGGGGACTTGGCCTCAACAGTTCTGGACGCTGGGAAGTGCGAGATCAAGGTGCCAGCATAGTCGTGCTCTTGTGAGGGCCCTTCTGGCTCACAGCGGGTGCCTTCTCGCGGTGTTTTCACACGGTGGAGGGGGCAGGGACCGCTCTGGAGCCTCTTTAATAAGGCACTGAGCCAGTCATGAGGCCTCCACCTTCATGACTTCGTCACCTCCCAGAGGCCCCGCCTCCTAACACCACAGGCTTTGGGGGTTAGGATTTCCACATATGAATTTAGTGGGGACACAAACGTTCAGACCATAGCACCGGGCAAGTGAAAATAACTCTTCATGAATGGACTTAAACATACTGGGCCTGGGGGGAAGGGACCAATGAGAAATGAGCTAGAGAAGTAAGTGGGGGCAAGGTC
Organism: Balaenoptera acutorostrata; assembly: GCF_949987535.1. Taxonomy (NCBI): domain Eukaryota; kingdom Metazoa; phylum Chordata; class Mammalia; order Artiodactyla; family Balaenopteridae; genus Balaenoptera; species Balaenoptera acutorostrata. Next base: position 5,821,642 of record NC_080083.1, on the reverse strand, counting down.
AGGAAGGGCCGGGCCGAGAGGCCCTGGTGCCCTTCAGGGAGGGAGCATCATGGTCAGATGATCCTTTAGAAAGTTCCACCCGCAGCGCAGAGGGGAACAGCGGGGGCGGCTCTGGGCTTTCCTTCACAGAAGCTGTGCCAAGCCTCTCACAGCCTTGAACCTCAGCTCTCTCTCACTGGGACCCAGCAGGGCCAGAGCTATTTGTGGGGCCACCTGTGGCACCGAGAGTGACCTCCACCCTCCTGTGTTCGGCAGGTGCTACATCACCCTCACCCAGTCTCTGCACCTGACCATGAGCGGGGCTCCAGCAGGACCTGCAGGCACAGGCAAGACAGAGACCACCAAGGACCTGGGCCGCGCACTAGGCATCATGGTCTACGTGTTTAACTGCTCCGAGCAGATGGGCTACAAGGTACAGGCCCGGCCGCGGGGGGCTCGGAGCTGGGCAGCAGCTCATCCTCGCCGCCCTGGTCTCGCTCAGAGGCCCAGACAGGGAGGCCCCTGCTCCCTCACGGGAGGCCTGAGGACCCCTGCCCTCAGGAGCTTGTGGACCTCCCTGTAAACTTTAGCGCCGTGGAATCCACTTCCACTGATGAGCTTTGCAACCACAGAGAGGTGACTTCACCTCTGGGGTCTTCCTTTCGTCATCTGTAAAATGAAGAAGCTGAACATGTATCCAAAGGCCTAAATTCATTATTTGACCCAGAACCACAGAAGGGCTCATAAGTGGCTGATATAAAAATCTTCACATAAAAGTCATAGATGTGCTCTTCTGTAAAAGTGGGCATTTCCCCAGAATTTCTACAAGGGCAAAATATTCTAGGTTTGGCTTCTGAAGACATACTAGAGTAACCTCTACTCTTAGCAAGAGGTACACAAAAGACAAGTGCAAGGGTAATGTTCTTCATCCAGGCACTCATCATTTTTACATTTTTTAATGTATTCCAGGCTCTGTGTCATAGAGAAAGGCAAAAGAAACAAGAGGCCCATTAGGTCACTTCTCAGCCATCAACATTCTGCTCACAACTAGACCTTATTCAGATTCTTTTTTTTAAAAACATAATAACAGATTGTCTCACTGTCTCATTTCTATTTTGTTTTATTGTATGTGTTTTTGTAAACTGCCTTAAGTTCCCTTTTGAAAATAGGATAGCGGGTAAATAAATTTAGAGTGGAAAAAGAAAACATTTGCATTAAATAGATCAAATATTTATATATATAAATGATGTGATATATTGCCTGTAAAATAAATTTAATTTAAAAGTAAATTTAGAGACTGTAAGATAATACTTTCAGTTACCATGTATAGAACTCTGTAAATGAGATTGATCTGCTATAACTTTAATAATTTCTTTTGTATATAAAATTCTGCTGTGCAGAGTTACAGAATCCTATAGCATCATGTTTTCTCATATAAAGCAAACAGAATGAGAATTCAGACCCAAAATAGCTGTCTTCCCATAGTCACACACTAAATTTTAATATGGTTGCCTTTACTGATGAACACATAAAGATACTGTTTCTCTTTAAGCAGGCTGGAAGAAGAAACGATTTTTTTCCCCTCTAAAGGAGCAAGCTAAACTTTAAGGATTACTTTAAGTTTCTAGATTCTTCTAGAGTTGATCAATGGCAGCCCTGCTGAGATAAATATACTCTCCCACCCAACATTCTGGAGGACACACTCATTTAGATGTGGAAGACCTGGGGTATTCATTGAAGAAAACCAGCCAGATTTCTTCCAAGTCATGCTTAACATGGGAAACAGGAAGAGATGAGTTGGCCCCGTGGCCAGAGGTCACTAAGGTCATTTTACCCAGTCCTTTCAAAAACTTATTACTGAACCCTGACCCCACCGATTCCTCTAAGAGTGTAGGCTGAGAGGAGGGGTCTGCCCTTAATTTGTTTGAACTGTGCAAAGCTTCAGTCATGTGCGTCTAGTGAGGACACAGATCAGAGCAAGAATAGTAGGTATAGCCGTAGTGAGATGCAGCAAAGGTAAGGTGAGTCCTTCCTGGACACCAAACATGCTTTGTAACCAAACAGCCCCAATAAGTAAGCAGTTTGCAAACCTCCTCTTCCCTTTGTTGTCCAGCTATTCAGAATTATTTATATCTCAAAGTACACACCAGCAATCAATTTATTGAGCATCACCATTGCTCAGCATCTGTTGGGAATCATGGGGGGATATCAGAGATAGATAGGTAGGTAGATAGATAGATGATAAAGAAAGAGAGAGAAAGAAAAAGAAAGGAAGAAAGAAGGAAGGAAAAAAGGAAAGAAAGAAAGAAAACATAGGCAGGTCAACAGAGATGAGAGAGAGAGAGATAATAGATGAAAGATAGATATAAATAGATAAATGATAGATGATAGATAGGTAGACATATGAGAGATAGATGGGTAGGAAGGAAGGAAGGAAAGGAGGAAGGAAGAAAGAAAATAAAGATACGTAGGTAGATAGATGACAGAGAGATGAGAGAGAGAGATAATAGATGAATGGCAGATAGATAGATAGGTAGATAGGGTGAGCATAACCCAGTCCATTAGGAGAGACAGGAACGGTATATGAAATAATTAAGGGAGATAGCAGACAGCATTACCCTGAGTACTAATGCGTGTTCTATGAACTCTAATCCCTGGAATGCTCCAGAGCTGTGGGAGAGCCACCAAGTGTGCTGGTCAGAAAAGACATCGTGGAGGAGGTCAGAGCTGAGGTTGTTTAAGGTCGTTAAGGTTTGGATGAGCACCAAACAGGGCGTGTGACATTTTAACGCAGCCCCACCCACTAAAACATCAGCTTCAGAAACAGGACTGAGTTCTATGTGCAGGTGCTGTCCTTCCCCCGCTCCCTGTGCTGACTTCACCCTGAGCTCTCTTCACAGGGTTTGGCTGGGGCGAGGGGAGGAAAGGAGTGAAGGTCAGGAAGAGCTTTCACCAGCATCACTCACAGCAGCGCATTCTGTTTCAGTGTCTCCAGAGAACAAGCTAGAAACAAACATGGAACCACGGTGGAGTCCATTCGAGTGGATCGGGGAACAGGGGAGGATGGGAGATGGGGTTGAGCAAGGAGAGGAGGAGCACAAGACCACTGGGAAGCTCTGACCGTGAGGTGTCAGGCCACAGAAACTCTGCAGGCTGCAGGACTGAAGCAGGAGCGTGATGAAGACAAACGGTCTTTAAGGAAGACTCCCTGGGCAGCCAGATGAAGGGAGACAGGAAGAGACTGGAAGGGGTGGGGGAGGAACATTTTTAGGAAGAACATTGCACTCGTTCAAACCAGAGAGGGAGAGAAGCCGGATGATGGGGTAGCAGAAACGGAAAAGAAAGATTGAGAGGCTTGAAAAAATTAAATGATACTTAGTGAACGTGGGGAGGGTGTGGGTCGGTGGTGAAACAGAGGAGGAGGAAAGAGGAGAGTTTGGGCTTTGTCAAGGACCCTCACAATCCCCTCTGCCTCAGGAATTCTGTAGGGAGACGTCGGGTGATGGGGTGGATGCGAGAACTTTGTGGAGGCTTGGGGGAAAGGGTTAGGGTTAGGGTTAGGGTTTGCTTTACTCTACTAGTGCTGGTTGGAAAACCCATAAAACTAGCCACTTTCTCTGGAAATGGTTGCTGTTTTAGTGCTAAGACATTCTTCATGTTATAGCAGCAATACTTTCCCCCTGGACCTCAGTTTGGAGAGGCTATTGCTGAAACATCAAATGACTTTGAATCTGAAAGTATTTGGAATTCTTTGACTTCTCCATGACATCAATACTGTAGAACACCCACTCCTTGAGAAACCCTGCTCTCTACGCTTCTGAAACGTCATCCTTCCACAATTCTATCTGATCTTGCCTCCTTGATCTCATTTTTTGACCCCTTTTCATCATTTCAAGTTTTACTTTTATACGGATGACTCCTGAGTCTGTTTTCCAGCTTCACCCAAGTTCTGGTAGTCTCTTTAACTAGGCAGTAGAGGCCTCCGTTTGGATGCCCGTCTCTCATATTCGGTCGACACTCTTCTCAGACAGTTCCTGCTGACTCCCTGTTTCCTTCCGGCCAGGTTCCTCATCCCAGCAATACTAATCATCTTATTTTTCCCCGTGGGCCAGGGTGGACATTTTAAGACATCTTCATTGTTTCCTGTCCTTCCTTCCATCGTTCCAGTCAGTCAGCAATGTTTATTCTTCCTTCAACAAGGCTCTTGCTTCCAGGCCTTCAACCTTATTCTGAGAGCCCTTATCCTGTCCCAGAAACTCACCGTCTTATAGCAAGGCAACAGCCCAGCCCAGCTAATGGTACCATTGTGCTGTTGTGGTGACATCTTAGTTGTGTCCTGTCAAAAAACGGGGCCACATGGAGTCCTGGGTTCTGCTCAGGCCCTTGGGGGTAAAGTGTGGGGTGACGATTATCCCCCTATGGAAACTCTACTTTCTTCTGTTTTATGTATTGGATTTCCATTTGATGAAAGGTATCCACAACTTTAAAAAGTTTTAAAACCACTGTTAGCTGGAGAAGCATGGATTTTGATTTTCAAAACTCTGACTTAGTGTTTATAACGTTTGACAGGTGGCAATATATATATAATGTGTGTATGTGATATACATATATGTAATGTGTGTGTATGTGATAGTTGACAGGTTGTTTTATTATTTTACATATATATATATTTGTGTGTGGCAACCTGACAAGTGTCATGTATATATGGCAACCTGTCAAATGTCACAAATACTAAGCAGAAGTTCGGGAATATAAGTATGTCATATAAATGAAATATAAAATATATATTATGTTTTATTATATATATGTGTATATATACATATGTATACACACACACACACACTCATGAATATAATACTAGCAATATCCACCTGCAGAATTTTTTTGAGCACACAAACACAATGCCTAGAACTTATGTCACCTCCTCAGACAGACTGTGACTTCTCAGTCTGAAATACCTACGTGTCCATTACATCTCAATAAGACAGAATGAATAAATAAATAGCCATATTACCCTCATGTTAAGACTCCATTGGGACTTATCACTACTGATGGTTTCTTATTTTTGTGTTCGTTGTCTGTTTTCCCCATTAGGATCCAAAACCCTTGAGGATCGGGTCAATTCTCCCTTGTTCAGGGCTGAATCCTCATGACCTAGGACAACCCCTGGCACATAGCACAGGCTCAGAGTAGATTTGTTGCATGAATAGAGAAATCAATTAATTCAAGGAGCTTAGTAAAAGGTGGGGATTCTTCCCTCTGTTTTCAAAGTCTGCCCCGCATCTAACCTAGCTTATGTGATGTTAGACTGGGTCTCCTAAAATACCGATTTAATCATGTTTTTCTCTGCTCCAAACCTCCAAAGATCTCTTATAATAATTCAAGCCTTTTCAGAACCATGACCCTCTTTATTAAATCAACTTTCATGCCAAAATGACACCTTTATTTTTCTCTGTACATACCATGACTTTGCTCATCCTTTGTCCATAATCCTTCCTCCTCCTGGAGAGCCCTTATCCTTCTGCTATGCCTGCACAGACACTGTTATCTTATTAAGCCACGATTCCAATGTATGTTCTGAAGATACCATGTACTTCTGTGAGATATCAGTACTCCAGATCTTCTGGTTCTGTTCTTGTGTTCCTTCCACTACACTAATGTTTGCCAGAATGCGTTCTGAGAAAATCAGGGGTCACATGAGGAAAAAAAATCCTAGCCATGTAACAAAGTTGAACTAATTTAATTTTGCCTGACTTCTCAGGGCCCTTAAAATGCCCTTATACATTGTAAATTGACCAAAGTGGGTTATAGAAAGCAGTGTTTTCCAAACTTGATTTACCAGAGAGTCTTGTCTTCAAGGAGCATCTCCCAGCTTTGGCATTCCATGAAATAAACTTTGGAAAGTGCTGTTGTAGTACTATGTGAAATTCACTTCTTTGGCAAAACTGATCCGTCTAGAGCACTTTGACCCACCCCTCTCTGAACTGCATAACATTTGTGGTCTATATTATCCATTGGAACCACTGCTCATGTAGCAATTTACCTGTTTTATTTGTATGCCTTATCTCCACAACCTAACTAGAAGCTCTTAGAGGGACTGAGCCTCTCTGGGTCTAGCACGTGAGCTATGCATGGAGCAGATGGTCAAAAAATGCCCACTGAGTAAATGAATGGACTTTTCGACTATTTGCATGTTCTGAGCACATCAGTGATGTTTCCTTGCCAATGGCCTTGAGTGTCTCCCAGTCGTCTCTCCCTTTATATGGCTCCATGGTTTACTAGTTCACATTGAATGGCCAGAGTGGTTTTCATTTTTAGGACAGATATACCATCTTCCATCTGAAATTATTCCCTTACTCTCATTTAAAAAGATTTACCTGTAGTTTATTTCCAAAAGAGGTTATCCCTTCCCACCCCCATCTCCAGCTTCCCACCACTCTGGGAAACCTGGGTATTTTGCATGAATTCAAAGATACAGACATAAACTTTTTCATCAGCACATGCCAAAGGCTGAGTGGAAGGATTTTTGTCTGTATGGTGCAAGAAATATAATATTTTATTCGTTTCCTGGGATTTTGAAAGCTACAGAATCAATACAAGCCTGATGACATTTTAAAGGGATTTTGGTCGAAGTGTCTTGAAAAGGTTCTGTTTGATCCCATGACTTATGTTGGCACCCAAAGCCATCAAAATTTTAATTGTCCTTGAAATTTTAATATGAGTTTCTAACCAGTGGTCTTTAGGGAACTGGAAGTTCTATAATAAAGGGGATGGAAAATTACTTAGATGTGTAACAGTAAGCCCAGCAGATAGTAATTTAATCTTTGTACATTTTGTTGCAGTCTTGCGGCAACATCTACAAGGGCCTTGCTCAGACCGGTGCCTGGGGCTGTTTTGATGAGTTTAATCGAATCTCCGTGGAGGTCTTGTCAGTGGTGGCTGTGCAGGTATGGGGGCCAGAACTTGATGGGAGCGCTGTGGTCTTCATGCCAAGCCCTGAGGACTTGTGCATCCTCTTGCGTTTACCCTCTCCTCATCCACTTGCCTCCACCCTTTCCCCTGTTGCATTTCCTGCCCTTTCTTCCACCTGCTAAAATCAGGCCTGGGTGCAGGATATGGGTATCGTGCTGGTCCCTACCAAGATGGATCCATTTACTGGCCATGACTTCCCACTTCCTCCTCTGTAAAACAGGAAGAAAGAACGCCCATGCACCTGCTCCATAGGGGTAGGAAAGGATCCAGAAAGATGGCAGAGCCCGGCTCCTTAGAAGAGGCACAGACTGGGGAAGTTGTCAGACCAGGACTTGAAATTCAGCTCATCCGTTTCCTCACTGAGCATCCTAGCCAGGCGCTCCACCTCGCTCAGCCTCGTTCACTTAATTATGTACAAAGTGAGGGGGCAGCTTGAGTATTGTTGGATGAAGAAAATCAGTTTTTGGGTTAGATTTCCCCTAAGTGTGCCGCTTGTCTTTCAGGTCACCCAGGAAGCGCTTACTAAACACCTACGGCATAGTCAGTGCTGTGCTCAAGGCCAGTGTGAAGGGTCCCAGTTGAATAGGACACTATTCCTAACTTCAGAAATCTTGAGTTCTTGAGACACTCTTCAATGTTCTAGATGTGATTTGATTTCTGTTATCTTGAAGCCAGGCCTTGAAAAGATGGAGAGGATTTGGATTTGGGTAAGGATCCCATAGACAGTGGGAGCAGCAGAAAGAGGGGGGTAGAAAAAAGTGAACAAACCTTTGCTGAAAGTCTGCTTTGTACCAACTTGCTGATGCTTGTCTGCACCGTTTCTTGGTGAAGCTTCTGAAAGTTGCAGAAACGTAGGTTCTTCTCTTGTTCCCATGGTTGATACGGGGTCTTCCCTTTCCTTAGGGTTGTTTGATTCAGTAGGAGTAGGTAGAAGAAGTAAGTCAAAGAGCTGCCTGAACACTGTCTCAGCTGAAAACCCTTGACTGGCTTGGTTCACAAGAGCTGATTGTGCTGTCACATTGGGAGCTTGAAACTGGCTACCACAGAAATGGGCAAATCCTACAAATTGGAGCATTTTTTTTTCCTGGAGCGCTGGTTGTTACACGTTTACCAGCACACCTCTGCCTCGTGAGAATATGAGGCTGGTGTTGCCAGATCTTTTACATTTTAAGGAGAAGCTGAGAGTCCAGATTTTTATTAAAAATCTCTAGATTTCTAAAAGTTGGCAATTTATTTAATTAAAAACAAAACCTGAGCTGAACAAACAAAACACGTCCACTGACTGCATTCACCTCCAAGTAGTCACCTCACAACTTGGAACCAGGAATGATGCTTCTGTAAAGTCTGTTTGAATTTTGTGATATAAGATGTAGAGTAAAAGAAAATAAACCTTTCTTGAAGTACTAATTCTAGGCCTAGAATGGTTCTGAAAATCAAGAGAGAAGCATAAGCTTCTTGCCACAGTGTCTATTGGGATCGATAACCCATAATTATTTCTACCCATCTTTATGTCCACCTCTTTCATCTTTGCTTTTATGATTTTCTGCCCCCTCTCCTGGTTGCTTGCCACAGCTTCTGGAGAGCACTTCTTGTTCTCATCAGCTAGGCTGTGCTGCTGTTACTGCCTCACTTAAACCCAGGACCGTTCATCATGAATAGTCACACCTGTGGTGTCCCGATGCAGCACTCAGTGCCTGGGGTTGCTGATGGGCTGTCTCCGTGTGTCCCCACAAGGAGCCCAGGGGAAGAGCAAAAGGTGGGAGCCACAACAAGGTCAGCAGAGACCACTTCTTGGGCTCCAGAGATATAAACAAGTTCCACATGGAATTGGGCTTTTAAAAGAAGCAGGTTCTTGTAGAGTGGAGTTAGCCAGACAAGGCAGGGGAGAAGTGGTTATGTGTGTAAGCTCTGAAACCACACTGCCAGTGTTCAGTTCTGGTTCTGCCACTTTACTAGCTGTGTGACCTTGGGCAAGTCCATGTCTCAAGTTCCACATTTGTAGGGAGTTAATAATACTAATACCTACTAGATGCAGTTGTAGTAATTATTAAGTGAGTTAACATATGTAAAGCACTTAAAACAAAGCCCTACACATAGTAGGCACACAATAAATGTTAGTCTCTGTTATGATGCTGATGGTGGTGGTGATGGTGATAATGATAATGATGGTGATGACCATGATGATGGTGGTAATGGTGGTGGTGGTGGTGGTGATGAGATGATGATGGTGATGACCATGATGATGATGGTGGTGGTGGTGATGATAATAATGATGGGGATGACCATGATGATGATGATGGTGGTGGTGATGATAATAATGATGGGGATGACCATGATGATGATGATGGTGATGACCATGATGATGATGATGGTGGTGATGATGATAATAATGATGGTGATGACCATGATGATGATGATGGTGGTGGTGATGATAGCAATGATGGGGATGACCATGATGATGATGATGGTGGTGGTGATGATAATAATGATGGGGATGACCATGATGATGATGATGATGATGGTGATGATAATAATGATGGGGATGACCATGATGATGATGGTGGTGGTGGTGATGATAATAATGATGGGGATGACCATGATGATGATGATGGTGATGATAATAATGATGGGGATGACCATGATGATGATGATGGTGGTGGTGATGATCATAATGATGGGGATGACCATGATGATGATGATGGTGGTGGTGATGATAATAATGATGGGGATGACCATGATGATGATGATGGTGGTGGTGATGATAATAATGATGGGGATGACCATGATGATGATGATGGTGGTGGTGATGATCGTGGTGGTGATGATAATAACGATGGGGATGACCATGATAATGATGATGGTGGTGGTGATGATAATAATGATGGGGATGACCATGATGATGATGATGGGGGGGGTGGTGGTGATGTTCATGATTACTATCATTATTACCTGAACCCTGTAGGAAATGGGTTGAAGAAAAGTAGAAGGCTGGAACACACAGGACAGGGAAGAAGGGTCTACTCCTCAGAAGTAGGTCTCAGAAGTCTCCCCTGCACTGTTCACTCCTTCTCAGCCGGCCAGGTTCTGGCTATCTTAACAAACTTAACAGTGTCCTAACTGATGAGGCAGTGCCCAACAGCCACTGTCCCCAGTGCATAGTAGACAGACGCTGTGAATTTGCCTTACAGTATTTTGAAACTGCCCAACACAAGGTCAGTGGTGAGTTCAAGATTAATTCCCTTTTGCTTCTGGAATTAAATGAAATAAATTCAATCTGGAATTCCCTGATGCTTCCACACTCTCGTCTAGGAATACATCATAGGAAACATCCTCAAGAAAGTGGTCTGACAACACCCTGGGCAAAATCTGAGCTAGTACCATTTAAAATCATAGACCCATCCAAGGAGAAAATTGCACTAACTGTTCATGCTGCAATCCAGGCTGGCATATTGGTGCAGAAGCTGCACCAGCTGTGACAGTTCTACCCGCCCTACCCCTCCTCTCCTCTCCTCACATGTCTGTGCCCCTCTTTCCAGTAACTTCTACAAAAGTGAGCATGCCTCGGTATTCTTGGAGGTGGAAATTTTCATGTCTCTGTCAGATTGGTCAAGCAGAATTGCATATCCAATTGGGAAAACTGTGGCAATTCCAAGAACAATTACTCTGTTATTTTTAAAACGTATAAGATACTACATACTTTTTTTGGGAATTTTGCTACTACGATTGCAATCAGCTCCCTAGGCCTTGTGTTATCTGGGCCAGGGGACATGCGCCACTACTCTGTACCTCCAGCCCCTGGTCCCCCTCCACACTGCCTGGTCAGGCGTCCCTGCTACTTTGTCCCTTCCATAGGTACGAGCCCTGGCAGTGGGCTGGGCTGGGGCAGCAAGTGGCTAGAAGCAGCGGAGCAGCTAGCAGGGACTCGGGAGCCCATCATAGCAGTGTTCCAAGTACTCAAGGAGCTGAACAAATGCTAGCATCTCAGAGCCAAGGGAACTCCCATGTAACACCCTTTATATAGGAGTTTAAGGTCTAAAGTAAAAACATAGAAATATTTTTTTAAATGTAAAAAGTGATGAGTGGTTTGTACTTCCTGAAGGCAGCAGACTCCAATCTGCCACTGCAGAGAGAAGCATGGAGTGAGCCAGGCAGGATTTTAATAACGCATGGCATCTGGGGGCAAAGGCTGGAGAAGAGAATGACCCCAGGGGACCACAGAATGAATGGGCCACTTCCTTAGAATGTAGGGGGGCAACGTAGAGGGGTGTGGAGAAAAAGCTGAGAGGAGGAGCATAGCCTAGGGCTAGCCGATGACCTCCTTAAAATTTATCACCTGCAGGTAAGATGGGATGACTTTGATACTTCACCAGTGTGTCTGATGCAAGGCCCTACCTGGGTGGGAGGGTATAGGGGCAGAACCGTCTGTGATCACTAACTTCCAGTCTTTGGAGGGAAAGAAGTCATTCTTAAGATATCCAGTCAAGCCACTGTGGTCAGACAAGCACACGTGGCTTGTGCAGATAGCAGGACTGATCATTTGATATCAGAGCTGGCCTGCAATATAGAGAAGTAAGACCTACACATGCATCTAAAATATAAGGCAGAAAGGAAGTTCCATTCAAGAGGTGCAGTTAAAGGCTGTAGAAACTGAAAGAAAGCGAGCGCATCTAGTCAAGAGGCAGTGGAGGGTCATGAATTGGAATGGGGCATTGTGGTCCAGGGGCAAGGACACTTAATTGGCCACCAGCTGTCCTGAGAATGGACAGTGGAGGGTGCCGGGTGGGGTGGTGGCATCTAGCCCCGTGCTGCTCCAGCGGTGGGCCAGCAGCGTCAGCATCCCCTGGGAACTTATTAGAAACGCAGACTGTCAAGCCCACCACAGACCTGCTGTAACAGAGTCTGCATTTTCACAAGACCCCCAGTGGTTCATAGGCACCATGAAGTTGGAGACAAGCTGCCCTGGGTGCAGTATTCTCCACCCTGGCTGCACATTAGAATTGCCTGGCAATTCTGAAAAATAGCAGTGTACAAATGCACAGTCTCCACCCCAAAGATTCTGATTTCATTGGTCTGGGGCAGGACCTAGGCATCAAAGTTCAAAAAAAACCTTCCTGCGTGGTTCTCATGTTCAGCAAACATTGAGAACCAGAGCTGAGAGGGAGACTGTAAAGTACAGAGAAAATCCTTGAGGACCGTGGAGCTTGGGTTCACACCAAGACCCACAGGATCAAGCCTGGCTGGTCCAGGTGAGTGGGCTGCAGGGACACGTCCTCTCCATGGCAGGTGGGGCGGAAGGATCGGAGGACTCGGGCTCCTTGAGAGGTGGAGGGGGGTCAGTCTGCAGGTATGAGTGGAGACACCTGGGCAGAAGCAAGTACGAGTCGAAATCCAAGAATTGACTGGACTGCAGTGGTTCTTGGACTACAGCATGCATCAGGATCACCCGGAGGGCTTATTAAGAGATGCTTTGTTGGACCACACCCCCAGGATTTCTGATTTGGTCAGTCTGGGCTGGGGCCAAGAATGTGCATGCGAATTTGGTAGGACCCAGGGACACAAGGTGTGGAATGGTGGACAATTCACTTATATCTTCTTGGCCTCAGTTTCCTCATTGGTGAAATGTTTGGTCCAGATCATGGTTTTCTCAACTTAGGCACTAAGGCTGTCTTTGGCCTGAAAATTCTTTGTTGCAAGGATCTGTCTTGTGCATTTCAGGATGTTTAGCTACATCCGTGGCCTCTACCCACTAGATGCAAGCAGCAACCTCCCCCCTAGTTGTGACAACAAACATGTCTCCATATGTGGCCAAATGTCCCCTGGGGAGGGCAGGTGCAAAATCACCCCCAGTTGAGGACACTGGTTTCTACATAGCTCTCCATTTTTGTTTGTTTTCTTAATGGGTGGAGAAAGCACCTTTTTTATTTCATGGAAACCTATGTCTCTGAACTGTAACAAACATGATTATTTTCAGAGCAAAGCAGATTTCTCTGAGACGGTATATATTAGCTGAGGAGCTGTGCGTGGCTGGCAGTGCTCCTGCTGGTAGAAGGCCGTGTGGCGAAGTGGCTGAAAGCATACGCTTTGGCCCCAGACTGCCTGATTGTAACGCAGGTTGCCCCACTTACCAACTGTTAGACATCTGGCAGGTTTCATTTTTCTTTTAACCTTTTATTTTGAATTTATTTTAGAATTGTAGGAAATCATAGAAAACCAATTACAGAAAAGTTGCAAAATAGTATAGAGTTCCCTCATGCCTCCCCTAATGCCTGCATCTTCCAGGACTGTAGCACAGTCTTCACTGCCTTCAGCCTCAGTCTCCCCATCTATGAAATGAGGATGCACCCATCTCATACAGCTGTTGAAAGGACTGAATGGGTTAATTCACATAAAATTCTCAGAAAAGCGCCTGATACATATCAAGTGCTCTGTAAATGGCAGTTATTATTTCGTTATTGTTCCCCATGGCAAAAGTGATGAGTCGTTAGTGGGGAAACGGACCCCCACGAGTGAGGAGTGTACCTGGCACCTTAGATGCAGTCCGTAGCTACCTGTGTGTGCACCTCCACCTGGCTGGGCTGCGGTTCACCTGCTTGTACCCTCCCCCCACCCCACCGCCTCCTGGAGGACCTCCGGACTTTACCAGGCCCCCTGCACCCCGGGCACCGTTACAGTCCAGTGCTTGTTCCGTGGACCTCGGCTGCTTCTAAGGCAGCAAGGAAATGCCAGGCAGATGGCCTCCTGTCCTGCGTGAGCCGGGCCGTCAGAGGCTGCTGTCAGCACTGAGGCTCCAGCCTTAACTGCCTCCTCGAGTCTGTCCAACACTCTCCCTCAAGAGCCCCCGCAGAATTTTACACAAAAGCACGGATGCCGCAAGTCCTACAGTGCCTCACAGACTCTCGCTGAGCGTGAGGTGTCTGGGCCTCGGGGTGCAGGAGAGAGTGCTGAGTCAGAGCGAATGGCAGAAAGGGTCCGGGCCCTGGCCTTAGCCCGAAGGTGTCAGAGCCATTTGCAAGGAGTAATGAAAGTCCCTTCCCCACTCCGCCACAAGGGGAGAGCTCTGTGTATTTTACAGGTGGCAGGACCGGGGCGGAAGGAGAGACCCCCGCCTTCCCCACTCGCAGGCCTCGTGGGGTGATGAGGGTGGCGAGAGGCCCCATGGCCCAGCATGCTACGAGTGCCACGGGAACCAGCAGAGCCCAAGCTATTTGGCCAGCGTGCTGGGTGCTGGAGGCTGCCTCTGCCAGGACACGCTGACATGCTGTGCGCGGAAAAGACGTTTCAGCCTCCAGCTAACTGCTGTGAGCTCAGAAGCGTTCTGTCATCAGAGCTTCACTTGGGGAAGCAGCTGAATCCCAACTGTGGACCCGCCAGGCGTTCTGGCAGATACCGCCCTTCCAAGCACTGGAGAGAGCCTTGCCCATGGTGGATGGTCCAGCTGCCTTCAGGCTCTCTTCCTCTCTCTCTCCTTCTCTCTCTCTGTCTCTGTCTGTCTGTGTGTCTGTCTCTCTGGCCCAGCTGTCTCTCTGTCTCTGTCTCTCTTTTAAAAGTGTTCCAGCTTTAATTCTCTCTGTCTCTGTTTCTATCTGTCTGTCTCTTTCTTTTGTTTATGGTCCAGCTCTCTCTCTCTCCCTCCCTCTCCTTCTCTGTCTCTCTGTCTCTCTCTGTCTCTGTCTCTCTCTGGTACGTAGTCCAGCTGGCTCTCTGTCTCTCTCGTTTAAGATCCAACTGTTCCTCTCTCCTTCTCTCTTATATACACTCCAGCTGTTTTTCTCTGTGCTTCTCTCTCTGTCTTTCTGACACACACACACACACACACACACACACACACACACACACACACACACACACACACACACACACACACACACACACACACACACACACACACACACACACACACACACACACACACACACACACACACACACCCCCCCCCCCCCCCCCCCCCCCCCCCGCAGCCCAACTCCACGGAACCCCTGACTATTCCAAACACCCTGAGCACAGCTGATATGCACGAGCCTCATTCAAACCCTTGCGCTGGCCCCAGCTTCCCGGCTTTGCTCTCAAGAGCCCTGAGAGGCTAGAAATACTGAGACATCCCAGGCCTGGCTGGACAAGTGAGCCCCTTTTGTCCTCCCTCCTTCTGTTGCTGATCATTATCACACACGCTTTTCCAAAGCACCAGGTGTTCATTTCTGTCTCTCCTTCCACTGCTACAAGTATGATCTGTAATCTAGGTTTAACCAGGTCAACCTTCAGCTTATTAAATCCCCTCCGGCTCCAGACCACATTTAAGGAAAAGTCTAATCTCTTTAGAAAGGCATGAATAGCCCCTGGGGACCTGACCCAGCCTCCCTTTGCTTTGTCCTCCCCTCCTCACCATACGCTCCATCCGTACCGGAGTCACCTGTGTTTTCCAGGTCTGTTCTAGAGATGTAGCCGGGGGAGTAGCCGAGAGGGTTAGATCCAGATGAGGACACACTGCAGTGATGGCGGCGGTCACATCAAGAGTTCCCATGTTAGCTGCTATTTTTGAGCATTTTCTGTGTGCTAAACTCCTTGCAGACTTTATTTCATTTACTCCTTAGAACAAGCCTAGGGGGTAGGTCCTAGCGTTCTCTCCATCGTGTAGCAGCTAAGAGCCCAGGCTCCGGAATCCACGTGCGTGGATTCAGAGGCAGACGCCAGCACTTAGCAGCTGTGTAGGGCTCAGCAAACTACTCCACCTCTGGGTGCTTACAGTTCTTTATGGAGAAAGGGGACGATGGTACTAAAGAGCCCCCGCTCAGAGCATCCTGGTGAAGGTCACATGACGTAATACAGAACAGTGCTCAAGACAGCGGTCAGTGTGGAGAGGACTGGCGGTCAGAGTTGTCTGCTGTTCACCCCCGACCTCTTAGGCACCATGTGATAAGCGTGGATATGGGGATACGGGTGGCCAGATTTCTCGTGGACATGCACCCAGTGCCCATCGGTAGAGAGCCCAGGGCGCAGTCGCCAGTCCTGTCCTTCCGTGAAGGGGGGCCCAGAGCAAGTGTTTGTGTTGTGTGACCACAGGGTCCCAGCCTTAGCTACCACTCCGCCTCTGGTACGCGGAGGGAGCATTTTCCAATGGCTTGTTCACCAGGTAAAAAGCATTCAAGATGCAATTCGAGATAAGAAGCAGCGGTTCAGCTTCCTTGGAGAGGAGATTAGCCTGAACCCTTCTGTGGGCATCTTCATCACCATGAACCCAGGCTACGCCGGCCGCACGGAGCTGCCGGAAAACCTCAAGGCTCTGTTCAGGTGAGCGTCTGCTCTGCCCCGTGCAAGGGCCCCAGAGAGAAGCTTCTTTTATTTTTTCCACTGAAAATGTATGACATATATATTAAAAGAAATGTGGAACATATAAAAAGGTAGATTTTACAAAACCACGTTTAATGCCATCACCAGTAAAATTATTTTTTGCTTAATTGTGTTCTTTTCTTTACAGGCATATAAAGTCATGCATTTGTAGTCTACATGTGTGGTCTACACACAGTTTTGTATTGTTTTGTTTTTTCATTTCATAGTCTATCATAATCCTATCATAAATGGTTTCTTCTTCTGTTAGGTATTCTTAAGAAATCTCATTTCATAACTGCATTTTATTCTATCAAATGCATGGTCCGCAATGTAGTTAACTAGTCCACAGTAGTTAAATATAACAGTTAAAATAAATTTATTCATCATGGTATAATATACATAAGTATTTTTTTTGTATGCATGATTATTTTCTTTGGCTAGTTTTCCAGGAATGGAATCACTGAATTAACAGGGAGGAACATTTTTAATGCTCTTGATACACATTACCAAATTGCTTTCTACAAAGAGCTGTGCTGAATGACCCTCTCACAGGTGATACATGATAGCACCTCTTTTATTTTACCTTTGCCACCAGTGGATATTGCCACACTTTTAAATCTTCTTTATTGAGATAAGAAAACACAAAGGCATTTCCTAGCAGGGGCTGGAGTCTTCGTTCTTTTTTCAGAAAAGAGAAGTCAGCCCAACGAAGAGAAATCTGAAAGATCCTTCATGGCTTCTGATTGTCTGTCTACTGAACTGGTACCCGAGAGAGAGGCTGTGAGAGCGAAAACAAAGCTGTCTGTCTCGTCTTTGGACTGAGACCCAGCGCTCTCTGTTGGAGGCCCAGGAAGCCACTGGAAAGCTCCCTGTGTCCTTCAGTCCCTCACTTTCACTGCTCCAGGGGTGGGGCGGTACCTCCTCCTTCAGGCAGGCCCCCTCCTTAACCAAGAATGTCAGCAGGTGGGAACTGGTGCCACAGAGTACTATGCTGATAACTATTTGCTTATGCAAAGTATTTATTAAATAAACTGTGTGCTATGAACCATGCTGGACAGGGGTTAGCACCCTGATAAGAATTATTCCTTACATTTTTTCCCCTGAATTTAAAGGGAACATATACCCATAGAAGAAAATTTGGGGGAAAAACAGAAAAGTACTTGTAAAAATAATAAATACAAACATCTACTTTCACATTTAACTCTCACAAAAACCCTATGAGGTAGATACTATTAGGATCCCCCTTTGAACTGTGAGAAAACAGATTCAGCAGATTGCCCAGGGTGGTAACCGTAGTTACTAAGGTTAGCTAGTAACCCAATCAGTAAGCAGCAGAACTAGAGTTTGAACTAGGCAGTCTGATTCCAGACTATGCTCTGCCCACTCCAGTCCTATCATCCAGAGAAAGCCAGTGTGTGACCCCTTGCCACCTGCCTTCCAGTATTGTGAGGGCAGAGTATTTCTTTTTCAAACTTGGGATCAGACTCTATAGAGTTTAGTACCCTGCCTTCATTAATTAATGTTTTCCTGTGTCATTAAGTAGTTCTTCTTATACAGCATTATTTTTCACAGCTGCATTGCACTCTGTTGTACGGATGCATATTTAACCTTATTTTAGGTTACAAATTAATTTTGAGAATCTAAGTATTTGCTTGCTCCTTTGAATTTGAATGCAATTTAAAATAATATAAAGGAAAAATGTACTTGAATGATATGTTTTTGAAAATTTTATATCAGTGTAGGGAAAATGCAATTAAATAAATGTAACAACTTTAGTCTTCTATCACATACCTAATGAATTATTTTTAAAATAAAATGTTTCTAGACCTAGAGGGGGAAAAAATCACAATAAATCCTTATATATAGACAAAAATCCCCTTCTATATTCTCATATTTGCCATTTTGTGGCAAAGTGGGGTTCATAGGTGCCTACTTCAGACCTCAGCATTAGGTATTGACATTTGTATGCAAATAAGCATAGAATAAGTTTGATCATCTAGACTTGGAGGAGACAAGTTTTGAGGAGGAGAAATAGATTCTCATTTTCTTGCAGATAACAAGAGAGACTCTATTCCTCAACCTTAGCCCCTAATCTATGATAGAAGATCACTAATTGGTAATCTGCTAATTACTGAGGCTTTACTAATCTGTGCCTTGTATAAGGCACACTGGACCCAAGTTACAAGACTTGCATTGTAGCCCCACCTCTGTCCGCATCTCCTCACATCATCCATCACCTTGAGCAAGAGAGTTTACTCCCTTTATCCTTACTAACTCATCTTAACATTGAAAGTCTTCAATGAAATAATTGCTAAGGTCTCAGTTTTCACACTCACACATGCCTCCATCCGTGATCTCAGCCAGTGTCTCTTGTCTTACAAGCTCCCCTCCACTGCATGGTTGGGACTGTCTCAGCCCTCTGTCTCCCTTACACAGGCCTTGCGCGATGGTCGTTCCAGACTTTGAGTTGATCTGTGAAATCATGCTTGTGGCAGAAGGATTCATTGAAGCACGGTTACTAGCCAGGAAGTTCATCACCCTTTACGAGTTGTGCAAAGAGCTTCTCTCCAAACAGGTACAATCCCTGGTTAGACCAGGCGACTGGTTGCGTGTGATTGTCCCAGCTCTGGATGGGTTCTGGGGCCAGTGTGTTAGGGAAACATTAGAACCTTCTCATAGAGAGTCACCGTGCCCGTAAGCATGTTAAATGCTCTAGAAACATATATAATAAAGATTCATGTTCATTTTCTTAGCCCAGGATTAAAAAAAAAAACGGTTTGGCCACAGAACTCCCTTTTTTTTTTTTTTTTTTTTTTAGAAATTCACGTTCTTTTATTTATTTATTTATGTATTTTATTTATGACTGTGTTGAGTCTTCGTTTCTGTGCGAGGGCTTTCTCTAGTTGTGGCAAGTGGGGACCACTCTTCATCGCGGTGCGCGGGCCTCTCACCGTTGCGGCCTCTCTTGGTGTGGAGCACAGGCTCCAGACGCGCAGGCTCAGTAATTGTGGCTCACGGGCCCAGTTGCTCCGTGGCATGTGGGATCTTCCCAGACCAGGGCTCGAACCCGTGTCCCCTGCATTGGCAGGCAGATTCTCAACCACTGCGCCACCAGGGAAGCCCAGAACTCCCTTTTTTATAGAATACTTAGCAGCACCTCATAGATGACCAGTGTCCCATGAGAAACATTGCAGTGGCGAATGAAAGCCCTTGGAGGGAGTGGTCTGTACCTGAAGGAACGAGAGGTGGGAGGAAGGTTGGGGAGAGAGAGTCAGGCATTAAGCAGTACCACGCTGCTCATTGCTGCTGGTCCTTAAGTGTGGCTTCTGCCCAGGGCCGGTCCCCTCCCAAGAAGAGACCTTACAACATGACCCAGAGCCTCCAAGGTTTATGCCTTAGATGGAGAATTTCTTGGTGTCACGGACAGCCAATCAAGCTTCCTAGGCGTTCCCAATGAGTTTCTCTTCCCTTTGGGGTGTTTACTTGGATCACCTTTGCTGCCACAAAGTGAGCTCTCTCAGTCCTGTGAAATCTGTCCAAAATGGATTTAGGAAAAAAAAAAAGCCACCTCCCCTGTTTTCTCAACACTTCCCAGGCCCTGGCTCACTGCGTCCTCTCTGTCGGTTCTCAGCCACCATTGGCTTCAGCCCAGTGACTCGCTTTCCCGTCTCGATCCCAGACTTCTCTGTTGAACTCAGAGCCTGTATATTCAGTGGTCTATGCCACAGGTCCCCTGATTTTCTAAAATGCACCTCCAGCTCAGTATCTAAAGCCAGTGGTCCTGCCAGCTCCACCGCAGGCCCACTGCTGCATTCAGGGCTTCAGGAGAACAATCGCTTACTCACTTGCTGATTCTGGAAGCCTGGAGTTATCCTTGACACCTTCCTCTTCCTCAGCCCCACACCTAATCATGAATGAACGGCTGTTCTTTCTACCCTGTGGATATTTCTCAAATACTTCTTATTTTCTTTCTACCACTTTTGTTGCAAGCACCCATGTCTCTTGCTTGGAAGTTCCTCTCTACTAGTTTCTCTACCTCTACTCCAGTCCTTCATGTCTGTTCTTTAGCCACCAACTGGAGGGGTCATTTAAAAATGGTCCTCACTGTACTTAGGATAAAGACCAGCGTCCTTATCACTGTCTGCAAAAGACCACATGCGGCCCTGTCTCCTGCCTCTTCTGAGGCGCCAGGTCACAGCCCTCCCCGGGGTGTGCTCCTGCACCTACGCTGCTCTTTGAGTTCAGTGTACGATGAAGGCAAAGGACACAGTGGCTGCGCCTGGGCTAAGGATCAGACTTCCCTGAAGAAACGATATCAAGGAAGACCTGAGGGGACTTCCCTGGAGGCACAGTGGTTAAGAATCTGCCTGCCAATGCAGGGGACACGGGTTCGAGCCCTGGTCCGAGAAGATCCCACATGCCGCGGAGCAGCTAGACCCGTGTGCCACAACTACCGAGCCTGTGCTCTAGAGCCCGTGAGCCTCAACTACTGAGCCTGTGCTCTAGAGCCCCAGAGCCACAACTACTGAGCCCACGTGCCACAACTACTGAAGCCTGCGCGCCTAGAGCCCGTGCTCTGCAACAAGAGAAGCCACCACAATGAGAAGCCCGTGCACCGCAACGAAGAGTAGCCCCCGCTCGCCGCAACTAGAGAAAGCCCACGTGCAGCAATGAAGACCCAGCACAGCCAAAAATAAATAAATAAATAAATAAAAAGTTGAAAGAAAAGGAAGACCTGGGATCCAGTCAAGCACAGATGAGGAAGAAGTGCAGTCAAAGCCAGAAGGAACGGGATGTCCCCAGCCTCAGGAGTGGGGACCTGAGTCAGTTTTATGTTTCTGCGTTCCCTGCACACTGAATTGTCCTCTGTAGCATGCATCACAGCTCTAATTAAATAACGACCTGCTGTGAAGCAAGTAGCAGAGCTGGGACTTGAAACGAGGTCTGTCTGAGCTCAGAGTCTGTGCTCTGAACTGCACGCTGCACCCCTTCCTCACCACTCCACTCCGAGCCCTGGTGTCAGCAGTACGCTCCACCCTCCCACAAGCCTACTCTCAGAACTTGTGACTTCTGGGTTCCTCCTTTGACAAAAATTTTAAGGAACTTTTCTTTTTCTCCTTTTCTCAGAGTTTGAAGGCCTCTTTCAGGCAAGTACGCTCACCTTCAGCCATCTCTGAGAACTAACACATCTCCCTCCTTGACAACCCTTCCACCCTCTGAATGTTTAAGGAGTAGCCAGATAGGTTTGGAAGCGGTCTGTTTAACCTCCCTGACCCCCAGCCCTCCATACGCTCTGTGTCTGCTTTGTCGTCATAACAGCCAGAAAAGTAACTAATGTCAGACGAGGAACTAGGATCCTGGATCATGATCTACTATTTCGTTAATCTTTTCCTTTGCCTCTGCCTTGGCCTCAGAAGTGACCTAGTACTGGTGTGCTGTCTAATTCTGCAGACACCAGCCCGAGCCCGTAGGGTTGTGCATCCCAGCAGCTCTGGTCTAACCCTGCTGCCTTCCCGCAGGATCACTATGACTGGGGCCTGAGGGCCATCAAGTCTGTGCTGGTGGTGGCGGGATCCCTGAAGCGAGGAGATCCTGACCGGCCCGAGGACCAGGTCCTGATGCGCTCCCTGCGAGACTTCAACGTCCCCAAGATTGTGACAGATGACATGCCCGTGTTCATGGGCCTGATCGGGGACCTGTTTCCTGCCCTGAATGTCCCTCGGAGGAGAGACCTCGACTTCGAAGCTTTGGTTAGGAAGGCTGTGGTGGAGCTGGAGCTCCAGGCTGAGGACAACTTTGTGCTCAAGGTACAGGGTTTTCCCTCCCGACATTTATTTGTCTCCTAATTCTTTTCTTGGACAATGGATTACACTTCATCCTTAATCCAAAGTGTAGCTTTAGAGGTACAGATACTTACTGACTTTGTGATAACTCAGTTCATCTCAGTAGCTCTTTATTGGGACATCCACAGTGTGGAATGTGTGGTGAGGAATGCAAAAGAAGGACAAAGCCCCTACCGTCAGGGGGTTCACATTCTCATGGGAGGAGTGAGACACGGGCTTTGCTATAGCACGTGTTCCTTTCATGTGAATTACTTCATGCACCATTATACAGGAATGACAGTCAGGTGAAGTGGAAGCTGTGTTGGTTCATGTGCATTTTTCTGATCTTGAAAATGCTTTGAAGTGATCAAGGGCAAGCTTTACACATTAAAGAAAAACCTGAGGGTGGTAGATAGAATAATTCCTCCCCCTACCCCGCCAAAGATGTCCACATCCTAATCCCCAGAATCTGTGAACGTGTTACATTACGTGGCAAGGGGGGATTAAGGTCGCAGATGGCGTTAAGGTTGCTAATCAGCTGGCCCGGCTGTGGGGAGATGATCCGGGTTTATCCAGGTGGCCCAGTAGAATCACGACGGTCTTTCTAAGTGAGAGAGGGAGACAGAGAGTGTCAGTGACCCCACGGAGGAAGGCTCAACCAGCCACTGCTGGTTTTGAGGGTGGAGGACGGGGCCGTGAGCCAGGGAGTGTGGGCAGCCCCTAGACGCTAGAAAAGGCAAGAGAACCGACCCCCCCCCCCCACACACAGAGCTTTCAGAAGGAATCAGCCCTCAACACCTTGATTGGAGCCCAATAAGACTTCTGACCACCCGAACTGTAAGATAATAAATTTGTGTCATTTTAAGACATTAAGTCTGCAGTAATTTGTTACAGCCATAGAAAATGAATACATTTAGCAATAGACATAGACTTTAAGAAAGAAAACCTGAAACTTTAGTGCAAGTATAGCTAGTCTCATGGCTGTAGGAACCATGGAGGTTTGTGCTGTTTTCTGGGGAGGCTCAGGGTGGGTGAAGTCACTTCCTCATGTGTTTAAACAGTGGATTAGTGAAGAAGGCTCCATCTGCATCCGATCTTAGTTCTTTATTAGAAATTCATACACCCGTGATCTACCTCTCGAAAAAAGAAGCACAGGCCCCCAGATTTAAGGTTTCAGAGGATGAACGGACGTGAGGTAGGTTGCAAATGCTCTAGTGACTTCCCTGTGCTAGTGTTTTTATTGGGATTAGGATGCATTGTTGAGCTTTGAGGGCTTTGGATACAACATTCTGTACATTTTGAGTGGTCTGCGCAATCTTGTTTTTCCATGAGTCTGTTTGCAGAAGGTAACATTTATTAGGATGTATCGATGTTGTTACAGTAGAAGTGCCTGCACACAAATAACTAAACCTGGAAGGAGGATGTGACAGGTGCCACAAGAGAGGGTCCTGGAATACAGGGATAAGGACAGAATTTTTTTTTCCTGTACTATTACTTCTCCAGGATATGCCACCAAGCTGTTTCACAGGAGAGAAAGTGCTCCCCCTTGAGGAACTTACAGACTGGGGGCTGGTTCCTTCTCCACTCCAGGTGGGGTTTCTAGCACACAGTACTTGCATTGGTTGAGATTAAGCTCTGGCTACAGATAAACAGAACTGGTGTCTGCTTTCATTTCTGAGATTACATTTTACAGAAGAAAGCAAAGCATCACCTGGTTCTTTGCAGCTGTGATTGGTTTTGCCCGTGGAGCAACCCCCACTCCCAACCTCTCTCCTCTCAAGTTTGGTAGATAGACTTTTTAAAGGTAGAGATGGGCAGGAAGGCCTCCCAGATAGAGGGAAGAGGGTCAGCCGAGGGTAGACGGGGAGACATAGAGATTGTACAAGCCACAGCAAGAAGTCCAGTGTGGCTAGAGAAAAAGGTATTGGGGTGGGGGAGGGGGAGGGAACAATAGGACCTGAAAGATAATAGGCGGCCGTGTTATAGAGGGCTTTGGATGCCAGATGAGGGGTTTCCTCTGAAAGGCTCTGATCCTGGGGGCACCCTCACCCCAGAGATGAGTTAATCCGACGAGGCTCCTAGGATGCAGGCCCTGAGGCTGACGTCTTAGAATCAGGACAGTCCACATCTTCCCAGCCTCTCTGAGGGTCTGCTAAGGCATACGACCCTCCTTCCCCATTTTCTGCACTTTTTTCTGCTCAGAATCTCACTCTTTCTATTTACTTGTCAGTTGCCCCACATTGTTTCCTTCTTTTTCTTCCCTTCTTTTCATAAGCACTTTCTGCTCCTTTGATAAGACAGATGCCATCTACTAAAGGTTCTTGCAGTAGATGATGTTTTCTACCCACTTTTCATTTACACTGTCCACTTGAACTGTTTTCTTTGAAATATAGTTGACTTACAATGTTGTCTAATTTCTGCTGTATAGCACAGTACACTTGAACTTTTTAAAGTTAATTCATCAAAAACCTCTAGGGAAGCTCTGGTTTGAGAAGGCATCCTGCAATCTTTTAAAAGTGATAATATAATTAAAAAAAAAAAAAGGAATAAGCCCATAGAAGTATGAAAACTGGGAAGGGGATATAAGAATAAATTTCTGGAAAGATGGGAAGAGGATGAAAGCAGGTTGACAGATCAAACAGAGCAGGGGGGCTGCAGGCTCAAATATGCTTAGAAAGGGCTTCAGGGGAAGAGGAGCCAGGAGGCGGCCAGTCTGCCAAGCAGAACCCTGGAGAAGCTCAGGGCTTGGAGTAGGCAGTGAAGGAGGGCAGGGATGGGGAAGAGGACTGAGAACATGGGGGGCGCATTAAGCCAGTGGGGGAGGGCCTTAAGTCTGTTTACCCAGTCATTTTACCACTTGGCTCCCCACACTCTTCTCCAGCACCCCCTTCTAGGCCCAGGTTCCCAAGAATGCGGACCATGCACAGCCAAGCATGTAACTGCAGCCAAAAAGAAAAGTCTAAGGGAATTTAATAAACTCTTTAGGAGGGAAACTATGACTGCTCTAAGGGTTTGAAGCCCATACTTTCTGTTTGGGCTCCTCGGCCTGAAGGCCAGCACCTGCTCACTCACCCACAGGTAGAAGAATAAAGACAAAGGCCAAGATCTGACCGGGAGCACAGACCTCCCTCTCAGTCCTCCCTGCCTGGAAGGAGACCCGCATATCAAGCCGCAGACAGCACCCACCCCAGCCTCCTAGAAAACACAGTGCAGCTCTCCGTTTAAACCTGAGGCTCACCAAATACTGGAGGCAACCAACAACACAAGAGACAGACAGACCAACAGACACCCACACACAAAGGCACATACACACGCAGCAACTGACTCTAGGGGAAGTTAGGAAGAGAACGTTTTAAAGTCCTAATTAGTATCCTTAAAGAAAATAAAGAAAACGAGATCTATAAAACAAGAATGAGATGCTATCAAAAAATTAAAAGAACTATTGGAGAATTGTAAAGAGCTCTTTGAAATGTAAAATTGAATCACTGGTAACACACAAAATTCAATGAGAGGATTGGAAGGTAAAGTCAAGGAAATCTCCCAGGATGAAACTATATATATATGTATGTATGTATATAACAAAGTATAATATATATAATATACACACAAAGAGAGACAGATAGTGTGAGAGTCAAGGTGACACATAGAGGATTGATCTAGGTTACGTAACGTGTTGCCAATGGGAATTCTAGAAAGAGAGCACTTGCAGAACTGGACAAACATGTGTCCAGATTGGATGGGCTCAGTCAGTACTGAACAGAGTGGATTTCAGTGGACTTATACCAAGACACATCATAATGGAATTTCAGAAGTCATGGGTCACCAGAAAAAAATTAAAGTTTCCTGGCTGGGTGACGGATTGAGAAGGTGGTACAGGTGACCCAGGAAGGAATGAAATTCAGGATGACATCAGAACCTCTCATCAGCAATATCAGATAGTAGAGGACAAGGAAACCATTCCTTCAAAGTTCTGGGGGGAAATGATCTCAAAACTAATTACGTATCAAATTATCATTCAGGATATTTTCAAAGAGTTACAAATTTTACTATGCATGCATCCTATTTGATTAAGTTACTTGAGGACATACTATAGCAAAACGAGGATGAAAAACAAGAAAAATATCATGGGATTCAAAAATTTAAGAATCAAATAAAGGAAGTCCTTGAATTATAGCCGTTAGCAGACCTAGAAAGCAGTCAGTCCAAATCAAGTCAGGAAGTCCATGGTCTCTAAGAAAAAGGACCTGAAAAGTAGATATATTCAAAGGAAGAATAGACAAACAAGATGAAATGTCTCTTGTGTTTTATTGAAATTCTCACTTATGAGAACTAAGGCATATGTCTGTCTTAACAAAGAAAAAGGAAAGCAATTAAAGACACTAAGAGAAGGTTTTTTTTAAAGTAAGTGTGAAGCTGATATTGATCAATATATAGAGTGTAAGAAAAGAGTATTATTTGACCTTGAATTGATGCTCAGAACATCCTCTGTCAAGTCATGACACAAGGCCCACAGAGAACGTGATGTATTCCAGGCAACTGCTTTCTTCTGTAGTGAAAAATATTTACAATTGTAAAAATCTAAGCTGCTATTTGTCTTCAACTCTTAGAATCATGGAAAATAGAGAAGGTCTAAATCTAAGTATGAAACAGAATGTAAATATTATCAAACATGGTAATGTAAGAGTATAATGTGTCTGGCAGAAGATAGGAGATGGAAGAGAGAAGAAAAGGTAAAAGGAAGGATAGAGATACATATATATTTACCTTACAAAAGGTACTGTCAAAAGTTGATGGATTAATCACAGTCAGAGTAGAAATAACCCACTCATCAGTTGATAAATGGACAAACAAAATGTGGTATATCTATGTAATGGAATTTCATTCAGCTGTAAAGAGGAATGAAGTACTGGTACCTGCTACAGCATAGATGAGCCTTGAAAACATTGTAAGTGAAAGAGGTCATTCACAAAATATCACATGTTCTTTGAATCTGTTTTTCTGAAATGCCCAGAATAGTCAAATTTATAGAGGCAGAATGTGTATCAGGGGCTGCACAGGGATGAATTAGGGGTAGGGATGGGGAGTGACTACTGATGGGTCTGGTTTTTCCTTTTGGGCTGATGAAAATGTTCTAAAATTGGATAGTGGTGATGGTTGTATAATCCTGTGAATATGCTAAAAGCCACTGGAAAAAGGTGAATTTTATGGTATGTGAATTATGTCTCAATACAGCTGTTGAACAAAAAGAAGTTTGGAACTAGAAAGCAATTTTAAGTCATTCTGATACCAGGGAATCAGTCAGTAGTAGTTCACGGAAAAAAAAAAAAAAACACCTAGGTTTATAATACAGTCTCCATTCAGTAGCCAGAGCACCATCCACTGCCACCACCTCTCCTGTTCTCTGCCCCCTGCCCTCCTCCATTTTAATGCAATGCCCTCAGGTCAGTTTCATGCTTAAAATCTTCCAAATGCTTTCTGTTGTACTCAGAATAAAATTCCAAGTATCAATTTCTGCATATCTGCCCCTTGCTTACCTCTCTTATCTCATCTTATACTGCTCCCTCTTCCTTTTTAAATTTTTTTTATTTTTTATTTTTCTGTTCTCTGAGCCCTCCAAGCTTGCTGCTGAAGTTAAGGCTTTTGCACTCACTGTCACTCTACCTGGAATGCTCTACCACTGGTCTTCACATGGCTGACTCTTTTTCATTCATATGTTAGCTTAGATGTCAGCTCCTCAGAGACCCTTCCTGATCACTTCCCTCATTTTTATCTGGGAAGATCCTGCTTTGAATCCCTGAAAGCTGAAAACAAGAGCCAGGATTGAGAATCTCTTTTGGGTGATTTTGGGTTTTGAATCAGAGGAACAACAATAGCTTGGGATGGAGGAGAAAAAGATATTGATGCTATGGAAAGCAAAACTCAGTATCCCAATAAATTATCCTTCCACAATGGAAGCTAATTGTCTTGTTCCCCAAAGAGCCATTTATCAGCTACCTTTATATTAGTCTTCATATAAGTGGTACCACTCTACTAATTCCCTTGTTGTACAATTCTAGAATTCTTTTTAACACTCCTATCAATTAAATTTTTTAAAATATAGGAGTCATTTTAAATTAATTTTCTTTACTTTTTTAAAAAATTTTATTGAAGTATAGTTGATTTACAATGTCATCTTAGTTTCAGGTGTACAGCACAGTGATTCATATACATATATCTGAATATATATATATATACTTTCTCAGGTTCCTTTCCCTTATAAGCAGTTATAAAATACTGAGTATAGTTCCCTGTGCTATACAGTAGGTCCTTGTTGGTTATCTGTTTTATATATAGTAGTGTAATTTTTTTAATGTAGAATAAATAAAATGTTTGGGGAAAAAACTTTCTTTTGTCCCACTACCCTGTCAACATTTTAGCACATTTCCTCTTCAGTTCACTTTCCTCAGCTATTAAGGATTTATAGTATAAAGTATGAGGAAACCTGATCTACAATAAAGTTCAAATGTTTTAGCTCATGACATGCAAGACCTTTCCTGATAGGGGTCATCCAACCTTTCCAGCCATCCTTCACATTTTTAAAAAAAAAAATGTATTTATTTATTTGTTTGTCTGTTTGTTTGGTTTTGGCTGCATTGGGTCTTCGTTGCTGTGCGTGGGCTTTCTCTAGTTGCAGCGAGCGGGGGCTACTCTTCGTTGTGGTGCATAGGCTTCTCATTGCAGTGGCTTCTCGTGGAGCACAGGCTCTAGGCACGCGGGCTCAGTAGTTGTGGCTCTCGGGCTCTAGAGTGCGGGCTCTGTGGTTGTGGCTCTTGGGCTCCAGAGCACAGGCTCAGTAGTTGTGGCGCACGGGCTTAGTTGCTCCGTGGCATGTGGGATCTTCCTGGACCAGGGCTCGAACCCGTGTCCCCTGCATTGGCAGGCAGATTCTTAACCACTGTGTCACCAGGAAGTCCTCATCCTTCACATTTCCAGCAAATATTTCTTCAGCACTTGGTCTCTGCCAGATTCTCTGCTAGACACTGAAAATAAAGAAATATCAATAAAAGCCCTGTCCTGCCTGCCTTCGAGGAGCTGATAATCTAATAGGCAGACAGAAAAGTAACCATTGCAATATTGGTAAGTGCTAGGATGCAGGATGTATGTATGGGACACCTACCCCAGGCTGCAGGGTGTGTAGGGGCTGGCCAAAAGAAGGCAGGAGATGGGATCACTTCTGAACAGAAGGCATGGTGTGTTAAAGGCCCAGGCGCAGGAAAGAGAATCATTAAAGAGCTCCAAGAAATCGTCTACCTGGTATGTGTGTGCTGAGGGATGAGAGATAAAACTGGAAGCTGTTTAGGGCCAAGCTGCAAAAGGGCCTTGTAAACCAGTGTAGGGATTTGGGATTTCATCACCAAAACTATGGAGAACCACTGAAGGGACAACGTGATGGCAGTGACTTGATCAGATTTTCATTCCAGTAAGTGTACAACAGTGTAGAAAGGTGAGCCTGGAGGCAAACTAGAACAAGAGTGATGATACCTTCAATGTGACCATTGTCCTCAAGGAGCTCCTTGACTCCAGCCTCATCAAACCATCTGGCCAACCACGTCATGCTCTGTCACACCACAAGCCTTTGTTTGTGCTGTTTCCTCTGCCTGGAATATCCTTCCTGTTCATCTTCTTGGCAAACTCCTACTCATCCCTGAAGCCCCAGTTCAAATGCCCCCTTCTCTGTGAAGCCTTTCGTGTTCCCTTTATCTGTACAAAATCAATTGTTTCTTCCTATCTTCTCCCATAGCTCTTAATAAATACATCAGCTATAGCAATTATCACCTTACATGATAATAATTTGTCAACATGACTTACTTCTCCATCAGACTGTGAGATGACGGAGGGCCGGCGAGTCATCTCTGAATCCCCCTCACCAGGCACACTCCCTAGCACTTTGTTGTGACTAATAATTATAGGATGGAATGAGGAATAAGCGAGTAAATGCATCATGTTGCCCCTACATTTACGACCCCATCACATCTTGCGGGGAGTTGACCTCAGGTCTTCCTGTGTTGACCTCAGGTCTCACTTCAGACACCAGTCTGGCTCACAGAAGAGCAGTTGGGACGTGGGTGAGTGACAGGCTGGTCACTCTGGCTGAATTCCATGTCTCCCAGGTGGTCCAGCTGGAGGAGCTTCTGGCTGTGCGGCACTCCGTGTTCGTGGTGGGCAGCGCGGGAACTGGCAAGTCGCAGGTGCTGAGGTCCTTGCACAAGACCTACCAGATCATGAAACGCCGCCCCGTCTGGACTGACCTCAACCCCAAAGCAGTCACCAACGATGAACTCTTTGGCATCATCAATCCGGCCACACGAGAGTGGAAGGATGGTAAGAGCAGGATACGGCTAGCTCAGCCCCTTAGGCAGAAGAGAATGCAGTAGGGTGAATGCAGAGGAGGGAACACAGGGCTGATCTGTATCAGGTTAGAAAAGAAGGTGGAAAGAATCAAAGAAAGGAAACTGATTTTGGCTTGGAGGGGAACCTCAGCCCTTGGGATAGTCTCTTTCCTTGGGGACTCTTCAGCTGCCTCTTGAGAGAGGGCACCTTAAAGAGGATAAAGCAAGGCAGGCATTCTCAGATATAGTTTTGTGATTCTGGAATGCAAGTCATGGAGTCTCTACGTTGCCTAGCAGAGGGTCTAAGATGTGGGTAGGATAGGGAAGCCCACCGCTCATTCTGAAAAGAGCAGTTCAGTCTAGCATCCCTCAGAGGGCACCTCCCTATCAGCACCGCCCCAGGAGTGCTGGGGAAGCTGCTACAGAAAACTCATCTCAGGAGGATCCTAGAGCCACGGTCCCTTCCACAGCAACCCCATGCTCACTCGGTGCTAACCTCAGCCTCACCTTCAAAGAATTAAAAATCACTGGTAGATGTTGGAAAGTGTCTCCTGTCACTGGGAGAGAGCAGAAGAGAAAATGGAGAAAACTCTCTATGAGCTGATAGGACCTCTTTCTAAAACAAATGTGGCTTCTGGAATGAGGAAATCTCAGCTCCATCCTAACACCCCAATGTTAGTAGTCGTCCCAGTCAGGGTCAAACTGCCTGGATTCCTCTAATTTAGGACCTTCCATCAGAGGCCTAGAACAGTGGGATTTAATGAGCAGCCTCTTTAATTTTTATTTCACTAATAATGAGGCTTAATATGCTTTCCTTCTTATTGGTCTTAGTAATTGGCTCTTTTGTAATTTTATTCCTCCTTATTATTTTCTTATCAGTTTGTAAGAATTTTTTTATATACCAAAGACATTAACCCTGTATCTGTTATATGCATCACTAATGGTTTTTCGCTGTCTGCCATTTGTCTACAGACACTTCATGGCATGTTTACCATGCACTTTTTAAGAAGGAAATATGTCTGTCTAGTCTTTTTAGCACCTGGAATTCCTATTTGGTTTATAACTCTTTCTAACTTTAAGCTATATAGTATCATAAATTTGGTCTAAAAGGTTCTTTTCACGTTAACATTTTTTTATTCATCTAGAATTTATTTTGGGGCTTAGTATGAGGTAAGGTAGAGAATCAACTTTATTTCTTTCCAGATGGATAATTGATTGTGACAGCACCATTTATTAAGTAAACTGTCCTTTCCCTCTTAATTTAAATTCCAACTTGTCATATATGCAGTTGTCCCTTGGTATCCATGAGGGATTTGTTCCAGGAACTCCTGTGGATATCAAAATCCATGGATGCTCAAGACCTCATATAAAATGGCATTGTATTTGCATTATCCTATGCACGTCCTCCCATATACTTTAAATCATCTCTAGATTACTAATAACACCTAATACAATGTAAATGTTGTATAAATAGTTGCAAGTACAGTGTAAATGCTATATAAACAGTTGCTAGTGTGTGGCAAATTCAAGTTTTGTTTTTTGGAACTTTCTAGAATTGTTTTTTTCTGAATATTTTCGATCCATGGCCGGTTGAATCCACGGATGCAAAACTCGCAGATACAGAGGGCCAATTGTATTGACACCTGATTCTGGGTTTTCTGTTTTGTTCCACTCACCTGTTTATCTAATCCTATACTAATATCATTCTATCTAGGTTATAATCATTTTATATCATTTTCATGTCTGATGAGGTAAATCCCTCCTCAATATTTTTCTGTAATTTCTCGGCTAGTCTTAGGCACTTCTTATTCCATACTAAATTTAAGCTCACATAATATAATTCGAATTTTAAACAGTGTTGGAATTTTAATTAAAGTTTTATTAAATATACACATTAAATATGGAGAAATTGAAAAAGATTTATAATAATCATAAATCTGTATTCACTAAACGAGAACTTTCAAGTAAATGGAATATAACTTTTTAAAACATTTTAAGAGAACTTGATAAAAGTAGACATATAGTGGATTATATTACTACACCTTTTTCAAAATTAGAAAGATTCAGTAGACAGAAAATTAAGTATAGACATAGAAGAATTAGGAAATGCATCCATCAAACTCAGTGTAACATGCTGATATAGAACTTTGCATCTTGTAAATAGAAAATACTCCTTTCTTGGTAGGCTCATGGAACATTTCCAAAAAATTAAAGTTTAGTTGGGTACAGAAGAAATTGTAATGAATTCAAAAGTATCAATTTTCACACCACATTGTTTGATACTAATACAATAGAATTAGAAACAAATGGCAAGAAAATGACCAAAAATAATTTTACTATTTACAATCCAGAAATGGTAAGCCCTGGATTAAAGGGAAAATTAAATTGCAACCCCTCTTGGAAGCAATATAAAGAAGAATACTTCATACAGAAACTTCTGGGACACATTTAAAGCCAATAAGGAAAAACTCAACTCTAAATAATTACAGAAGGTAGGCTAGAAATAAAGGAAATCAGTATCCATCCTAAGAAATTATTCAAAGAGTAATAAACTAAACCTGAAGAAAACTGGGAAGAAACCAGTACAGATAAAAGCTGAAATTAGTGGGAAGGAACAAAAAAATATAGGAAGGATAAATAAGTATAAATACTGGTTCTTTGTAAAGACCAATAAGTCAATTGTGAGCATGATTAATTTAATGGGGGAAAGAGAGAGTAAAAGTATGTAAGATTAGGAATTAGAAAGAAGATATAACAGTAGATATAGACAAAATTAAAATGGAAGAGACACAATTAGATGATACATATTTGAAAAACTAGAAGAAATAGATGATCCACTAGCAAAATATAATTTTAACAAAATTTACTCAGTAAGAACTAACACAACATTGTAAAGCAACTATACTCCAATAAAAACTTATTGGAAAAAAGAATTAAAAAATTTACCCAATAAGAAGTAGAAAAAGTAAACTAATGAAAAGGAAAATTTTAAAATAAAGATAATTCCTAAATCATAAAAGGATACCTCTTAATTCATTTTATGAAGCCAAAATAGTCTTGATATCAACCTTTGTGCAGAACCAAAAACAATAGCCCAATTTCACTTATTAATATAGATTTAGAAACTCTGAATAAAATATCAGTAACTAAAATCTGTCAGTATCTCAAAAGAATAATACATTCTGACCAAGTAGCATCTGTTCCAGGAATGTAAGGATAAATCAATTACTTTTAAAGTATTAACATAAAGCATTGACAAATTAAAGGATGAAATAATTTGATCAATAAATAGATGCTAAAAACTCAGTAGCCATTCCTAATTTAAAAAATTCTAAGTAAAATAGGAATAGAAGGAAATGCCTTAAGTACAATTAATACTCTTTACCTAAAGCTGAAAGGAAAAAAAGAGCATTCTGAATGATGGGAAAATAAAGCCAATTCCATTAAAACCAGAAATAAACCAAGGAGACCTATTACCAACAGTATTATTCAGATTTGCTTGGTGGGATTCTGGAAAATGCAGTAAGACAGGAAAATGGAATACATCGTATAAATGGAGGAAAGGAGATAATTATCATTTTGGTGATTATACCACTTTATACCTATAAAACTCTAGAGACACTATTGAAAAATCACTAGAATTAATAAGAAAATGTATTAAAGGTAACTAAGTATAAAATAAAATACACAGAATTTGAAAGCTTTTCTCTATACTAGCAATAGTCAACTAAAACTGAAAGTCAGGAAAAAAAATTCCATTCACAGTAACAGTAAGAACTGAAATGTTTAGGGATACATTTAGCCAAGGAGATACATTGAAAATGCTGTAAAAATTTATTAAGGAACATAAAACAATATTTGAAAAAATGAAAAGACATACCATATTATTGATTGGGAAAGCTTAGTATTATAAAAAATCAATTCTATCCAAATTAAGAGATAAATTTCATGTAACGCCAACTAGAATCACATAGGGCCTTCTCTCAAAGCCTGCGTTTGGCAGGATTTTCCCAGGCTGCAGTTTCAAAGGATGAAAACCTTACCTAAGAAGGTTTTATGTAATTCCATCATGTCACAGTTGCCTGTTGAAATGGTTCACTGGGTCCCTTGTCAGTTAAAAAATAGTACCATCAGGTTTCCTTCTTGTTTTGCTGTTGCTGCTGTTCTTACAAAAAGTTGGGCCAGAGCACAGAGAGAGTGGAACCTTGGGAGTGGTCAGATTCTTAATAGTGTAAGATACAAAGCCAGTTCTGACCTGCCTATGTACACCTCCTTCTGAGTGTTATAGCTGATAGGAAAAGGCTGTTTTAAGAGGAAGAAGATTGATGGTGACCTGGAAATTAAGATATCCATGGTTCCTCTTAGGATTGTTCTCCTCCGTCATGAGGGAGCTTTCCATCATCACCCATGATGGGCCCAAGTGGATTCTACTGGATGGCGACATAGATCCAATGTGGATCGAGTCTCTGAACACTGTCATGGATGATAACAAGGTACCGGGGGTAAGGGGACCCCACGTCGTCCCTAATCATCAACGAAACCAGTCCCTGGGCACATCTGGAAACCTTGATTCCACACAGGACTGGCCCCGAGCAAGGAATCATTACTGCTGTCTTTAGTTTTTTATTTTTTCCAGCTTTATTGAGATATACCTGACATATAACATTGTCAATATATAATTGATATATAACACTGTGTAAGTGTAAGGTGTACAACGTGATGATTTGAAATATATATTGCAAAATGATTACCACAAGGTTAGTTAACACCTCTGTTACCTCACATAATTACGTGTGTGTGTGTGTGTGTGTGTGTGGTGAGAACTTCTAAGAGCTACTCTTAGCAACTTTCAAGTACACAATACAGTATTATTAACTCTAGTCACCATGCTGTACATGACATTATTCATCTTGTAACTGGAAGTTTGTACCCTTGACCACCTTCACGCATTTCCTCTGCCCACCCCACACCCCCATCCCTGGCAACCACCAACCTACCCTCTGTTTCTATGAGTTTATTTTTTTTAAGATTCCACATATAAGGAGATCATATAGTATTTGTCTTTCTCTGTCTGACATTTCACATACCATAACACTCTTCAGGTCCATCCATGTTGTCATGGATGAACCTGGAGAAGGATTTCCTTTTTATGGCTGAATAATACTCCACTGTGTGTGTGTGTGTGTGTATCACATATTCTTTATCCATTCATCCATTGATAGACACTTAGGTTGTTTCTACATCTTGGCTATTGTAAATAATGCTCCAGTGAACATGGAGTGCAGGTAGCAGATAACGCTTCAAGATCCCGATTTCACTCACCAGTGTCTTCAGTAGACATCTTAGAACTGATTCATCCCATAGGGCAACTTTCACTTCTTCAGTGGCACTGCCATCACTCACATGTTTTTAGCATTGTTGTAATTTCCTTCAGAATCTTCTGCATGCAGGGTAATTCAATATTTAGAGCTGAAAAGAATCTGAAATCATTTATTCAAATCTTTAAAAAATTTTTCATCTTTGTTTATAAATAAGGAAACTGAGGATCAGAAACATTCTGAGCCTGTCATGCATCCTCAGTGGTGACCAATCTTTGTCCATGGAGAATATGTTTTATTTTTTATAAACAATGAAAACTGAATGCCAGTAAAGTGGCTGTTAAGCTGGGAACTGTTTCTAAACTTGTTCATAAAGCACATCTAGGTTAAACGTTTTATGATGGTTTCAACATTTACAGAATCATTAGAATAAGTGTGTGCTCTTCCAAAAGAAACAGGAGTTGTATGAAACCTGAGCTCTTTTCCTTTAATTATCCTATTTTTTCATTATGGTCTAGTTCATTCAAATCATTGACATCCACTTAAACTTTTTAGATAGCTTTTTTCCTGATTCAGTATACACAACAGGGATGGAGGTAAAGGGGCTACAGAAGGAGAGAGAGAGGATTGTTGCAGAAAATTTAGAAAATACTTACAATCACAAAGAAGAAAATAATCATCCTAATTCCTATCAGGAATAACAGCCAAACTCCCCCTAGCTGGCCACGTGACCTAACTCCTCCCCACCTGCCGTGTCCCTCCCCCTGTGTGCAGGTGCTGACCCTGGCGAGCAACGAGAGGATCCCTCTGAATCCCACAATGAGGCTCCTCTTTGAGATCAGCCACCTGCGCATGGCCACGCCAGCCACTGTCTCCAGAGCAGGTATGGCCCACGACAGGAAAAACCACAGCTGCTCAGTTGAAAACGGGTGCCTCTGGTGATACATATGACGTTGCTGGCTCTGAAGGAAGCTCCAAACAGGAGCCAGACGTTGATCATCCAAAACCCCGGCCTGATTCTCAGCCCTAATCCACACGCACGAAGGTGAGCCAGTGCTCTGCAGCCAGGACCATGTGAGCGTCTCAATTCAGAAATGTTACGGTAATGGGAAGGGATTGGCCCCTGAGCTGAACAACGGTCCTCTGCACAGAAGTGCCTCAAATTAGGCTACTTTCAGGCCAGTTCTAGCCTCCATGAAGGCTAATGAAGATGATTGAGCATTGCAATTTCTCACCACATCCTGGTGGAAAATAATAACTTTATACGTCAACTTTCCTGGGTGGGACACGGTTCCATCCTTTTGGGGGCCACCATGCAATCTGCACCCTTCCTCACCATGACAAGTATTGCTAACCAATCACAGCCTGCTTTCCTCCTGAGCCTAGACTTGGCCTCAGCATCCTTCTCAACACTGCTTTCCATCAGCTATTATCAGTCAGTCGGAGTTGATCCCAATAGCAAACCCATTTGCCCTCTCAGGCCTCGGTCAGATCTCTGTTCTTTTCAAGCCCAGCCTTCAGTACATTTTCTAAACAGAGAAAATAACTCTCTGGGATGAAGAATATCCTGAGATGTATGGAAATGTCACTAAGCTGTATTCTCTGCGTTCCCAGGGATCCTGTACATCAGCCCTGCAGACCTGGGGTGGAACCCTCCTGTGAGCAGCTGGATCGACAAGAGGGAGATCCAGACAGAGAGAGCCAACCTAACCTTTCTGTTTGACAAGTATCTTCCAGCCTGCTTAGACACACTCAGAACCAGGTAGGCCAAGGGGTAAGGAAGGTAACAAGCAATAAAGAGCCTGTTGGCTCATACCTGATGTCCCGCTGATGTTCTGTCCCATCCCCAAAGTCAGATGTCCCTAGGCATTCCACCCCGGGCGTGGCAGGTGGCAGAGGGGAACACACGTTAGGACGGTGATGGGATGCCTGTTGTCAGGTCAGGCAGGAAGCGAGGTGAGTGAAGAGGAGAGAGATGTAAAGGACCTTTTGGAGGGCTGTGAGGGTGTGTCTGGAGGAGGCCGCGGGTTGTGGTAGCAGAGACAGCAATCCTGAGACCCTCTGCTTCGCAGGGCATGCAGCTGGCCCTCCTACGCGTGATACAGGCCAGATCAACAGGCCTAGAGCTGAAGATGACACCTGTCAGCAACACACAGGGCCCACTTCCTGTTTCTGGCTGTGGGCGTCCATGGCCTAGATGATACAGGATTGGGTATAATGCATCGTTTGACCAGTCCTGCCCCTCTGGACCCTAAGATTTCACTTTTCCTCCAATGGGTTTGCAAAAGTAAAAGCAACAAGCCCTGACCACTTACAACATAAACAAAATAGTAATTGCTCTTAACCAAAAGGATACTTATTATAGCAAGAATATTATACGTGTCTGCAGAGAAGGGTTCCGGTGTTTGGAACCTGCTTTTGTTTTACATTCTCTTTCTTTGCCATTTGATGCATCATTCAGTGAATCAGGTACTCAGCCCTGTTGTTCAGCCCAGTTGCACCATCAGAAGCTGGTGCTGTGAAGGCAACGTGACTCAGAGATCCTCAGTTCCTGAATGTTCAACAAACAGAGTCAGGTTGATGTTTCCTGGAAATAAAGTCTATCACTGAAAATGATCCCCAACTCCTTATTCATTGGCCTGAGAAACACAGGATGGCAAATGCTTGCAAGTGTGGAGCAGAGATGAAGGGAGAGCTCCCAGGGCAAAATGGCCCGAGGCACTCTTTCTTCACGTGCCCCACCCTCCCCCATCAAAATCCACCGTGTTAAGAATGAATTTTACGTAAGTAAAAACTGAGTCACAGTTGAATAGTTGACATAGTGGTATGTTTTCAGATATTAAATATTTATTAGTTTTGATTTTGCAATTTTTATACTTCAGGGTTAATAATTATTTTTCCAAACTTCAGCGTTTTCATAAAGCCTTTAAAAAGCCTTTAACCCCTTGTGGCTTGTGAGCTCTGTGGCACTGGGATCTAATGAGATAAAGCAGCTGTGGCAGCAAGAGTCTGGAAGTGGGCAGTCATGGTTAGTGTCTCAAATAGACAAGGGCTGCAAAGAGTTAAAGTGGCAACAAAGGGGGAGGTTTTAGGAAAGTAGCATCCCCTATTCTTTAAGGTTTGCTGAGACACTTGTCCAATTTATCCTTAACTAAAGATTAGACCATTTCCCACTCTGGGCATTTAGAACAAGAGATACCAAACTCGTGTGTGTGTGTGTACACGCGTGTGCTCGTGTGCAAGCACAGCCTCTGAAACAAGCTTTAAAGACTGTATTAAGTCCATCCAGAGAAACATCCCCCCGCCACCAGTCTCTGAGCCCCATGGTTTTCAAGGAAAAACCCACAGCTGTGGTTGAGGGTGCCCGCTCTGGGTTTCCTTCATGCAATTCTCATAATATCCTTATGAGGGCCGACCATCCTGCAGATGTGGGAGCCGAGGCCCCATGGTGCTCGCTCAGTGCCTCAGCTGGTGGTGACAAGACACTCACTGCCAAGTCCTACTGCTATTTTATTCATCACCGTATTGTAATGCCAGCTTTCTGTGGCCCCGTCACGACGAAGCAGTGCCAACACACAGTAATTTTTATATTGAACAAGCAGGCCTCGTAAGGGGTGATTATAAACAACTTTATTTTGTCTCCCACTGTTCCTTCAAAAACATTTTATGTTCTCTTTCTGCCCCTGGATGAAATCTAGGTCAACATTGCTGATTTTACTGGTCCTTCTTCAGTAATAAAAATGCATCTCATCACTTCTAGTCACACAGTCTCACACACACACACATGCACGTGCACATGCGAAAAATTTAAAAAGAGGCAGTGAAAATTGAAAAAACATACAGACTCTCCCACTGCCCACATAGCCCTCCACCTACAGTGGGAAAGGACAGTGTTCTTTGACTTCCGTCCTTATTCTACCAGTCGCCCCCTTGCCAGCTGTAGCTTCTCACCCCTCGAGGCTGAAGGGGGGACACAGGGAAGAGAGTGATGGGCAGGAAGGGCCTTAATGATGGACCTGGTGTGACCTCATTTACCCCAGCTGTGGCAGGTTTGGAAATGACTCTTTGGAAGCCTTTGTGGGTCGCTTGGACCCCTCCCATCCCTGGAGATCCGCAATATGCCCTCCCTTGAAGCAAGTCAATGCCTCTCCATCAGCTAGTCGAGTACAGCTCCCACAAACCCTCCAGGTGGACCCCTTCACCAGTATCTAAACAAGCCCACACGCTCACGGCCATACCTGGACTCAAGGATTAGCGCCCCAGCGAGCACCCTCTGACCCTGCACTGCAAGGTTAGCAGGTCTCCTCAGGGGTTTCCGGGCCTGGGTCCTAGGGGAGCCCCTTTCTGAGGGTCTCTGTTCAGGATGAGCACCTGCCTTCCCTGTAGGAGGGGCACTCGCTGCACACCCAGAGCCCTCCCCAAAGTCCTGTGTGCTCATTTCTAGCCCCTTCAGCATCTACCACTTTGATCCTATAAACCAGGAGTCCCCAACCCCCAGGCCATGGACTGCTACTGGTCCACAGCCCGTTAGGAACCGGGCCACACAGCAGGAGGTGATTGCCAGGTAAGCAAGCGAAGCTTCCTCTGCTGCTCCCCATCTCTCCCCATCACCCGCATCACCGCCTGAGCCATCCCCTGCCCCCATCTGGGGAAAAATTGTGCCAAAAAGGCTCGGGACCGCGGCTATAACTCCTTGAGAGCACCGGAGGCCAGGTTGTCTGGATCTCAGCTTGGAATTGGAAGAGTAGGTGGCCTGTATTGTGTCAGCACCTCATCCAAAACTGAGCCTGGGGCAGTTCCATCCTGACATTCTGTTACAAGTATGCGTTGAAGAAATGAAGCAAAGCCTCCCAAGCACTCAGTTTCTTCATTACTCATGGACATAACGCCTAGACTCTTAGACCACTTCACAGCATTGCTGTAAGGACTGCAGCCAGACTCAAAACCAACACAACACAAAACACTGAAGAGGATGGAGCGCCGTGAGACTCCGAGGCCCAGTGCTGGCAAATGCCTTTTAAGATGTCTGTTGATGGTGTTGTTCATCTTATAACAGTGGACCCTGCCTCTGTGCGGCCTGTGAGCTCATCCTCCCCGGGAGGTGGTGACGAGGGCAGGAGGGGTTGAGTATGTGGGCCCGTGGTGCACTCTGTGTGCACGCCTGGTGGGACGAGGGTGCCTGTGTGCGTGTGTCTGTGTGTCTGCTCCTGCTCCCTGGGGTGTAGGTGCACCTTTGTGTATCTCTCGATACCTGTCTTTCAGCCAAGACCTCTAAACCGAGATTGAAAGTACAAATTCAGGTCAAGACATAGTCACGGAGCTATGTTTATGAAAGAGAGAACTTAATTATGTAAATAACCTTCTGTCCTGGCCCACTCTGCCTCCCCCAGACAAGACTCTAGCCCCAGAGAAAACATTTTCAATGTGTTTGAATTGAGGACACTCCTCTGAGCTGGAGGAGTGGAGGAACAGCCACAGAATTGCACCCACCTTGGCTCTGTAGGTGATTTTTGCCAATTGAAACAGTGACACTGTGAGATATTTACTCGTTTTGTTGCAGCTTCCTACATTCCCCAAGGACTGAGGCGGGGGGGCGGTCCTCAATGTTCAGAGAAGGGAAGCGGGGGAGGGCATAGAGGAAAGGAAGATGAGAAAAGGGACCATCTCAGGAGGGCTCCGGTCCCTTCCTTCTTTGCAAAGGGAGCAGACCCCCAAACAGCGGATGAAAACAAAAGCTTAAGTAGCACCATGGGCCTCTATAATACCAAAGTCTTTGCTGCTGCAAAACTGCATGAACTTGTCAAATTGTGAGTCCACAGACACCAACAGGGTTCCACAGCTGTCCAACAATGCCTCTAGGATGGAAAAATCCAGTGTTTTAGAGCATATCTGCGTCTCTCTTTGCAGATTTAAGAAGATAATTCCAATCCCAGAGCAGAGCATGGTTCAGATGCTGTGCCACCTCCTCGAGTGTCTGCTGACCGATGAGGACATCCCTGCAGACTGCCCCAAGGAAACCTACGAGCTTTATTTTGTGTTTGCTGCCATCTGGGCTTTTGGCGGAGCAATGGTCCAAGATCAGGTAAGAGGGTGTGCTGAGGCTAACACCCACGCTAGCCAGCAAAGATTTGGAAGACGGAACAGCTAAAGTCAGAATTAACACAGAAGCATCAAACTACTTAGTTTTCTCTCCCTTGTTCTGCTAAAGGCGTCAGTCCCCTTAGGAGGGCTTCAGGTAGTGAGACAGGTGAGATTGGGCTATGTTTTGAGCTGTTGTTTTTTGAGTTAGTGAATGTATCCCTAATTTCTTGGACAGTTGCTGATTGAGTTTGAAAAACTGGAGGTATAAGTACCTTATTTGGCAAGGTGATGTGTGTTTTGTAGGTGGAGTGGTGCTGTGCTGTAGAAGCTTGAGTGGGAGGAATCCCTTTAGCCTTCTTAAAATCTTTCCAGAACAGGCCTGTACTACTCTGTACCAACCATCACATCTTCATACCCCTGAAACACAGAGCTGTCCGTAGAAGGTTAGGCCAAAGGCGAATTGACATCTAGGGATAGGAAAGCGAAGTAGTATTCATCTCATGGTGTTGGCTGCTGTAGCTTCATGCTGTTTGGGGGTGTCTTGGCATCCTATTCTCTAAGTCTTGTGTATTCCCAACCT
This sequence comes from Balaenoptera acutorostrata, assembly GCF_949987535.1. NCBI lineage: Eukaryota > Metazoa > Chordata > Mammalia > Artiodactyla > Balaenopteridae > Balaenoptera > Balaenoptera acutorostrata. The sequence goes on along the minus strand of NC_080083.1, from coordinate 5,779,197 downwards.
TTTCTTTACTTAGTTTCCTCCAAATAAAAGGTACTTTACCTAGAAACAATATATTTGAGGTTAGGCAGACCAGTCTTTTAGAACTGACTAGCTATCAGGCAGTGTCATATAGAGGCTGAGAACATGGACTCTGGATTTGAATTCTAACTCTGCCACTTATTACCTGGGGACCCTGGACAAGTAATTTAACCTCTCTCCACCTTCCTCTCCCCGTGTGTGCAAAGGAGATGAGAGTGATGATAGTGGTACCCAGTTCCTAGGATGTTTGTAAGCATTAAATGAAGGGATGCTGTTCTAATTGCCCACATGTAAAGCTCTTAGAGTAGTGTTTATTATTAATGTTCTCCTACTACAGATATTCAGTTTCATAGCAAATATCTGGTGCCTTTCTCACAACAGGGGATTAAACCAAGCTTCAAGTGTTGGAGAGTTATCATTTACTCTTTCTGGTCTGGATTGATTATGGGCTTTTCCAAATAAAAAGGTAAAAATTTCAGCCTCCCAGGGCACACCATGTTCTAAGAATCCAAAACGAAGGTGAGCTGGAAGAATTAACGATTAATTTAGAATTAACAATCAGTTTATTCTCCGTTTTCACGGGTTCTGATTATAACATTCATCCTACCTCCCATCACCCCCTACATGTTCTTGGTGCTCACAATTCAGAAAGCAGCTCTCAGAAGCCCCTGGAAGTGTGCCTTTCTCCATCTTCCTCTCCGGAGCTAGAGGCTGGCGGGGAAGGGGGACGCTCCAAGGGCAGGAGGATGCCTGGACTGGGAGTTTGACAGCTGAGAACTTCATGCAGTCTGTTCTGCGGCCCTTGGAGCTTCTCCATGGACTGCTTCTTTCCCAGCTCCACATTCCCCCTTGGAGGCAAGGAGCCAATGTGTCCACCAGGATGGACGAGAGCCTCGATGAATGCGCAGAGATCCGGAACGCAGAGGTTGTGGCTTTCCCTCAGATGCAGTCCCTGACCTTTCGCCCGCTGAAATGTCAGACAGCAACCACCGCTGGGCTTCTCTCTCACGCTGGTGCTGAGCAGGCAGTGGGGTATCAGGATAAAGACACTTGGTCAATTTTTCTATCTCTGTGTAGAAAAATTTAAATCCACTCAATTCTTTTTAAAAGCCCGGGAGAAAGCATCCCTCCAGGTGCCGCGGGCTCTGGAGCACTTGGAGCTGTCGGCGGATGTGCTGGCACGTGGGGAGAGAACACAGGAGAAAGCTTTTAGCAGCAGGGACTGTCCAAGCCCCCCACACAGCCTGCATTCAAGCCCAACACAAAATAGTGCTGTAAATCAAAAAGTATGAAGTTGGCCAAAATATTTGCATCAGGAACACCAATGGTGCTTATGTTTAAAAAGCTGTTATTAAAGCGAAGCAGAATATAATACAAAATACAGCCCATACCTGGGTAGAAGTTCTAATAAAAAAGGGAGGGGTGGATCCTGGCTAAATACTTTGCAGCAATCCCAGGGAATTATCTCTCAGAAGTAAATGATCTCTCAGAGAGCACCGGATTGGGCAACTGAGAACCTGGGTTCAACTCCCAGTTCTGCCATATACTGCCAGAGGTGTAACCTTTGAGCCTTTGTGTTTTCATACATAAAATAGGAGTAATTTTCAGTAGCCAGGATGACTTAGAGCATTGTGAAGGCCAAATGAGGTGATATTGTGTTCCAAACTCTGCTACCTTGTACCACACTTGTGCCAGTACAGACTTAGTGCAGGAAAGGGACCAGAGAATTGTCACAACCTTAAGGAGACGGGGTTCAGAAGGGGCCTCTTCATTGAGGTCATTGCTGAAGAGACACTCAAAGAGTCAAACTGAGAAAAGGCCATGGGATGACTCAGCAGAGGTGACCTTGTCTTTCCAGTGTCCAATTACAGTAGACGGTGAGGTCAAGCATCAGATTGCAGGAAGCCAGACAGTGTTGGTGTAGCCCAGCTAATGGCTTGGCTGAGAAACTGACGGGGTAGCTCAAGGTGGAATTGGGAGTGAGGAAAGAAGGTGCACCCAACCTCCTTCTTTCTAGAGATGGTCTTTGTCTTGGATTCTCCATATAAACTTAAAAGATGGTTTTCATTAGGAAGTTAAAGGTCTTCAAGAATTTTATCCAAAGGTAGACAGCTAATATGTTTTCATGAGTAAATATTGTCAGCCAGAAAACAATTGGTGTCAGGTAATACATATTTTTTAAGCTTTGTTTTTTAATTTATTTTTCATTTAGTTTTTATTGGGAATGGTTTTCAATAGCACTCTTAGTTCTGCTTAGGTGTTTTGGGGAGGGAAGCGCTCTTTTCCATAGTGTAATTCCATTTAAGAGATTATCTAAAAGTTAGTCTTTTTAATTCATAGGAAGATTTTAATATCTGAGAGTACTCAAATTAAGGATATAAACTTCCCACACCTTCCTGTTATGACAGATAAAAGCACAGAAAGGACAACCCTTGAAGTCATGTAATGTTGGTCATTTTAAATTTTGTACCTATTTTAAATTCTGTTAGTATATTTACTTCATTGTAAATATATTTTAGGGTACCTTTGTGTTTTGCTTTTGACCTTGGTTCTGTGATTTGGATGTCAACAACTTCCCCAAAAAGCACCAGTATGTTAAATTCTAATGTCATGATCCCAATCTGGGTTATTCACCTTTAATTCTGCTTTCAGTTTCTATGTGTACAGCAGTATTTTTAATAAAAAATTACACAGAGGAAAAAAAAAGAATTTTATCCATGAGTCAAAAATGGAGATTTTTATCCTAAGGCTTCTGATTGTAGAGAACAAATATTGAGAAGATACAGTGTCCCCTTAATCTGAATTCAGATCAGAATAAGAACAGCAAACAAATCTGTCATTAAGGCCTATTTCCATTCTCTTTTTAAGGCAAAAGAATTCAATCCTATTTACCTAATAGACAGCGAAATGAGTGCCATTTCTTCCAAGTCCAGATTTCATTGCCATGCGCCCAGCTTCCTGGTCTGTCCTCCTCCCCAGGAACATTTCCTAAAATGCCCAATCTGGACCTCTTCCCTTTGTAGGATTTTTCCTAGGTCTGTGTGCTCAAAGAGTGGGTTTGCTCCCCCAGAGAGTTGCCAGTAGCAGCGGGTATGTTTGGGATGTTTTTGTGTGTGCTGTGTTTCAGTTTGGACTCACTAGCTTGAGTACACGGGTGCACAGCCCTATCCTTAGGGGCTCACGATCTAACATGTATGCATATATAGTGCTACCTAGTCCTTCCGTCAGAAAGACCTGTACAGCTTTGTCTCTGCTGCTCCTAGATTTTTAGAATTTTAGCTCTTGAAAGAAATTTAGAAATACCCTTTCCTAGAATCAGATGAGAAAACTGAGGCGTGGAAAGACGTGACTTGTCAGTGGTGATGTGCGCGACTCCCCAGCTGAGGCTCTTCTCACCGCACGATCCTGTGCCCCCACGTGTCAACAGCCACCACTTTATCCCTTCCATCCCTGACTGCTGTCCTGGACGTTGCTCGGAGCCTTGGGAGGCTAGGGGGACCGGGGTGGATCTGTCTCTTCAGGAGATCTTGGCTGCACTTGCCCATCTTGGGGCCATAGGCTCCTCCTCTCCTGTGTTCTCACACCTCCCTCCCTCACCCTCCACCTGCCAGTGCTCTGAGATGCGTAATGCCAGGGCGACCCAGCCACCTGGTCAAGCAGGGGCACACGTACATGCTCAAGGGCAGCCCCTGCTTAGCTGGGCCTTGTCAGGGTTGATCCTCGGGGGATAAGCAGGAGCCCACTTTGCTCCCGGCCCTGACCTTCTGCCCGATGCAGGGCAGCCTCTCCAGGCTTCTTGTGCTCTGCAGAGCCTTGACTCCTGACCTGCTTTGTTTTGGCAGCTCATGGACGACCGGGAAGAGTTCAGCAAATGGTGGCTGACCGAGTTCAAAACCGTCAAGTTTCCCTCCCAAGGAACCATCTTTGACTATTACATAGACCCAGAGACCAAGAAATTCGAGCCTTGGTCCAAGCTCATCCCCCAGTTTGAATTTGACCCTGAGATGCCTTTGCAGGTGAGTGTGGCTGAGTGACCAAGGACGTGCAGTGTCCCCAGGGTCTGCAGTGGCTCTAGCGGCAGCCCCTTATGGATATCCGAAAGGTTTAACCTCACTAGGAATTAGTCATCCCCAGCTACTTGTCTTTTCAGAGGAAATTATAGGTGCAATGAAGTCACAAGATCTCCCAAAGCCTAGGTAACTTAATTACCAGACCCCCACAGGCATCCTTGGAGGAGAAGGAGGACGGCCAGGGCAGAAGATTCTAAAAGAGAGGCCACAGGGAGGCAGACAGCGCTAGCAGAGGGGGAAGGGCCTGCTCTCTACCCAGAGCATGAGTTAGTAGGAGGGTCTCACTGGGTATTAGGGGGGCCCTCCTCCCTGGGGTAGTGAGCTCCCCGACCCCAGAGGGATTCCCTCGCCTGAAATGCTCCGGAACACTCTGCCAGCATCTGTTTCTCCCACAAGCCCCCGACACACTCATCCTGTTCCCGCTCCAGGCCTGCTTGGTGCACACGAGCGAGACCATCCGAGTGTGCTACTTCCTGGAGCGGCTCCTGGCTCGGCGGCGTCCGGTCATGCTGGTAGGGACTGCGGGCACCGGCAAGTCGGTGCTGGTGGGAGCGACGCTGGCCAGCCTGGACGCCGAGGAATACCTGGTGAAAAACGTGCCGTTCAACTACTACACCACGTCGGCGATGCTGCAGGGTCAGTGTTACCGAATACATCATTAAATCGTGTGAATCGGTCCCGTTGCTCACTGCTTACAAAATCAATTACATACTTGCAAATGGTATCAATAGAAGAAATAGGTGCCTTTAATCAGAATGCTGGCAATCTGAGGAGATGGTGGCCTCAGCGTCCTCCAAAAACCATCTCCCAAGATTCTGCTCAGCCATGAAACTTTTTAAAGAGACAGAGAGAAGTAATCTCAGTTAATCACTGAGATGGGGGTCAGAGTCCTCGCCGTCCCCCACTGCGTGCAGGCTTGTCGACGCCTTGTGATCTTCCTCTAGACGTTATCTGTTCACACAGTTTGGTCACACAGTTTATTTGCGAGATGACTGAAGGGGAAGCCAGGGGAGAGATCTGGTCATCTGTTAATTACTTATTCTCCATTTCTACTTCTTTGATCTAAGGGAAGAGCTGACGGGTTAGGGAAGGCATTGTATGATTAAAAGATTTGAAAGCGGTTCTTGGGTCAGAGGTGAGTAGAGCATATGGGCGCCTGGTTTAAAAGTTAGCTGCAATATCGATTTGCTCAAGTGACAGGAAAGGGGCTTCCTGCTGAGAGCGGTTTCCTGCAAGGAGCTGCTTACATAAGGGGCCCGGGGGGCGTGGAGGGGTGGGGTGTCTGAGTGTCCACTCCTCCTAGCGGAGCTGGAGCTGGAGCAGAAGTCAGGCACCTCCCAGGCGTGACTCCCAGGGGCAGCACTGTTCATTCCCCTCCCACCCCCCTTCTCTCCTCTCCCCTCCCCTCTGTGTCCCACTTTCCAGCACCCTTAGCAAGGTCCCCTTTCCCATCCTTTCTCCCTAAGTGCCTCCCTGGCCTGCTAAATTCCCCCAGGGCGGGATTCCAACACAGTACAGGTCAGCACCTTGATGACAAAGAAAACAGAAAACCCATTGGAAGATTTCCATGGGCTTGTAGACTTCTGGCAGCAGATGTGCCTCTGGAGATCATTTTATTCACCCCTCACACCTCACAGATGGGGAAACCGAGGCTCAGGAAAAAGTACGTGGTTGCCCAAGGTCACCATCAAGGGCAGGGCTGGTGTGGCACATCCAGTCTGCTGACCACACGGAGCGTGCATTTCACTGGGAGTTTACACGTTGGGCTCCCGAGGGGACGTGGGTCCTCAGGGTGTGGCTTTAGGGTCCAGGGCTCACTGCATAAGATGTTTCCCCCTCGCCACCCATTTTCTCTTTGACCTTCACCTACTGTCAGTTCTTCTTTTATATAGAAACACTCATCACATTAACCCTAGAAACAGCCTCCTTTTGAAGAAGTGCCCAAGCCAACCTCCCAACAAAAGGAGGGGAGTGACAGGGCTGGGGAGGAGCCCTGCTCTCACCCGTCACAGTGTAACAGCCTTGCCCCACTCTCTGTCCCTCCGCCCGGGCTTTCCCACATGAGACCACGTGCATCCCCACCCCTAGAATGCACAGTCCACTAAAAACGAGGAGCTCGGCCTATGGGCTGTTTGCAGATTGGAAAGTTACAAGCCAAGCTTATACATGAGAGTGAACCTGCTCTGGTCCTTCTGTGGCCCCTGCCCAGTGTGAACCACAGAGAGTCAACCTCGTGGTGCTGCCAGCACTGTGCTTTCCCCAGTTCCCACGTGAGACAACAGCTCACTCCCCACCTTCTTTCTGCACCACTTTGCCAGCTCTTCCAGGGTTGGGATCCAGCCAGCTCCTCATGCTAGTGGGGGCTGCACTGTCTCTACCTCACAGCAGGTTAGCGCCTGAAGCTTGCGGATGGAAGTTAAGGTCGTCCCCCATCCCCCACTCAGTGACAGGGAGACTTCACCTCTTTGTCAAATCAGCCTCTGGGCTTCATTCCCTGCTGGGCTGGTAAGTTTCACACCTTCAGTCCCAATCTAGCAAGTGACTGTCATTCCCGCCTGGATAACAAGACTACCTGAAGTGATGGAGACTTGTATCAGAACGTCACTAGTTTGTCCATGATGTGAGCATCTTCTATTTGAGAGAGAACACTCTGATTTTTTTTCTGCTCTTCACAATGTGAGCAGTTATAGACACGATACACTTTTAAATTTAATTGTTTTCTTAAGTCTACACAATCAAGGCCTGGTCTGTGTGTTTAACAGTTTCTGACGTGTAAATACTCCCACCATGACCAATTTCAGGCGACCCCCACCATGTCCGTGAACATGGAGTTGGGAAGAGAAGCACGGCAGAGCACCATGCATCCTATTTCCGCTCTGCAGATTCAGTAGGTGGACGTAACCTCAAGAGCACAGATAATGGTAAAATGTAGTCAAATAATTTGCACGTGATGAGGTTTGAATATTCATTACCTTTGTTTTTAATATAATTTACTTGTAAGTTTATCTAATTTATGTTTTTAAATAATGGCTGTGTTGAGCCACCAGCTTACTAAGTTCCCTGTTTTAACAGTCAGCTCTCAAGAGGCAACTCCAGCAACCACTAACTTCATCTTGACTCCATGACACCTCAGCCACCGTCAAGCCACACAATGTCATAACCTTCCATCATGGCCTGGCACCGTCACGTTCACACCCGGCAGTGGTCATAAGCAGACTTCACATGCCTAGCTGGTTCACATCCTAACACTGTTTGCTACTGAACATATATACCACTATGCTTACTTGCAAGCCTTGAGTCCAGTGACTGATCAGATTATCAGGTCTGCCCACTCTTACTACTACTATAACTACACTGATAATGGTAATAATAACTGATATTATCAAACATGCACCAGGGATGTGTCAGGAACTAACCCGAGATTAGCCGTTTACACGTTTTTAAATCATTTAATCTTGTACAACCTTGGAAAGTATTTGTATAACCCCCATGTTATAGATGAGAATACCAAGGCACAGGGAAGTTAAATAAGCTACTCAAGACTACACAGCAAGTGTGGTGGACCAGGGTTTGAACTCAGACAGTCCGACTTCAGATCCTGTGGTCTTAACCATTAGGCTATACTACCTCCATGATAAGAAACACTTTGGAAACTGAAATAAATATTTGATAATATTACTCTTATTATTAGTGGTACTGTTTGAGTAGTCTAGAGAAATTGTTTTCTAGAGTCCTGTTATAATGATTTTATAATGTAAAAAAATACTTTAAGCAGAGAGTGAAAATTCATAGCCAAGGAAAAGGAGATGAGTATCATACTCTTGACTCTGAAAAACACTGGATTCCCTTCCTTGGAGCCTCCCACCCATTACCTTAGTCACGGTCCAAACAAGTGTTCTTATTTGGCTTCTTGGCTGAAAACATTTTAGAAGCAACAAAACGGCAGGGAAAAAGGTGCTACCAACAATTAGAAAAGTGGGAGCAAAGAGCCTGGTATCCAACAGGAAATAGAAAACATAAAAAAGGAGGTGCAGGAACCCAAAGGGTAGCTGCTCTGGCATCAGAAAAGTGGCAAACTGTCCCACCCACATCAGGAGCCCATCACTCTTTTGAAGCCCAACATTTTCATTGCTGTTTGTACTTAAGACCCTTGGAATTAAGAGAAGATTCAATGTGATGTGGTGTAGTCTGCTTTAAAGGCCAGATAGTACACCCAGACAGATGTGCAAAATGTGTGTTTATAATGTGTCTGTCATGTAAAAGATGGGAAATAGCCTAATTATCCATATGATGGAATGCTAAGCATCGTTACAAAGAATGAGGAAAGTCTGTATGAATTGAGTTGGAACCATTTCCAAACTCTTTATTGAGTGAGAAAAGCAAGATACAGAACAGTGTATATAGTATGCTCCAAAGTATATCTTGTTTAAAAAGAGATATATAAAAATTTGCATATATATATATATATACACACACACACACTCATACATCTATGCTTGTATGTACTAAGAATATCTCCAGGAGGACACACAAGAAACAACAGTTGCCCCTGGCAAGGGGAACTGGATGCTAAGAGTGGGATGGAGAATGACTTAAACTTTTTAAAAATTATGAAATATTTCAAGCATGCAGAAAAGTACAGAAAATAGTGTAACAGATGCCCATGTACCCACAACCAAGATTTCACAGATGTTAACATTTTGTCATTTTGCTATGGATCTTAGCATTTTAAGTACAGACAACATACCACCCCCATCCCTTCCTCTGTCTTGCCCCTCATTAACCGGACTAGGACCACTAGAGTTGATGTGCATTACTCCAAATTTACGCTTTTGATACATATATGTACCCCAAAAATACACCATGTTGTTGTGTGTATTTAAATTTTAAATATGTATCACACTGTAACTTCTTTGGTAACTTGCTTTTTTCATCATTGTCTGTTTTAATGCATGCAGAACTTTTTCATTGGTTTTTCACTGCTGCATAGAATTCCCTTGTGTGAGTAAATCACAGCTCATTTATCCGTTTTCCTACTAAAAGGCAGCATAATTTTTTAACATTTTCCCTTTTAAAAAACATTTTTTGAGTTATAATTGACGTACAATACATGGCACACATTAAAGTATACAATCTGATACATTTTGAAATATTTACCCATCATGAAACCATCACTACAATCGAAATAATGAATACATCCATCACCTCTGTGAGTCCCTCACCTCCCTTGGTAATCCCTCCCTCCCTCCCAACCCCCCCACCCTGTCCTGTGCCTAAGGCAACCACTGGTCTGTTTCTGTCACAATAGGTTAGTTTGCATTTTCTAGAATTTTATACAATGGAATCATCATACAATAGGCCCTCTTTTTTGTCTGGGTCCTTTCACTCAGCATGATTTTGAGATTTATCCATGTTGTTGAGGGTACAATAGTTCATTCTTTTCATTCCTGAATAGCAAGATAAAATATGTAAAACACTCAAAATGATTCCTAGCATACAATAAGTGCCCAGTAAATGGAAGCTGTTATTCTAACAATATTAAAATCCTTCTCAAGTTTAAAAATCTATAAATATTATACAATAATCTCTAAGCCCCAACTGCCAGAACAAAAGGAACACAAGCAAACCCCTTTTGCTTGAAAAAGGCTTTTAACATAAACTATGCTAAAACAAAAATAATGTTTTTGGAAAAAATGTTCCAGCTTTCACATGGGCAGTAACTTCACCCCAGCATGTCAGTTCACTGAGGTCTCCAGGGGGGTGTTTTGCAGCTCCCTCATCCTGCTAGTCCATTGAATGCCATTTTACTCAAAATCAGATGTTCTTTTATAGAGAAGGCAGCTGCTTGATATTCCCTGCATCTCTCCTCTCTTATTGCATCCAGATCTGGGGTCTCCACTGAGTACTTTTCTAAACTCAGATTCAAGATTCCTTTAAATGCAAATGCAGGTTGTGTTTCAAGGCATTCACATTGCTTACCAGTGCGGATAGCACTTGCTTTATTTGAAGTTTATACTCTGCCAAACCACTGTATTATCAGTAATGCTTTTGACTGCAAGCAGCAGAAAATCTGATGATAGTGACATAAACAGAGATTCTTTTTTCATGCAACAAGAAGTCTTGAGGTAGGCAGTTGCTAATGCTAAATCAATGGTTCAATGATATTGAGGCTATAGTAACTATTAGTCTCTTAGATGGTCCCTCAAGGTAGCAGAGTGGCTGCTGCTCCGGCCATCACATCTGCATTCCAAATGGAAAAGAAAAGATAAAGGGAAGAGTTAGTGCCCATGTCAGGAAATGATAACTCTCCAGGAACCCCACTGACTTATGTGTGTGTGTTACTGTTCAGAACTGTGTCACATGGCCGCCCCAGCTGGAAAGTGACTAAGGAGAAGGAAGTAGGAAATGGTGTCCATCACAGATCTGATGATCTTTATTTTTACAAGATGAGAAAATGAGGCTTTAAAGGTGTTAAGGGACTTCCCTCAAAGTCACACAGTGAGTTAATAGCCAGGCTGTCTTATTTCATTGAGCTACAGTGTCCATCCACTTTGATAAGACAGTAAGTCATGCATCTAAATTTCCATAATAGAATGCCAACTTTGCTTCCGTTCATCTGATATCTGGAGCACATGGACGTCTCTGCCTTTGACAGTAAATAAAATAGGGCCTTCACGTGGTCATTGAAACTCTCAGACTTCACTTGATCATTCACCAGCAGCTGCACAAATCACAGATTAATAACACTGACACCTTGGCTGAGAGAGGCAGATCTCTGTTCCTCCAGCTGCTCTAAATGCCACAGATGCAGTTGCACTGCTTTCTTTCCCTTTGCTGAGTTACCATTTAATGATCCACCCTTTGGTGTTGATTGAAAGTTAGGACAATAAAAGATAATTTTCAGGGTTTTTTTAATATCTCCATGCCCATTTTGCAGCATGATACACCTTTTGTAAGTTTCCACGATATATGCCTTTTAGAATTGAGTGCCTGAAAAGTTTTTTCATACAAAAGTAGAGATGGGTTTATACCAGTGATCTGGGGTGACATGGTTACTGTAATTAAACACAGATCTAGTTCTGAGCTTTCAAGGAGGCAGTTCATAAAGGACAATGTGACCATTTTTATTTGGTTACAGTAACTATGTCATCCCTGATTACTGGTACAAATAAGTTTCTTCTATATTGTTTTGGAATCCCTTTTTAGCCTTTATTTTAATTGGTCTATTTTATGTCTGTTGAAATAACTTAAGCCTTTTCTCATTCATTTTGAAAATATAAGGAATTTTTAAAACTAAAAGAACTTGCAATGACCCATAGGACAGTTTAGAAAGGGAAAAGGAGGGGTGAAGAACTGGGTCACAGCATCACTGGGCTTATATTTGCAGTGTGACGCGAGTGAGCCAAAATGAGGCTCGTCACAGTCCTCAATTCTCCTGCCATCCAACTGCGATTTGAAGTATTAGTTCAACAAATATTTGAGTGCGTAATTACGCTAATTAGATAGGAGCTCAGGTGTCTGAGTCCTTGTGTAAAACAAATCTCCATCACCTATTCATTAAACGTTTAAGGTTGGACAGGACCTTAAAAAAGATCTGATCAAACTCTCGACCTCAAAGGAGCATTACGTTATCACAGATAGACAGCTCTCGCCACTTGCCTGAATAGCTTCCAAAAAGGAGATGACACAAAATTAAACCATCAAAGACCATCTAGTGGGCAAGACACTCTACTTGGAATTGGGGGAGGGGGTTTCAAAGTATAAGGAAATTGAAAACAACATGTTTCATACTATAGGGAAACCATTCCATAAACTTTGGCACCTCCAAATTATAGAACACAATGCAGCAATTAAAAATCATGTTTTGGGAGGTTAGGTATTATCATATAAAGAGGTTTACAACATGAGAAATGAAAACAACATATACAGGCAGAAAATACAGTATAATTCCAATTTTGTAAAGGAAAAAATCTAACAGAGCAAATAGACTGGAATGAAATACACCAAAATATTGAAAGTAATGCTTACTGCTAGGTGATAGAATTATGGGCAATTTTCATTTTCATCTTTATGATTTTCTATGCTTTTCAATTTTTATATAATGAATAGGTATTATTTTATAATCATGCAAAGTATGTTATTTTTTGAAAGAATAAATGAAAAGCCCTTACAATATAACTGAACCATCTTAATGTGAAAAATTGGATAATATGAAAGGAAAATAGTTCAAACACAGATACACAAATCATGTCAGTGCAAAGTCAGACACAGTTAATTATTAATGATCTCTGTCAAAAAGATGGTCAGGCAATGAGTTAACTAAACCTGGGATTTCTGAAGGGCGGAAGCCAGGTCGTAGTAAAGTTTCAGAAGTACTTTGCTGTGGTGGTTCCATTAGATGCCATAGTCAGACAGACCCGGGTGAGGGTCCTGGCTTTGCCCTCAGTAGCTGTATGACCTTGGATAAAGTCCTTTTATTTCCCTAAAGCTCAGTTCTCTCATTTGTTGAAAGAAGTTTTTAGAGGTGATGACAGTGCATGCTAGGGCTGCTCTGAGGGGTCAGTGATATGGTCCTCCTTACAAAGGTCCTCCTTATATCAAGTCCTCCTTACAAAGCCAGGTCCCTGGTGATGCTCTGTGCGTGAATGAATGCACGGCTCTGGCGCTCAGAGACTGGAGGAATCGTGGGACTGCAGTGGCCAAGGAAGCCCTGGACAAGGGTTGGGACATCAGGGTTCACAAGCCCTCTCTTCCCCAGTGATATGAAAGAAGCACTGAAATGAGTATCAACAGCCCTGGGTTCTAATTCCAGCACAGCATTTAGCCTGCCTTAGCCTCTGTTTCCTTAGTTACAAAGAGGGGAGGATAAGTCTTTCTTTGCCTATTCATGGAGTTTGTTATCATAATAAAAGTCATTCATTCATTCATTCTTTAATAATTTTTTGAATACCCTCCTTTGTGCTAAATAGTATTCTAGGTGTTGGGGTTATGACAGTGAGAAAAACAGAGAAAGATTCCTGGCCTTGTGGAGTTTATAATGTGGAGGAAGGGAGATAAATAAACAAGATTAATGAGAAAGATATAGAGGATATTAAGTGGTAGTAAGTGTTACAGAGAAAAATGAAGCAAGGGCAGGGAATAAGAGGTGGGGTTTTAATTTGGGCTTGAGTGCCAGGAAAGGGCTTGCTGAGAAGATGGCATTTGAGTACGTAAATGTACAATGGGAGTGAGGGAGCAAACTTCTGGCATTTGGGAGAAGAGGATTGCAGACAGAGGAAGCAGCCAGAGCAAAGGCCCCGAGGCCGTGAGTGACTAGTGAGTCAGAAGCAGGATGGCTGCAGCAGAGGGAGTGAAGAGAGGAGCAGTGGCAGAGAAAAACCGAGATGCGTGGTTTCCCAAGTAACAAGACTGGCTTTTGCTCCAAGTGAGATGGGACACCACCCGAGGGTTTTAACCAGGGGCCTGGCACAGTCTGATTTACATCTTACAAGAATACCCCTGTCTGCTGTCTTGAGAATATAACGTAAGGATCTAGGGCAAAAGCAGCCAAGACCATTTGGGAGGATGTCACAGTCACCAGGTGAGAGCCTCAGACAAGGATGGTGGCAGTGGAGACAGTGAAATGAGGTAACAAACAGGAACCCACTTTGAAAATGAAGCAGCTCTTCAGTGCACAATGGTGGTGAAACGGTGCAGGAGGGATGGTGTGAATAAAAACACGGGGCAGCTGCTGCTCCTCCATGTGGCCACAGGCTGACCGCCCAGCCGTTCCCGACGGAGAAATGCAGTAAGACTGCACAGGTGAGCTCCCGGGCTGGGTACGGCCTTGTGTGCAACAATGCAGAACCCGGAAAGTTGGTGGGAGGGTCACATTTCTTGATATGTCTCATTCGTTTAGTGCCTTCAACATCAACATTTTTGCTGAAATGTAAACCCACTTTTGCTCCTCCAGTTCTACCTGGAAGCAAAAGGACTCACTACCATTCCATTCTAGATGGGACTTGGGGCAGAGCTCAGCCAGGAAGGGATCCAGAGTGTGTGTGCCTTTCGTAGGGAGACCTCTCTTTCTCTGGAGTACTTGACATCATCCGTTTGAGATAATCCCGTGCATTCCAAGCCCACTTCTTGTTAGCTGATGTGCTTTTCTCCTCAACAATCCTTGAGAAGCATAAAAAGCTTAATCAACCCAAATTACAGGGTCTGCTTAATTCCAGGAGTTGATTTGAATATCATTGCTTTGGGAGGAGGAGAAACAAGTCTTCCTAAGGAGAGAATTTCCTATTAGAAGGACTGTTCTCAAAGGCATGTCCTTGACAGCCCATTAATTATATTTCATTTTGACAGATCTCATATATAGTTGTTATATCTTAAGGGGGGGAAGAAGGTGTTGGGTGATTAATTGGTTGATAGTGTATGTTAATTGCATGCTAATTAAATTTAAATTTAATTCGTATTTGGAACACTTAATTTAACTCAGGACCAGAAAATTGGAATATTCAAGCTTCTTGAAGGAACTTGTCTTTCTATCTGTCACCTTCATATGTCTGTTGACACCTCCTCCTTGTTTACAAACTTGTTTTTCAAGAAAAGGAATCAGATGGTTCTTAGAGCCTCCAGCGGTAATAGTATTGGTTCTTGCAATACATAAATATTTAATTGCTTTATTGAAAAAAATACATGTATCTCCAGCCTATTACTTAAATTTGCTCTAAACAAGTCCTGTCAGGCTGGAAAACCGTACTCTTTCATTGCTTCCCTCTGGCTGGGTAATTGAAGCAGCAGCTCCAGGAGAGAGTCTGTACTTGGTTTCCAGAAAGGCACTGAAGATGATCTGATACCTGAAGGCAGAGGGGTGCTGTTCATGATACTGGAAGCTTCTGGGAGATTCTCTGGGGCTCTTGTTTCTGCTCTCCCTCAGGGAACCCCAGCAGGTGAACTCTCTGAGAATACTGTTGACAGAATATCTGGTGTTTCCTCTCTTGTAGCCCAGGGGTGGAAGGAGCCTCCTCCCAGCCCCGGGACGGGCTGCTCCCCTGCTGTCTTAGGTGGAGAGGGCAGGTCTACCCAGGATCTGGTTGTCTGCAGATTTCCTTGAGGGTAGAGTACTAGACCTTGGGACTTCTGTTTCCAGTCTACAAACAAAGAAAGTGGACCGCAAGTGTGGTAGAAGGGACATGGGCTTTGAAGTTTAACTGGTTTGGATCTGTATCCTGGCTCTACCTTAGAAGAGTTAATTCATTCTTCTGAGTCTCGGTTCTGTCACCTATAAAAGGGGTGATGGTACTAATCTTGTAGCAGTGTTGTAAGGATTCAGTGAGACCATAAATGTCTGTAAAAACCTAACAGAGGGACTTCCCTGGCAGTCCAGTGGTTAAGACTCCATGCTTCCAACATAGGGGGCACGGGTTCCATCCTTGGTCGGGGAACTAAGATCCTGCAGGCTGCACAGTGCGGCCAAAAAAAAAAAAAAACCCTAACACAGTGCGCAGTCAGATGTTCGAAGCCTGGGCACTGCTGTCACCACTCCTGCCTGGTCATCGGCCGCCTTCCCTCTGGCCCTGTAGAACTGCCGGCTGCTGGGAGCAGCTCTTGTTGTTTGCACGCTACACCATGGCTTGTCCTTGACATTGGACTGTCTTAGAACTGGCATCTGAGCTTTGAACCTCCTTCCCTCACTCATTGGCTCTCTCCTCAGCTGTCCTGGAGAAGCCTCTGGAGAAGAAAGCGGGCAGAAATTACGGCCCCGCGGGCAACAAGAAGCTTATCTATTTCATAGATGACATGAACATGCCTGAGGTGGACGCCTACGGGACTGCACAGCCCCACGCCATCATCAGGCAGCACCTGGATTACGGCCACTGGTAAGAGCGCACATGAAGGGACTCGGCCGGGTGGGGAGCAGGGCCAAGGCCGATCGCTGTCCTGTTGCTGGAGCTGCAGACCTCAGCTCAGCTCAGCTCCAGCTCCAGATGAGAATCGCCACAGCAAACCGAGTCCCTCATGGGATTCTGTTTCCTGAGTGCTCTTCCTTCCAACAGGGAACTGAGACCCACCGGAAGAGGTTGGTCAGAGAAGGTACCGAGCTCTCATTTAAGGAAAAATGTCTACTTTTTTCCTCAATGTTCATCTCTAAAACTGCCTTCTCCAAGCTTCCAAAGCAGAATTAACCAGTCCCCCTCCCCCGCCCTCCCCCTGTGGTCCTATCGCAGTGTGCAGGGCCTTCGCTAAGAACAGCTAACATTCTGTATAGTGCACGTGTGTTTGCGGGTCTTAATAGCCTTTGTCTTTTCAGAGCATCTCACAGGCTCTGATGTTATCTCCTGCAACAGAATAGTTTTTAATGGCAAAAGGTCTAAACTTGCCAGAAAGAAAACAGCAAGTCAGTGATTTGAGATAACTCTGGCTCACCTTCCTACCTCACACTGAATCTACTGCTGAGAAAGAGCAGGGAGGGCCAAGAGGGAATTCAGAGAGAGGAATTACAGTTACGACGACAGTCACCCGAGTTGCCTTTCATTCATTCCTAAGGTCTTTGTTGGACGCATGCCATGGACCACCGTCCACAATCTCCGCACCAGTATTCGAGCAGCTGAAGTCTCCTGGAAAAAATCAGGCTGCTTATTGAATAGTTTTACTTTAGATTCATGGTCACAAACCTTCAATGGGAAGTAGAAACTTCCTGGAAATTCTACTATATTGCCTTCATATGTTTACATTTCCACTCTCCGAAATGTCTACTTCATGCCTTCTCCTCTCTCCTCAAACTTCCCACCCGACCTCAGCTGATGGTCACTCCTGCCATCTCCATTTCTAGCTTCCATACCTATACAACTTACTTCCATCCCTGTGCATCTTTTTCTCCCTCCCCTTATTACATTTTCCCTGAGGCTCAACCACCCACCAGCATCTTGAGTCTACTCTCTCCATCTCTTGAAATCTCACTTCACCTACTAGTTCCCCTGTCTCCTGATGGGCTCCTTCATATCAGTGTCTAAATTTGCACAAATTTATCCTATTGTGTTAAAAAATCATTTTCTAATTACTGCTCTGTTTCTCTCTGCATAACCAGATTCTCTCCTCTGTCTCCACCTCCTCATCTCCCACTCACTCCTCTGTCCACTATGATTAGGTTTCTATTTCCTCCACTTTACTGAACTGTTCCTGCTCAACTAACTGTATCTTTATTGTGAAATCCAGCAGACCCCGTTGGGTCACCATCTTTCTCATCTTCTCTGCAGCACTTGATGTGGTTGACTGCTCTGTCCTGTTGGAAATACTGGCTTCCTTTGCTTTCCGGATACTACAAACCCTTGATTTCCTCCTACCTCTTTGACCATCTTTGTGGTCTCTTCTTCCTGCACTACTTCCATGGATGTTGTATCCCTTAGGAATTTGTCCTAAGCTCTTGTCTCTTCTCAGTTTCTACCAATGTATCTAGACTGTTTTTTACCCCCAAACACATGAGTGATCGGGCACATCCCAGCTCACCTTGACAGCACACTTACCTGCCTCTGCCCTCACTCAACTCTCATCCATGGTTTCTGACTATTCCAGGTATGATCGAAACAAACTGTCCCTAAAGGAAGTCATGAATGTCCAGTACATTTCCTGTATGAACCCCACCGCGGGCAGCTTCACCATCAACCCACGGCTTCAGGTACAAGAGGAACTGTGACCCTGGGGTCCTAAACACCACCTTCCAGGCTGATGTCACTGGACTATGTGTGATAATTGGCCCCTCCCCTGTCCAGCCTCTTCAAGTGGTAAATCATACAGGATGCTGACTCGCATTTCCAGGGAGACAGAAAAACCCCTAGACCCAGAGTTCTGAAGCTTTTTGAGCCAGAAGGAATCAGGGTTCATCTAATTCAACTTGGTCTTCAGGTTGAGAGAACTTCAGATAGGTGAATGACCCTCCCAAGGTCATGTGCATTCTCAGGATCACATTCAGATTTGGACTCAGATTCCCAGAGTCCAGGTTCCATTCCCTTCCTGCTATACCATGCTGACGTCTTTGACCAGAGGTCCAAAACCCATTAATCATTTTAGGTTCAACCTAAGTTTGGGTTTAATGTGAGAAATGTGGCCAGAATGTAGAATTCAAAGCCCTTCTAAGAATTCTTCACCGTCTTATCCAAATCCTGAAGAGGTGATTTCTGTCCTGTGACCACGGATGTCTAACTCGTGGCCTCCTCCACGTGCCTCTGTTCCCCTGTCCAGCGTCACTTCAGCGTGTTCGCCGTCTCCTTCCCGGGAGCAGACGCCCTGTCCTCCATCTACTGCACCATCCTGACTCAGCACCTGAAGCTTGGGAACTTCCCGGCACCACTGCAGAAATGCGTCCCCCAGCTGACCCGTCTGGCCCTTACCTTCCACCAGAAGATCGCCACCACGTTCCTCCCCACAGCAATCAGATTCCATTACATCTTCAACCTCAGGGACTTGGCCAACATTTTCCAGGTGAGTCCATCGGCTCCAAGACACACCAGGAGGCTTAGCCATGATCCCGTCCCCTCCATTCTTTGCCAAACTCTCAGGCAAAGGCACAGTTCATACGGAGTGACGAATGTACAAGTAAACAGAGTGCTGTGGGGTCCGTGAGGGTCTATTCAACATAATAGAATTCTCTTTGCCCATTAACTTACTTCTTGGTAAGCAGAGTGTATTTATTTCTGAGTTGGTTCCTTTGGGCTGGAGAAGGCTCAGCATTTTGGAGGTAATGTCATCTAATCGTTCCAACATGCCTAGAAAAGAAAGTGACACAGAAGAAAGTGAAAAAACTACTTTGCAGGCCCTGGTGGTACACCCATCATTCTTGGGATGAAAAATAACATCCCCTAAACCACGCAGGATAGCTCTGCTTCCTAAAGAAGCCATGTCATACTATTCCGAAGACACCATCCGCCAGCCACTGGGATGCATCAGTCCTAAAACTTCCAGGTTATTTTCCAGGTCAGAGCCATTTCAGATCCTTCCAGCTGCTCGTCTGAATAGCGGTGGCCTGTGTCTGCCTGGTGCTTCCAGTTGCTTGCCCCTTCACTGTCAGAACCTCCAGAGGGCAGTGCAGCAAACACGGCCCCTCTTCCCCTTGGCCGGGTACCGCACCCTCTTGTGATGGCTCCACAAGCCTCCCATCCTGGATGAGAGTCTGCAGAAACTGCTTTTCAGAGAGACCCCTCTCCAGGAGAGTGCTGAGCCATTATTGAGGCAGAGTGCCTTTTATCCCAAGCAGAGGCCACATCTGCAGGGAAATAGCAGCATGATCAGGGAGTGAGGCATGACCCTCCGTGGGGAGCACATGTGTTTGGGGTTAATTACACTACCTGTGCAGGTAAGACTCTGGGGAACCTCAGACTATCAAAGGTTCAGACTCTGAGGCCATAGAGCCTGCAGGTTCCACGGTCAAAAGAAGCAGAAACCCACTAAATATTAGTTCAAAGATCCAAGAGTGGTGCTCCCAAAAAGCTTACCTGGAGGGTGGACCACAGCCCCACAGCCAGGGTGAGTCTCTGAGAGCTCCTGTGAGCTGGCTCAGGACAGCGCTGCTGGGTCACGTGCCTCCCAAATGTTAACTCAGCTACAAATGAGGAAACACACCGACAGAGCTTACACAGCCAGCCAGGGAAGGAACCAGAATAGAACCTAGGTCTTTCAGGTTCCTGGCCAGAACCCCTTTCCACCACGCCATTCTGTCCTTCTCACCCATTCTTTCTATGAGGAGAACAGCATAAGACAGTTAAGGCAGGAAGAAAGACTCAGCTCCAAGCCTGTAAAACCCACAGCTCCGTGGCCCTCGGACCTGGATGGTGGCAAAGTTTGTGCATTCCCATCCTTATCTCCCATTTACTGAGTATTAATTGAGAAAGACTTTTTTTTTTTTTTTTTTAATCACACAAGCCGTCTCTGAAATCTCACTGCGACAAGATGAGGTGGGGGCGTCCCCGTGTGCATCTTCCAGATGAGCAAAAAGGAGTTGAGCCATTTGATCAAATTCACGCTGCCCATAGTGGCAGAACTAAAGGGGAAAGAGGCATTTGGTCTCCCTCACACGAAGCGCCAGCCCAGCTCCTGCCTGGACAGCGCCTTGTCACCTGTGTGACCTGAGATTCATACTCAGGACAACCCTTTGGGATACACGTTATCATCCCAATTTAACAGAGGCTCGGAGAGGTTGCCAGCTGGTAGATGACGGCATGAATGGCCGTGGAGGTAGAAAAGTACGCACCGTGTTAGTGGAATAACAAGTGGGTGGAAGCAGACAGTGACATGGAGAGGTCGCGAGCAGCGAGATGGGGGAGGGAATTTGAGAACAGAGGGGATCCTTGTAAAAAGTCCGCCTTCAGTCTGTCATAAAGCTGGCATTTATTGAGCCAGTCCTACACCCTCTGCACCTATTAGCTAATAATTTAATCCTCACAACAACCATATCAGGTAACATACTGATCATTTCCAATTTAGAAATGACAAAACCGTGCTACAGACAAATCAAGTAGCTTGAGTATGTTCAGCATAACTGGTAAACAGAAGCCTCATATCCCAAAACTAGGGGGGTCAGCTCTACTGTGCCGGGAATTCGGGGCGGCAAACACCTCCTCAGGAAGCAGGGCTCTGGTCCAGCCTGTCTTAGTGGCAACCGTGCAAAGTCAAGGAGGAACCAGGGAGGGGAGATATTGGCATGGGAGGCTAAGTCTGTTCCTTTTCCGGACTCAGGCAGCCTGAGTGGCACCCCCCGGGCTCTGTGTCCCAGCCTGGCCTCCCTGCAGCCCGCCAGCTGTCAGCCCCCTGCCCCAGATGGGGGAAAGAGCATCCCTACTGGAGCCCCTGCCTCCCTCCAGCGCCGCCCCCCCTCACCCTCCTCCTCCAGAGCCGAGTTTCAAGGCCACAGCTTGGCTACAGCGTCCCCCTCCCGCCCCCTCCGGCCTGCTTGTCTGAAGAAGGCCTGACAGAAGAGCGGAAGAGCGGAAGAGTGTAAGGGAGGGTGCTGTCCCCGGGGAGACAAGCGCTGCCTGGAGAACACAGTTTTCCTCCATCCAGCTTGATCCAAGGCTCCATCATTCAGACCTCCTCTGCACTTCGCGCACTCTGTCCAGATTTCGGGCATCAGGACAGGATTTGATAGTGCCCTGAGTAGCAGAAATCATTAACCGTTCCCATCTCAGTGCTACACAGAGCTGTCTAAGACGGTGCAAAGTTTGCTCTTGACGTGCTCTCATCGACTCGGCCCTTAATTGTCAGTCAGCCTGAGTGTTCGGCTGTAACGGGGCTTATACACATCAGCTGACGGCACCCCTCGCCGTAAAACCCAGTCCCGGAGTCAGCACTCCCGGCAGGGCTTCTTCCCGCCGTCTGCACCTCGCGCAGGGCTGGTACCTAGGAGACACGGGAAGGAGACAGGGGACGAGATGTATGTGTGGGTGGGCCCAAAGGGACCTAATGAGATTTCTTCCTTTTTCTAAAGTAAACTTTTATTAAAGTATAGCATCCAAGTAGAAAAGCACACAGGCCATGAGCATAGAGCTTGGTTAATTGTCACAAAGTCATCACAGCCATGTAACCACAACTCAGGTCAAGAAGCACAACATTCCCAGCATCCATGGAACTCCTCCTTTTTCTTTCTTCCATTCACTCTTTTCTCCTCCTTCCAGAGCTAATTACTGTCTGGACTTCTAACACCATAAGTTATTTTGGCCTATTTGAGGACTTTATATAAATGGAATCATATGGTAAATATCCTTTTGTGTCTTTGTTCAATATTACATTTGTACTTATATATACAATCATGTCATTGGTAAAAATGAATCATAGTAACAATTTCTTTCTTTCCAACCCTTAAATCTTCTAATTACTTTTTCTTACTGTGCTGGCTACAGCTGCCACTACAAGGAAGAGAAGAGGTGAGAGTGGCATTTTGCAGCGTTCCTAATTTTAGAGGAAAGCTTTTAATAGTTGGCCATTAAGTGTGATGCTTACTATAGATTTTTGTGGATGCTCTTCACCAGTTTAAGAAAATTTCTTTCTGTTTATAGTTTACCAAGAGTTTTTTTTTTTATCATGAGTATTTGTTGAAACTTAAATGATTTTTCTATATCTGTTGAAGTAATTATATCCCTTTTTTTCTCCATTTTTTCTGGAAATGGGATAAATTACATTGATTATTTTTGAATGTTAAATCAACCTTGCATTCCTGTAATCAACCCAACTTAGTTGTTACATGGTGAACTTATTTTATTTTCTGGATTTCATTCACTGTTTTTTTCTATATAACATTTATACCTATATTAATAAGATTTTCCTATAATTTCTCTTTCTTCTAGTATTCTAAGGTTATGAAGTCCTCATAAAAAATGCATTGGGAAACGTTTCCTCTTTTTCTACTCTCTGGAAGATTTTTTAAAACACTGTATTGTGCCTTTCTCAAATGTCAGAAGAACTTAATGATGAAACCATCTGGAGTTTTCTTTGTGAAAGACTAAATTATAAATTCAATTTCTTTAATACATATTAGACAATTCACATTTTCTATTTCTTTATGTATCAGTTGTGGTAAGATGTCAGTGTCATCAATTTCTAATTTATTGGCACAAAATTATTTATAGTATCCTGTTGTTATCTTTTAAGTATCTGTTTTATCTGATATATGTTCTCCTTTTTATTCTGGCTATGTGTGTCTTTTCTGTTTTTCTCTTTCTATCTTCTATCAGCCCTACCAGGGAGTTATCAATTGTGCTAGTCTTTTCAAAAGAAATGGAAAAAGAAGAGAAAAGTATACCAATATTATGTGTTTGACTTTATTGGTTATCTCTATTTGATATGTTTTTTATATTATTAAAATTTGCTCTTTTCTTTATAATCTCTTTCTTCCTACTTACTCTGGGATTGGGGTAAGTTTATTCTTGTTTTTCTAACTTCTTGACATGGCTACTTACATCATTAATTGTCAGCCTTTCACCTCTTCTGAAATGTTTATTTAAGGCTATAAATTTATCTCTAATTGTACCATTCACTGCATCATGCAGGCTTTTATGTGTTATATTTTTTTTCATTCGTTTCATAATATTTCTTAATTTTCCCTATGATTCCTTCTTTAACCCATGGGGTATTTGGAAGTATATTGCTTTATTTCCAAAATTTAGAGGCGCTCAACATGACCTGGAAGAAGCAAACCTGTACAAAGAAAAATAATTTTAGAAACTTACAGTTCTTCTATATTAATAGAGATTTATATATAAAGGGTTATGTGGGACACATCAGAGGGATGTTGTTGGACAGGAGAGGAGATGCCCTGGAATGCTTCAGCAACGAGAGAGCAGTGGAGCTAGATCTTGAAAGGCGAGCCGAGGAAGTAAAGCGGAAGGCATGGGGGCACAAAAGTATTCAGGGTTAGAAAATAATTTGCAGTTGTGAAACTGAAATCTAGATTTTATGGGAAGTGATGGCAAGTGTGATGAGGAAGCAGATTGGTAGTCTTATTATGTCCAGATCTTTATGCCATGCGGATGAATCTGAGCATTATTCTGTCCATAATGAGGAACAATTAAAGGACCCCTTTTCTTGTAAGACAAGAAAGAAAGCAATGAGGGCAAACAAGGTGTCGATAAGCTTGAAGTTATAGGATTTGAAGTCGTCGAGAGGCTCTAATCTCAGTGGTCTCCATTCTTCCTTGAAAAAGAGGGATAGGACACTGGCTAATAGTAACAGAGAGGTGACAGAAATTTGAAGAGTAAATATTTGGAACGATCCCTGAGGTATATAAGAAGGAGAACTTACTAGAGATGAATAAATGGATTACTGGCCTGCGAAGGTTAGCTATATTCATTCCAGCCCTATGTCATCGTTCTGATTTTACATAAGCAATCATCACCCAGATTAGTTTTCAAAGTGGTGCTTGTAGAATAGAAATACAGCAGAGAAGCAGCCTCACCTCTCACTGTGGTGATTTGGAAAGTAGTGGTTGAAATTCCGGGCTCTCAGGTCAGACAGACCTGGTTTCAAAACTGTGTGGTTTTGAACTAAGGCCACTTACCTTATGACATTGGGCATGCTTTCTGTCTTTCTGAATCCCAACCTTCACATTATACAAAATGACTATTGTAAAAATCACTTTGTAGCATCATGGATGGTTAAATGAGCTTTTTCTGGCAAAACATCTAGTTCAGTACCTGTCACATACTGGCTTCTATCAATTGTAAGTGTTGTAGTTTTAAATTGCTATTCATGTTATTTTTTGTTGCTGTTTATTCTCCTTAAAGGGCATTCTCTTCTCCTCTGTGGAATGTGTAAAATCCACACAGGACCTAGTAAAGCTCTATCTGCATGAATCAAATCGGGTTTATCGGGATAAGATGGTGGAAGAGAAGGATCTTGATCTTTTTGATAAGATCCAAGCAGAAGTGATCAAGAAAATTTTTGATGTGAGTATTGCCCTGTGAATTTATATTTACATTTGAAAAATAATGATAATTATGCAAGTGATCACCCAAATGATAAAAATCTAACCCATAAATTGAAGAAGATCAGGATTAGATAAGGAAATAAAATCTGTCATTATTTTGCCTAAGTGAAAAATGCTGGAGCAAGAAGAGACACAAATTAATCATAGAATCTCGGTGTTGTGAGGTCTGTGCAGACCATCTGATCCAATCCTCGTCCTATATTAATGCCTCTCAGTACCATTTCTCAGATTGGTCATCCCAGATAATGCACCAGCATCCTTGGAAATACACTATACTCTCCAAAGGCAGCCACTTTGGAATGTCTAATGGCTGGAAATTTAGAACGATTTTGAAATTTGGAACCTTTGGAACAACTTTAAAGACTGGAGATTTATTTAAATAATTATCTGAAATTCATTTCCCTGTCTACTAATCCTAGGTCGGCATGACAAACCTTCAAATATTTTAAGACCATTTATCATGTCCTTCCTGGGTCTTCGGTTTTCCAGGCCAAAGAGCCTCTGTTCTGTTAGCCATTTCTGACAAGACTTATTTCCAAACCCAAAGCAATTTGACATCATCTTTATTACTCTTCCATCAGTTCTCCCCTCTGAAATCATGGTGTCTGACTTTCATCACACAACCCAAGTGGGGTCTGACCAAAATCAAGATCATCATTCCCCTCTTCTTATATACTATAATTTTTGTTACTGTGTTTGCCAAAATGTGTCTTGCTAAACAGTTGTACCACAATATACTCCTTGGAAAGAAGGTATCCATGATGAAATAAGTTGAGAAAGTACTTCATATTTTTTTTATCCCCATAACATTTTATTGTTTTTAATTTTTTTAATTGAAGTATAGTTGATTTACAATGTTGTGTTAATTTTTGCAGTACAGCAAAGTGATTCAGTTTTTTATATTCTTTTCTACTATGGTTTATCACAGGATATTGAACATAGTTCCCTGTGCTATACAGTAGGACCTTACTGTTTATCCATCCTATATATAATAGTTTGCATCTGCTAATCCCAAACTCTCAATCCATCCCTCCCCACCACCCTCCCCCTTGGCAACCACAAGTCTGTTCCCTATGTCTGTGAGTCTGTTTCTGTTTTGTTAAGTAAGTTCATTTGTATCATATTTTAGATTCCACATATAAGTGATACCATATGGTATTTGTCTTTCTCTTTCTGACTTACTTCACTTAGTATGATAATCTCTAGTTCCATCCATGTTGGTGCAAGTGGCATTACTTCATTCTTTTTCATGGCTGAGTAGTATTCCATTGTGCAATATATAGGAGAAAGTACTTCATATTATAGCCCTCTCTTGGAAATATACAGTACATTCAGTACATTAAAGCCCTGAAAATCTTGAATAAGCCTGATTCATGCATCATTTCCCAAACATATTGGACCCTAAAACTCTTTTCCCTACATAAAACCTACTAATAATTTGAAGAATGAATGATTAATAGAATATGCCCAGGGAAGCACAGATACGTTAACACAGCCTAAGATCTTATGACATTTCTTAGCGTCAAAATTACCCCACAACTAACAGTGAGCTTTCTGTTGAACAGAGCACCAGATTTTCCACACATACTGCTTATCTGTCCTCTCATGAACTTAGAATAATCAAATCTTGTATTTAAATATACCACGCTGTCCCTATGCTCACCTTGTTAGGTTTAGCTCCATATTTTTTCCTGATAAGATTCTGGGTCCACCTCTGAAGATATATACAGTTTATTCCAACCGATATGACAGCCTTTTGAATGTTTGGGCAGCATTTTAAGTAACTTATCTCGGTCTTCTCTTTACTAGTCCAAACACCCTAAATTCCTCCACTCGTCCCATCCTTTTTAAATGGACTGATGTTCAGCACTCTCACATCATAGCTGCCTCTCCGTGAGCATCGTAGAATTTGCCAATTTGTGTGTTCATTGTTAGCTCTGCACATGAGCCCTGACTGTCTTCTTAAGTTGGTCTGAGCTAGCACTTTAGCATAACAACATTCAGTCTTTGAAATAGAAGTTCCTATGGGGGTCTGTCTACTAAGAACACATCCTTTTGATCATAGACCTAGATATAATCAATACTGCCATCATCCTTCCCAAACAACATTTAAAATGCCAACCTGAAGCACCCTGGCTACACCAAATCTTTGTATTGGTATTAAAGAAAAGTTGCCGATACTCAGCCATAAAAAAGAATGAAATAGTGCCACTTGAAGCAACGTGGATGGAACTAGAGATTATCATACTAAGTGAAGTCAGTCAGAAAGAGAAAAACAAATACCATATGATATCACTTATATGTGGAATCTAAAATATGACACAAATGAACCTATCTATGAAACAGAAACAGAATCATGGACGTAGAGAACAGACGAGTTTGCCAAGGAGAGGGTTGGGGGAGGGGTGGATTGGGAGTTTGGGATTAGCGGATGCAAACTATTATATATAGAATGGATAAACAACAAGGTCCTACTGTACAGCACAGAGAGCTATATTCACTATTCTATGATAAACCATAAGGGAAAAGATTATTTTAAAAAAAGAATGTGTATATATATATATGTGTGTGTGTATATATATATATATATATATATATATATATATATATATATATATATAACTGAATGACTTTGCTGTACAGCAGTAATTAACACAACATTGTAAATCAACTATACTTCAATAAAAAAGAGAAAAGTTGCCAAATTTCCAACACGGAGTTGATACAGTCCTGTTTCCACCGTTAAAAGCTTAAAGTTCTCTTATTTGTGGCCATTATGTGATACAACATCACTATTAAGAAATCTTTGATTCACTGGGTGGGTTGGTTTTCTCTCTTCCTTCTACACATCTGGCTGTGATCATAAAATCAGAGCCTTGTTTTGTTCATCAGAGAGTCTTTGTAGACCAGGCTTTTCAGAACTGCACTTTCGTTGTTCTTCTGCCAGATCGTTAGTGTAAATTGACTGCCATCAGGACTGCTTCCCAGTATATTAGCCCATTTTCAAACTGGGTAGATGTATTCCCATATCCCTTTCCCACATGTTTTCCTCAACCAGCAAGAATGGCTCTCCTGCATCACATTAAATCTTATCCAAATGTCTGGACATTTGTTGTTACTATCTAGCAAAGCCAGCGTAGTTTAAAGGTTTTCTATGGCCCTGAAACCACCTTCAAAATATAATAACTCTTTGATATTTAACTCTTTCTACTCGTTTCTTCTTATAACCAAGCAGCAGTCCTGGCTTCTTGTAGATGTTACTGTCACCCTCACTTTCCCTCCTTCCATTAGGTTTGATGCATCTTGTCCCCCTGGGCTCACAAGGCTAACCCTACAGTGATGTATGCCCTGGGTAGTGCCTCTGCTGTTGAACAGCATGCTGATTTCCCCCTTCCCAGGTGGATCCTCCATTCTGAACCTTAGAAAAGAACAGCAGGTGGGGACAGTTGTTCATGCTGGCATAAATTCCTACTTATGCATTAGCAAACCTATTCTTTCTTGGACTTACTTCCTCTACAATCTCCACCTCCTGAAGTCTCAAACATTTGCGTTTGATAAGTAAATAGTTCCTTTCTGAATTAAAAAAAAAAATTAGCTGCCTCTTCGAAACTTAAAGGATAGACTGGTAGTGAAGAGACATAGACCCCTATCTTTTAAGTCAATTGAGTTTTACTGGGTATTTATTAAACATGTTAAGGTTTGTCCTGTGGGCAAGGGCTGGCACACAATAAGCCCAAATCTTTAAAAATGTTTTATAAATGGGGGTTCTACTGTCAATGTTTTAATATTATCATTGTCCCCATAAACGAATCAGTCACCTAAGGACGGCTCATGGCACATTTTTCAGAAACCAAGCCCTCTGGGTTGAGCCTATAACGTTGGGGCTGGCAACCTATAGTGTGCAGTCTCACAGGAAACAGAAAAGGATGTCCTATGACACTGCTATGTGTTGGGAAGCAAGACCTGTCCGAATGGATGTGGGGGAGGTGAGGCCATTGGGCCAAGGACTGGTGGAACCCAGTCCTGGTGAAAGAGCCCCTGCGGAGGGAAATGCACCCATGTGTCCCCTCCACTGCCCTGCTCGGACAGGGCTCTTACTGCACGTGAGGGAAGGGCACCTCCCACCTTCCATTTCCCATCCTCAGCCCACAAGGAATAACCAACATCATCTGTGACTTCTCAGAGGTCGTAAATGAATGTTAAACATCCACGTTTTAAGGGCTTCTCAAGAAAAAAGGAAGTGTTGGAAGCAGCACTGATAATTTTTAGAGCATGCTCAGAGAGAAAATGCAAATGAGGTGTCTCCACTCTGTGTGGAACCAGAACTGAGAGTCACTAAGGAGGGTCCCTGTCCCTGTGTCTCATCACCAGGATCTCGAAGAGACAGTGGAACAGACCCAAAGCCTGAACATGTATTGCCATTTTGCAAATGGTATCGGGGAGCCCAAGTACATGGCGGTACAATCATGGGAACTTTTGACCCAGACTCTGGTGGAGGCCCTGGAGAACCACAACGAAGTCAACGCAGTGATGGACCTGGTTCTCTTCGAGGACGCGATACGCCATGTGTAAGTGTGCTTCTCATCGTGCCTTTCCTCAGCTGTCTCCTCTTCCCCGTGTCAGGGGTCTCATTTGGGCATTTGAGGACACTTTGATGAAACCGGGAAAGCAGTTACTGCTTCTGCCATGAAGGTCAGGATGGCGGCTGGTAGAGCAGCAGCTGTGGCTTCTGCCACTGGCCGTAGCCGGGGCAGTATCGTGATGAACTCGGGAGGAACTGGATTTATTTCCTTGTCTGCCATTTACAGTCCTGGGCCTGATCATGGTGACACCAAGGGAAAATGGGAGATCATAAAATAAGGCACCAGAGCAGCTCAGGACCTGCATTCCCAACTCATACTAGTCCAATGAAATTGAAGGTTTTAAGTGCACATATTTCAAAAATTAACTATCTTTTTAAGTCTTGCTGCTATCAAGTGAACCATGGAGAGTAGTCACCAAGCCTCCCAGATAGTTTATACTCACACTGATGCTAATCCTGTACTGCTCTGTATATTCCCCAATCTGAGGTGCATTTACCACCCCTCCTGCCTTCTAAAATCTCTCCACCCTGCCCCCTGCTGCCCAGAGTCTCCAACAGCAAAATCCACTTTATCTTCAACTTCTCTGAACTTCCACCCTGATGAATTCTAACTGAAACCTAACTGAGGAAAGCAGTTTTTTTCTTCCCCACTCTATGCACCCCAGGGCCTAGAGAGAGGTACGGACCCTCCTTCTCCCGCACCCCACACCAGTGGCATATTTAAACCATTTCTCCTTTCATCTTTCACAAACCCCAGTTCTTCTGAAGCACAAGTACCTGGACATCCCTACTCATCACCCCTCCTTGTCAGTGTCATTTGCTGACATCCCGTTGCTCGCCATCATTTACCACCTGCCTCAGTGCTTGGACCACTTTCTCTCCTCAGCCACCCCTTTCTTCGTTCCTGGCATCGGTGTGTCACCTGGTCTTTCTGTTCCTTGGCCTCCTTAGCTCCAGAGATGTTCCTTCCATCCCACCTCAGCCACTTACTCACGTGTTCCTGCCCTAGAAGTTCTATCATCAATAATGAACCCACATCCAAAATCTCAAATTCAAACATGCCACTCATTTGTCTCTCCTACCCCTCCACTAACCTGCTCTAGTTTTTATTCCAGCTATGCTCATTTCCCAGTTTTACTGAGATACAATTGACATATAACATTGTATAAGTTTAAGGTGTAAAACATAATGATTTAAGTATATATTGCAAAATGTTGCCACCATAAGGTTAGCTAACAACCATCACCTCACGTAGGTATTTTCCTTGTTATGAGAGTCTTTCAGATCAACTCTCAAATACACAATAGAGCATTGTTCATTACAGTCATCGTGTTGTACATTACGTCTCCAGAACTTATTTATCTTATAGCTGGAAGTTCGTGCTTTTTGAGGCCTTCACCTAATTCCTCCACCCACCTCTGGCAACCACAAATCTGACCTCTGTTTCTGTGTGTTTGGTTTTATTAGATTCCACGTATAAGACAGATCATACAGTATTTACCGTTCTCTGTCTTATTTCACTTAGCATAATGCCCTCAAGGTCCATCCATTTTGTCGCAAGTAAATATATTCCAGCTATTCTCAGACTTCATCAAGACTTCATTTCATGGAAGCACCTACTTTCTCAAGCTCCTTTATCCTTCTGTCCACCATGTCTTTACTTTCCTCGACCACCATAGACTCCATCACCCAGTACAAGCTCCCCTGACTTTCCGGTCATTGCATCCATGTGACAAAGCTCTACTCTAGCTAAACCTCACTGTCTTCTCTTTCCACACCTGCCCCTAAACATGTGGAGATTATTGAAGAAAAACCATCATCATGTTGACTTGATTTTCTTGCAATTTTCAGCCACAAATATCAAGTGGGCCCTCAACTTTGCTAGAAACTCTCCTCTATGACCCTGGGCAGATTGCTGTCTTCCCCTTTGTGTGATGACTGCATCACACGTTTCTCTCCTCTTCTCAAGCTTCTAACATCTCTCCCCTCTCTTTATTCCCAATTAATGAGCACAATTTCACTGAGATAATGAAAGCAGCCAGAAGACAATTCTCTCATCTCCCTGCCATCAAATCGAACAGCCTCTGTATCCCACCCACAAGTCCTGCCTTCTGTGCTATTTCAGCTAAGGAACCATCCCTGTGCCTACCTGAGGCCAAACCCTCCACGTGTGCCCTGGTTCCCATCTCCTATCACCTTCTCAGCGACTTTACTCCCTCCTGCAATGATCCTTCCCTTCCTCTTCTCTCTCTTCTTTTTTTGGGGGGCTGTGCCTTACCACTTGTGGGATCTTAGTTCCCTGACTAGGGGTTGAACCCACACCCTCAGCAGTGAAAGCACCAAGTCCTAACCACTGGACTGCCAGGGAATTCCCTCTCTCCTCTTTTCTCTTTCCTTCTCTTCCCTCTTCCCCATCATCAGTTCATTCATTTCTGGATCATATATATCAGCATACAAACTTGCCGTGTTATCATTTATCAAAAAAAGAATAAACTATTCCTTGACTCTTATATCCCTTTCACCCCCTACCCCTGTTTCTCAGCTCCTATTCAAAGAAAAACTCATCAGAAGGGTTGCCTTTACTTTTAATACTTTCTTGCTTCTCATCTGTTCCTTGGTCCATTTCTTACCACTTGAACAAAGAAGCTCTTATCAAAGTCACCACAGACCAACCTCTGGCTAAAGTCGGTTGTCACTGCTGGGTCCTTACCTTATATTATTTGACTCCCCTGCTACATTTGTCATGATTAATCACTCTATTAATTTGTTTACAGCCATCCGTCCATCCATCCAACACCTATTTATTGATTAGATGGTCTTAGTATGAGTGTAGGGATCTTTGTCTTATTCACTGCTAGATCCCCAATACCTAGGACAGTGTCTGGAACATAGCTGGTACTCAGTAAAATTTCTTAGCACATCATATAGGATAAATGATACAGAGGAAAACAGAAAGGTAAAAGGGATAGAGAGTCCTGGGAGGTAAGTGCAGTTGTAAATAGGGTGGCGAGGGAGGCTTCACCGAGGAGGCAGCATTGGATCTGACATGTGAGACCCGCACTGAACACAGCTCACCACGGGCTGTTGCACAGTGTTCTGCCTGCATCAATTCTCTCGGGCTTCACAAACACCTTGAAGAGAGTCAGGTCTACTATTATCCCTATGTTATAAATAAGGGAACTGATACCCGGAGAGATGAGGGAAGTTGCCCAGCATCGTACACACCCCAGGAAGAGGTAAGCCAAAGCCTGCACTCACGCAGAGTGTCTGCTCAGGACCATCACACTACAATGCTTCATACATTCCCCTAATCCAGTGTAAGCTCCTTGAACACGCAGACTCTCTTGCTCACTGCTGAATCCCCAGTACCTTGGACAGCGTCTGGTGCATGGTAGATGGTCAGTAATAAGCGTTTTAGGGTGTTTGTTCACTAATCTGGTGAAACTTCAGGGAGTATTTTCCCTCCTCTCTAAGAGCTACCAGAGCCTGTGTCATAGTCTTGGAATTGAAGAAAATCTTTGTCTTTTCAGGGTAAATGTAATTTGGGAGAATAGCAAGTGATTCAGTCAATGTGGTTTCCAGCATGGGTGATCAAACTGGCTAATATTGTTCTTAGGGAAAAAATAAGACTATGAAAACTGGCTTTTCTCCTGAGGTTCCTAACCAGACTCTGAAGATAGTTTCCAAAGAGAAACCTGAGCTGCATTAGCAATGGCAAAATAACTGGAATAATGAACTGCCTTGAGGGGGACAGTTTGGAAGAATAAAATGTATCTGGATGTACAATTTCCTGTACGTTTGTTTTAAAATATCAATGTCCCATGACTTCCTTCTTGCACTGCCCTTCCCTCCCCTCCTGGGGGCTCCGTGATCCTCTTTGTTGCTTCTACCCGCAGAGAAAACAGAAGCGTTCCCCTCCTATTCCAGAAAACGGAATGCCCAACAGCCCAGTGAGAAGCACAGGTGACTAAGCTGTCGGCGCCACTCCGCACGGTGCCCGACGAGTCTGTACGTGCTCTCCCCGGAGCCCCAAGGGCCAAGCCCAAGTTCACATCCTCCTTCTGCCAGTAACTGGCGGTGGTGCTCTGCGAAGGACACAACCTCCCCAAGCCTCAGTTTCCTCCTCCGGGAAGTGAGGATGATGAGAATGCCGCAGGACCAGTGCTTCGCACGTACTAAGCGGTTCACGGTGTTCGTCTTTCCGCTGTTGTTTTCTTTCCCCAAAAGCACCGCTTGCTCTCCTACTGACTTCCTTCACCATTTCAGCACATTCTCGTTCTGCTTTTTCTGAAAGCTTCACACTAGATCTTTCCCCCTGCTTTTGGCATAATCTCCGTCCCCCTTTTTCTTTGTTTTTTTCATTCCCACCTGTGTTTTTCTGCCTCCTCTTTTTTCTCTTAGAATCACTTCACGTTTATTAACAAAAAAAGGAACTTCAGATGTACTTCTCTTGTGCCCCTTCTTTTGTGCATCTTATTGGTTCTCGTGTGCGCGCGCGCGTGCGTGCGTGTGTGTGTGTGTGTGTTTAGTCTTCAGTAAGCCAGCTTCCTCCAGCTGTGCTGTGGTACATTTTCAGCTTTTGTTTTTGATCTCCCAGAAACTCAGTAAGTGGCTTAACTCAGACTGCCTTGGTTTTCTGGCCCAGGAATCCTTTAGAATATTGATCTTCTTTTTAGATTTTGTAATTTAAATGCAGAGTCCTTTGCCCTCGTCAGAGGTTGTTAATGAATCCCCAGCTGGAATCCAATGCTGACAGTTGCAGACTTAACCATCCCTTCTTTGGAAACTTCAGCACTAATGATGCATTTCCATTTAGATATTGAATAGCATGGACCACGCTAAGCTGAGTTCAGGCCTTCCAGAATAGAGCTGGGTGTTGGGCAGCCCGCAGAACCTCCTTGGACTTCTCCTCCCCCATGCCTGCCTCTCTCCTCAGTAATTCATTCCTGCCCCCTCTTTTTTTGAATCTGAAGAGAGGGCCTGGATATCTTAGCACCATATTTTCTCCTTTTATCATTGTAGCTAGGCACCATCTCATGTAGACACAAAGCAGATGATTCCTTGCACCTACCTCACCTCAAGTGTGATGCTGAGTATCAGGTCTCGGGTGTCCTGCTTACATTTAACAAAAATTTCTTGAATGCCTTTAATGTGCTAGCACTACAGAGAAAACAAGCTGCATATACACACTCTTCAGATGTCTAGAAACCATGGTTTAATAAGGGAGCAAGAGAAGTGTACACCTGTCTGGTACAAGACAGAGTATCACAACTAAATAATTATAAACGAAAAAGTAAAATCACAAAGAGAGCTAAAAGTAGTCAGTAAATACCTTCTGAGTATTTAGGGGAATAAAATGTCACTACATAAATTTAGTGACATACAAGCCCTCCACAGTGGCTTCATCACTGGTTATGTTATCCCCAAATACACTGGCTTAACTTTCAAATTCGACTAGCACAGTCTAACATATTCTCACCCTCCAATATAATAGAGTCAATTTTTGATGACTTCTACCTAAGAAGAAATTGATGCCACCATTCTGGGGGCCAGGTTTTCAGTATTTATCAAAAGTCGTGAAAAGTGTCTTACTAGGAGCTTATCCTGTGGCCATAATTAGACGTGTAAACCCAGGTCCCTCCCGTCACCATCACACATGCCCTCCAATCCTGCCTGGCTGCCCTGGGCTCTTCCTCCACCACCACTGCTTCACCAGAGGCTTTGGCTTAAAGCAGAGCAGGGCGACCTCAGTCCACTCAGGCAAGAGGTGAGGCCAGGTTTGGGGGCAATTTAGCTCCCTCTTCCCAAGCTCAGCCCAGGATGTGCCTGCAAGGAGGGCTCCAGTCCTCACCCGGACCATCACGCCTGCTCCTCACGGAGGGAAGTCTGATCAAAGCCCTGTGCCTCTGCTTCCCTCGCTCAGCTGCCACATCAATCGCATCTTGGAGTGCCCGCGGGGAAACGCTCTGCTGGTCGGCGTAGGGGGCAGCGGCAAGCAGAGTCTGACAAGGCTCGCGGCTTTCATCAGCTGCATGGATGTATTCCAGATCACGCTGCGGAGAGGCTACCAGATTCCTGACTTCAAGGTAGGGGGCCAGGCAGCTGCCTGGGGGGGAGGCTCAGTCTCTCCGCAACTGCCCACGACTCCCTGTCACCCTGCATTAGCTCTTCAGCTCCCTCGCCCAGAATCTCCCCTTAATCATCTGTCCACCTTCTTCTTAGACTCTGGGCTGGTGACTGGAGGTGCTTAGACCCTGAGAACACCGACCCTCCCAAGGTCTGCATCTGGGAGACCTCAGCTGCTTTAGGAGCATCTGTAGAGCCTCAGCTCTCACCCAAATCGGAAGCACATCTACATCACATTCAGCACACAGCTCTCCAGCAGCCCTAGCAGACGGAAGGAATACTGACAGTTTGCCCAAGTTTTATAAGAATTGAATATTTTAAAGGATGGGTTCAGTAACCACCAGCCACTGGGACCTTCAGTGACATTGCCTGGTTGGAGACATAAGGCACTTAGGAGCCACAGTGCACGCCCTGAAAGTGGAGAAAGGCATTAAATACGACCCTCAGAGGTCACTTTGTCCAGCCCCCTGTTTTGATCCGTGGCCAACAATAGAGGCCCAGTAGGGAGTCATGAGGTCATTTCCATCAGGATGCTGCTCTTACTGTCCCTGGGAGAATTCCAGCCTGCTCGGAGCCAGACCTGCCCACCCGACTTCATAATCTCTCAGCTGGTGGCGCTCACTGCTGCTCTGAAACCACAGCTCAGCCTCTTGCAATTGGCTGAATCTAAGGTCAAACTCCGGCTTCACATCAGGTCAATCTTTAGTGCTTCCAAAAAAGAAAAGACAAGATAGTGCTCATGAGAATCATGCATTTACAGAATGATCTAAGACACTGGCTCTCAACCTTGGCCATATATTGCAATCCCCTTCAAATAATAGTGACGCCTGCATCCCACCCTCCAGAAATCCCGACTTAACTGTTCTGGGGATTGGCCTGGGCATCAGGACAGTTGAAAGTAACCCCAGGTGATTCTAAGGAGAGCTGGGAAACACTGTCTTAGGTGATTCTGTAAATGCGTTGGTTGAGAACCACTGATCTAAAAGGAAGTTTATTAACGTCAAAGGGGAATTATTTCGACACAAAGGAAGCCCTGCTGTAAGGAAATGTATGAGGCTGATAGAGAATGAGCTTTGGGTCGTGTGAGAGAGAGATGACTAAGATTACGGACCAGTGGCTGAGCTTTGGGAAAGGGATGCATCAAAGGAACCAAGAGTGACCAAGCTGGAAAAATTCAGGGCCTGGCATCCTAGCCCCAGACTTCATCTACCTATAGTTTTGAATGGATGTAATTTCCTACCAAATGATTGTGTGTGCGTATGTGTGAGTGTGTGTGTGTACGTTCCCCAATATATTTTTTAACAGCAAAAGTCTTTGCTGGAGCTAGCCATAAGAACATAAGACTCTGCCACTATATGATATATTCATCCCTCAGGCCAGGAGGCCCAAGTACATGACTCTTCTGTCAGGACCAAGAGCAATCACTTGCCTCCTGGGGCAAGTCATTCATTTGTATGATGATATAAGTAACACAGATGAACAGGGGACCATCTCTGTCCTTTGGAAAGCTGTTACCTGTTTGCACAAAGCAGGAGCTCTAGAAGCTAATTCAGGAGCCACAGTGGTTGTATGAATTAGAGATCATCATTATTTATTCTACTTGCCCACCTCTATTGGGATCGAGGCCTGGGAACGAGGCATATTTTCCGGCCTGTGAGTGCAAGATAGCACTCCTCCCTCCCTCCCGTTGCTGGTCTCTTATCAAGAAAGCCCTCTTCTCAGAGATCTCTGACGTTGTTTCTGCAGGCGGACCTGGCCAGCTTGTGCCTGAAAGCCGGGGTAAAGAATCTCAGCACCGTGTTTCTCATGACAGATGCCCAAGTAGCGGATGAGAAGTTCCTTGTGCTCATTAATGACCTCTTGGCATCGGGTAAGAGACTCTTTGCACTTGAATGTCTCTGACAAATTCCTGCTGGAGTTGGAGTCATTCCAAGGTGGAGATTTTGTTCAAGGTCAGAAGAGTGAGGTCATAGAAATGAGGGAGAAAACTGACACAGCGGAGAACTGGTTCATCAAGGTCCTTCTAGGATTGCTGCTGGGCCTGCTGTCTTTTATTCTCCTTACATGCAAAACAGACAGTAGTCTTACGGCTTTCTTATTGGGACTAGATATGATAATAGGAGGAAAGTAGGTTAGGGCCTGCAGATCTGCTGAGTCCAGAGAGAAGGTGCTGTTCCCTCCCCACACCCAAGACAGAGAGAAACTGGAATGTGTTCAGTATTTCAGGGAGGTAAGGTATTAGCAGCAAGATACACACACAGAGTACATGCACACACAAAACTTACCGAAGAGGGCAGGGTTAGGTTGCCAATTTAATTAATCAAGGATTCAGAACTTTATGGAAGCAAAGTAGAAGCAGGAACAGATGGAGGATGGTTTTCTTAGATTACAAAGAACTCAACAAAGGCCGTCTCAACTTCCCTATGACACTATCAGTGCAAGATAGGACTTCAGTGGAAAGTTCAGTTCTTGATACTTTGCTGCCCTTATTTTTCTAGGGATTCGGGACTTCTGCCAACTGTTCTAGAAAAAAAAGTTTACGTATACACATATATGTATATACATATATGTATATATAAATATACATAAACATACACAAGATATATATATATGTATATATACCCAAGAAGATAAAACAGTATAGTATAAAAATTATGCATTTTCAGAAATTCGGGGTGTATATATATTTATATTTATATTAATTAAGAGAATATGATTTCCTGACTCTTAACCCAAATTTAGCATCTATAAAACCACCTCTTATCTGGGCTAATAAAATAGTCAGTGCACAGATGTTCTGAACAAAATTTCTGCTTCCAGATTTCCAGCATTTCAGAAAGCCTGTTTCTCTACAGTTGACCTCCTGGCTCTCTGACTAAATACTCTTTAGTTTATGAAGTCAAAGGACCATGATCACAATATACTTGTCCAAAGTGCATTCCATGTCATATATAATATATTTCAGGATGGCTCTTTCCATGCAATCTCTAGGAACTTTACTGCTTCAGAATCGTTGACTGCTTCAAATTTTGTGCCCTTGTACCCCAGGCCATTTTACTATCACTTCCATGACGAGCCGCTGGTCTTTGGTCCAGACCATGCACCAGCAGGCTCTGTAAGCAACCTTCGACTTCCTGCTGACGAGGACCAGAGTCCCATCAGGTTGGGACTGATGGCTCCAGCCACAACACTGATCCCACACTCTCGTTCCTTTCCCAACCTGCCCTATTTAAGTTAGTTTTATATCCAGGAATTTGCCTACTAACTCTTATACGTTTTCTCCTCCAATCCAACAAATTGTCCCTTCCTTAAATACTGTCTTTTTAACATCCCACCACCTTCTACAACAGTATTTCACCTACAGCACTGCCTCACCTTTTGTTATTTTACCAAATAATGAGAGACGGGTGCAACTGTCCTCCCACCTTGAAGCTGCGCCCTAAAGTCTAATTTCTAAAACAATCAAAAAAGGTAAAATTGTGCTTCCAAAGACA
Organism: Balaenoptera acutorostrata; assembly: GCF_949987535.1. Lineage (NCBI taxonomy): Eukaryota > Metazoa > Chordata > Mammalia > Artiodactyla > Balaenopteridae > Balaenoptera > Balaenoptera acutorostrata. Next base: position 5,740,455 of record NC_080083.1, on the reverse strand, counting down.
TAGCTTTGGAGGTGCCAGGCATATTGCCAGCCTCACCCTGTATCTCATTTGGCTCCAATCCAGCCAGGTCACCTTCTCCTATAATAATGTCTGAGACACAAACGACGTTACACTTTTACCAATTGAAATTTTATTCCTCAATTAAGTATTTTTAATTTTTCATTTAGAAAACAACTTGTTTCAAGTTCAAAGGAATTTCTGAAGCCCTGCCCAGTGAAAACTTAATGCAATCAGTGTGCTCCAAGGTCATGGAATTTCAAACTCACATTTTTTTTTTTTAAAGGTTTTTTTTTTTTAATTAATTAATTTATTTCGTTTTGGGTGTGTTGGGTCTTCGTTTCTGTGCGAGGGCTTTCTCCAGTTCCAGCGAGCGGGGTCCACTCTTCATCGCGGTGCGCGGGCCTCTCACTGTCGCGGCCTCTCTTGTTGCGGAGCACAGGCTCCAGACGCGCAGGCTCAGTAGTTGTGGCTCACGGGCTTAGTTGCCCCACGGCATGTGGGATCTTCCCAGACCAGGGCTTGAACCCGTGTCCCCTGCATTGGCAGGCAGACTCTCAACCACTGCGCCACCAGGGAAGCCCCAAACTCACATTTTTAAGGCTTCTATACAAAAACAGGATTTACACACACATGTTAAAATGGAGCTACAATTAAAAGTAATACTTTTCTAATCTTCATCCCTTTAATCTTAACCATTTTGACAGGGAGAATTGAGCATATCTGAGTTCTAATTTTCCCTGTCAGATAACTTCTGGCTAGAAATTAACTGACTGCCAGTGCAGGCCGAGCTACACAGATTCCTCAGAGTCTCCTCATCCACTTAGTTTTTCAGTTGTATGGGGTTGTGCCATCACTGCATTCTTGGATAGCACAGTAGAGACTAGGAAACTATACATTGGGCTACCTTGTCATTAGCTCATCCCTCTCTAGTTATCTACAAAACCTATTAGGTTGAAGATAAGGTACAGTGAGCGAATTCCACTGATTCAACACTCCCCCAAAACACCTTCTTCAGTGACCTCATGATCTCATGCCATAGGCTATCTGCTTTCCTCCCACACTTCTTTAGCTCATTGTTTCATCCCTTGGTTTCCTGACACCATTTCCAGAATCAAACTGTATTGGTAATTCAGCACATAAATCCCACCTCTGACACCACCCAAACATTTCAGAACCCATCATGATGCCACCTGCATCTCAGATTGGTTGCAGGCTGACAGTAAGAAATCCTCCACTCAAAGTTAAAAAATTAAATCAAGTTTCTGATTCAATTAGCAAAAGCCACATAATTGTATAAGAAGCAGGGTGGCCACCTAAATCAGAGTGAATGAAGCCTATCTTTCAGTCACTTTCTTTGGCTACCAGAGTCCTTAATGGGGCTCATGAAGCTTCTGGTGAAACTATGCATGAAATGTTGGCCCTTGCTGAGTCCAAAAAGTTCAATTCTTGCTATGTCCTTGTTGCCCTGTATAATAATTCCTGAAGAATGTACACTGGCCATCAAAAGCAGGTATTTAAAAAACTCTCACAACATTTGTTCTCCCTTGGTCCTCCTTCAACCAAACTCAGCATCAGCACGGGCCCATCCTAATCTAAAGGGAGAAAATAGAATCCTTTCCTGGTTTTTTGGTACAGCACACCTGCCTCCAGGTTTCCAGCATTCCAGAAAGCCCATTTTACTGCAGTCCCAGCTAAGAAGACCTAGTCTGCTCCAAGTGTGGTGTCTTTTCCTCTCCTTACTCTGCCAGATTTCATACTTCATTTTACTTTGGGATCTTATGTTGGGATTTCCTTTTTGCTTTTCAAAAGGCTTAATTGTTCACTCCAAAATTAACATTTCTCTTCCCTGGCTCAGACTAGATCACTTTGCATCTATTTGTACCTTCAGAACCATTTATTAAGCTTGCATGTTCCAATCAGTAGCCTCTATGTGGTCTACTGGAAGAGCTGATAACCAGTTGAGTCCCCTCTCTTGTAAAGCCATATGCCTCTCCATCTCTGAAACAGACTGTCCTTATTACATCTGGGCCAAATCTCCTCTTGGAATGTAAAACACGAAAAGATCCTCTCATCTTCCAGGTGCTTTAGGATTAGATGCAGGATTGACATGTTAGTGATCTGTACACATCACATGAGAATGTGGAGTCTGGAAATATTTGTAGCAGTCTTGGCATTGGATTGTTCTCCTCCCATGAGCATCTAGAACTGGATTTCCTGATAGGCCATCTATGCTTTACACAGGTTATATTCTGACCCAGTTTCCCTGAAAGGAAAAAAGACAAAGTGGCAAAAGAGAAGTGGCAAAGATGGCAAAGATGACAAAAGAGAAGCCATCAAGCATGCCTCAGATCTCCTAAGCATACTTTGTGGTCTCGGGATCTGTTTACCAGATGCGTCCCCAAACTATAAACCATGGAAATCTAAACCAGCACCTGATTGCTTCCAGCTGCCACACAGAAGTGCCCAGAGCGTAATGCAAAAAGATGCTTGAGTAACAGCTTTTCTTTTCTTCATGTGGTACTAAATTCTCATACAAGTTACTTGAGACTATGTCTCTGTGCATTCTCCTACATTACTAACCTCTCCCTCACCACCTATGTCCAAGAGATAATCAGTTGCCACCAATTTTACCCCCTAACTATTTCTGAATCCGTTCTTCTCTGTCATGACTACCACTGATCTTTTCATCTTTTGCTTCAACAAATGCAGACACTTCTTTTTCTTTATTTTATTGAAGTATAGTTGATTTACAATGTTGTGTTAATTACTGCTATACAGCAAAGTGATCCAGTTATATATATTCTTTTTTATATATATTCTTTTCCATTATGGTTTATCATAGGGTATTGAATATAGTTCTCTGTGCTATGTGTTTATCCATTCTACATATAAAAGCTTACATTGCAGACACTTCTTAACTCACCTCCCTACCTCTCAGGGAGGCCCACCCCCATCCATTCTCCTCCCTGCTTCCAAAAAGGTCTATCCAACTATAATTCCTTCATCAGTTCCTAACTGAATGCACGATAAGCTGTTTTATACAGAAAAAACAAAACAAAAAACAAAAAACCAGCTGCCTTTGACCTGCTTCCTTCCTTTCTTACTAGCTTACCTCCCCATTATGATCTAGTAATTCCCACCTCCTTGAAATAACACACTGTACTGCCTCCTGACATCCTTACTGACTCACACTGTTCCTTTTGAACCTCATGCCCTTCTCCTTCTTTATCTGGATTAACTTCTACCCGTAGTACAAGACTTATCTTGGATGTTATCTCTCTGGGAAATCTTCACTAATCCACTGTCACCACGAGGAATGAGAAACATCCCTCTGTGTTTCTCTAACATTCAGTGGCTGCACACACCACCATTGTACTGAAACGACATTGTAAACTTATGAAAGGCAGAGACTGTGTTGTCTGTTGTTGGTTCATTTTTTGTTATGAAATAATCCAGAGATACAAAAGATAAGGATTAAATACCTACTGCCCAGCTTAGGAAATAAAACAACACTGATATAATTATAACCCTCTGTAAAGACTGTGTTATTTTCACCATTTACATTGTCAGCACTGAACACATCTCCTGGCCCATAATTAGCATTCAAGAGGTACTCGTTGAACCAAGGTGTGTCATATCATGAGAATGATGTGTCATCTTACATATTAGATATTACTGTTGAACACGTGCTTTGAGAAAGTTTCCAGCCATGCAGAGAGAGGGCCAGGGGTCCTGAGATAGTCACCACACTCCCTGTTTTTTCTCCCTTGAGACCAGGGAAATGTTTCTGAAAAATGTTATTCCTGGGTGGGATCAAAGCCCTTAAGCCATTGTGACGCTAACTGGTTCACAGAGAATAACCCTCAGCTTTGCCTTTTTTATTACCAAGCTCCAACTAACCAAACCATCTTAAATTATCTGAAAGCAGTGTGGCCTCTGAGAGCCCCAGACCACACAGAGAAGGTGATGATGAGTCTGACTTGCAAAATATCAGGACATGTTAAGGACCACAGGAAGCCCTTCTGCACTAGGCAGCAGAAATAGGCTTCCCAACTTTAGCACAAGAGGAAACTCTTCAAATATTTAAGTAGCCTCTGCCTCTGTTCACATCACAAAATCCCCTCTGGCAGTTCAGTCTCCTGCTTTCAGCATGACTACCTACATCGCACAATAAGTGACAGGAATGTTGTCAGGAGAAATTGGAGGAACAAACCTGGAAATGCAAACTTTGCTCCCAATTCAGAGGTGCTCAATTCCATCTGGTGATCTTCTTCTTAAGGGATCTTGGGAATTGTGTGTGTGACAAATACCCCCATCTTAAGAACATGGAAAAAGGCTCTGAAAGGCCTGGGTGTTTTCAATATCTTGGCACTTAAAGGTATCATATAAACTAGGGCGAGCACACTTTTTCTATAAAGGGTCAGAAAGTAAATATTTTCAGCTTTGCAGACCATACAGCCTCTGTCACAACTACTCAGCTCTGTCATTGTATTGGACAAATAGCCATAGACAGTATCTAAATGAATGAGTGTAGCTGTGACCAGTAAAACTTTATTTATGAACAACAAAATTTGAATGTCATGTAATTTTCGTGTCATTAAATAGTATTATTTTAATTTTTTCAACCATTAAAAATTGTAAAAACCATGCTTCGCTTGCAGGCAGAGACAGAGGGCCAGATTTAGCCTATAGATCATACTTTGCCTCCTCAAAGGACATAAATCCTACATATTTCAAAAAATAGAAAGGTGAAGAATGCAGACTCTATTATTACAAATATTCTAAGACCAAAGGGAATTCAGGTTCTCACTGGAGGACTCTAACATATTTATAGGTAAGAAAATGCAGATTATCAGAGGGGCAAAGGAGGAAGGAATTCAGACCACTGCAGGCAGTCAGCCCCAGAAGTATGAGTATGGCTCACATCAACTCCATTTGAGTATTTCTCTTTTTAAAACTTCCCTGAACTCCTTAACTCCCAACACATGCTAAATATCACTTCATTTTTCTAGCTGTTTTCTCTGACTCCCTATTTTTTATCAAATAAGGCTGAAATGGATTCTTCCACTAGTAAGACCTTGATTTTGACAAGTTTATAGCACTGGGTATTTTGTATGCATGCTATGAAATATCTTAATGAATGGAAATTAAATCAAGTTTGTCCAGTTAAGGGAAGAAAGTAAATGATCATTTTCATGATAATTCATTTTTTCATTTTTCCCATTTAAACAATTAAGTTTAATTAGTATAAAACTCTAACCCAACTCTTGGCTGGATTAGTGTTGTCAGACTATGACGGCCAGAAATCTGTTGGAAAGTTGAGTTTCCTCCAGATACAGTAGTTCAAGGAAGTGCAGCAGCTTCAGTGGTGAAAAGAATCACAATTCCCATCACTCAGATTAGTTAGAGGCCATTTGCCACACCACCCACCTTGGAGGACCTCACCCAAGTCCACAAGGAAACAACACACTGTTAGTGGCTCCAGTGGCTTCTTCCAGCTCTAACATTTCTACGATGCTAACATTTCTTTGTTGGTTATGGAGGAAGGAAGAAGCACGCGGGTGTGCGGAGCTTCAAAGGGGAGCTTGTATATGACTTCAGGTCCACGTAGCTTCAACACCTACCTAAAGCCTTGTCCTGGAAATAGGAAAGAGCTTTTCTGATAGCCACAGAATATCCTGGAGTGAACCACATTCATCTTTACCTCCTATCCAGTGTTTCCAAGATTTAACTGTACCAGTGCTTCCTTCATTCTTACATCCCTTAAGCTCATTTCTCTCCTTGAGAAAACTTAATGCCATTCACTATCGGCCTCACAACTACCTTTATAGCTCCCAGTCTGTCTGCATTTCTTTGCAGTTTTCTTCATTCTTTCTTTCCAAGGCCAACTCTTCCATGTGAGCTAGGGGCCCACCAACTGGTTCTTAATTCAGAATTTTGCTTTATTCTATCCCCTCTTTCAATTTCTGACTCTCTCTCACAGTTTTCACATTCTCACCACCCACATTTACTTTTTCCTTTATGTTTTTCTATATTTCTTTACAAAACATGTTGGGATACAGAAAGCAATAAAACAAACACCCATGCAATTATGAACAATGTTGCAAAACAGAAACATCTGATGTGTGCAAGCAGAGTTGCTTTGCAACAGGTGCCCAAAACGTAGATTGTTAAATTGTCTGGTATGTGCATTTCAAGTTTACTAAAAAGTGCCAATTGCCCTCCCGAGTAGTTGTACAGATTTATTCTCTGCTTGAGTACCTGTTTCCTCCTAACCTCACCAACACTTGGTTTATCTGACATACCAGTTTTTGCCAAAGGATATAAAATGGAATCTCACGTTTGTCCTTTCCCTTCTTACTTGTGACATTGGAGCATCTTTTCATGTGTTTATTGGCTATTCACCTTATGTTAGTTGCCTTTTTATATAGTTTGCCCTTTTGCTCTTCGATTCTTTCTTTTTCTTATGGATGTGTAAGAGTCCTTTGTATATTCTGGATACTAACGCTTTGTTCATCATGTAGGTCATAAATGTCTTTTTTGAAGTGTGTATCTGAATTTTGTCATGCTGATTTCATTTAAATGTTGCAAAACTTAGTCTTTTTATGTTTTGTGCTTTTTGTGCTCTATTTCAGAAATTGTGTCCTATCCAACACCATAAAAATAATCTTTTGTATTTTATCTATAAAATATTACTGTTTCATATTCATGTCTTTAATCCACCTGGAATGTATTTTTGCATGGAATTCTAATTTTATTTTTTGATATTAGTACTGAATTATCCTAACATCACATATTGATTTGTTCATCATTTTTTAGCATACTGATTTTGAATATGAATTTCCTGTTTACATCTGGGTCCGTTTCTAGGTGTTTCACTCACTGTTCTATTTACTTACCCAAGTACCAATTTCACATTATTTTAACTAACATAGCTTTATAAGGAGACTTGATTTCTGATAGAACAAATCCCTTCTTCCCGTTCTTCACAAGTATCATTGCCATTCTTTACCCTTTGCTCTTCCATATAAATTTTAGAATATGATTGTCAGGATTGATAATGAAACCCATTTGATTTTTTTGGGGGGAAACTGCATCTTTGTGATACTGGTAATACTGAGTCGTCCACCCATGAGCAGAGTATTTCTCTCCATTTATTTTGGGTTTTATTTATGCCCTTCAGTAATATGTTATAGTTTTTTTTTGTTTTTTTTTTTGTTTTTTTTTTTTAAATTTATTTATTTATTTTATTTATGGCTGTGTTGGGTCTTCGTCTCTGTGAGAGGGCCCTCTCTAGTTGTGGCAAGCGGGGGCCACTCTTCATCGCGGTGCGCGGGCCTCTCACTATCGTGGCCTCCTTTGTTGCGGAGCACAGGCTCCAGACGCACAGGCTCAGTAGTTGTGGCTCACGGGCCCAGTCGCTCCGCGGCATGTGGGATCCTCCCAGACCAGGGCCCGAACCCGAGTCCCCTGCATTGGCAGGCAGACTCTCAACCACTGCGCCACCAGGGAAGCCCCTGTTATAGTTTTTACATCAAGATCTTGCACATCTTTTTATATATTTATTACTCCTGTCTTATAGTTTTTGCTGGTATTCTAAATACCTTTTGCTGGTATTCTAAACAACTGGTTATTCTAAATAACTTTTTTACTGCTCTTCTAAATAAAGTAACTCTTTTTTTTTTTTTTTTTTGCTGAAGTACAAAAGTGCCATTTTATTTCCAATATTGATTTTGTATCCAGCAAGCTTGTTGTTTAACACACTTACGAGTTCTGATTGTTTATGTGTATATTCTCTTAGATTTCCTATTTAGAAAATTAGATTTTGATGATAATAGTTTTATTATTTCCTTAACTATCCATATAAATTTCATTGCTTTTCCTTGAATTGTTAGCCTAGGACATCTGTATAATGTTGAATAGAAAACATGAATAGCAGTCATGCTTGTCTTGTTCTTAATTCAAAAGAGAATATTTTAGTATTTCACCGGTAAACAGATATGATGTTTGCTTTGGGTCTGCGACAGATACCTATGATCTGGTTAAAAGAAATCTCAAACTCAATTTTCAGAAATTTTGTGCAACTGTTTTGATGGTCATATCGTTTTACTTCTTTAATTCATTAATGTAGTGAATTATTCTCATAGATTTTTCTAATATTTAACCATCCTTGCGTTTCCAAGATAAACTCTAATTGGTCATCATATATTTATTTTTATATATTTAGTTGAGATTTTTAAAGATTTTTTTCCATTATATACTGCCTCATTAATGCACTAGTTTATCTAACTTTCAGAACTTTGCCAATCTGGTAAAAAATAATAATTAAGTATCTGTGCTCCGATTCTTCCCAGGAGAGATCCCAGATCTCTACTCTGATGATGAGGTTGAAAACATCATAAGCAATGTGAGGAACGAAGTCAAGAGCCAAGGTCTTGTTGACAACAGAGAGAACTGCTGGAAGTTCTTTATAGAGCGGGTCCGACGACAACTGAAGGTACAAGGATTCGCTGCCTGGGGTAGACAGGACCAGAGATGGTCCATGGGAGCCTCTATGGATATTTTGGACACAATAAGCTGTACTTATTGATTGCCTTGGGAGTGGGTGGTGAGGGTGCAAGGCCCTTCTCAGCCTGAGCACCTGTGCAAGGATGCCCTTCTCACGTGCTTCAAGGGCAGTGGCCTCCCTCTTGCCTCCTGAAGTCCCAGCATTTCTAATCCCTTGGCTGGAAAGGCTGCCTAGCATTTACAGATTTTTGTCTCTGTTGATATGCTTCCCAGTTTCCTGGGAAATAAAGAATCCAAGGCCATGTCTGTCTCTCTGTAAGTACATCTTGGATACCTTCTTGGTTCTCCCCACCCTTCTGCCTTCTCAGGTGACTCTCTGTTTCTCCCCGGTGGGGACCAAGCTGAGAGTCCGCAGCAGGAAGTTCCCCGCCATCGTGAACTGCACAGCCATCGACTGGTTCCATGAGTGGCCTCAGCAAGCCCTGGAGTCCGTCAGCTTCCGCTTCCTGCAGAACACGGAGGACATTGAGGTGAGAGGGCAAAGGAGACACCCCTCAAGCTCCTCTCCACCTCTGGGTACAAGGAACCCCACATCCGGCAACTCCAGGTTGTTGGAGCACAGCTTTCCATGTGGTGAAGCAACAAGCTGGGTGGGCAGGCACCTGCCGTCTTCATGGCCAGATGACCTCTTTATTTCCTGCCCTTTGATTCTAGCCCACAGTCAAGCCATCGATTAGCAAGTTCATGGCTTTTGTCCACACAAGTGTCAGCCACACCTCCCAGTCCTATCTGAGCAATGAGCAGCGCTACAACTACACAACCCCCAAATCATTCCTGGAGTTCATCAGACTCTACCAGAGCCTGCTGTGCAGGAACGGAAGGGAGCTCAAGTGCAAGATGGAGCGACTGGAGAACGGGCTGCTGAAGCTCCGCAGCACCTCCGCCCAGGTGAGCGACGTCCTTCCGGTCCTCCTGCCTTCGGGGGGCTCGGAGGCAGTGGGGGCGGCCCCTTTCCAGAGGACTGGAGGACCACAGTCACGGTCTGCAGACCACACACTGTTCTCCAGAGAACAGTGCCGGTGATACCCAGAAAGCTTTATTGGAGGTCCACGTTCTTGTTGGACTCATCCAAAAGAGTTTGGGCGAGGAACACAAAACACAAAGGAAAACACACACACACACACTGAGGAGCAAAGAGAGCAAAGAAGCGGTTTATTCAGTGCGGAAGTGAAAGCTACACACTCAAGAGTTCGGGCATCCTCACAGTGAGGGGCCCGCCACTGGGTTTTTTGATCCTCCTTTTATCCTATTTTTAGCCCTTTGAATGGGCGGGGTCTTTTTGATTAGGGATGGAATATTCCCCGGGGGAGGGTTGAGGTGCGGCCTGGATGGCACCAGGTTGCGTCAACTCCCAGTCCCGCCCATTCGCCTCCTGAGGCCACGATACGTGCACTCTGAGAGCTGTTTTCCCTTAAATTCTACCTTACTTGTCAAGCGCCACACGGGGAAGGTCGTACAGAGTCATCAGCAACCTGTGCATTTTTATTGCACATGCTCTGTGGTTTTCATGGCCAGAGTTTCTTGTTCAGATGCTACAGTTTCCGTTTTAGATGCCATTCCTCCATGCATCATGGCCTCATTAAAAAGCAAAACAAGGAGGTGACATCGCCCTCTGCCTAAGGCCCGGCCCTGTCTTTCCTGCCTCACCGGGAGCCCAGCCGAGTTCTCCAGTGGAAGTTCACATCCCCAGCTGCAGTTTGGCGCTTCCTCTCATTGATACAGGAATCCCCTGAATCTCCTCTTCTCTCTTTCTGTTTATCACCTCTTCCTTTTCCTCTACTTTCTTTTCCTCTCCAACCCATAGTCCTTTCATCATCAAAACCCAAAGAGATGAATGGCTGGGAGAAATGGTTGCAGGGTTATACCAATTTTCTTTTGTTTCTTGTGTCTTACAATGTAATCTGTCAAAGAGCCATTGGAATCTAATTTCTTAAACAAATCCTGTCTCATATCATGCATTCCCTCAAATGTTCCTAAGTGGTTGGCCATCAGAAGAAGGCCCCTGTTGTCCTGTCCTTGTTTTGTTTTCCTGCTTACTCTTCCAAATGGAACGAATCTATTTCAGTTAATTTACTATCCTTCCCTTGAGAGCTGGGGACAACTCTAGCGCCTTCTCTGCCCTGCTCATGCCCATCAAATATTGCTGGTCCCTCAATGGCCCCTTTTTGCGCTCTGCTTACCAGCCGCAGAGCCGGCCTCTCATTAAGGAAATGAAATGTCATGCATTTGCACAATTAAACTAAAATTGTAATCAATTTAATTCTTGGGCATCACATGTTCCTCTAGATTTCTAAGCCTTTCATTTACTGTCACTTTCTCAGAGCTCTGCCTTTGGAATAGCTCTATTGAACTTCCTCCTTCTGACTTGCCCTTTCTCCCTACTTCAGTTTCTTGATTCATAGATGTAATGTATCTAAAGGATTTCAGTTCATTTAGTGGGATGCAATGAGCCCTTGCAATCTATACACATAGAATTTCTTCTGCTCGGGAAATTTTTCTTCTATTATCAGCTTTTGCTCATCTGGTCGGGCCTCTCCTCCAGGAGCAACGATGAGCTAGATGGGTTCCTTGTGCTCCATATCTATTATCTGCTCCCTCATTGCTTTCCATCCCTTTGGCCTTTTCCTCTACATTCTAGGAGAGCTTTTCAAGTTTATCCTCAACGATACTAATCTAATCCTGGGCAATATTGCTTCTGCTTCTTATGCTTCCAGTGAAGACTCTAATTACACTATTACATTTTCGATATCCCCACAGACCTTCCTCATCTCATCCTTTTCCCTTTCCAACGTTGCTTTTTTATTTCAGCCTATTTTTCTGCAACTATATCACAGAAACCATTCTACCGATGATGCCAAATAGCTTTTTTGATGTCTTTTCTAGATCCAGTAATGGGTCATTTTCAGAGCTGCATTGGTCATCATAGTGTTCTAGATGCTATTCCTTTCTTTGTCCTGTATTTATATAAAGACTTTTTTTTCCTTTGTTTACCTCCCGGCATGGTGAGATCTGTTCAAACTCGATGTTTGTCAACAAATCGTATGTGACAATTATCTGTGATGCTACTCTCTTTCCATTAGTGTCATGACCAAACCCCCTTCTTCGAGCTACAGTTCAGAGCAGGATGAGGTACACAGATCCCAGTCCAGGCCCTAACAGCTTACCTGGTGCATACCTTTGTCGGAGAAAGGTAGCATCTTCTTGCCCCAATCCGTTTCTTGTTCTCTCAATCTCTGAACGTCTAGAAAACAGCAAAAGATAGAATCCCAGAATGCAGTACTACCAGATTTTTTTTTTTACCATCTCTCAGGTCTTCCTCTTCTTGTCTCCCCCAACATACAGTGCCCCCAGAACATTCTGTATCCCCACCAGCCCCTGTTCTACCTCCTACCCATTTATCCTCTGAGAATTGCTGGTCAGTCTGTGCAAAGGACAATTGCTGGGGAGCAAACAATGGGAAAGGTGCTCTGACACTCACAGAGCAGTGCCCAGTATTCTGTCTTGTACAGACCCTGGGTCTTTGAGCAGACAATGAAGAGAGTCTGTTTTCCTGTTTTAGGCAATCTCTGTTTAACAAGGGGAAGCCTGGTTATACCGTGAGGTGAACTTCTATAAGTTTTCCAAGTATCTCTCAGAGGTACTCTTCTTGCTGTGTCCCCCATTTTAGACACTTCTTACCCAGATTATTTCGATAAACTGAACTCTCAAGTGTCTCCCCCATCCCAAGCCTGCTTCACCCACATCCTCTCGCACCACCCATCAGCCAAAATCGTTGAGGTCACCCTTGACTCTGCTCATGCCTCCCTTTCTCTCACCACCTACAGCTGGTCCATCAGAAAATCACTGTTGGCTCTGCCTGCAAACATGCCCAGAATGCCACCGCACCTCCTACACTGCTACTACCCTGATCTGAGCCACTGACATCTTTTACTTGGGTAGCTACGATACCATTTAACTAGTTTGTCTGCTTCCACTTTTGCCCCCTGAATAGTCTGTCATCAACTGAGCAGCCAGAGTGAAGTGATCAATTTAAAGCATAGGTATGTCACTTTTTTGCTCAAAACCCTGAGATGACCCCTATTTCCCTCACACCACTCCTGATCCCCTTATTCTGCTCTACTTTATCTTTTCCCCATAGGATTTGCCCCTCTCTAACAAATTATATAATTTACTTATTCATTATATTTATGTTTTGCTGTCTATCTCCATCTGTTGGATTCAAGCTCTATAAGAACAGGGATCCTTGTCTGTTTTGTTTGCTGATGTATCCCAAGTGCCTAAAACAGTGCCTGGACAGAGCAGGCACTCAATAAATATTTGTTGAATGAATGAATGAATTAATTAATTAATAACATTCTACTTAGTCTCCCTGACTATATTCTGACAGCACTCTAGACCAGCACTATCCAATAGAAACACCCTGCAAGACATAGATGCAAGTTTAAATTTTCTAGTAGCTGCATCAAAAAAAGTAAAAATGAAGTGAATTTTATTTTAATTATATATTTTAATAGTATATAATTTTATCACATATTTTAGTAACATTTTATTTAACCCAGTATATCCAAAATATTATCATTTTAACATGTAATCAATGTAAAAAAAGTTGTTAATAAAATATTTTCCCTTTTTTTCTACAAGGCTTCAAAAACTCATTTGTATGATTATACTTACAGCGCATCTCAATTGGAACAAGCCATGTTTTAAGTGCTTGCAGTCTGGAATGCTGCCAGAATACAGTAAGGGAGACTAAGTAGAATGCTACATTTTAAGCCACGTTTTAAGTGCTCATTAACCACACGTGGCTGGCGGCTGCCAAGCTAGACAGCACATCTTCAGACCAACCTCTCTCCTGCTCTTAGCATGATCTTTGTTCAAACCACAAGTCTGAGTATTCTCTTCAGTAGGCCTTAATGATCTAGACATTGCAGTTCAGATTCTCTGAACTTTTCTGGAACTTTTTAAATTGCATATAGCTCCACTCTCCTCTTCCTCTTTTCTACCACCCTGAAGTCCAGCACTACTATTTGAAGTTCGCCCCAAACTCCACAGCTTGTTCACATCTCTGTGTCTTTATATATGCCCCCACCTTGTCAACTTGTCACTGTCAGGATCTAAAAAAATTTGATAGCTCCCTGCCCAGAAGCCCTCTCTAAGCTCTGAGCAGTATACATTCCCTTCTCTATTTTCTCTGTGTTCCTTGAATTATTCACCCTTTTTTAAAAAAATTGAAGTACGGTTGATTTACAATGTCATGAATTAATCTTTGAATTATGTTTCCTCTCTTGCATGTATCATGCCATACTGTTATCAGTTCTTCAAGGGCAGAAATCCGGATTCAGTTGCACATAGAATGTGTTCTATAAATGGGTAGATGGGTAGATGATAGATGGATAGGCAAATAAACAAATGAACAGGTTCTAAAATCACCTACAAGTTCAGAGCGTGGGTAGAGAATGGTTCTTTTGCAATTCTGTCACCTGGTGTATATTCCAAACTTATTGATGGTTATATAATGATGATTCTTCTTGTAAAAATGGTATCTGGGGTGCTTAACTCTGATATAAACCCTTCATCTGGAATTATTCCTTTGGTAGAAAAGGACTGAAGTACAGCGCCATAAATCTTGGTATAAGGGTAATGACTTGAATTATATTCTACGGTATCCTTCTACCCAATTATGACAGCTTTTGGTGTACATAATCTGGTAGGAGTAAGCTAAATGGATCTCACAGCTCAGGCTCAGACAGACCCTGAATTTATTTAGCAATAATAGTAGTATTGGAAGTAGTAATAATGACAATAATTAACAATCGTATGGTAATCTAAAATTTAATGAACTTTAGACTTATAATTTCATGCTTTGATTCAGTTGGTCAGAATATATCTTTATTTTTCCGTAGCTGAGATTAACTTAGCTCTGGGTCCATCTTTTTTCCTTTAAGAGTAGAAATCTCTTAATTTTGCATTTCAGGTTGACTTGGTCACTTTAGGTTAAAAAGTCAGTCTTTGGAGGGCAGTCAGTTCTCTCTCGTGACACAGTCAGAGCCCCCCACTGTGACTGGGGTCTCCCTTCCTCTCTCACTGGTGACGTCGCTTCTGTGTCTAACTCCAATGTGTTCATGAGGAAGAGGGGCTGTTGGCCGGAAGAAACGTTTGTAGATGGTGGCCCGTAGGCCACTACCAGTTCCCTGCATATAGGATTTAATCCACAAATCTGTCTATCTGGGAACTTTCAAGTTCAGTTTATCTTGGGATTTAAAATAATCTCAGGCCACCTGAAGTTGACAGTTAATTTATGATGATGTATTTCTCAAGACCCTTTGGTTGCAAGTGAAAAAAAAAAAGAACTAACTCAAATTCACCCTACAAGAAAAAAAAAAAAAAAGAAAAGATGGAAAGTACAGAAGGGGAGGGAAGGAGAAGAGGAGAGAAAATTTTGAGATTACATTAGATATTTATCAGGGCCCTTTCAATGGCAACTAACCAAAATCCTACTAATGCTGGTTTGGACAAGACAACAAAACAAAATTTTAAAAAGTGGATTGGGACTTCCCTGGCAGTCCAGTGGTTAGGACTTCACCTTCCAATGCAGGGGGTGCAGGTTTGATCCCTGGTTGGGGAGCTAAGATCTCACATGCCTCACAGCCAAAAAACCAAAAAAAGCATGAAACAGAAGCAATATTGTAATAAATTCAATAAAGACTTTAAAGATGGTCCACATCAAAAAAAATCTTTTAAAAAGTAAATTAAATTAAAAAAATAAAAAACAAAGAAAAATGGATTGATTCATATAACTGAAAAGTGAGGGATAGAGTTTACTTTGGACAAGACTGGTGCTGCATATTCACTAGATGTCTCTGTTCAAGCGGGCAACCCCCATGGCTCTGAAACCTCAGATTAGTATTCTGTCTGCTTTGCTTCTTTACCAGTATTTTCAGCCAAGTTCCTGGGTTGGCTCTGATTGGCCTCTTTGGGTCATTGGTTTGCCCATAGTTGAACCAATCTCTGTAACTTGGATACTCTCATTGGCCAAGCCAGGATCCATGACAACCACCAAAGTCAGCTTCACCCAAAATACAAAGACTTGCGAAGGAAAGGTCTCCAAAGGAAAATCAAGCTATGTTACCAAAACATAGGTTTTTTAAAAAATTATTATTAGGCAGGCAAACCTAACAGATATCTACTATAGATGGAAAACATCTATATCTAAGAGGAAAGCCTGCTTGAAGTCCAAATTCATATCAGAAAGTGTTGGGTGACTATATGGATTCTGAGTCAAGAAGGAAGGTATCTCTAGGCTTCCAATCCTCAGTGGAGTGTTTTGGGCTACTGATTATCCTGGATTCCTTCTCCTTCTTCTGGAGCTCTGCGGGGATGTCCTGAGAAGCTTGGCCTCTCTCCGTAACATCATGTGCCTGGACCTCAAAGAAGACAGGGTCTCCCTCCACCATCCTGTCCTCACTGGACTCAGTCAGCATCCCCCCACCTGGCACATATGGTCAATATTCATGGGGTCGGCAAGACTGAGAGAAAGGGTCTCATCAGTATTGGTGACACTTTCCCTCTTAATCCTCCTATCCAGGTGTGGGAGTGTCTAAATAAGAAGAGACCCAGAATATGGCTTGAATGCTTTGAATAAGGGAAAAAAGGAAGACAAAAAATTTAAGTAACCTATTTCAATTTCCTGTTCTACTACATAAGAGCCATAAAATGACCCTGAGTTGTGCTTTCTCTGTAGCTTTGTGGGGAGCAGCCTACTTCTGACTGGTGGGACGCTCATGTCACTCCACGTGACAGCTTAAGAGCTATAAAGCTCCCATCCACAATGCCGGTAATTATTTACCACGAGCCTGAGGTCATAAGCCAAATCTGCAATCCATAAAACAACAATAACAACAACAACAACAACAACAAACCCACTTCAATTTTCTCAAATCTCCCAAGACTTAAAAAGGAACAAAAAGTTACTGGTGTGTTTGCTGACTGGAGTGATTATGTGGTTCAATCATTTTGATTTACAATTGCATCTTTGTCCTTGTAGAAATAACTCTCTGCAGCTGAACAACGGGAGGTGGAAATGGATTAACCTTCCGATGCGGGAACATAAGACGAGTTCTAGGGAGCAGGCCTTCATCTGAGGTTAATGCAAAGTCTCCCGTTTCTATGGATACACAAAATTAAAGAGCATTCTTTTTTTCTTTTGCCTTCATTTTCTTTTCTTTCGATCTGCCATGAAAAGGGATTATCAGCAGCGTCTAAGCCTCCGTTTTATTTTTGTATCATAAAGCACTGGGATCTGTTTGACGCGTTCTACGAGCTCTGAAGTAATCTTTGGTTGTTGCGTGAAATAGACTTCAGGAAAATGAGGGACGAGAGGTCATGCTGGAATGTAAAGTTTATGGGCCATATTGCAAATACAATTGGCTTTTTTACTTTCCAGAAATAGATGAGTCTTCTTGCACATGAAAAAGCCATGACTTAGGCCAATGCTTCTCAAACCTAGGTGGGCATCAGATTCACCCAGAGGGCCTGTTAAAACACAGATCGCAGGGCCCCACTGCCAGAGTTTCTGATTCAGTAGGTCCAGAGTGGGCCTGAGAATTTGCATTTCTAACAAGTACCCAGGTGACGCTGATGCTGCTGGTCCAAGGACCACATTCTGAGAACCATCACCGTATACTGAACACGTGGAAAACCATTCATCCCTCCCCAGCTGATCAGGGAAAGAGAAGGTTTCCTGAGAGCCGACATCCCCATCACTTCATTACTGCCTCCGAATGCACATGAATATGGAGGCTGGGCAGGGAACCCAGCTGGTCGGGACCATCGGAATCCTTGCTGTCCCATTTCAACCTGGTCATCTATTTCTTGAAAGGATTGTGGAAATAGATGAAGACGAACCAAATGAGAACACTCAGAGGCTCTTTGTTCAGAGCCTGCTCTAGCAAGGGTGTCAGCCACCATTGTTCGCACTTTGGCAGAGACACAAAGGCAGGCAGAGGAGCGGGAAAGCTTGATAGTGGGAAGAAGGGAGCGTTCCTGGATGAAGGCTGTTGGCCCTTGGAAGCTGGAGGAGGGCTGACTGGAAGCAGGGCACCCTGTGTGATTGGTTAGGGGTGTGTGTGTGAATTTCTCTCATTGGTCCTACGTTGGAAGCAGGGACAAAATTAAGAAAGTTGTCAGTTATTAATCAAGTCCTGGCCGTCTGGGGCTGATTGTTACAGAGGTTGTTGTCTGTCTTCCTGGACTGTTGCTTAGACAGTAATCTGACTTCCTACAAGTATGACTTATAGCAGGCTGGCTTCCTGAGCTGGTTATTGTAGATAACGGGCTGGTTTCCTGGGCTGGTTACTGTGAGTTCTGGTTCAGAGTTCTACTTTTATGGTCCGGTCACTGTCTGTTCATATATTCCATCTTTCAGGATGCACAGTGGACACTCACTTTTTATAGTTTGCTAAATCCTTGGTGCGTTCCACGTTGGCCAATTTCAATTAAAGAATGCCTGGTTTTTATTAAGGGCCTACTATGTGCAAAGTGTTATGTTAGGCATGTGAGGTTTTATAAGATATAGGCACCAATGTCAGTGAGAAGCAGCCTATGTCATTTGGACATCAAGGAGAAAGAAAGGTCAGGGCATGTGTTGCTTAGAATCTTCCAGCACATTTACTGCAGAGGGGAGAGGCAGAGGGAGGCCAGGGTTCCTTTTCTTTCCCAGGTCAGGGAGCTTGGTCCCAGCTGAGATCTCAGCTTTGCACCTTTTCCTCAGGAGTCGGCATTCTTCTCTGCTCTGCAGGGTCAGACCCCCACAGTCATGTCCGAATAAACCTGCTGCTTCTCTGCTGCAGGTGGACGATCTGAAAGCCAAGCTGGCTGCCCAGGAAGTGGAACGGAAACAGAAGAATGAAGATGCAGACAAGCTGATTCAGGCAGTGGGCACAGAGACAGACAAGGTGAGCAGAGAGAAAGCCGTCGCAGACGAAGAGGAGGAGAAGGTGGCCCTCATCACGCTCGAGGTGACACAGAAGCAGAAGGACTGTGCGGGAGACCTGGCCAAGGCAGAGCCGGCGCTCACGGCCGCCCAGGCAGCCCTCAACACCCTCAACAAGGTAGGAGGGATGTCTGCGTGCTTGCTCATCCCTCGGGGCAGGAGCAGGCTCTCCTCTGACCTAGAGGCAACCTGGTTCCCTCGTGTTCCAGAGAGACACAAAGGCAGAGTCGGGAGGGCTTGGCTCGGACCAGCTGTCACTGGTTTATTCATTAAGCAAATAAACATTTATTTAAGCTGACTGTATGTCAGGATCCATGAGCTACCAATGAAATCCAAGAGACGTGGGTGTGAGAATCAGTCAGGACAGGAGAGGCCAACTGGTCCAGCCTCCTCGCTTCACTGATGAGAAAGCCAGGGCCCAGAGAACTGACTTGCCCAGGGTCACAAACCTCAGTGTTAGAGCCAGGCTTGAGCTCATATCTTCAAAATCCAAGCCCAGAGATCTTCCAGCTATGCAGCCCATGGTCATTTTACCCGTTGTGTACTATAGGACACATGAGCCTTTTAGGACCCTATGAAAATATTTAAGATATGAGACTAAAAAGATGTTGTCTCCAAAATATGAGAAAAAAAACTCTACAAAATCAAACTTAGCAAGTATTCAGGTGTCAACAACATGCAATTGTGTGTCAACTAAATTCAACTCATATACATGACCTTTTGGTGGAACAACCATGACTCTTGAGATGT
Source organism: Balaenoptera acutorostrata (assembly GCF_949987535.1). Lineage (NCBI taxonomy): Eukaryota > Metazoa > Chordata > Mammalia > Artiodactyla > Balaenopteridae > Balaenoptera > Balaenoptera acutorostrata. The sequence continues at coordinate 5,721,146 of NC_080083.1, read as the reverse complement.
ATTCATAGGCAGTTTTATTCTGGTTCCCTTTAAATGTGGTCTAGGTGTTGGGAGGAGCATGTGGTTACTACTTCTTCCTCTTATAGTTTTCACAATTAACCTTCTTTCCTATTTGGATGACCATGGCTGCAGGGGTAAGGGAGGCAGGTGGAAAAGGGGGCAGACAGACTCATGTCACCAGGAGTTGGCATCAGAGAGGGACTGAAAAGCTGACCGTTTATCGGGATGCTCACATCAGCTCTTTGGAGACCCTCCCCCAGTCACAGGGATCTTTCCCTGCAGGTTGCTTTCTCCTCCTTCTCCTGAGAGTCTAGCTATTCACTTGCCCGTCACGTGGGTGACTTGGTCAAGGTCTAAGACAGCCTAAGCGAGGTGTGCCGTGTCAGCAGGTCACCTCTGCTCCGCGGGAGACACCTGAGCCTGCTTTCTCCAGACAGGCTCTGAGAGCACTGGCCACCCGTGCAGTGAATTACCCTAGTTCCACTGTCAGGGGACTAGCCTGATATTCTCATCCTGTAGATTTCTGGGGTGTAAGTTAGGTCCCAGTCCACTGTGTGACTCAAGTTGTGCGGGAAGCGTTTAAGCTCTCTGCGTGGTCTCCTTAAAGCCCCCTTCTCTCTAGACTCGATGTGAAGTGCAAATGCCCCCCATCCTCTCTTAAAGGCAGAGTGGGTGGGACTCAGCAGCAGTTCTCACTAAACATTCTCTCTTAATCTTCGATCTCCTGACTCCTTTATACCCTCAATGCAAGTGAAAGGTTTAAGAGTAAAAACACTGTGGTCTATTGAAACCTTCTTTTATTAGTTCTGTGTAGCCAACTCACACCTCACTTTGGAAGGAAGCATCTCTTGACTTAGGGCCTCAGAAAATCTGAGACTGAACTGGGGACCTTGTAAAAGCCTGTGACGTATACTTATGTATAAAATGTATTTAATGTGAGATTAAATACTAAATGCATCTTAGTATTTTTTTTATGATGTGGGGTGAAAAGTCCCTAAAAGGAAGGACCTAGAAAGGCCTTAAGTGGGCCTCTACCCTAGAGAACACAAGATTCCTCCAGGAAAGTTTTGGGTATCGTCAGATGGACGGGGAATCGGAGGTGTAGCCCAATTATGCTACCGCTTCTCAGCCTGAACCTTTTAATACAGCCGGGTCTGGGTCTCCCTGACCCCCCAGTAGCAGCATCTGAACCGCCAGGCCTTTGATTAGACATCACTTTACTGCCGCAACCTAGGATTCCCTCTCCTTTCATCTCACTCTGTCTAAATACAACCCATATTTCAAAATCAAACTTACATTCGAGATCAGTCTCTCCCTTTTCTGACTTCCAGAGCACAAAAGAGAGACCACTTTATTTATTCACCCTCTTGTAAGTGCTCATTGATCATTTCTTGCCAAGAAGACTAATGTCTTTCATAAGATCTTTTGACACAGGGATTATATTTTCGAAGATGAGCTGAGTCCAAGTCCTGGCTGAACTATTCACTGCATGTGGCTCTAGGAATGATTTTTTCTTCTCTGAGCGTCTGTTTCCTCACCTGTAAAATGGAGGTAATAGTAATATAGTCCCCATCAGGTTGTTATAAGGATTCAATGTGATAAGGTATGAAAAGTAGCTAACAGATGGCAGCCATTCAGTAAACGTTTGTTGTGGTTGATGATGTCATTATTAACAGTGTTACCTCGTCTGTTTCCACAATGCTGGAAACAGCAAAAGCCCATAAATACTCCTGGTTAATTTGTTGGCTGATTAGTTAGTTGATCATTGTTGGTAGAAATAATCACATAGAGATATAACTCATGGAAGTAATGGGATAGAATTCTGAAAATAGCACTGGATTTGAAGTCTAGATATCTCTACCCCAAAGGGAGTGAAACTCATTTTTAATGAGTGCCTACTATGTACCAGGCAACATGATAGGTGCTTTCTTCTAACTGGCTGTGGAGCCTGGCACTAGTCACTGAACTTCTTAATCCCTCACTTTCTTTTCTCTGTTACAAAGAAAGGGGCAAATAGGAATTAATGGGCTCTTTATCTCACACTCCCATCCAATCTATTAGCAAGTTCTATCCATTCTACTTTCAGAATATATCTAGAATTCAAATGCTTTATATCATCTCTACTGCTGTCACCCTGATCCAAGCCACCATCGTTTCTTCATTGGACTATTGCAATAGCCTCTCACTTGGCCTCCCTGTTTACAGCCTTGCTCCTGTGCTGTCTTTGCCCATTGCAGCTGTCTGAGTGACCTTTTTAAGACAACAGTTTGACCACATCATCCCTCTGTTCGGAATCTTCCATTGGCTTCCCATCATATTCAAGATTAATTGACATAGGTGTATGGGTTTATTTCTGGGCTCTCTATTCTGTTCTGTTGATCCATATGTCTGTTTTTGTGCCAATACCATGCTGTTTTGATTACTATAGCTTTGTAGTATTGTCTGAAGTCTGGGAGGGTTATGCCTCCTGCTTTGTTCTTTTTCTTTGGGAAGAGAATTGCTTGGGCAATTCTGGGTCTTTTATGGTTCCATATAAATTTTAGGATCCATCACATTCAGAATAAAATCCAAAGTTGTCACCGTGGCCTGCAAGGCCCTACATGATTTTGCCTGGTTCATCTCTTCTACTATACGGTCTACACCCCAGTCACTTCTCTCCCAGTTGCCACTCCAGTCACCCACACTGACCTCCTCACTGTATCTGAAACACTTCCAGCACAACATCAGCCCAGGGCCTTTGAACGAGAAATTGCTTCTGTGTGGAATGTCTTCTCCCAAGTATCTCCATGGTTACCTCCTCTTTCAGATATTTGCCTAAAAGTTTACCTTATAAGGAAACAAACAATGAAAGTATTTATTAATTTCAGAAAAAAATTAAAGGTATACAGACAAGAAAATATAACCCAAGGTAACCAATGTTTATAATCGTAGTCATGTACATACTGAATTTGAACTAAAATTTTGATGTGACCATATTGGGGGGAGGACCTTAGGAGAGAAAAGAGGACAATAAAAATAAATAGTCACACTCTACAATAGGAAGTCTCTCAAGAGCATCTAAAATGAAGTACATAGCAGCATCAGTGTATCCATTATCAATAAGGCATGAAATCTAAAAGGAGTGATGGAAGAATTTGTAAGCGGTGGCTTCTGGAGAGCTGGAGTTGGGGGGGGAGTGGGCATGTGTTTTGTTCTCAGCCTAGTAGCTCTGAACCGTGTATGGACTCCATTAACAGAAATAAAAGTTTAAAATTTTCACTGGCTGGAGAGCACAGAAAAGGGCATAGCTAACCACCTGGCCAGGTAGAAACTAGGGAAGTGAAACCCCGTGACACAAGGGCCACAAGGATGAGTGTTTCACTAGATGGACCAGGAGGTAGAAAAGCCCATCCCAGAAAGGAACAATGTTTGTAAGACACAGGTGCATGAAAGGGTGTGGTGTGTCTGAGCCGAAGGTGCACAGGCAACATGCAGATGAGTCTCTAAAGGTGGCTCGAGCGTGATCAATAACAGCCCATGGCATCACTAAGAAGTTTAACTGTGGACCAGTGTTTACAATCTGCAGGATACAACTGATTCATGGGTCTCAGACAGCAATTTTTAACGTGAGGTATAATTGACATATAACATTATGTGAGTTTCAAGTGTACAACGTACCGATTCGATACATACAAATGTGTTGCAGAAGGATCAGCACAGTAAGCCTGGTCAGCATCCGTCACCACGCATGGTTACAATGTTTTCCTTGTTTTTTGTTTTTAAGACTTACTCTCTTAGCAGCTTTCAAATACACAATACAGTGTTATTAACTGTACACACTGTACCTTACATCCCTAGGATTCTTTATCTTACAGCAGGAAGTTTGTACCTTTTGAACTGCCTTCACCCGTTTCTCCCAGCTGCCCCCACCCCCGCCCCGCCTGGTGAAGCAGAATGGATCAGACTGTACTGCATGTGACAGGGGAGGTATTGCTTCATGTACCCAAGGACCCCTCAAGTAGCCTCAAATTTTTCTGCATTCACAGCACTCTGGTATTTAAGGACCACATCCCTATTTTCTCATCATTTTCAAAGTTAACAATAAATCTTTAGTTAATACATAAATCAGAGCATGGTAGTAAGTCTCTGTACATTTTAAGTCTCTGCTTTGGCAGTTTTATTTCACTTTTATAGCTAAACTGAAATAAATCCAGTATAACTTTTCCTGCCTTAGTTGAAGAATGGTTTTGCTTACAATTTCATGGCCTTTTTTTTTCTCCTTACAGAATTACTTGGAATTTTCTATTTATTTCCTATGGATTTTTTATAGTAAACTTATTTTTTATTATACAAATAACATATAATGGCATTTTTGGTGTTATGAATAATTCAAATAGTATAGAATATATAGGGTAAAATATAAAGTCACCCTTCTTTCCACTCCAGCCCCAGTCCTCTCCCAAAAGAAAACTCCTGGAAGAATTTGAGCTGTATCTAGTCCAGCAATTTTTCTATGTATTTATATTTGTACAAATGCACATATAAAATATGTCATATTTTAAATACAAATGGATAATGGAAACTTACTTTTCTTCGTGAAACAAGACTATTTCATGCCAGTACATACATTGAATCTTGTTGATTTAATGCTTTGTAGTATTCTAGGCTATAGTCGTACTCTATTTCATTTAGCCGTGTATCTACTGTTGAGTGTTTAATTAGTTTCTCTCTTTTCTCCAATACAAATATCCTTGTGCATACGTCTTTACTGCATATGTGCAAATATTTCTCTGAGCCAAATTAGAAGTACAATTGTTTGGTAGAACAGCATGGCAGGCTGAATCATGCCTCCTCCACCCCCAAAGATACTCACGTCCTAACCTCTGGAACCTGTGAATTTTACTACGTATGGTGACAGTGACTCTGTAGGTATGATTAAGTCAAGGATCTTGCAGTGGGGAGATTACCCTGGCTTATCCAGGTGGGTCCTAAATGCCATCACAAGGGTCCATAGAAGAGGGAGACAAGAAGGTCGGAAGGAGAAGGTGGTGATGTGGTGACAGGAGCAGGGGGTGGACGCAGCTGATGTGCTGTGGGGCCTTGAGCCAAGCAATGCGGCCGACCTCCAGAAGTAGGAGCAGCAAGGAGCAGTCTCCCCTCCAGCCTCCAGAAGGGAGCAGCCCTGCCAGCATCTTCAGCTTAGGACCCCTCACCTCCAGAACTGTAAGATAATAAATTCATGTTGTTTTAAGTCACCACGTTTGTGGTAATTTGTTACAGAAGCAATAGGAAACTCATATAAACAATATTCTCTTTTTTTATATAAATAATGCTCAATTTCTGTCCAAAATAGCTCTTCTCATTTACAGTTATAAACACTGCTTTCCCCACACCTTTGCCAATCTTAGATATTTTCAATTATCCTAATTTTTCTCAACAGGAGAGCAAAAAATTTTTCATTTAAAAAAAATGTAAATGGTTTGACTCTAATGAGACTGGGCAACTTTTCAAATATTTAGATTTCTTCCTTTGTCCATTATTTGTTCAGATTCTTTGTCCATTTTCTTATGAGATAATTTCCCTTTTCCTAATTGATTTACAGGGTTTTTAAAATAAATTCTTACTATATGTCTTGGTATATATGTTGTAAATACTTTCTCCCTATCATTTGACTTTTAACTTAATATTAACAAGTTATATAAAAAGTAGATTTTATAATTAAATGATTTTGAGAATTCTAGGGTTACAGAGTTTAACAGACTTCTTTCCTACAGGACTTTTTAAGCCCTTGATTATGTGATAAGTTTGATACTAAAAGTGATAGAGAGAGCACAAGAAAATAAAATAGATTAATCGAATTTATGAATAGTGATATAAGGCATCCATATGAAATGCTAGTAAATCAAATCCAGCAATTTATTCAAACAACAATATGCTACCAACTGATAAGTTTTCCCTATATAATACTACTCCTGTAAACATACCCAATCATAGGTCAAAGAAGAAAAGCTCTGTAGTCATTTTGAGAGGTGTCAGAATGGTGCTCAACACACTTCAACATCCATTCCTATTAAAACTCTTTGTAAAGTAGGAAAAAAAGGATATTTGGATATTTTGCTAACACAAAGCAATCAATCTCAGTCCAGAAGCAAAACATCCTGTCTAATGGTAGAGCATTAGCGGAATTCCCATTAACATAGAAAAAGCACGATAATGACCCCCTTCGCTGCTATTATAAAACAGTTATCCTAAAATTTCTAGCCATGCAATAATAAATGAAAAATGGTAATCATGTAAATGTTGTGAAGTACCAGACAAATGTATTATTTTTCATAGATGTCATAAAAATGTAATTAAACAAATAAAAGAGAAGACTTAAGGGCCCATTACAAAATTTAATAGCTTCCCTAATATCAGCAGTAGCCAGTTAGAAAATATAATATTTTCAAGATAGCAGCCAAAACACATGGTACAAATAAACATAAATAAATTTATTGAAACTTTGTGAAGAAAACTACGCATCTTTGTTGAGTAATATAAAATATAAATAGGCAAATAGATGTACCAAGTTTGTGTAAGGGAAGATTTCATATTATAAGTATGTCACTATTCCTCAAATAATTTATAAGTTAAATGTAAGTCTAATTTAATTCCAGTGTGATTTTTGGCTTATTTATTTCTAATGTCATTAAAAGTTCATATCATTTAAACAGCTATTAAAAATTTAACAACCTAGATGCCCAACAGTATGGGGTTGGCTAAATAAATTATGGACCATCTAAATGAGAGAAAATTGTGCATACTTTATTTAAAATCATGTTTTGCAAAAATAACTCATGACATGAAAAAGTTTAAGATACAATTTTCAGTGAAAGCCAGGTTTGAAAAAATAATGTAAACAATGATTGATATATGTATATGTGTGTGTACATATATGTATATGTATATATAAATGAATGAGCCAGATATATACCACATTCATATATGTTCACGCATCTTTCTTTTCTGTGTCTCTCTATTAGTCTATCTGTTAAGTACATATAATGAAACACACCAGCACATAACTAATGTTTATCTCTAGGTAGTAAAATCAGGAGTGATTCTGGCTTTCATCTTCATCTTTGCTAAGTATTTCACAATAAATAGTTATTCTTTTAATAAAAGGACAAAACAGTGTTACCTTGTAAACCAGTGAACAATAAGAAACAAACTGTAAAAGAACTAGAAAAATTATTATAAGATCAGGTCAATTTTCATATGTATATGAAAGACGCTTCTAAGCATAAGAACAAAGAATGATAGCATGATATCATCTGGAAAAGGATTATTCAATTGGGCTACATAAAAACTAAATTTCTACGTGTCACAGAATATCATAAACAAATTTTTTTAATTAAAAAAAAAAGAGTTAGCATCCTCATATATATGTGAAGAGCTCTTACGAATCGTGCTGGAATCTGGCATTTGTGCCCGCCCCCGCCTGCACATTTACGCTCTGCCCTTCCCCAACGTGCAATGGCAGTTTCTCCGAGGCTTTCCCAGGTCCCCCTCCCTAGCCCAAGTGGCACCATCATCCCTCAAGAAACCGCTATCCCATTAGCCCTGTTTTGTTTTCTTTTTCAGAGCACTTCTCACTATCCAATATGTCAAAGATTGGCCTCTTTTTCTGCCCACCTCTCCCACATGCATGAGCAAAAGGACTTTGCCTTTCTTATTTACCACTGCATCCCCATTTGCCAAATGAATGACTGTGCAGACACATTTATTCACTCAGCAGAGACTCCCTGACTGCCCTCCATGCCAGGCAGTGTTCTGGGTGCGTGTGGTGCACCCATGAACGAAGATACTGCCTCTGTGAAGAGTCTATTCTAGCACAGGGGACGGGTGAGAGACAAGCAGTGTAATGAAAAAGTACTTTATACAATGTGTTAGAATGTGGCAGATGCTGCAGAAAAAAGAAAACCGTAGAGCAGAGTCAGGGGGAGCTCTGGGGCCAGGGTAGCTGGGGAGGGGATTGAGGAGGTGGGAGGTTGCAGTATTAAAGAAGGTGATGGGTGTGGGCCTCCTTGAGAGGGAGAAGTTTTTACTTGGAGAGGAGCGAATTCATCAGGCAGGTACCTGGGAAGAGCAGGCAAGGCCAAGGCATCAGCTAGAACAAGAGACCTAAGGCAGGGAGGGGAGTGTGCCTGATGCCGGCTCATTCAAAACCACGTCTGCCTTCTTCTGAGGAATGTCTCCTGCATCCTGTGTTCCTATTAGCAGTGCCACATCACCTGCCCCACGGTGACTGGTGACAGGAGCCCCAGCTCACTGAACAAGATCATCTCCCAGGACCTTTTTATTTTGACTTGCGTTGGAGGAAAAAATATCTTCCTCCCTTCTAGTTGCAAAGTGATGGATGTGAGCCTGGAGCTGCGGCACCCCTTCCTCATTCGCTCGCTCAACACACGTGTTGATGATGAGCACCTACTGTGTGCCAGTCTCCGTTCTAGGCACGGGGGCTGCAGTGGTTAGCGAGAGAGATGAGTTCCCTGTTCGCATGAAGGAGAGGAGCATAGTAAGTCCAGAAGGAAACAGTGGTAACCTTTTCCGATTGCCCTCAGTTCTATGCAGGTCACCAGGGTGCTCAGATAGGCAGCGACTAGGAAGAGGAGGTTGGCGGGGAGAGTCTCTCTGCGTGGGGGTACTTCTGAACGGAGATTTGGGTGGATGAGAAGGGGTCAGCCAGGCAAATGCATAGGAAGGAGGGTTGCAGGCAGGGGTCCTGAGGTGGGACGTGGGAAGAGGTGAGTGTGCCCAGAGCTCAGTGAGAGCCTGGGGAAGTGGCCCAGGTAGAGGTCAGAGAGGTTAGCTGAGTGCCTTGCAACATAAAGAAGCTGGTTGGTAAAAAAGAAACTCCTGTACGTGGAGAAGCAGAAACAAGAGAGTCCAGAGAATCCTGCTGACGCAGTTCCAAACGCAGTTCCACTGGTCCCCACGTCCCATCCTCCCCAGATACATGAGCAACAAAATCTGCCTTTGTACTTCAGCTAGGTTTTCTGTCTCCGAAACCAGAGCTGTGATTAATGTATAGATATATATGAATATTCAAAAAAACTGGAAGGAATTATGTTGAAATATTAACAATGATGCATCTGGGTTATAGAATTCAATTTCATCTTTATACATTTTTATATTTTCTTAATTCAATGTGTTGAACATGCTTAACAAACTATTAATATTTTAAAATTGTGGGCTTTTCGTTTCTGATTGTATTTTCACACTTCGTCCTCTTTCGCCCAGGGGAAACCACTAGGACAGGAATGCGAGCACATCTGCCACATCTGTGCTGTCCTTCCTTCCTGTCCCTGACAAGGCTGTCATGACCCAAAGTACAAACCGTTGCAAGAATAAATGGATCATCTTCCTAGGTGCTTCCATTAGGTGCTAGAAATAATCCCCTTCCTGTTTTGATTTCCAGGCCCAAGAGCGCCCCAAATTAATTTGGCACAAGGATCTAATCTTTGAAATTAAGATTTTCCCCCACTTAACAACATCAGCCCCGAAAGCAAGTGTTTTTGGGGTCATATGCTCCTCATGGACGGTCACAACAAACTTTAAATCAACTTTATATGCATTTCTGACAGAATTTCACTTACAGATTTACTGCTCCCGACTTAACAGATGGAAACACTGAGGCCTGGGAAGTTCAAGTGGCTTTCCAGGGTCAGCCCTTTCAGCCATATCTTTCTAGAGCAAGTGAAACTTGGAGCACAGGACAAACCCACGTCTAGGCAGAGGCAGTGACGGCACAGGGTGTGCCTGGCTTTCTGTCTGAATTATTTCTTGGCAGAAAATGCCACTCTGCTCTCAGGACAGCCAGGTGCAGTTAGCACAAGCTCATGGAACAAGGCAGTTTAATTTAAAAAAATTAGTTGGGTTACAGTGCTATTCTCTTCAATCCAAGATGGAAATTAATTTATAATAAACTTGTCTTTTATTCATGGCATGCTGCATATTTCAGAGTATGTTGGCATCCTTATATTTTTCAGCTAAATGTGAAAAAATGGTGTGTTTCTGGTGGGCCACGAGTCAAAGCACTGAGAGAACCTAGCTGAGTCTCGGCTAACCATTCGGGGAAGTCTGAAGCCGCTGGGGAGTCGCTCGGTTCCCTTTTGATGAGTCATGATATTTAAAATTCCGAGGGCTGCCTCAGGCTTCAAAGCGGCCCTTTGAGATTGATCGCTCTGAGCCCGGCTCCATTAGTGGCCGAGGACAGAGAGGCATTCGTTTTCCTCTAATGACCTGCCTATCTCTTCCAGACCAACCTGACGGAGCTGAAGTCTTTCGGTTCCCCGCCGCCGGCCGTCAGCAACGTCAGCGCAGCCGTGATGGCTCTCGTGGCCCCCGGGGGCAAGGTGCCCAAGGACCGCAGCTGGAAGGCCGCCAAGGTCACCATGGCCAAGGTGGACGGCTTCCTGGACTCCCTCATCCACTTTGACAAGGAGAACATTCATGAGAACTGCCTCAAGGCCATCAAGCCGTATCTGCATGACCCCGAGTTCAATCCCGAGTTTGTGGCCACCAAGTCCTACGCAGCTGCCGGCCTCTGCTCTTGGGTCATAAACATTGTGAGGTTCTACGAGGTGTTCTGTGACGTGGAACCCAAGCGCCAAGCACTGAGCAAGGCCACCTCGGACCTTGCTGCCGCCCAGGAGAAGCTGGCTGCTGTTAAAGCCAAGATCGCTGTAAGTGACCCCCACCTGAGGCGAACAGCCTCTCCTCCAGGCCCCAGCGCCTCAGCCCTGATTTTTAAAGAAAACCAAACTGTTACCCAAAATCTCCTAATTTTTCAGTAGAGGCAACATTTTTTTAAAGACGTTTATTATTATTATTATTACTATTATTATTATTATTTTCGGTCACACCGCACAGCTTGTGGGATCTTAGTTCCCTGACCAGGGATTGAACCCACCCGGGCCCCCGGCAGTAGAAGCACAGAGTCCTAACCACTGGACCGCCAGGGAAGTCCCAGTAGAGGCAACTTTTATAATTTCTTCCTCAAACACTGTATAATCCAAACAAGACAGATCCACTGGACCATGGGTTTACGCTTTGGTCCTAAAAGGTTTTTTCCTTTTCCTCTGAGGAAAGAAAAGATGACAGATGGATACATATAATAAATGAACAGTATTATCCATGGAACCAGCTGCTATCTTATTAGCCACAATGAATCTAATATTTTTGCACATCTGATAGTTATGAAGAAAGGGTCAAAAATGGGAGATTCTTTTTTTAAAGTTTATTTTATTGAAGTATAGTTGATTTACAATGTTGTGTTATTTTCTGCTCTACAGCAAAGTGATTCGGTTATACATATACATACATTCTTTTTCATATTCTCTTCCATTATAGTTTATCACAGGTTATTGAATATAGTTCCCTGTGCTCTACAGTAGGACCTTGTTGTTTATCCATTCTATACATAATAGTTTGCATCTGGTAATCCCAAACTCCCAATCCATCCCTCCCCCTTCATTCCTGTCCCTAGCAAGGTTGTCATGACCCAAAGTACAAACCGTTGCAAGAATAAATGGATCATCTTCCTAGGTGCTTCCATTAGGTGCTAGAAATAATCCCCTTTCTGTTTTGATTTCCAGGCCCAAGAGCACCCGAAATTAATTTGGCACAAGGATCTAATCTTTGAAATTAAGATTTTCCCCCACTTAACAAAATCAGCCCCGAAAGCAAGTGCTTTTGAGGTCATATGCTCCTCATGGACGGTCACAACAAACTTTAAATCAACTTTATATACATTTCTGGCAGAATTTCACTTAACAGATTTACTGCTCCCAACTTACAGATGAAAACACCGAGACCTGGGAAGTTCAAGTGGCTTTCCAGGCATAGGAAACAAGTCTGTTCTCTATGTCTGTGAATCTGCTTCTGTTTTGTAGATAATTTCAAAAAATGGGAGATTCTTTTTCCCCTTTGAAATGTAGGTTTTAGCCACCTTTCCCCACCTTGTGCACCATTCTCTTCCATTCTGGCCACTGTCCGGCCCCCTCACTCTCAGCGGTGTGGATGTGTGGGCCTGCAGGGCATGTGTGATACTACCTGCAGTGCTTTATAGAAGCTTGTAAAAGCATGTAGCATATTGTGGTTGGTGGTTGGGGGGGGTCCCTTGGCCATAAATACAAAATTATTAGCCTCTTGTTCATATTTTGATTGTATGACCCTCACCCAGGATTGGGGGATGGAGGTGATTCTGGATTCACACCTTGAACTTCATCTTTGCCATTAAAATTGGTATCACCAAAGTGAGAGGTAGAAATCAGAATCCTGCAGGATGACATAGCAGCTGAAAACCCATCAGCAGACCTTCCAATCCATGCTGTGCTATTCACCGATGGGTGACCTTTAGAAAGGCCTTTCCAGGGGCTTCCCTGGTGGCGCAGTGGTTGAGAATCTGCCTGCCAATGCAGGGGACGCGGGTTCGAGCCCTGGTCTGGGAAGATCCCACATGCCGCAGAGCAACTGGGCCCGTGAGCCACAACTACTGAGCCTGCGCATCTGGAGCCTCTGCTCCGCAACAAGAGAGGCCACTACAGTGAGAGGCCCGCACACCGCGATGAAGAGTGGCCCCCGCTCGCTGCAACTAGAGAAAGCCCTCACACAGAAACGAAGACCCAACACAGCCAAAAATAAATAAATAAATAAATTTATTAAAAAAAAAAAAAAGAAAGAAAGGCCTTTCCAGAGCCCAAACTTCAGCTTCCTGAAGTAAAATGGACACAATAATAGTCCATTTTGGCTATTCATGATTTTGCCGTGAGGATGAAAGGAGAGAAGGCATGGAAAGCACAAGCCCAGAGCCCAGCCCACGGGGACACAGGGAGCTGCCGCCACCACCAGGGTTCCGATGACTACTGACCCCTGCTTCCCCTCCACCTCCTCCTCCTCCTGCATGTGCCATCATGTGCAAGCCCTGGTCATCAGTCACTACCGTGATCAAGTTCAAGCCAAAACATCCCCTGGATCTTTCATTTCTACACGTGCATTCCAGGCAAATAAGATTCTTACTGCAAGTTTCTCATGATGATAAAAAGGGTTTTACAAATTGTGAAACGGGAGATTGCAGACATGCCACATGCTTCAAGTTTCACGGGTTTATTGATCGATAGACTAAATTCTATGGTTAAAGGCTCTAGTTCAAAGATCCCTGCAGCCAGACTCTCTATAAAGAAGAGATGCTTTGGCAAAGCAGCTAATCTCTCAGTACGTTTGCTTTATAAATCCAGATGTTCATGGACCAGTTTACTGATAGTCACGCTCACAATGGCCCACTTGAAAGAATACCAAGGGCAAAACACTAACAGCCCCTTGACTGCTTTCGGAGGGAAGAGACCTTCTGATAATTTTCATATTCTTCAGTCTCTCCTGGAAAAGTGTTGCAAGAACTGCATTTTCAAAGATCTCTTTCTTTTTCTTTTTTTTTTTTAAATTATTTACTGTGTATGTGAAGTTCATATTTAACCTGGAGAAACTTTTTTTTTTTTTTTAAAAGGAACTCCTTTATTTATTTATTTATTTATTTATTTTTGGCTGTGTTGGGTCTTCGTTTCTGTGCGAGGGCTTTCTCTAGTTGTGGCAAGTGGGGGCCACTCTTCATCGCGGTGCGCGGGCCTCTCACTATCCCGGCCTCTCTTGTTGCGGAGCACAGGCTCCAGACGCGCAGGCTCAGTAGTTGTGGGTCACAGGCTTAATTGCTCCGCGGCATGTGAGATCTTCCCAGACCAGGGCTCGAACCCATGTCCCCTGTATTGGCAGGCAGATTCTCAACCACTGCGCCATCAGGGAAGCCCCAAAGATCTCTTTCTTACTCAAGTTATTTTAACTAAAGGAACATCTGGTGCAGAGGGAATGTTTTCAAAATGTTTATACCCTTTTAGTAGCCAACATGCACACGATGGGCCCATTCAACCTGTGGAAGCCATCAGAATATTTTTAAACTACCTGGCTACCTTAGGAAGACACTTCTCTTCTGCCCAAATATTTTTTGAAAAAAACGCGTTCTCTCTTTTAACAACCTCCTCTCCATCCTTTGCTTATGCACATGCCTATCAACATCCCAGGAGTGCAGACACTCCCCCACCAATAACACCCGTCCTGAATACAGAAGCCCACCCAGGACAGGAAAATGCCTCCCTCTGTGCCCCTGAGGCCATCGCCAGACCTCTCCCGTTACACCCCCGCCAAGTCTTTTTCTTAGGATCTTAGGATAATCCCAAGTAAAGACTTTTATATTCAAGATGCATAAAGTGAAAAAAAAAAGCATCTTTCAAAACAGATTCTACAAGGTAACTTCAATGATTTTATACATATAATTAAAATACACACAAATATGAATAGTGGTGGTTATCTCCTGGTGGTAGATTTTGCATGGTTTTGTTTATGTGTATTTTCTTTTTTTCTATTAAGAACACAATTTCTTTTTTTCTATTAAGAACATGACAATTTATAAAAATAATAGTAATAAAAACAAGGAAGGCATCTTCATCCAGCATTTACTCACACATAAGTAAACTATCAGAGAGTAGAGAAGAGCTTCAAACGAAAAATGAGTCTCCTGCCCTTTTCCTTCTTTTGTCTGTTTCTTCTGATTGTTGGTGCCACTCAGAGCTTGCTACCTAGTGGCTTAAATGTGTTTTATTTGGCCTGCACAATGTGTTTGCCGAAGATTTAATTAATTGCCAATATTTAAAACAAAAATTCTGATTTCTGGCCGGTCTTATGATAATCAGAAGACTCCTGAATATCACTAACCGACCCTGGAGTTAAGCAGTGGCTTCTCACTCAAGCAGGCAGTTTTGCTGCATTTAGTCCAGTCACCACCGGCCCCTATTTTTTTTAACATTAGACTCATCTGACTAGTTTACATCATCTTCCTGGGCTGCTCATCTGAATTTCTGACCCTTGTCTGCGTGCTGTGCTGCATCCCTATTCTTGATGTGTCTTCTTCAGGCAGTTGACTTTCTGCTACACGAGGCTTGAAGACATTCATCCCCTATCTTCTCATCATGACAGCAACTATGTTTTTCTGACGTGACCTTTACTTCTTGTTCAGTCATATGGAGGCCGCTTCCTTGGAGCTCTCGGTGTTCAAGATGAAATTATTACCCTTTCCTTCAGCTCATCCCCCTCCCTCCTCTCTCCAACTTCATTATCATTATTTATCGTTACTTTTGCTTTTGAATCACCAGCACTGAACATATCTACATGGCGTTCTGTAACCAAAATTAATTGTCCCATGCTCTCTCCACTGACTGATTCAAAAAATCAGTAAATTCTGTTTATATTCTATGAACCTGTCTATATTGTTCATAGAAGATCTCAGTGCTGTTATACTTACTTTCTTACATACCTTTCCCCCTGGACTTTCTTCTCTCTCTCCCTCTTTCTCTCTCTCTCTTCAATTAGTTCCTCTGGCATAGCCTTATTTTTTAAAACTCTCCAGTCAATCCAGTGTTTTACTGAGTCCCCTTTTGCCCCCAAGACTTTTCTCTCTTGTCCCCAACTTAAAGCTCCAAACAGTTTTGGAGAGTAATCACGTTCACTGCTCTCTTGGGTTCGTTCCAATGACTTCTGGACCCCATGGCTTCTTTCTTAATTTCTTCTCTTGTTTTGCTATGGCTTGTTCTTAAGTAACTTTCTCAGAAATGTTACATAAGAGGTAAATTTTCTAATGTTCCAGTCTGGACGTATCTTTTTATTTTTAAACTGAATTGACTATTTTGCTCTGTATTAAATTCTGATGCTAATTTTTTCCCCTTAGAACACTGAATGCTTTATCTTTTTGTCTGCTGAGAAGTCTGATGAACAGTCTGGATGTGCTGTGTTTCTGCCTTTCTGGAAGTCTTTCAATTTTTTCTTTATTCTTGGTGTCTGAAACTTTACATTGATGTGCTTAGCTGCCATTCTTTTTTTATTCATTGTGCTTGGCATGTAGAGACTTATTTTCTTCAGTTCCACAAGGTGATTTTATATCTCCCTTCTGTTTCCTTTTTAATCTCATTTTCTGGAATGCATATTGGTTAGGTATTTGACCTTCTGATGGGTCATCTATTTTCTCTTATCTTTTTGTCACTTTATGCTTTCTTATTCTATCTAGATGTCCTCAAATTCATCTTTTAATTTATTGAATTTATTATTTTTTACATTAACAATAAAGGTTATTTCTATAAGTTTTCTTTGTTGTTGTTCTCTTTTCCTTTTATTAGCATCCTCTTGTTTTATGGATGAAACCTCTTGAATCTCCTGGAGAAACTAATTATGAAGGGTTTTATGCTTTGTTGCTGTTTTTTTGAATGAAGTTCTCTCTTTTTCCCAGGTCTTTTTTTCCTTCTTGTTTACCTTTAATCTAGGCTTTAATCAAATGTCTTCTTCTCCTTTCATGTTTACAAGAGTAGTGATCGAAAGCTGAGTATAGCTCTGCAGACAAGGGCAGATCTGGCAGACTGGCAGAATTTGTTTTCTAGATCAGATGAGTTATGGTGGATGCAGCCTATTACTTGTTGTGCTTATTTCTGCTGTACAGCAAAGTGATTCAGTTATATATATATATATGTATATACATACTTTTTAATATTCTTTTCAATTATGGTTTATCACAGGATTTTGAATATAGATCCCTATATACAATAGGACCTTGTTTATCCATTCTGTATGCATTAGTTTTCTGGATGCGTCTTTTTTTTTTTTTTTTTTTAATGGGAATTATTTATTTATTTATTTATGGCTGTGTTGGGTCTTCGTTTCTGTGCAAGGGCTTTCTCTAGTTGCGGCGAGCGGGGGCCACTCTTCATCGTGGTGCGTGAGCCTCTCACTATCGCGGCCTCTCTTGTTGCGGAGCACAGGCTCCAGACGCGCAGGCTCAGTAGTTGTGGCTCACGGGCCTAGTTGCTCTGCAGCACGTGGGATCTTCCCAGACCAGGGCTCGAACGCGTGTTCCCTGCATTGGCAGGCAGATTCTCAACCACTGCGCCACCAGGGAAGCCCTGGATGCATCTTAAATGCCAGAACGTGGTGTCCTTTCTCTGCCACTGTTGACTCTCCTGCTGGTGACACAGGTGCCTGGTGGCATTGCATGGGGATGGAGAAGTGGGGTGGAGGATCAAAAGGCTTCCAGTTGACCGTCTTATTTTCAACATCCCCCTGCAGCTCACCTGACATTTCCAAATCCCCAGTGTACGTGAGGCTCTGCAGAGCTGGTCAGCTTCCCCCTGGTGACTTGAGGTCTGCTCTACGTTGCAGTGTCCTCTGCCCTGCTCCAGCCGTTTCCACTGCTCTATCTGTGGTCTTCCATAGATCTATTGGAATCCCTCACCCTCCAGTGGCCCTCAATATTTGCTTGATGTTATGGGCTTATGACTTTTTAAACTGCTTCGTAACCATTTTAGAGAAATCTCGGGAAGAAGAGGAGGTAAATGAATGTGGCCAGCCTGCCATTGTTAATTGGATGGCTCACCACCTACTTCTTAAGCTGCTTGGCTATATAGACTCGGCCCTTCATTTCTTTCTCTTGTGACTTGGTAATGACTGACAAAGCAGCCTGAAGCCCTGTTATTGCACAGACATGAGACATATCTGGAGGTGTCTGCCATGTGCCTAGATGTCTTTGTGTATGCAAATATGCATCGTGGGGGCAGCAAAGACTGTGCCTTGAATTCTGAATTCTTAATAAATTTAGAAAAAATTGAAACCATGTCTTTTTTAAAAATGTTCCTCTACTTTGGGATAATTGGAGAGAATCGATGAGGTCAAGTGAAGTTGTCTTGCACTCCTGGGACCTTAAAGCAAAGGGAGGGGACTTCCCTGGTGGCACAGAGGTTAAGAATCCACCTGCCAATACAGGGGACACAAGTTCGATCCCTGGTCCATGAAGATCCCTCATGCCGCGGAGCAACTAAGCCCGTGCGCCGCAACTACTGAGCCTGTGCTCTAGAGCCCGCAAGCCACAACTACTGAGCCTGCGCTCTAGAGCCCTCAAGCCACAACTACTGAGCCCACATGCCACAACTACCGAAGCCACGTGCCTAGAGCCCGTGCTCCGCAACAAGAGAAGCCACCGCAATGAGAAGCCCGCACACTGCAACGACGAGTAGCCCCCGCTCGCCGCAACTAGAGAAAGCCTGTGCACAGCAACACAGACCCAACACAGCCTAAATAAATAAATAAATAAAATGAATTTTTTTTTTAAATTAAAAAAAAAAAGCAAAGGGCAGACGTAGGTTGCAGACAGCCCAATTCCAGCCCACGAACCAGCCGCAGCAGACGGTGTGTGCTCCTCCCAGCACCCCCACCCTGGGATCCTACTGGCCATTTTCAGGCCTCTGCAGGCTTCAGTGAGCTTTTGCTTCTAAAAGCAGCACTTGTACTTTTTTGTCAGGCTACTGGAACCCCTTTTCCCCAAAACAGGGAGAGACAGAATTTAAGCCCCTCCCTCCTGGTCCGTCACCCCTCCTGGTCCTGGACCAACGACTGAGGTGCTGGATAGAAAAGCTCAGTCCTCTCACTTGCGTCGGGACCCTCTGGACTTCCACTGGGATCCACGTGAGGGCCCCCCTAGTTTGCCTTCCTTCCCCTCCCTGCCCGCCTTCCCCAGTCCCTTACAGCCCCCCCCCAGGAGGCCTTCCTTAAAAATCCCCTCTCCGTGAACCCTATCTCTGAAGCACTGGAACTACTGACAGACGTTGTGTTCCTCCCTAAACAGCACCTTAATGAAAACCTGGCCAAACTCACGGCCAAGTTTGAGAAAGCAACAGCGGACAAACTCAGATGTCAGCAAGAAGCTGAAGCGACTGCAGGCACCATCTCCCTTGCAAACCGCCTGGTGAGTGTGGGCCTCCTCGGCGGGCTTTAATCACACGAGCTGAGCTTGGCAGGTGCCGCAGAGGTGCAAAATATTAATAGATGAGCAGCTGAGTGCCGCTTTGACTGGGGGGCAAATAATAAAATGCTCTGGGCTGCAGGGACTGACTCCTGAGAAAAGCGTGAGTGCACACCCTGGTCTGGTCAAAGGAGATTTCCCACAGGGATGGTCGGGAGGATGGGCCATTGGATGGATCAGGAAGCTTACGAGAGGTGTGACGTGCTTACATACAAGTGCGTCAGCCAGAGGGAGCGTTTAAGGACAAAGCTTGCTTTCCACAGGCAAACCCTGAAGCTCCTACCTGTGGGATATTTGATAATAAGGGTGTGGACAGGATGAGGCACTGAGATAGAAGCAGAAAAGAACAAGACAGATGGTTGACCCTGAGCACTGCTGACCATAACCTTGGTCTCTCCAGCAGGACAGTCACTTACACAGCCACTCAGGGCTCTAAGAGCAAGTGTTCCAAGGGCAGGAAGTAGAAGGTCCCACTCTCTTAAGGCCTGGGACCAAAAGCCAGCACTACATCCTTCCTCTGCGTTCTACTGGCCAAAGCAGTGACAGATCCAGGGAGAGGGAGCACAGACCCCAGCTCCTGAAGAGAGGAGTGTCAGAGGATTTGTAGCCTTTTTAATCCCCCGTGGCTTATATTTCTCATCATGAATCAGCTAAGAGCCTGCAAAGCAGTGTCCGCGGTATGTGATTTCTCTTTATCGAGAGCCTTTACAGCACCTTCCTCCCCAGTGAAAGGAAGTGGAATCCATCCCTTTTCACATTTATTCCAGCCCCCATTTATGTATATAACAAAGCCAGGTTTCCTAACAGTCACTGAATCGGCCGTGCTCCAGTAACAAGAGGCGAAGCCTCAGGTGTGTCTGTGCCCTTGTTTGTTGAACCTGCTGCTGCAGAGCTTTGAGATGATCGTCTTCACTGAATGGTGTGGTCTAGAGACAGCTCGTCCACTAACGTGCAGGAAGCAGTCAGGACCTCCCCGCCGGCCTGTCTTCCGTTCAGTTCCCTGTTTGGTTTCCAGAATTTCGCACGGCCTTTCTCTGCCCGGCTGGAGCCTTTTCTGCGTTGGTCCTCGTAGGAGGCAGGTGGAGCTCTGCTCTAGGACTCAGGACAGACCAGCTCTGAAGCCATCCCCGCCCCCACCAACCTGGGGTGGTTGAAGTGTCAGAAGACGGGACACTTCGACTTTCTGGTCTTTATCTGTGCGATCTAAGATGGTGTGGGAATGGTCGGTGGGCAAGTCCCTCAGGTCTCCCAGCTCTGACATCCTAGGATGCCATCTTTCCAGGAAGAAAAAGGGATCAGTCACAGCACAGAAGCCGAGCTTCACCTCACAGTCCTCTGTAGACAGTGTCTATCCTCTGGGAGAGGGCGCCCCCCAACGTGGGCCCCACAGAGTCGGGCCCTGCTCTGCAGTCTTGGTACTTTGCACACACCCGTGTTTCAGTGCATCTGACTCCGTGTCTTAATTACCACGCCGATCTCCCTACCCACTGTGAATTATTTATAGTACAATTGATTTTATTTATTTTCACATCTCCAGCATTTGGAGAGAAGAGAGAGGTACATGATTTTCTGTTACGTTTTGAGGACCAGACACAGTACCAAGTGATGAACACACACGATCACACTAAATCCTCTTCACGGCCCTTCGAGGTGGGCATATTCGTCTCCACACCTGTCAAGGGCAGGGCCTGGGAGCCTGCATTCAGGACCTGTCTCTCCACAGCCCATGTAACGCAGAGCAGAGAACAGGGGCTCGTTGACTGCAGTGTTCGCTGCAGCCGGTACAAACACCCCCCCCCCATTGATCAGAAGGGCCATGTAAATGATGTCCTGAGTCTCCTGCGGTGAAGCGTGTGCCATGCCTTCTCCGTGGCTGAATCGTGGCTCTGTAGCCTGTGGTATGACGTGTCTTCTCCCCTCTCTGCTCTTTGGAATGATAGGTGGGAGGACTGGCCTCTGAAAGCGTGAGGTGGACAGAAGCTGTGCAGAACTTCAAACAACAGGAAAGGAAATTATGTGGAGACATTTTACTTACGGCGGCTTTCATTTCGTACCTGGGCTTCTTTACAAAGAAATACCGGCGGAGCCTCATGGACGGGACCTGGAGACCCTACCTGAGCCAGCTGCAGGTGAGTCCAGCCCGCATCTGTCCTGACGCCACCAGCCTGTGGGGACCAGGGAGCTCATGTGACGGTAATAACCCAAACCTCTGAGTCCCTCCTTGCGTTCTTCCCCCCACGACCACCTGAGTATCCCCTAGTGACCGCTGAGACCCAGGAGGGAGACCTGTGCGCCCATGTCCTTCCACACTGCCCTGCACCGTCCTCCACTGCCCTCCAGGCCACCTGAGCACGGCACCTCTCCTCTTCCTGGGTCTCCATGGGAACTCCAGTCCACCGCCCCCAGGCTGTCTCCTGACACTCCTCAAAACTATAAAACCCGAGGGGCACCAAACACATCCTGTATCTCCCTCCAGCCTTCCTGCTCTTGTGCCAAACTTCATAGCAGCAGTGGAGGAGCGTTCCCCAAACGCTGCACCACACCTTGTTACCGGGCCCCAAAGCTCCCCCGTCAGCGTCTGTGACCCACAGACACCCTTTATGAAAGCAGCTTATCTACTTTGGTCACGTGTACTCAGTTCTCAGTGTGAGCAGGAGGATGTTACTCCCGACTCCTCCCTCTACGCTGACATGGTGAAATGGGGAAATGCTGGTTCCCAACTGAAGAGGGTTCAGGATGTGTTACATCTTGACACTTGCACATCACTCACAGTCCTCAGTGCACAAATATTCACTGAGTCTTCAGCCTGCCCTCCACGCCATTGGCAGGAGGTACAGAAGACACTCAAGACCAGGATGTTGGCAGAACATAGTCCAGTGGATGAGATGAGAGTCATAAAAAGCAGCTGCAGTGAGAGTCAGCACAGAAAGTTCACCACGTACAGTAAGGGTTATATTCCAGAATTCATTTGTAGGTGTTTCCTTGGAACACAAAGCCCATACTGTCTAGTGGTGGTTGGCTTAACAGATAAGCTCATAAAATCTCATTCACCTGATGATTTGCTGAATAGTGGTTTAAAAACTGTTAACAGCATTGGGAAATAAACAAAAGATAAAGATGTTATTTATTCTCCTTGAACACTTGTGGAAAAGGAAATTTTTGAAAGGACGATCATTAGCTGAGCGAATGAAGATGAGGAGCCCAGTGGCCTCTCAGCAAGGATTTTTCTGGCTTTGTTTGCGGCTCTTAAGCATTTTTTTTAAATAATTTTTTTCTGCTTTATTGAGATATAATTGACATGTAACATTGTGTAAGTTTAAGATGTACGATGTGTTGATTTGATGCACATATATTGTGAAATGATTACCACAGTAGCTTAGTTAATACTTCCATCACCTCACACAATACCATTTCTTTTTTGTGATGAGAACATTTAAGATCTACTCCCTTAGAAACTTTCAAGTATGCAATATAGTATTAACTATAACCACCATGCTGTACATTAGAATCCCAGAACTTTTCTTATAATGAAAGTTTGTACACTTGGACCAACATCTCCCCATTTCCCCCAACCCCAGCCCCTGGAAACTACCATTCTACACTCTGTTTCTGTGAGTTTGGCTTTTTTAAATTCCACATATAAGTGAGATCATACAGTATTTGTCTTTCTCTGACTTATTTCACTTAGCATAATGCCCTCAAGGTCCATGCATGTTGTTGCAAATGGCAGGATGTCCTTCTTTCTCATGGCTCAATAATATTCCATGGTATATGTGTCATTCACATATATGCGTACATATATATATGATTCATATGTCATATATATATATATATATACACACATATACACACCATGATTCTTTATCCATTAATTTGTTGACAGACACTTAGGTTGTTTCCATAGCTTGGCTATTGTGAATAATTCTGCAATGAACATCAGGTACAGATATCTCTTTGAGATAGTGATTTCATTTCCTTCAGATATATATCCAGAAGTAGAATTCCTGGATCATTTGGTAGTTCTATTTTTAATTTTTTTTTAACATCTTTATTGGAGTATAATTGCTTTACAATGGTATGTTAGTTTCTGCTGTATAACAAAGTGAATCAGCTATACGTATACATATATCCCCATATCCCCTCCCTCTTGCATCTCCCTCCCACCCTCCCTTTCCAACCTCTCTAGGTGGTCACAAAGCACCGAGCTGATCTCCCTGTGCTGTGCAGCTGCTTCCCACTAGCTATTGATTTTGGTAGTATATATAAGTCCATGCCACTCTCTCACTTTGTCCCAGCTTACCCTCCCCTCTCCCCGTGTCCTCAAGTCCAATCTCTACATTTGCGTCTTTTTTCCTGTCCTGCCCCTAGGTTCTTCATACCATTTTTTTTTTCTTTAGATTCCATATATATGTGTTAGCATATGGTATTTGTTTTTCTCTTTCTGACTTACTTCACTCTGTATGACAGACTCTAGGTCCATCCACCTCACTACAAATAACTCAATTTCGTTTCTTTTTATGGCTGAGTAATATTCCATTGTATATATGTGCCACATCTTCTTTATCCATTCATCTGTCGATGGACACTTAGGTTGCTCCCATGTCCTGGCTATTGTAAATAAGAGCTGCAATGAACATTGTGGTACATGACTCTTTTTGAATTATGGTTTTCTCAGGGTATATGCCCAGTAGTGGGATTGCTGGGTCATATGGTAGTTCTATTTTTAGTTTAAGGAACCTCCACACTGTTCTCCATAGTGGCTGTATCAATTTACATTCCCACCAACAGTGCAAGAGGGTTCCCTTTTCTCCACACCCTCTCCAGCATTTACTGTTTGTAGATTTTTTGATGATGGCCATTCTCACTGGTGTGAGGTGATACCTCATTGTAGTTTTGATTTGCATTTCTCTAATGATTAGTAATGTTGAGCATTCTTTCATGTGTTTGCTGGCAATCTGTATATCTTCTTTGGAAAGATGTCTATTTAGATCTTCTGCCCATTTTTGGATTGGGTTGTTTGTTTTTTTGATATTGAGCTGCATGAGCTACCTGTATATTTTGGAGATTAATCCTTTGTCAGTTGTTTCATCTACAAATATTTTCTCCCATTCTGAGGGTTGTCTTTGCATCTTGTTTATGGTTTCCTTTGCTGTGCCAAAGCTTTTAAGTTTCATTAGGTCCCATTTGTTTCTTTTTGTTTTTATTTCCATTTCTCTAGGAGGTGGGTCAAAAATGATCTTGCTGTGAAGTATGTCATAGAGTGTTCTGCCTGTGTTTTCCTCTAAGAGTTTTATAGTGTCTGGCCTTACATTTAGGTCTTTAATCCATTTTGAGTTTATTTTTGTGTATGGTGTTAGGGAGTGTTCTAATTTCATTCTTTTACATGTAGCTGTCCAGTTTTCCCAGCACCACTCTTTTCTCCATTGTATATTCTTGCCTCCTTTGTCAAAGATAAGGTGACCATAGGTGCGTGGGTTTATCTCTGGGCTTTCTATCCTGTTCCATTGATCTATATTTCTGTTTTTGTGCCAGTACCACAGTGTCTTGATTACTGTAGCTTTGTAGTATAGTCTGAAGTCAGGGAACCTGATTCCTCCAGCTCCATTTTTCTTTCTCAAGATTGCTTTGGCTATTCAGATTCTTTTGTGTTTCCATACAAACTGTGAAATTTTTTGTTCTAGTTCTGTGAAAAATGCCATTGGTAGTTTGATAGGGATTGCATTGAATCTGTAGATTGCTTTGGATAGTATAGCCATTTTCACAATGTTGATTCTTCCAATCTAAGAACATGGTCTATCTCTCCATCTGTTGGTATCATCTTTAATTTCTTTCATCAGTGTGTTATAGTTTTCTGCATACAGGTCTTTTGTCCCCCTAGATAGGTTTATTCCTAGGTATTTTATTCTTGTTGCAATGGTAAATGGGAGTGTTTCCTTAATTTCTCTTTCAGATTTTTCATCATTAGTGTATAGGAATGCAAGAGATTTCTGTGCATTAATTTTGTATCCTGCTACTTTACCAAATTCATTGATTAGCTCTAGTAGTTTTCTGGTAGCATCTTTAGGATTCTCTATGTATAGTATCATGTCATCTGCAAACAGTGACACTTTTACTTCTTCTTTTCTAATTTGGATTCCTTTTATTTCTTTTTCTTCTCTGATTGCTGTGGCTAAAACTTCCAAAACTATGTTGAATAATAGTGGTGAGAGTGGGCAGCCTTGTCTTGTTCCTGATCTTAGTGGAAATGGTTTCAGTTTTTCACCATTGAGAACGATGTTGGCTGTGGGTTTGTCATATATGGCCTTTATTATGTTAAGGTAAATTCCCCCTATGCCTACTTTCTGGAGAGTTTTTATCATAAATGGGTGTTGAATTTTGTCGAAAGCTTTTTCTGCATCTATTGAGAGGATCATATGGTTTTTCTCCTTCAGTTTGTTAATATGGTTTATCACGTTGATTGATTTGCGTATATTGAAGAATCCTTGCATTCCTGGGATAAACCCCACTTTATCATGGTGTATGATCCTTTTAATATGCTGTTGGATTCTGTTTGCTAGTATTTTGTTGAGGATTTTTGCATCTGTGTTCATCAGTGATATTGGTCTGTCGTTTTCTTTTTTGTGTGACATCTTTGTCTGCTTTTGGTATCAGGGTGATGGTGGCCTCGTAGAATGAGTTTGGGAGTGTTCCTCCCTCTGCTGTATTTTGGAAGAGTTTGAGAAGGATAGATGTTAGCTCTTCTCTAAATGTTTGATAGAATTTGCCTATGAATCCATCTGGTGCTGGCCTTTTGTTTGTTGGAAGATTTTTAATCACAGTTTCAATTTTAGTGCTTGTGATTGGTCTGTTTATATTTTCTATTTCTTCCTGGTTCAGTCTTGGGAGGTTGTGCATTTCTAAGAATTTGTCCATTTCTTCCAGGTTGTCCATTTTACTGGCATACACTTGCTTGTAGTAATCTCTCATGGTCCTTTGTATTTCTGCAGTGTCAGTTGTTACTTCTCCTTTTTCATTTCTAATTCTATTAATTTGAGTCTTCTTTCTTTCCTGATGAGTCTGGCTAGTGGTTTATCAATTTTGTTTATCTTCTCAAAGAACCAGTTTTTAGTTTTATTGATCTTAACTATTGTTTCCTTCATTTCTTTTTCATTTATTTCTGATCTGATCTTTATGATTTCTTTCGTTCTGCTAACTTTGGGGGTTTTTGATTCTTCTTTCTCTAATTGCTTTAGGTGTAAGGTTAGGTTGTTTATTTGAGATGTCTCTTGTTTCTTGAGGTAGGATTGTATTGCTATAAACTTCCCTCTTAGGACTGCTTTTGCTGCATCACATAGGTTTTGGGTTGTCGTGTTTTCATTGTCATTTGTTTCCAGGTATTTTTTGATTTCCTCTTTGATTTCTTCAATGATCTCTTGGTTATTTAGTAGCATATTGTTTAGCCTCCATGTGTTTGTATTTTTTACAGTATTTTTCTTGTAATTTAATCTAGTCTCATAACGTTGTGGTCAGAAAAGATACTTGATACGATTTCAATTTTCTTAAATTTACCAAGGCTTGATTTGTGACCCATCTTAAGATACTTAAGTATTTTTATGCCACAGACCCCTTTGGCAGTCTGGTAAAACCTATGGAATCCTTCTCACAGTAATGTTTTTTAGTGCATAAAGTAGAATGCATATGATTACAAAGGAAAACAATTCTATTGAAATATATTTCTGATCCCAGGATAAGAACCTCCAGTGACTGGTTTCCCTTTTGAGGTTTGCTTGAAGGTATAGCACTGGCCATTTGTACCCTTAGCAGGTGTAATTAAAGGGAAAGGAGATGGTCTGGAGAGGTTTTTCTGAAATAACTGCGAAGACAAACTGCAGAGAAGAGAAAGATGGAGAGGTTAAAGAGCATATGTGTGAACCTTGAAAGCATTCTAAGTGAAAGCAGCCAGACACAAAAGGTCACGTATTGTATGATTCCATTTATATGAAACATCCAGAATAGGTAAATCCATATAGGCAGAAAGCAGATTAGAGACTCCTAAGAACTGGGGGTAGCAGGGAATGGGGAGTGACTGCTGATAGACTTGGGGCTTCCTTCTGGGGTGAAGAAAATGTTTTGGAACGAGATAGAGCTGATGGTTGCACATCATGAACGTACTAAATACCATTGACTTGTGCACTCGAAAATAGTTAGGGAATGTGAATTTTACCCCAGTTTTTTAAAAAGTATATGTGTTTCCAATGAAAACAATTACTTGTAGAAGAATTAAATGAGCTGAGAGAGGTCAACGAGAAGAAAAGGAAGGGTTCTCAGTGGGGACAGAGACCAAGGGGAGACATTCCCAGGCCTGGTGGTTTGTTCCCGGGCCTCCCAGTGTGGGGAGAAGTCCTCAAGCAGCCCTTCCAGTGGGTGGGGTTGTCCATGGCAGGGGGAAGGGGAACGTCTGCAGTCCTTTGCAAGCTGGGCATCAGCAGCAAGTGGTGATGCTGAGAGGAGAGGGTGGTCAGTACGGGCTGGCGTGGGCCTGGTCCATGAAGCATAGAAATGTAGCAGGAAGTGACCCTGCTAACATGGGTAAGGACGATGGAGGCTGTTGATTCAGATACAAATGATCTATGGTAGACATTTGACTTGGGTGAATGAATATACTGAAGAACAGAGGATGACACGGGCAGAATTTCTGCTGCTGTTCATCCATCAAGAGAAAAAAGACTATCAGGACGTTAAGAAAACCTGCTTCCAGGAATAATGACACAGCCAGGAAAGTGCTCCTCAGGGGGATTTTGGTCTTGCTTTTAGAGGAGTTCTGTCCTTTGAGTGAGCTGCAGACCCCACCCCCAGCTGAGAGCGCATGCTTCTGTTCTGAGCGCGTGCGGCCTTTCTTCACCACCAGGTTCCCATCCCAGTGACCCCCAACCTAGATCCCCTGAGGATGCTGACGGATGATGCCGACGTGGCTGCCTGGCAGAACGAGGGCCTGCCTGCAGACCGCATGTCCACGGAGAATGCCACCATCCTCCTCAGCTGCGAGCGCTGGCCACTCATGGTGGACCCTCAGCTACAAGGCATCAAATGGATCAAGAACAAGTACGGCGAGGGCCTCCGGGTCACCCAGATTGGCCAGAAGGGGTAGGTGGCTGCGCACAAAAGTTCCCACCTCGCCGTTTATGCAGAGGGAAAAAGTGTGATGAGCAGGTTTTAAGCCGCTGTGGATTGTTTCTGCCCTCCTGGTTCCTCCAGGGCTTTTCTCCTGTTTGTCCTCTCGCTTTAGGAAATGTCTCAGTGAGAGATGCTTGGGTACTGAGTCTCTGCTTTTCTTTCTTTTTTATATTTTTGTCTTTATTCTTATTGGAGTACAGCTGGTTTACAATGTTGTGTTAGTTTCTGCTGCACAGCAAAGTGGATCAGCAAAGTGGATACATATCTCCACTCTTTTTTAGATTCTTTTCCCATATAGATCATTACAGAATATTGAGTAGAGTTCCCTGTGCTATACAGTAGGTCCTTATTGTTATCTATTTTATATACAGTAGTGTGTATATGTCAATCCCAATCTCCCAATTTATCCCTCTCCCCTTTCCCCCCTGGTAACTATAAGTTTATTTTCTACATTTGTGACTCTTTTCTGTTTGGTAAATAAGTTCATTTGTACCATTTTTTTAGATCCCACATATAAGCGATATCATACGATATTTGTCTTTCTCTGTCCGACTTGCTTCACTCAGTATGACATGTGCTTTTCTTTCTCGTTAGAAATCATATGCGTCAGCCTCCCGACCCATTCCTGAGTCCTTCTTCCACCAGCCCAGGGGTTCACCCTCCCATCTCTCCTGGAATACTTCCTGCTTCCCAGGCACCCTATTCTGTTGTCAGACAGCTCTGTGTTTTACAGTCTTTCTCACATTTAGTCAAAAGCTGCCTCTCTTAGCTCTCTTCTATCCTTTGTTCCTACCTCTGCCCCAGAACCACAGAGAACAAATGTAAAGCCTCTCTCTCCTGAGGAACGATGGGACATTTGCAGTGGGGTGCTTAGCAACTGAGACAGTTATTGGAACCTTCGGAACCCTTTGCATCTGCCATGTGGCTTTATCCGTACATGGTG
This sequence comes from Balaenoptera acutorostrata, assembly GCF_949987535.1. Classification (NCBI taxonomy): domain Eukaryota; kingdom Metazoa; phylum Chordata; class Mammalia; order Artiodactyla; family Balaenopteridae; genus Balaenoptera; species Balaenoptera acutorostrata. The sequence goes on along the minus strand of NC_080083.1, from coordinate 5,692,143 downwards.
GGGGAGTTACTGCACACGTCAAGGGACACGAACAACAGGGAGAATGTCTGACCAGCACCCACCGCACCTCACGGGCCTCAGCTCCTCTCCCCCCACTGCTTCATTCACTCTGTTATAACTTAGCTTTGTAGTTTCAGTTCTCAATTCTTGTTCTGTGTCTCTAGGAGACATGAGAAAAATAGGATGGGGCAATGAGCGGGAGGGAGAGGGCCAGAGATCACTTATTAGGTGGTTGATATGTGTTGGTCTTGGTGTTAGGAGCTTTACCTCAAATGCTTTTTAATCCACATGACCAATGAAGTTAGTGTTATTGGTACCATTTTCTCATTTGAGGAAATAGAGTTTCACACAAGTTAAGTAATTTCCCCAAGAGTACACAGTTTTAAAGGCAATGGATATTTGCACACCCATGTTCAAAGCAGCGTTATTCACAATAGCCAAATGGTAGAAGGCAATCCAAGTGACCATCAACAGATGAATGGATAAACAGAATGTGTTGTATCAATACAATGAAATATTATTCAGCCTTGAAAAGGAAGGAAGTTCTGTCCTATGCTACAGCATGGGCGAACCTTGAGATGAGTATTCCAAGTAAATAAGCTGGTCATAAAAGGACAACTACTGTACAGTTCCATTTACATAAGGTCCCTAGAGTAGTCAAATTCATAGAGACAGAAAGTAGAATGGTGGTCCCAGGGGCTGTGGTAGACAATAGTCTACCACAATTTTAAAATAATTAGTTAAAATTTTTAAAAATTAATGGAGGCAATATTGGAACAAGGTGATCTTCACTTCGAAGCCCACGTTTATCCACTCTTAACATACAACCACCAGCATGAGGCTTGCTGCCCTGGCCACATGTCCCAAACATGCTTGTCCAGGGGTCCAGACCACCCACGGTTGTTTAAATCAAACATGCGATGTTCAGAAAATAGTTAAATCACATGTTGAATACCCGGATGGATCCTTTCTTACAGAGAGAGTAGGTGAGAAATGAATGCTGAGGTAGGACACGACATATTTTTATCTGTGTCATCAGTCATGGTAATCTAATCCTGGCCTTCCCTTCAAACTTTGATTAAAATATTCCTCTCTAATTGACCAATAACTGCATTTTGGACACAAGTATTTGTTCTTTTTGCTCATTCTTATATCCCTAGTACTGAAAATAGTGCCTGACATATAGTAATTAATTCTCTGTTCATGTCCCTTGACTACTGTTCTGTTGGGTGATTTTCTAGATTTGTTGTGTATTATTTGAATACAAATATTACATTATAGATAGTATGGGTTAAGACTGTTAAGTGTAGTCTCCATCAGTGAATGGAAAAGTGTTCAAGGGTGTCATTTGCCTTTTAATTTTGTGAGGTCTGACATACTACAACTTTTTTTTTTTTGGTCAGATATGTCACATTTCTTCTATAAATCATGTTTAGAAAATTCTTTTTTCTGTCCAGAAATTATATAAATATTCATATAGAAGATTTTTTAGGTTTTTTTTATGGTTTTCTCTTTACACTAAAATCCAATCACCTGAAATATATTTTCAGGTGCTATATAAGGTACAGACCTAATTTTCACTTTTCAAGTGGTTAGCCATTGTTCCAATACCGTTTATTAAATTCTCCATCCTTTCTCCGATTAATTAGAGATGACATTTTACTCTATATTAAAATATTTTATTAGCTTTTATTCTTTTCTATTTATATAATACTATACCAGCCTTTAATTATTTCGTTTTATATTTAGTAACATTTACTGTGGCATTTCTCATTACAAAAGTAATATATCATCATAGTAAAAAAAAAGAAGGGGAAGGGAGTTACCCCAAAAATAAAAAGCCCCTATAATTCATCATTTTTTCCCAACACTCCCAACTTTTGGTGTATGATATCCTTTAAGACTTCTTTCTACATATCTGTATTGTTGAAGTTATAAAAAATATTTTATTATCAGCTAATGTGAGTCCCCTCC